>NC_065594.1:55170366-55776755 GCF_024542745.1 Macaca thibetana thibetana | reverse complement strand
CTGCACACACAAAAAAATAAATATGTTAGGCCATGGATTTTTAATTAGCTTGATCTCATCATTCTACAAGGTAAACATACATCAAAACATCACATGGTATCCCATAAATACCTATAATTACTACTTGTCAATTAAAAAAAATAAAGTAGCTGGCAAGGACTGAACACTGACTTTGTACCAAGTCACTGTCCTACATCCAAAATTAATTTAGGGAATGCTCATAACAACGGCATGATCTGTGTAGTACTATTATGATCCCCATTTTACAGATAAAGAAAACTGAGACACAGAGAGATTCCTCACCCAAGGAGTGAGCAGTGGAGTCCGGTACAGGAAATTCGGTGCCAGAACCTGCACTCTTAGCCTCTCTCCTAGATAATTTCTCATCCCACAAATAAATCATGCAAATAACCATAACTAGGAAGAAAACTTGTCAGCTCCAGTGTTGTCAGAAGTGTCACCTTTCTAGACAAGGGGTCATAGTCTATATAGGATGCAACTTCTCTACATTTCTCTACTGAAGAAACCCTAACTGAAGAAGAGGTGATGTCCCTAAACCAGGCCATTGCAAGGGACAAATTCTCCTGGAAGTTTGTTTTAGCTTAAAAAAAAAAAAAAAAAAAAGTCATATGCTGCCGGGCACAGTGGCTCACACCTGTAATCCCAGCACTTTGGGAGGCCAAGGTGGGAGGATTGCTTGAGCCCGTAGTTCAAGAACAGCCTGAGCAATATAGTAAGAGCCTCATCTGTACTACAAGAAAAAACAATTGCCAAGTTTGGTCATGCATACCTGTGGTCTCAGCTACTTGGGAGACTGAGGCGGGAGGATGGCTTGAACCCTCTGGGAGGCTGAGGATGCAGTGAGCTGAGAATGTTCCATTGCACTCCAGCCTAGGTGACAGAGCATGACCCTATCTCGAAAAAAAAAAGAAAAAAAGTCACATGCAATCTGCATACTTTACAAATGAGAATTATATTTTTAAAAATATTTCAATGTTAAAATGACTAGTAACTTACCAGTGAAATTACCTAACCCTGCTTCCCCTTTATCCACCACTGCACTTTCAGTGAAATCATCACTCCCAAAGCTGCGGTCTTTTTATGCCATGGTTTCATGACATACATGTTGGTGAAGCACAAAGGTAAAAGACGGGAAATCTGTTAGCTATGGTCTGTTCAGTATGTTTTGAACAACTGAGTTATATTAAGTTAATCTCCCAAACAAATCCTATGCTCCAGACCTCCTTTCCCTCAATGACTTAACAGTAGGGCAGGAGTATCTTCCTGTTCCCCCAGAGGTGGATTGCCATGGAGCTCATGAAGCTTAAGGGGTAGGCCCCTTACTTGGACAGTAATGCATTGACAAAGTCATAAGAGTTTATAAAGTTTGCAAAAGAAAAATATCTTAACCACAATCAGTGGACATCTCTGCCTCTTTTCATTTCTACTTTGCCTCTATTAGATCTTCCTTCTTGTCAGAAGGCAGTGGGGTGGCCGTGGGCGTTTGTAGGACCTGGAGAAGGGAAGTTGATTTAAAGATGTGTCATTTGTGTGAGTGGGATACAGTCATGTGGCTTGCAGTCGCTTCTATGTATTGGTTTACATAGGAACGGAAACGGTTTCAAGGAAATGCCTGTCCCTCTCTGTGCTGACCCTCCCTGCAATATTGTGATATGAAGATGTAAGGCATAAGTCAAATGAGTTATGAACATGGCAGCCAGCTTTAGAAGCGTTCAGCAGTAGAAGAAAACAAGATTTGAAATGAACAAAATCAGAAGCTAATCCATGAAAATTCTTCCAAATATTACAGCTCACATGCAAAGAAAATTTCTAAGATGGTTTTCCCAATTTTGAAAATCGTAGAAATTTACATGGCATAACCAAAAAGAAGCGTAAAGCTGAAAGAAATGCGTAAACTGTCAATATTTGGCTCAACTATGCTAAGAGAAAGACTAAATTATCTATTATCCATCAGAAACCTGTGAAGAAGCAGAGTGTGTAGGCAAAACTGTAGGAAAAGTGACACAGATGTGTCAGGCAGTTAATGAATAAAAATGCCTTACTGGACTATGCATACACAGTTTATCAGCTTTTTAAATTTTGTGATTTCATGGGATTTTCTTATTCTAAATATTCACATTTGCACCTAAGTTTGTATTCTCTCTTAAAGAGGGTGACAGACTTTAATTAAGTTTCAGATTCCATCAATCTGTATCTGCCCCTGCCTGCCCCCAAGTCTTACCCACCGATGTCCTCAGAGCACCTGTGTGCTCTTCCTTCTGGCTGGAATATTCTTCCCCTAGAAAGGTGCACATCTCACTGCTTCACTTCATTCAGGTTTCTGCTAAGACATCAGCATACTCAATTTCCCAAGCAAATTCCTATCTAAAATAGAATCCCCTAGGACCCTCGTACACTGTTGGAGGGAATGTAAATTAGCACAGCCACTGTGGAGAACAGTATGCAGGTTACTTTAAAAAACTAAAAAATAGAACTACCATATGATCCAGCAATCTCACTGCTGGATCCAAAAGAATATATATGTCCAAAAGAATATATATATCCAAAAGAATATATATATCACTGTATATATCCAAAAGAAAGGAAATCAGTGTATCAAAGAGAGAGATGCACTCCCATGCTTATTGCAGCACTATTCGCAATAGCCAAGACAGGGAATCAGCCTGTTTATTAATGGATGAATGGATAAAGACAATGTGGCACATATACACAGTGGAATATTTTTCACCCACACAAGAGAATGAAATGTTGTCATTTGCAACAATTTGGATGGAACTAGATGACAATATGTTAAGTGAAATAAGCCAGACAGAGAAAGACAAATTTTACATATTCTCACTCATATGTGGGAGCTAAAAATTAAAACAATTGAACTCATGGAGATAGAGAGAAGAATAATGGTTACCCGAGACTGGGAAGGGCTGTGGGGAGGATAAAATGGGGATGGTTAATGGGTACAAATACAGTTAGATAGAAATACACAATAGGGTGACTATAGTCAACAATAGCTTGTTGCCCATTTAAAAATACCTAAGAGAGTGGAATTGGAATTTTCCCAACACAAAGAAATAATAAATGCTTGAGGTGATACCCCAATTGCCCTGATTTGACATTACACATTGTATGCTTGTATCAAAACATCCCATGTACCATAAATATGTACAACTATTATGTATCCATACAAATTAAAAATAAAACAAAATAAATAGAATCCCCTGTATTCCTCACCACTCTCTATCCTTTTATATCACTTTACTTCACAGTGTTTACCACCTGATGTGTCCCCCCACTACAATATAATATAAGCTCCATAAGAGGGGCGACGTTATCTGTTTTGTTCACTGCTTCATCTGTGTTGTTGAGATCAGTAACTGGCACACAGTGGGCACTCAAATATTTACAGGTTGAATGAATAAACAAAAATATGTGTGTGTGTATATATGTACATGTGTGCATGCAGATTTATGGAGGCATGATAAATTGATAGATCTATATATATATATATAGAGAGAGAGAGAGAGAGACCCAAATCGATGGAATGGAAGGGTTGATCTGGGCTCTACAGTCAGGAAAATCCGATTCAGAGAAGGAGCAGGAGTTCTCATCTGCCTGAGTCCCTATGCCTCTGTACAGCCAGGTCATCCCATCTTTCATTTTAACCCATGGTAATTGCAGCAATCTACTCCTATTTTTCTCAGAGGAGCTCCGGGTAATCATCTAAAAAGAATAAACATTTTAGTGTAAAAACTGGCAGATTTTAAAGTCAGGACCCCAGTGACCTGGCAAATACTTTCCTCTCCCACAGTGTCACAAAGAAATGACTTCAGCAAAATCCCACCCGCCCAAGGCCGTTGGCTTATTTTCTGGGGGACCATTGAGATTCCTAAAACGTGACAGCCTCTGTCAAAGCTGCCAGCTCGCTCCAGGAAAATCAAGGACTCTCCAGGCCTCTGCATAGTGAGCTAAAGCGTTCCTAATTCAGCTTTTGTGCAGAAAAACAGCCTTGTGCAAGCCCCTGATAGAGAAATTAGGAGGTAGTTTCTTCGCATCGCAACGGACCACATTTGCTCCTACGAGGCAATGATCATTGAAATGTCCTGTTAATCCCTCAGCCAGTGTCCTGTAGGACTCGGCACTGGGGTGTCCCCAGACTACTAATATGGACTGATCAGTGGTTCAAAGGCTGTCTAAAAAGTTATAAAACTGGAAAGGGAAATGGGGGAATGGGGAAACCTGCAGTATTTTTCCCCCGTCTGTGCTAACACTGCCACCTAGTGTTATGAATACGAAGAACCTGCAAAATCAAAATTCTCACAAAGAAATGCAGATTTAGGAACATAGTCTCATTAAGTGCCATTTATTGTTGATTTTTCTAAAATGGGGTCAATCCTGTTTCATCTGGAAAGCAGAAATAAAGTTTTGTAGAAAACAGCATAGGAATTACTTCTTACAAAAAGCTAAGAGTTAACATCTATTGTTTCTATTCACCAGCCACCTTTCCAAGAGCTTCAAGTGAATTTACTCAGTTCCTGGTCACAAGAAGCTCATGAGAGGTGCTACTAGTGATTCCTGTTTCACTTTTGTTTTACATGTGAAAAAATTGAGGCACAGGGAGGAAAAGTAAGGCCATCAAGGTTACATGTGCAGGAAGCCACTAAGCCTCAGATAGTGTCATTCTTTAACTGCTGTCTTCACCTTTTATACCATCCTGTCCCACGTTCTAAGTGCTAATTGTCAGAAAGACAATGCAAAATAATTAGAAAACTTGAATTGAACCCTCAAGGACTTGGAAGACAAACAGCTTTTTGTGGAAAAATAAATAAATAAAAACAAAATTAAGGGGAGACAGTGTTTTATCTGATCACCAACAGCTTTTCAAATGGAGACTCGTGTGTAAGGGTTTAAGATTCTACTACAGGTATAACGAAACAAGCAAAAGAGTGCATCCTACGGCTAACGCTCCAATTCTCCAAAGATGCAAATGTGTTTTAATGCAATCCCCTTCACATGGAGTCATAAAGATACATTACAAGGATGTAAGATGGGAAGACTCGACAGGGAATTAAAAGGCACCTTCATCAGTTTACTTCACTATTTTGGCTTTCCATTGCGAGGACTTTAAACCTTTTCATCTCATCTTTTTAAATAAGACATTTCGGTTTAAAACAAATACAGATGCATATAGGCCCCCAATATGCATATTTATGTATAAATCTTATACAACACTACATTTTGTGTATATCATTAAACTACGCTAAAAAGGTAAAAAAGAGATAAAGATAAAAGCAGTATTTTCACTATTTATAAGCTTTATAAAAGAACAAACGTGCCTCCTTCAAAATTGATGGGTTTTCTTTTTTTTTTTTTTTTTTTTTTTTTTTTTGCAAACATAGTATGATTAATAGTCTTTATTTTTACAAAATATCTTGGTTGATCAAGAATGGAGACTTGGTTGTGAGCTAGTGTGTGGGCATCCTTGGTCTGCATGGCTATCACAAAGGAATGTAGATACAAAAATTAGGTAAAAAGAGTTGGTCTGCGGCTGGTTTACTAAATCCTGGCACTCATTACTCAATGGCGTCTACCAGTTGAGCTGAGGCTTTGTTAAAAATGAGCTAGTAAATTTCCATTCCACGATAGTCACTGACTCTTCCTTTTGTGTATATTCTCATAAATTTGTTCAAACCCTGATAAAATATATCATTTGAAAATAGTTTTAAACATATTAATTTCTGATGAGAATTTTTATGCATGAAATAGTTTGTTTGCAAAAAATGTATAACAACGGGAACTTTTTTTGTTTGTTTGTTTGTTTTTGAGATGGAATCTGGCTCTGTCACCAGGCTGGAGTGCGCGATCTCGGCTCACTGCAACCTCTGCCTCCCAGGTTCAAACGATTCTCCTGCCTCAACCTCTTGAGTAGATGGGTCTGCAGGTGCACGCCACCACGCCCAGCTAATTTTTATATTTTTAGTAGAGACGAGGTTTCACCATGTTGGCCAGGATGGTCTTGCTCTCCTGGCCTTGTGATCTGCCCGCCTCTGCCTCCCACAGTGCTGGGATTACAAGCGTGAGCCACCGCGCCCGGCCACAATGGAAACTTTTAAAATACTAATTTTGAAAACAGTCTATCACATTTCTTTCAAAATGTTTTCCTATTTATTTTTAAATGGTGACATTTATCTGGCAAGAAAATATAATTCAGTTTGTATTTGTATTTTAAATATCTGTCAGGGAAACTATGACAACCATTTATCAAGGAAAAGTTCAACACATTTGGAAAGCGCTTTTTTTGAAAAATAAAAAATGCAGAACATTTTCAACTATGGCCAAAGTAATGAAAACAAAGCCACCCCACAATTTTGTAACAAAACAAAATGTTCAAGGTCATTCTTCATCTCATTACAAAGTGTTATTCTACTCTAGTAAAGACCTCGTTTTTATAAAATTAACCACATTTATAAAGTTCTGGCTTCCATTTCTTTAAGGCTAAAACTAGCAACAAATTATGCAGTAAAAACAGTATGTTAGTAATGATAAAATCTGAGGCTATCTAAAACTTTGTTCTGGAATCCTTGTATTCCAAAATAGTTATTCCATCAATGTTAAGTAAGCTTACAATTTTATCATAGTTTTTAATAAAGAAGTAACTTATTGTTTAGTATTTGTCTTCTGGAATGTTTTTCTTTGGATGGCTCATTAATAGTAGCAGTTCTTGTATTTTGTCAACAGAATTTTGCAAATACCATAAGCTATGATAGGGACAAACACACTATGTAGCAAACCTCCCACACTGAATTATTTGTTCTCATACTCATTTCTTCTGAACTTCAATGTTTTCTGTGCATCTTCCAGCAAAATTTGCTGACAAAGGCATCTCCATGTTATTTTCAATATGTTATTTCAGTCATTTTAACCTCAGGAAGTTTAAAGGAAGGAAGAGCAAAGAAAGGTATTCACCTCTGTCATCTGCTACTACGTAATAAAATATCAGAAGCTTCTAAACATCTATCATTACAGATAGTATATTATATCCTATCAGGATAGGTTGAAATCTTACTTGACTTTAAACATCACTGAAAAAAACTGTAGGAGTTTTTCTTCATGTTTTTCCTGCTTAGTTTTTAAACATCTTGCTTGCAAGATGATGCCACAATACATCACAACATGCTGAAAGCAAATGATCAAGAGAGGGCACCCGTATTAACCTCTGCACAGTATGGAACTCCCATTTGCCTTCAGAATATATCATGTTCTCTATACCACGTGTGACAAACCCAGCCAAAAAGGTATATGTGTGTCAATCCTTCCACGAGTGATTAGAAAAACTTAAAATTTTTACTTTCAAACATATAAATACGCATAAGTGTACTAATACTTTCTTCCTACAAATATAAATAAATCATCTTGCACTTCATTTTGGACAGCACTAACCATAAGAAATGAGTTATGTTCTGACCAAACAAGCATTGTAGAGGTCATTGAAATAATCACTATCCCACTGAAAATTAGGTCTTACAGAGATTACAAGTGCCATTTCATATCTCTTCATGATGAGCACACATTTATAATAAAGACAATTTAAGAAAAACATTAATATTTATAGTCAAAATCATATTAATGTACTCCCCTTAAAGAAGCAGAGCAGCGAGGGGAAGATACTCATGTTTTTAGTTGGTAAATATCAAAGTGACTGTGGTATGCTGAATCACGTCTCTCCAAAGATGTTCTCCTCCTAATCTGTGGTACCTATGACTATGTTACCTCACGTGGCAAAGGGACTTTGTAGGTGTGGTAAAGGATCTAAGGGTAGAGATGACGTTTTGCTGACAGAGCAGGCTTGTTGACCCAAAGAAGTCACACATTGGGGGTGAAGGGATGGGTGTTGACACTGCATACTGGGTAGGCTGTGCTGCAGACACCTTCTAGCCATGGGCCAGATAGGAAAGTGGACACCCCAGAGGAGAGTGTCATGAAAGGCTAACTTATTAGAAAGACCACACAGATCAATAGGGACTGCAGCGAACATCGCTATAAAAAGCAGGGAGAGGCTGGGCGTGGTGGCTCATGCCTGTAATCCCTGCACTTTGGGAGGCCGAGGTGGGTAGATCATGAGGTCAGGAGATAGAGACCGTCCTGGCTACGGTGAAACTCTATCTCTACTAAAAATACAAAAACTTAGCCGGGCGTGGTGGCGGGTGCCTGTAGTCCCAGCTGCTCAGGAGGCTGAGGCAGGAGAATGGCATGAACCTGGGAGGCAGAGCTTGCAGTGAGCCGAGATTGGGCCACTGCACTCCAGCCTGGGCGACAGAGTGAGACTCCGTCTCAAAAAAAAAAAAAAAAAAAAAACAGGGAGAGCAAAGGGCTTCCACAGGCCCATGACACTGTCACCATGCAAACATACCAGTGCTTAGATGCCACCAGTGGGGGAAGGAGAGAGGGAGGAAAAATTCTGATTTGACTGGATTTAAATCAGAAGCAGCTGTAGAAAAGAAATAGAGAAAACTAGATTTGTGCGTCCTGCCTTCAGATGGAATGGAATGCCAAACAGATAGTAAGTCCAAGTATAGAAAAATTAATGCTAGTTTTCATAACTTTGTTAATGTTGATTTTCATAATTTTGGCAAGGTAGCATGAAAATACTGTATCCCTAAGAACCCTGGTACACAGAAAGCACTCAACAAACACTACTAAGGAGAACTCAGGAGGGCTAGAGGGTCTTTCCTGCCTGAGGAAAGACTTTCACACATGCAGAATAAAGGCATCGTGAACATTCCAAACCTGATCAGATATTTAAACTTGAGATGGCTTCAAAAGCAGCATTCTATGGCTAAGAGATCCTAGACGGCTAGTCTGATTTGAACGTAGGACTGGATTCAAGAGCATACATAACTGGAGGGCTGGACCCAGGAGTCCTTCTGGCCGTCTTTGATGGATGTTTTCCTGCTGCTGTGAAACAGGTCGAAAGGGTAAATGAGCTGCTGACAAATGCAGGGGGAACTCTCTATTTTAGCCTGAAATGGCAACACAGAGATCAATGCCTTGCATGTCGGTCTGTGACACCTAATTCATTATAGATCTAAGAAAGCACTTTGGGGAGTGGGGCAAAACCAGGAACAGCAAGTAGCACACAAAAATATCTTAAGTTAAAATCCTGGATATAACGTAGAAAAAAACTGCTGCATTGTTTTCCTGATTCTAATGGGCCTCTCCTAGGGAATTTTGAGTAAGTCCTATTTCCTTTCCAATCGAATTTTAATGGCAAAGATTCATGATAATCTTCCACAGAAATATTGTTGTGAAAAATCCTTCTCTATAAAGAGGTTTGAGGATCTTTACAGTGAAAGTAGCAAAGAGCTTTACACAGAGTTGTCAAACAACATTCAAGTCACTTAATAGGTCACTTAAAACTGTATTAAACAATACCATGGGATATTGGCATGTAAAATCCATAAAGTGTTTAAAATTTAATCACAAAAGGATGAGTATTAGTTTCATGATTTACTTTCATGAGCTTTTATGTAAGAAATTTGAACAAGTATATTCCTCATGCTTTACAAGCATTCACAAATTACCAGGTTCCCAATGTTTCACCTGTTACAATAAGCTGATCTTTTATCTTTTCTAGAACACATCAAATTTTCAGATAACTACTCGTACACATGATCCTTGTTGGGTACAATTGAAGGAAAGATCCTTGTCCCCTCTCCTGTTCTCCCTATATTGTTTAAGAAACTCACTGAAAATAAGACAAAGTCTTGCATAAAGCAAATACTCAGTAAATATTTTTTAGATAATTCATGATGCCTAACAATGGTAAACATTGTGGTTGACTCCAACATTCATTTCATCACACTCCCATCGGTTAGCAATAACATGATCGTAAGCTGGTCTTCACTGAAGGTCATGATTGCCTTGAGAATGGGATTACCCTTGGTTCAAAAATGGACAAATAACTCAAGTCTGGCCAATGAGAACAAAAATATTTTGCTGAAAGCTTCTGGGAAGTTTTCCTACACACTTGAGAGCACTAACCAGTCAGTCTCTCTTCCAGTAGATAATAACAAGGAAGCATAAAGCCCTTCACTTGTCTTGCAGCTATGGTCATAACTAGCCTCAGGATCAGGACAACAATGAGAATGGCCAAAGAGCCTGAGATGAACATGCTTTTTTTTTTTTTTTTTTTTTTTTTTTTTTTTTGAGACAGAGTCTCACTCTGTCACCCAGGCTGGAGTGCAGTGGCGCGATCTTGGCTGACTGCGACCTCTGCCTCCCAAGTTCAAGCGATTCTCCTGCCTTAGCCTTCCAAGTAGCTGTGACTACAGGCACAGGCCACCACGCCTGGCTAATTTTTTGTATTTTTAGTAGAGACGGGGTTGCACCGTTAGCCAGGCTGGTCTTGAACTCTTGACCTCATGATCCGCCCACCTGACCTCATGATCAGCCTCCCAAAGTGCTGGGATTACAGGCATGAGCCACCATGCCCGGCATGAATATGCTTCTTTAATGACGTTATTGAACTGCTGAATGAATCAGCCTTCTCGACTTCCTATTAGATAAAGAAATACACTTCTTTATATTTAAGTCAATTTGAGCATGCGAATGAATACATTAACGGACATTTCTTTTACTGTTTAAACCCAATCCCCTATTTTCCAGCTACCTTTAGACATTTTTAAATGTATGTCCACCCTGTGGTATGTTCTATCCAAAACAGGACTTTTCTCCACCCTCAACAAATATCTAAACTACCCAGGCTTCAGGTCCCAAAGTTATTCATTTGTCTTTTGGTCCAGTTCATGGATACATTGTCACCCAGAACAGCGACCCCCAACCTTTTTGGGACAACAGATAGGTTTCATGGAAGACAATTTTTCCACAGACGGGGTGGGCGGGATGGTTTCGGGATGAAACTGTTCCACCTCAGATCATCAGGCATTAGATTCTTATGAGAGAGCAAGCTAGAACCTTTGGATGGGAGGTTCACAGTAGGGTTCACGCTCCTATGAGAATTTAATGCTGCCGCTGATCTTACAGGAGACGGAGCTCAGGCAGCAACACTCACTTGCCCACTGCCCACCTCCTGCCATGCTGCCAGGTTCTTAACAGGCTACGGACCAGTACCAGTGCACAGCCCAGTCAATGGGGATCCCAGCCCAAAGTATCTCGAGCGATCTGCTCATGACTCTGCAAAACAGGCCAACTCTGTAAGGCTCAGCAGGAGTACAAAGGAAGGGAAGAATCACTGGGATGTTTATCTTAATTCAAATAATATTTTGCTCCTTCCACTTGATCTGTTAAGATTGTATTTGCCCTTAAATATGTAGTTTAAACATCACCTCTGCTGTGAAGCCACTTCCTCACATACTGTCTCTCACAGGCCGTGTCTCTTCTACCATGTACTAGGATACTTTGGGTATATGCCTCTCTTCCCTCTGTGAGAACGACGATTGTTTCATATTCATCATATAAACTCCTAGTATCCACACGTTTCATGAAGAAGAATCTGGAAGTTGTTTTCCTGCCTCCTATCCATGGACTTTAAGCAAAAATTAGTTTTTGTTTTTTTTTTTTTTTCAATTACTGACATGAACTGGGACTTGCATTAGCATGCCTTCTAATCCCTCCTCCAGATTGTGAGGACGGATGTTAAAGTGCAAAATAAAACAAGTAAAATCTCAACCCTGAGACACCCCATTAGGCATGTCTCTCAACTCTAGCAAACAGGCAGTAGTTACCATTCTGTGCCTATGCATTGAAATTCAGAGAGTTTCACCCTTTTTGGCTAGTTTTCACTCTTACATAAACATTTCAAGTAAAATGCTAAGATTAAATTCTTAAGCAGAACAAATTCAATTTTTCCGCTTTCCTTCCTAAGTTTGGCACTGAAGATATTCCATGCCTTCACATAGAGGGTAAAATCACCTTCTCTCCTCCTCTACATTCATGCCAACCCAGAAGCATTTGTTTTCTCAGGAACACTGGAAGAAGAAATCATTCTTCTCTCTACTCTGCTCCCTTGTTTCTGCCCATAGAGGGAGGAGTGACAAACATCACCCTCTTTGGGAAAGACTGAATGTCAGAAGTGGCCACTCATATGTGGCCTGCACCCTCAACTATTCTTTAACCTTGTCTTCAAAGCTGCCTGTCCACAGGCCACTTGCAGTCCTCTGTCCTCCATGTGGTTAGCCCACAGGTACAGAGGACAAGGGCCCTTCTCTTCGATGCTCCGTCATTAAGCTCAATCCAAGTGGGAAGTTGTCCAGCAGAAAAGACGCTGGTATTTCCCATCCTTCCCTCCTATAAAAGGTTCTCTATTGGCTCAGCACTGAGGAAAGATGGGTTTAATTACCTACACACATGTAATTCTCAAACGTATCAACTGAAGAAATGAACGGCTAAAGAATACACCTGAACCTACTGCCTGTAAGTCAAGGATATGGAGATGTAGGTTTCAGGAATATTTATGACATCCCAAAACAAAGAACTTGGTCAGATCCAATAGCTTATGTCTACAACCCCAGCACTTCGGGAGGACGAGGCAGGAGGACTGCATGGGCCCAGGAGATTGAGGCTGTGGTAAACTATGATCACCTGGGTGACAGAACAAAATGCAATCTCTAAATCAATCAATCAATCACAAAACTAGCTTATGCCTTAATATGGCATCTAGACAGCAATTTTTTATTCAGCTTCTCCCTGCTTCCCACAAAGCATAAACACATTGAAAATAAAAAATTCTTAATGCTAAGATTTCAAACTGGCAAACTAAGGCTGGAACCTAGAGGGGATTTCCATCAACTACCACGTAGCTGAACTATGTGTCAAAACTTAAAGAACAAAGCTTGTTTGTAGCTTGAAATCAGACAGATTGGCCCGCCTCTTGGTTAAAAGACCTAGGGTTTGTATCAGAACATTGCAGAGCAGAAATGGCCCCCAACTGACCAGCTCTGCACCTCTGAGGCAGATAGGGTAGCCTCAACCCCAAAACCTTTATTTCCACAATATTCTGTGATCCTCAGAAATTGTAGGGCAGAGGGAGGAGAAAGATCACATGTGTGTTGAGGTGACATACAACACACTGGGAAGTGCAGCTCTGGCTGCTAGTACATTATAGGGAAGGGTACAGACAGTAAGTGGCCTAGAGATGGCTTTCTATGTTACCCTTCAGCTCGTCTCTCTGGGAAAACTAGGCAAGAGCATCAGGTCCATTTACGAGGCACTGAAAACTGGGCCAGCTACCACATACATGAGGAGCCCCCAACTGAACCTTTGAGAAGGACAAAATCAAACACAAACATGTGTATGATCAGGGGGAAAGCACATTGCAAACTGATTTCCAGTGTCAACTCTCGGGCCTAATTTCTATTGGATCTCTGGGAAGTATTTGACACAACAGGTCTCTCCCTCCTTAAAATATGGTCTTGACTTGGTTTCCAGGGCACCAGGGTCTTGGTTCTCTCTCCTGCTCACTTTTCTGCATCTCTGATCGCTACTGCTGGAGGGCCTCAGGATTCAGTCCTTGGACATCACCTCCACTCTAGTTACAGTCAGATTCCAGGTGATGTCCCCCCAATTCTCAGCTGAAATTCCATCTACATACTGATGACTCTATATTTACATCCCCAGCCTGGGTTTCTCCCTTGCATAGCCAGCTGCCTACTCAATGCTGCTACTGAGGTATCTGATAGATTGCTCAGCCTCACTATGCTTAAAAACCAAATCTCGGATCACCCTACCCGAATGTGCTTTACCTGTAACCATCTCCATTTCTGAAAAAGGCAATTCCATTTTTCCAGCTCCTCAGGCCAACATTTCAGATTCATTTTTGACTCCGCCTTGTCTTTTGCTTCATCCAATCTATGATCAAATTCTACCAGCTTCACCTTCAGGACACACACACACACACACACACACACACTACAATCTTCCCTCTCCTCACTACCTCCCCTACACCCACCCGGTTGAAGTAAATGTCTTTTTCCTGGGTCATTTCAATAGGCTCCAAACTGGTCTCCCTGCTTTTGCCTGTCCTTCTGCAGTCTTGTTCATACAGCAGTCTGTAGCAGTCCTTTTAACACATCCGTCAGTTCGTTTCTCTGCTCAGAACTCTCCAGTGTCTTCTTCCATTCAAAGTAACAGCCCGTGTCCTGCAACGATTGCTGCTCTGTGCCCTCCACTTCCCCATGGCTCCTAAACCCTCCACACTCACTCCACTCAACCACACTTGCTTCCTGGACACACCAGATACTCTCCGGCGCCAAGACTTGTCACTTGCTGTTCCCTGTGTCTGGAATGCTTTTCCATCAAGTCTCTGTTTGTTCCTTCATTTCTTCAGGCTTTGGCCCAAATATCAAAAGGCTGTCCCTGACCACCTGTATAAAAAGCACTGTCAAACTTCCATTTCCAGCACTTGCATCTTTCTTACCCAGTATTTGTTCTTTGTTGCTGTCATCATTACCTGCATGTTATTTTTTCGTGTATTGTCTTATCACCTCTCTCGATCAGAAAAATAAGACCAGTCAGAGGCAAGACTTTGTATTTCTTCACTGTTCTACCCATGGTGCCGAAAGCAGTGCCTGGAGCATCAAGCATGAATAAAAAAATTTGTTGAAGGGCTGGACTCTTCCCTTGTTCCTAGGTGAAGTAACAAATACCCAGGGGCTTACACAAATGTAGAGTCAGTATCCTAGAAGAAAACAGCTCTGAAAACTGTACTTATAATTTGTACTAACAGAAATGTTATCACTAAGTAAGATAATGTGAGAAATGGGAGAAAAAAAGTCATAAGAAAGCAAGAGCAGATGAAAAGACAAAAGGCTTAGATGAAAAGGAGCAATGGTCAGAAAGGATGTTGGATAAGGAAACTAAAAGATGGCAGAATTAAGGCATCCTCTGGGGACAGTGAAAAACAGAATTAACAGGGCAGATATTGATATCGGTTTCTTCATTCATTTATTCAACCACTGCATATTGAGGGCTGCCTCTGCGTATACGTCAGGCAGAGAACAAGGCAAAAGAAATGTATCTTCATGAACATGCAGAGATGGACAAAGCCCATGTGCTGCTTATAGGAGTCGAAACCAGCAGTGCCTTTCCGGAAACCACTTTGGCAATATATACTATGAGTGTCTTAAGATGCATAATCTCCGAGCAACAATTTTATGTCTATGAAAATAATATAAAGAAAGAGATGATCATAGAGTATCACAGAATTTACATATTTATACATAACCTGCACATATTAAAATGTTTGATCTTAGAAACAACTGAAAAATACACAGTAATGGAATTATCAACTAAATATTACCAAGGCCAAACAATGGAGCACTATGCAACCATGAAAAAAGATAACAATAACTTTAAGAACATGGAAGAATTTACAATTCATACTTATAAATAATTATATGCAGAATGAATTCAAAGACAGAGCTCTTGTCTTTGGAATCTGGGATTCAGAATTATATTCTTTATGCTTTGGGGCATTTCACAAGTTATCCTCAACGAACACATTATTACTTTAACAATAATCAGAGCAAGTACTAAATAAAATTTTTATCTCCCACATTAACATTTCTTATATATTTTAAACCTATTCCAATACAGTTCTCAGTTCCTAGAAATGTCCATTCCACTCACATTATTATAAAAGATTCCAGTAAGTTTAAATTTTTGCTCAAAGCATGTTAGAATTTTGTATCCTTGCATTCCCGCTCCAGATTTTTTAAACAAGAGACTACACTTTTTGCTTTATAGATATTCTAAGCTCACTGTTGTCTTCTCCTTTTATCATGGGGGTAGTAAAAGAAAAGATTTTATTCAAATGATCCAACAATTCATTACCCTCACCATACAAATGTATCCAAAAACATAACTTTATCAAAAATAAAGTTCCTTATTAAAATGTTTCAGTAAACACATCCAGACTGTGGCATAGTCTCGAAGGTATGCACTATGTCAAAATTTGTCAAATTATACACTTTAAATATGTCCAGTGTATTACATCAGTTACACCTTAGTAAAGCTACTGAATAAAACGTAACATCAAAAAAGGCCACATACTGAAATATGACTAAAAGGCCTGAGGTCAGACACATACACAGAAGAAAAAGACAACCCACTCCTTAAATGCATCAGCAAGTTTATTTACAAATGCAATTGAACAGAAAGGCTCACCAGTTTCTGGAGAAGACTTCTAGTATACAAACCATGGTTATTTTTCATTAATGAAAATAAGCAGCTTTCTATTGGTAATTACTTAGCAACATTTCTGGTAAAGAAAATAGAGCTCCCTTCATCAAGCAAATAAATGGTACATTGACTGCATTTTTTAAAAATCAGAATACATAGGTAGAAGGAAGGATACAGAAAGCACATTTGGGGATAGATTTTAATGAAATTTTCCAAATGGTTCTGCATTAATTTAGAATACATTACAATAAACAGAGCAAATGCAATTATGTATTTATATTAACTATTTCAAATAATGTTTAAGAACCTTTTTTAAAAAAACAATAAAATACCCTCTTCAAAACACCACTAACTAGAAAGTCAAACTAGATCATTATCTGCCTCAAAAATATTCTTAAGTTCTTATTTTTTCCCTTGTGCTCTCAAGATGCTGAATTCAACAGGTAAATACTGCACTTTTCCCCACACACAATTACCTTATAAATAAACAACAAAAATACTGGTTCTACCAAGACTACAATGCTTCTATGCAATCTAAAGAGGCAAAAAAGTTATTCTTTAAAAAAAAAAAAAGGCAAAAAAGACATACAACACATAGTTATAGATCTACACGAGCAGCAACCACCTCTTCTTCTATCTGCAACAGTGCTTTCGTATGGAGGTTTACATCACATGGCGGTTGGCCGTCCAGCTGATCAGGCAAGGAGAGAAGAAAGAAAAGTGCTTAGATTCAGAAACGTGAATATTGCCACCTGGGATACATAGCAGTCATCACTCAGAAAGTGGCCCAGTGAGGTAGAAAGAATAACCTGTCACTCACTGTTAAGATAAAGCTAGGCAAATCTCAGTGTCTCGTCTCTGGAATTCTTTATTTGTAAAAATGGAGTAAAAATGAAAATGAACTGCGCACAATAGAAATAAATTACACTCAACTCTCTATTATTTGTCTTGGAGGAGAGAAAAGGCATGGGCAATTTTAAAATGATGATTCCAGAAATCATTTCTATTTGGCTTTGGAAATCAATGAGAGAGAGAAAAACACACGCACATACACACACCCCCACCAGTACATGCCCAGCCTTGACTTTCTCCAACCTCAGTGCCAGCATCCAGGAAAGGACTGGACAGCTGCAGCAGGAAGGCTCAGAACCCACCGACAGACAAAAGAGAGTTGACTGGGCTTAAACCATTTCCAAAGCACTCTTCACATAGGGGCCATATAAATACCTCAGAGTTCAAAAGCAAATGGTTTTGCTGATACCACTTGTAACACCCTTTCACAATAAGGAAGAAACACACGTTACCAGCATCAAGGTTTAAAATATAAACAGCAGTAAAGGTTGTCTTGCTGTAGCTATACACAACACACACCCTAGTTACGCTAGCCTGCCTTTGATAACACACAAACACATGCTTAGATGCAAAGTAGCATTTGAAGTTTTTTGAAAAACTCTTTTCCAAAAATGACACTGAAACACCATAGTTAATACTTTCCTATTAAAATTATATATTGACATATTATATATTAACATAAAGCACAGACTGACTTATTTTGTATTACATAGAACAATATTTTTTAAAGTTGGTCATATTCTAAATCACATAATCAGAGCCCATTGTTAAATAATAGAAGTAAGTTGATGAGAGACCAATCTTTAGTCAAGAAACAGATTATAGCCTAAATAGAAAATTCATTGAAGTGTTTTGGTTTCTTTGTCTTCTTGAGTCATTAAGGGTCTCTGAGGACTCTGGGCAGATGATGCAAGACACCACCCTGACTCTCGGACTCTGTTCCTCTCCATTCCTTGGCCTCACAACCCACTCCTATGTAGCTGGAACCCTGAGCAGTGGCCCATTCACTATACACACTCTTTGAGGGGAACACACTACAATTCTTGAAACCTGGACTCCTACGGCAGTGAACTTGGAGGGGAGCTGGCTGCAGGTTCAGGAAAATGCATGGGAACCCGTGGTCTCCTTAAAAGGCAAGAAATTTTCTCTCTGATTTGCTCTCTTACATTTGAATCTGAGATAGCAGTCGTTGCAGTACAGCTGGTGGTTTCTGATTCTGACTTCAGCTCCCGAGGAAGAGCCTCCGAGGTCACACTCACAGGCAACACACTGGGGAACAAAGAAAAAGAACATCCAAAGTCAGTGAGCTCAAGAAAGCTTGGGGCACTCCTCGGGATGGGGGAGAAATGAGCAGAATGCTACTTCTAAGCTCTTAGATACATTTCAGCAAAGACAAAAAAAAAAAAAAAAAAAAGGCTGAAAGATGATTAGTAGATTAAAATCAAGCCCGCCAGATAAGATGCTAAAGAATTCATAAAGCCAATATTAAGAGCCGAGATGACCAGTCTAAATACATTCCCCCAAAATAGAAATCATTTGCTGATTGACTTAAAGAAATTTAGTTTTATCCCGCCAGAGGAATGGCAGGTAAGGCCCCCCATGAAAGAACTGGCCAGAGTGAATGAAGGCTGGGTCGTGGCACTCCACCCTGGGGTGGGTCGCTCCCAGTGTCCCTGCTGCACTAGTTTAGCAAGTGCTCCCACACAGCGCCTCACTTCAAGGCTGGATATTTCGATTCTATGTGCCCAAACTCTAATTATCTTGACTCATTCTGCTCTGCCTAGGAACAGCCCAAGCCAGCAATGTACAAGCTTAAACAAGCTGTGGTCTGTGGGCCTCCAGGATCAACAACCGGAATCCTTCTCTGGCCCAATGCAAGCTCAAGAATCAAACAGATATGTCTTTAGAGACAGAGATTACAAAACCAAACAATTAAAGCCTTAGTTCCTTCTTATGTGCAAAAACCTATCAGGTATAAACAGGCTGTGCAATTATAAAAATAGCTACAATGGTAATGGTTTTCCTTACATGTTCTTCCTACTGAAAGCTAGGCTTTCAGACCCTGTGATAATTGCATGTGTCCCTGACCTTAACAACACTAGCAGGTTATTGATATATTTCAAGTATGCCTCTGACAGCATCTTAGAGAAAGCAACTTATGTACTGTAAATTTATAGAATTCTAACAGATTAGAAATAGAAAATGCAAAATTTTTCCAGATTTAAGTTTTAAAACAAGGTTCAAGATTTGAGAACTAGGGGGAAGCAAGCAATTTGTGATTCAAATGCAGCACAGATTGACGAATACAGCACCTAGCTTGTTAGTGGCACATCTACACCCAGCGGCTCGAAGAAGCCATGCGCTCTCGAAGCAAAGCTTTACAGGCCTGCAAGCTGTTTGTCTCAGTCTCACCTTAAAACAATGCAAATGATAACAAAGACCCAGGGACTCGATGATCATGGCGGCTCCTTTGCCCAGAATGTTATTGCAGTAGGAGCATATGCGCTTCCCACTGACTGACCTAGATGCAGAACAAGAATGGAATGGAGGCTTTCACCTGGGCAGCTCAAGATTCTTCTTTAAAAGTCACACTCTGCTATTAACATTGATAATAATTTAAGAAAAGCTCTATACATATATCTGTGGGAGAATAACTTTTTACCAGCCAACGAAAGAATGCCTTGATTATACTCTAACCTTGAACCATCTCCATGGCAGCTCTGAGACCCTTGACACCGATTCACATAAATGAGCAATTTCAGTGTAATTAGTCCATCCTGCAATTTCTGATACTATCCTCCTTTGATCACGTCTGTATTCAGCCATAGCTGCCTCTCATCTCATCCACCTACATCTTCTTGCCAGTTAAACCAAAGCACACAATGTTGATCATGTCCTCCTACCCCCTCAGAACACCAAAAGGGTGGCCCCAACTTTCTTCGAGAGGCTTTGCAAGTCCTCTGTGACCTATTTTTCTCAGCCTTAGTTTTCACCCTCTTTCTTGGTCCCCCAGTTTTCTAGTTACAGAGAAATGTCAGTGCTTTCCTGACTGTGCCTCTGGCTTAGAGGATTGTCTCTGCAGGGAAGGAAACGAAAAGTACCTGATGGCTGCCATGGACAGAGGGAAGGAGGATTTCTACTCCACTTTTGTATACAGGTCTTTTCTCCTCTCCCGGTTGGTAAGGCGGCACCCGTTCTTCCACGCCTCTGCACCCCCACAGAATGAGCACAGCGCTTAAGAGGGCACCTCCTAGATCAGGACCTTCTTAGGTCACAAAAGCCCTCAGTCCATCCCTCTGCTCTCCCAGAATGGGTCTCTCAGTCAGTAAACGGGTCCCCCTCCTCTAGCTTCCTCTCATCCTATAGACTGCACCTCCCCACGGTACCCAAATTTACCCTAAATCTTCACCTCCGTTCTCTCAATTCAAACTCATTGATACACACTTTATATCCTGGTACGTGTAAAATTATTTTGGATTTATATAAAACATGTTTTCTTATGAAAGTCTCTTATCTGATAGCTTTAAAAAGTCTCAATATTAATCAATGTGTTTCTACTTTGAAGTATCCCATTTGTGATGGAAAGGAGTACATGCCAACAGCACTCTCTTGGGGTGAGGAGCGCAGCACTGCCCGATGTATTTACATGAGGCATGAAAGATCTGTGGAGAAGCTACCCAGACCTAAAAACCCAAGCAGGGCTGATACCTGAGCTTCACTCCATATAAAATATATAAAAGAAAAAAAAAAAAACCACCCTATCATAACATATACACTTCCCACACCATATGCCCTAGCAAATTCAGCTGATGTAGCCTGAACAAAATGTGGGCAAACAGAACGCCCAAGCGATGATTTTGGCAATCAAAAACCCCAAAAGCAAGATATATCCGACTTCACATTTTTTTAATCCAGCTAGTTCGAAATCCCCCAGATGATGGAGCATGCCCGGAAAAGCACTGTAATGCTCTTCTTTTACACTCAGTTCCTTGAGTTTGTATGACACTGTCATGAAAATAGTTATTTGACAATACTGCTTCCACTCAGAAATTTGAGAAGCATTTGTGAGCTGCTGTATGTTCTCATGATTCCACACCGAGAAGTATTCAGGCACGTCTTACATCCAAGACACTGACCACAAGCACAGGCAAATGAGACGGTGGCAACAAGTAGACACCTTCAGTCTCCAGTGGCTTCACAAGACATCCAGAAATGCTCTTAGAGTTGCATGGAAAGGTATTAAGCAAGCCTTCATTGATTTCATACTAGAATACCAAATCTGACACCTTTGAAAGGGCTTCTTTTTCTTTTTCACTGGAAAACTTGGACAGGATTTGGGGGATATTTTAATGAAAAAATACCCAAGACTAAGAGAAGAAAGAGAAACGGCAAGGGCCTCACCTGTTGCGCAGCTGAGAGCCTGACTGTGAAGTTGAAGGGGAATGGCTTCTCGGGGTGGGGGACTGTGCGGTGGCCACACCTGTGGTGGAGGTCTTCACAGGGCCGGCTGAAGGCGGGGGCACGCTGGAGGAGGGGTTCCGCATGTAGGGGCGGTTTGATGTGGACACCAGCTGAGGTGGTGGGCGACTAAAGTCTTGCACGGAGGAAGAGGCATAGAATCCTGTGGGCTGATTGAGCCAAGGGGGCTGTCTCCAAGAATTGGACCGAGGGGAGTCCAGGTTATCTAAAGATTCGCCTCTGAAACACAAAAAAGACTCGTCCAAATAATGTGATATGTTCAACTAGAAATCTGTTTAATTCATCATTCCATTCATTAAAAATCCATTTTATATATTTTGTATGTGGGTATTATCTCAGTATTCTAGTTACATATACAGATGTTCCTTGATGTATGATGATGGGGTTATGTCTCAATAAACCCATCATAAGTTGAAAATATTGTAAGTCAAAAATGCTTTTATTTCACCTAAACCACCATACGTCGTAACTAAGCCTAATCCACCTCAGTCATGCTTAGAACACTTACCTTAGCCTACAGTTGGGCAAAATCAAGGAACACAAAGCCCATTTTACAATAAAGTATCAAGTATACAATTTACTGAATATCATACTGGAAGTAAACAACAGACTGGTCATACGGGTACTCAAGGTATAGTTTCTACAAACGCTTATCACTTTCACGTCATTGTAAAGTCAAAAATCTTAAGTCAAACCACTGAAAGTTGAGGACCACCTGTAAAATTATCTTTAACAAGTAAAACTGATTTTCATCATCAGTGGCATCAGGTTTCATAGCCAATCAACCTTCTTTTTTAAAATCTGTTTTCTTTCCAACTTTTATTTTAGGTTTAGGGGATACACGTGCAGGTTTGTTACGTGGGTCAATTGAGTGTCATGGTGGTTTGGTGTACAGATTATTTTATCACCCAGGTAATATGCGGACTACCAGAGAGGTGGTTTTTCAATCCTCAACCTCCCACCCTCCACTCTCAAGTTGGCCCTGGTGTCTACTGTTTCCTTCATTGTGTCCATATGTATTCAATGTTTAGCTCCCACTTTCAAGTGAGAACACCTTCGTTTATTTTTATTTACTCAGGGCTCAGGTAAAACAATAAATACCAACCACCAAAGAAAGAAATATAATAAGAAAAATATTTTTAAAATAAGAGCTAATATTCTACTAAGTCTAAGAAGATTGACACCCTTTAAATCTTCAACAGTTTAGACATAGCAAATATAAAGTCTTTTAAAAATTCAAAGAAATACATTTTAAGAGCTTAAATATGACAAGCATTAGGTTAATACTTTCACAAAAATATTAACATTATTGAATCTTCACGACACTAAGATTTTTTTTAATCTCATAGAAGTGAGCTTGTCATAGGAAGAGCCAGTCGGTGGTGGAACTGGCTTTCAAACCCAAGTTCTCTAAAACAACCCAGATCATGCCTCCTGTGAAGATTTCATTTACGTAGCACCTGAACCCCTAAATGTAGCAGCTGTTTAATGTCCACATTATAAAAGCATTTATCAGTCACTTCCCTTAAAGTACATATGCTTTTAAAATCAGATTTAGCTCCCAAATGGATTTAAATACAACTTTTGCAAAATCTCTCTTAAAATTCATGTACTAACATTAGTGCTACCTACAAAAATGAACTCAAAATTATGAGAATTCGTCTACCTGGTCAAATTTAATTTTATTGCTTTCAAAACTTTTTCTTATCCCAAGCTTGAAATTTTTCTTTTAAATTTTAACATTATAAAAATGATACATTATCATAAGGAGAAAGACTGAAGCTGCAGAGAAACACATCTGAGGGAGAAGAAAAGTCCTTCCTCTCCTGACTCACCTGCCCTAACCCGCAGAGGCAACCACCATTAAATGTGTGTTGTTCCAGACCTTTTCTCGCATATGCAAGCACATATTTACATATACACACAAATTTACATATATAAGTATAGATGTGTCTATATACATATGTAATGTGTTTGTGTTTAACAGTCTTAAACAAATGGATTATTCCACAACAGTTTGCAGTAACTTCATTTCCATTTATTATGTATTATCTTAGAACTATCGTCATTCTGCTCATATGATAGACTGTACTTCAGTGGCCTCCAGTGAACCATACCTTTTGGTATCCACGCCCTTGTGTAGTCTCCTCCCACTGACTCTGGGGTTAGTTACATGACTAATTTGGCCAATGGGGCATCAGCAAACATGATGCACATGGCAGCTTGATAAGCACTTGCTTATTAGGCATTGCCTTGGTGCGAGCTTTTCCTCTTTGAATCCAGGTCCCATGCCATGGGATAGCCCAAAAAACTGTGTGGAGAGGCCTACATGCAGAACACAGGCCCCTCAACTAGTAGCTCTGGCCAAGCTCTCAATGAAGCCTCTACAGCTACAGGGACAGCAAATTACAGCCTACTGCCAAGATAGACACAGTTCACGAGCTGAGACTATTTTTCACATTTTCGAAGAGTCTTTAAAAAAAAAAAAGAATATGCGACAGAAATCTATGTGACCTGCAAACCCTAAATTATTTACTATCTGGTCCTTATACATAAAGACTTACCAGTCCCTGCTGTAAATGACTACAGCTGCTCAAGTGTCCCAGCCAATATCATGCAAATAACTGCCCAGTCAATCGTCAGGACTGTGAGAGATTATGAGTTATTGTCTTAGCTCACTAAATTTGGAGGTGGCGTATTATGTAGCAACACTTTTCTTTCATTCTTCAATAGTCATGCAGTGTTCCATCTTATCAGTATGCCACTGTTTATCGAATAACTACTGAATATCTCCTTACTAGCAGACACTGTGGTTTTCTTTTGCCATTAATGAATAATGTGTAAGTGTACATCCTTGAATATATCTTCGCATATTTATCCAAATATATCCAGAAGATAGAGTGCTAGAAACTACATTGCTCAGAGGGTCAGATATATAAACTTTTGCTTAATACATACTGAAAACCTGTCCAACCAAGTGGAAAGAAGAATTCCTATTTCCATATATAATTGTCAATACTAAATTTAATCAATTTTAACTCTTTACAAATCCAGTGAACAAAAGAGATACATTATTGTTTTAGGACTACTGTTGATCTTTTACGTTTATTGGCTTTGTGTTTCTTTTTCCCATGACCTGTCTTGTTCATATCCCTTTGTCTATTTATTTTATTTATTTATTTATTTTTTTGAGACAGAGTCTCTTGCTCCGTCATCCAGGCTGGAGTACAGTGGCGTGATCTCACGGGTTACAGTGATTCTCCTGCCTCAGCCTCCCAGGTAGCTGGGATTACAGGCACATATCTATTTTTTATAGAGTTGGTAGGGATAATTTTCTGATTTTTACAAAGTTATTAATATACTGAGATAATTAGCTCTTTCTCTGTGATATGTTACAAATAAATTCCCCAGTCCGTTTGTCAGCTAAGAAAATACTGAATCAGAGCAGCTGCATTCATTTACCCAAGATACATCTTTTAAAATGTTCCTGCACTCATTTCCAATTAATATCTATATCTTTATCTCCTTAAAGTTATAAAAATTAGGTTTATCATTTTGTGAACCCAATTATCATGATTCCAATCTAATCATTATCTCATTAGAAATATAAAAATATGAAACTTCTGTTTGTTGAAGTTCAGCAGCCAAGAAAGTTCTAAGAGCAGTGTGCATTATTTAAGAATCTGAACCTCCCTTCAGAACGCCCCGTCCAGATTTCCAACCTATTAACCATGTGATTCTGTCAGTGTCTTTCCTGCTTGAGCCAAAGTTTCCTCATATTAAAAAAAAGAAAAAGAAAAACACTGGAATTATTATCCCTACCTCAATATGTTTTCCTCAGATTAGATGAGGTCATGTAAACTGAGCAACTGGCTGTCTAACACACAATAGTGCCCCAGAGCATTCGCTCTACGTTCCTTTCATCTCTTCTGCCCAAAGCACCAGCATGTCTACAAATTAAATATCTGCCTCACAGTAAAGACAAGAAAACAACTCCTAAGATGTCTCGCACCTTCTCATGATCCCAGGAAGACTAACAGGCTCTTTGTTGACACTGGCACTGCGCTGTCGGATCCAGCTGTTGTCATTGTGAAGGGGTGTTCTCTTCCTCATTTCCTGAAGGATTTGCTGCCTCTCCAACTCTGCTCCTGATGGTACTTGCTCTTTCTTGGAACTCCTCTGTGAAGAGGTCGTGTTCCCAATTCGGTCTAAATATTTATTGCTTCCTAAATTAAAACAAGTCAAAGGCTTTGGGATTAGCACATTTTAAAAGTGACAGTGATGACTGACATCACTAATGATCAGGGGAATGCAAATCAAAACCATAATGTGATACCACCTCACTCCTGCAAGAATGGCCATAATCAACAACTCAAAAAATAATAGACAATGGTGTGAATGCAGTGAAAAGGGAGCACTCCTAAACTGCTGGTAGGAATGTTAACTAGTACAACCACTTTGGAAAATAGTGTGTAGCTTCCTTAAAGAACTATAAGTAGATCTACCATTTGATCCAGCAATCCCACTACTGGGTATCCACCCAGGAGGAAAAGATGTCATTATACGAAAAAGATACTTGCTCACCCATGTTTATAGCAGCACAATTCACAACGCAAAAATGTGGAACCAACCCAAATGCCCATCAATCAATGACTGGATAAAGAGAATGTTATATATATAAAATAATGTATGTGTGTGTATATATATACACACATATATACACACATATATGGCATATACACACACACACATATATATATGACACGGAATAATACTCAGCCATAAAAAGGAATGAATTAATGGCATTTGCAGCAAGCTGGATGAGATTGGAGACAATTATTCTAAGTGAAGTAACTCAGGAATGGAAAACCAAACGTCGTATGTTCTCACTTATAAGTGGGAGCTAGGCTATGGGGATGCAAAAGCATAAAAATGACACAATAGGCCAGATGTGGTGGCTCATGCCTGAAATCCCAGCACTTTGGGAGGCCGAGGCAGGTGGATCACAAGGTCGGGAGATCGAGACCATCCTGGCTAACACGGTGAAACCCCATCTCTATTAAAAATACAGAAAATTAGCCGGGCATGGTGGCAGGCGCCTGTAGTCCCAGCTACTCGGGAGGCTGAGGCAGGAGAATGGTGTGAACCCGGGAGGCAGAACTTGCAGTGAGCCGAGTTCGCACCACTGCACTCCAGCCTGAGCGACAAAGCAAGACTCTGTCTCAAAAAAAATAAATAAAAAATAAAAATAACACAATGGATTTTGTGGACTCAGTGGGAAAGGGTTGGAAGGGGGTGAGGGATAAAAGACTACAAATTCAGCTCAGTGTATACTTCTTGAGAGATGGGTGTACCAAAATCTCACAAATCACCACTAAAGAACTTACTCATGTAACCAAATACCACCTGTTCCCCCAAAAACCTATGGAAATAAAAAAATTTTTAAATAAAAAATACAAATACAAAATGATAGAGAGAGAGAGATGGAGTTGATGTAACAAAAAAATAAAGTGTATTTGAAATTGCAGCCTCAATAAATAAATAAATAAATAATTTTAAAGTGACGGGATAAATCGCCATGGCAGTGCAGCTTAAAATGTGGCTTTGTGCACGTGTGCTAACATTGTCAATTCTCAATGAGGGTACTTCATGAGAACATAAAGTAACTGCCTCCTATTCCAGAAAGTCCAGTTCCACAGTCA
The DNA here is from genome assembly GCF_024542745.1 of Macaca thibetana thibetana. Taxonomy (NCBI): domain Eukaryota; kingdom Metazoa; phylum Chordata; class Mammalia; order Primates; family Cercopithecidae; genus Macaca; species Macaca thibetana. Next base: position 55,749,510 of record NC_065594.1, on the reverse strand, counting down.
GAGCCATACCAGAGAACGCACTTGGGAAAACGAAAAAGGCTGTCCAAAAAGGCAACAATCAGTACTGGTTTCAGTATTACTCAGTTACAAAGTGCTCATCTAGAAATAGTTTTTCTTCCACTCATCCGTTCCTAAATTAAATCAATCAAGAACATGCTCAAACGTTTGCTGTAACAAATCTAAAAGGAAATGGAGTTTTCTTCTCTCAAAAAATGTATACTCCCCTGGGGAGAGAGGACATAAATGCACATATCTCTGGCTAACATGACCCGAGTGTGCACGGTATAAGTTACAACCAAAATTGTAAGAATATGAGCACATTCAATCATCGAAATGGTTTTTGTGAACATGAAAAATACTCAAGCAATTCAAATAATCATCTATAAATGTTATTAGACTTGCTTCTACTCTAAGAAACTGACAGAACTATAATTCGAATGTTGAATTTATTCGTGACAAGTAAGTCAGGTTTTATCCTAAGGACTTTGTCTCTTGGATTTGGCGATTAGTTTCTGATTGGGGTAAAACACCCACAACTTTGACATATCATTCCTGCCTTAATCTGGATTCGGAAATCTCATCTAAGGATTTATTTTCTTTCTTTCTCCACATTTATTGCTACTGCCATTCTTTCAAAATGTATTGTTTGTCTATGCCTTGGTTCATCTTCCAGTAAGCAATGAGCAAGACCAAAGGTTTCTCATACAACTATATTTACATTTGTGTACATACAAAGCTTATCAATTGGGTCAGACTTTAAATAAATGTTGCTTTTTTTTTTTTTTTTTTTTTTTTGACAGAGTCTGCTCTGTCACCCAGGCTGGAGTGCAGTGGCATGATCTCGGCTCACTGCAACCTCCGCCTCCCGGGTTCAAGCGATTCTCCTGCCTCAGCCTCCTGAGTAGTTAGGACTACAGGCATGTGCCACCACGCATGGCTAATTTTTGCATTTTTAGTAGAGTCAGGGTTTCACCATGTTGGTCAGGCTGGCTGGGATTACAGACGTGAGCCACTGTGCCTGGCCTCTTTTTAAAGTGTTGTTTTGGTATAAGCAAGTTTTTAAATCAAATATTTAATAACTTCCACTGCCTGCTATCCAAGAGCTTGCAATGAGTTAATGAAGGGGGAAAACACACATACAAAATAATCCAATTAATGACACAAGCCACAAATATTAACAAGATTATTCTGGAGATTCAGTTGTGGTTACTGAAAGGTCTTGTGTTTACGTTCAGGAGAGAGAATATAATCACTGCAGGTTAAAAATATTTCATGGAATACCAAAGTACTTAAACTATAATTTTAATGGTGGCTAAAGGCAAGTTCAGGGGAGAAGAAATGGAAAATACAAATAGGGAAAGGTAAGACCCGAGGAACCAGATCAGAAAGTATGTGATAAATTGGGAACTGAGAAAGATGATAATGTGGTTATAGTTAAAGACCCCTTAAGGGAAAAGTAGCAAAATTGGCTGGAAAGTTAAACTAGAACCAGATAACGAAGGTCCTAACTGCTCAAAGAAAGGGATAATCATAGAACTGTGAATTCCAATAAAAACTGTAAGTTCTATAAGCTTTAACCAGAGGTCACAAACTAGCTGCCACCAGGCTATTTGGCCTGTAGATAGGTTGGTTTGCTCACAGAGTATTTTAGTTTTTTAAAAAGATCTCTTGTCAGCACATAAAAGATAACACATGAAAACAATTTTTTTTTTTTTTGTACTTTTCTGTTACAACAGGAAGAGTAGGCAATCAGAGGCTTGCCTTCTCCAGCATGGCAATGATAGGCTGGAGCTGGGCAGTGGCTATCCACCTTGATGGGCATGTTGACCTCAGCCCCACCTGGACCTTCATTCATTCATGTAGATGACCAGCCACCTGCTTACACAAATCCTGATATGCAAACCCTGCTTAAAATGGTAATTACCACTTAGGGTTTTTTTTCATAGTGACATAATTTCTGCTATATGCATTCTTCAGAAACATATTCTATAATATGAACAATGTCAAGTTCAAATTGTTTTCGTATAATTAGTGAAATCATAATTTTTGATTTTTTGACATTTTGGCATTTACATGCATAAATCAAATTAGTATGCAATTTTTAAGTCCTCCAGTATTTCGTAGAAATCTTTTCTGTACTGTTTCTTTAGCTGCAAAATAAAATCTACTATACACAGCTGCATCAGCATCGCTTTGCAAAATTCCCACATATTTCATTAGCAATTTAAAAAAACCATTTTAATCTCCCAGTATTTTTTCACTATAAAATAAAGCCAAAAATAAACACAAGATAGTTGTTTTGCTGTTTTTATATACAGAGGTTAAAATACTAAGTATTTTAATTAAATAGTCTTAATGAATCTGAAATATCTTGACCTTAAAAATACTTCTCCTAACATGATAGCACAAATAAGCAACTGTGAAGAAGGAGTTTGGGGGGAAAAATTGCATTTACCATTTTTATTTGTGGAGTAATCATCCAGTTCAGTAGTAGATCTGGATTTATTCCTAAAACACAGAACACAATATATTAAATATGTCTCATTAATAACCTCTTTTATATTTATGAAGTAAAAACACCAAAGATATTGCTTTTTAAAGCAGTTGATTTATTTTGTATGTCTGCTGAGAGCAATTACTTTTAAACCAAGAAATTTTTCATCTTTCACAAACTCACAGAAAACCTTGACATCACTAAAAAAGAGAAGAGTGAAATGCTGGAAATAGATACAAACACGTGACAGTACTTCTCCAGTTTGCATGATGATGAAGACTATAATTTATTGATCAATTGTTGTCAACGTTCGCCCTGGTCCAGATCTCAATCTTACTAGGCTTACAAAGCATCTGCCATCAGATCACCTACAGTCAGTCCATCCCACCTCCTCCACACTGCCCAGGGTTATAATGTCAACTTCTTGGGCGTTAGGGTGCCACTGACTACTGTGGAACATTAATTTACCAAATGCCATCTTAGTGTTCCAAAGAGGTACTAAAGCATACAGCACAGTCAACTTCTGGAAATGCCTTAACTTTGTACCAATAAAACTTAGGTGTATAAATGAACACATGCTAATCTCATTCCCATTCTGCTAGACACACTGAACTTTGAAAATAATAGTGGTAGCTGGGCATGGTGGCTCGCTCCTGTAATCCCAGCACTTTGGGATGCCGAGACAGGCGAATCACTTGAGGTTAGGAGTTTGAAGCCAGCCTGGCCAACATGGTGAAACCTCATCTCTACAAAAATACAAAAACTAGCTGGACGTGGTGGCGTGCGCCTGTAGTCTCAGTTACTTGGGAGGCTGAAGTGGGAGAATCACTTGAACCCAGGAGACAGAGGTTGCATTGAGCTGAGATCGCGTCACTGCACTCCAGCCTGTGTGACAGCGTGAGACTCAGTCTCAAAAAAAAAAAAAAGAAACGAAAAAGAGAATAGTAGTAATAACAATGTATAATATACATTATAAAATAAGATGTAATATTACACTTATGTACATATATGTACATATTACATAGGTATAAATCCAATAATCTATAATACATAATGTATCATAAGTGGTAGACAGCTGCACTTGTGAATAATTTCACTTGTATCTACATAGAAGAAAACATTTATTACCAGATGTCTAGCCACACTCCTCGATGCCTCTAGGACATGCTTTATCTGGACTGCCTGCAGGTATTCATATTTTCCTGGCTTCCTTAAGTTTCCTTTCTCTGCATTTTAGTTATTTTCCCCAAGGTCATGAGCTATATAAATAAAGCTTTTGTAAATATGTAAGTAAACCCATAACTTTTAAAAGGAGATAAACACTTTAATGATTTACAGTTACCCAGAGAGATTATAAATAAGGTCATCTATCACCAGATTTTCCTTTAGCTTATTGTCAGCCCATTACTACCTGCTTGTCCCTTTCCTTTTCCCCTTCTATTCTGAGCCCTGTTCAGTTATCCTGGCTGCTTGTAGATACAAGTCTTTCCTTATATCTAACAAGACAAAAGGAGACATTTCAGCTCTGAAAACACAAGGTAATGGCCCTCCCCTCGATATTGGTTTGACAGACTGTTTAGAAGCCCTCAGTGATTTCAAAACTGCAAAACATTTTAAAAATTACTTTAAAACATTAAAACAATATTTTAGGAAATTTTAAGATACATATAACTTTCCAGATATCTTGAATTTTATCTTCATTCCCCAAAACTGACCAGTAGTTCTAACCAAACTGCCTAAGAGAAAGGTCACTATTCCCATTTCAGATGTCCCTTTTGGGAGTAATGTTAAGCCATTATTCATAACCTTTTTAAAATGAAGATTATGTTGGATTACAGAAAATGGACACAGTTCTTTCCCAGCCATGCCCATTCCCCTTGCAATGTGATTCCTGCCATAAAGAAGCAGTGTTCTTCTCTTCTCCATGATCTGTGACTGTATGGAGTAATGTTAAGCCATTATTCACAACCTTTGTAAAATGAAGATTACGCTGGATTACAGAAAATTGACATAGTTCTTTCCCAGCCGTGTCCATTCCCCTTGCAATGTGATTCTTGCCATAAAGAGGCAGTGTTCTTCTCTCCTCCATGACCTGTGACTGTGACTTTAGACAACTTAAATCTCAAGATGCCTTGCAAATTTCCTCTTTTTAATTCCCTTTCCCCACCTCACCACCACGTACACATAAGACCTCCCTGGCTGGGTGGACGTTGAAAGATATATGACCCAGTTGTTCTCACTGCCCCAGCTGACCCCAGCCAACCCCCAAAAGCAGAGCTACCTAGTTAATAAGTAGCAGATATATGAGCGAGCCCAGTCAACTAAAAGGCTGCCCAATTGAGATCAGCCTAAAATGCTGACCCATAAAATCATAAGCTAATTCATTAAGTTCACGAGCAGTTGTTACACAGCAAAAGCTAACTGATACAAAGATCAACCAGCAATTCCTCTTTATATCCCACAAATGACAAAGGGCTAAAGTAGTTCTACAAATCATCGATGCAAGTGCTGGAATATTATATGAAGCCAATGATCATCAATTAAATTACAATAACGTGCTCTACATACCTGTCATTAGGAAGAAAACCTGAAGATGCTTCTTCTCTCTTTGGTATATCATAGGAATCAATAGGCCTAAAAGATAGAAAACGATTTTGTAGTCAAAATATTAGACTTTAAGCCCTTCCGTGAGTTTAAGAAAAGGGTATCAAAATAATGTCATTCTAGCCTCTTTATGCAAATGGTCTTTGGGTTAAAAACTAAACATACAAAGGTATTTCAATGAATAACCACAGAAAATAGATCCCCTATTGCCAACAGACATTTGCAAGCCATTCATTCACTCGTTCATTCTACAAATACATATTAAGTGCCCACCATATTCCAGTACCACTCCAAGAATGGGCTACAGAAGTACACAAAACAAACTTACTGACTTTATAGCACTTACATCTTACTGCGGCAGGCAGGCCAACAGATAAACAAATAAATGCATAATATAAAATAAGTTAAGAGTACACAGAGAGAAGGACTGAGAAGGGGCCTGTATTTTAAATCGGGTATTCTAGAAAGTCCAAGGAGGTGATGTGTGAGCAGAGACTAGAAGAAAATGAGAACACAAGACACACAAACATTCAGTGACTTCTCCAAGCAGATGGACTAGAAAATACACAAGTCCTTGGGTATTTTCAAGGAAGAAACAGGAGGCCAGTGTGGCTGGAATAGAGTGGGTAAGGGGAAGAGTGGAGGTACTACAAGGTAATGTAGCTCATGGCAGCCTTCTAGGCCTTGGCAAGGATGCTGGATGGGGTTCTGATGTGACACGAATTGACTTGGAGGGTTCTGGGTGGGGAAGCAAGATGACATGGCAGGGTTTATGATTTAAAGGTTCTCTTTGGTGGCTTGTATTCACTTGTGTGGAGAATGGGTGGTAGGAAACAGGAAGAGCAAGGGGGTGCCTTTGAAGTGGGGAATGGATACAGCTGAGCCAAGCTACTCTAACAGCCTCTGTGCCCTCTGGCTGTGGGGACAAACCTCCTATACTGGTATATTCTGACTGACGTTTCCCGCTCTATCTCTGCCTGGTGCTTCTGCTCCTCCGCAGGGCGCTTCTGCTCCTCAGTCTCAGCCTGAAGCCGCTTCTGCTCTTGCTCTTCCTGAAGCTCTTGCTCCCGTCTCCTCTCTCTCTCAATAACAAGCTGATCCTGCGGCTTCTTTCCTTGGTCCTCATGAACAACTTCCTCTTGTGGCTGTCTCCTGTCCTCTTCTCCTGCTCGGGTTCCTTCCCTGTCTGAAGACTTGGACCCTTCACTCCAGGTAGCTTCCCAGGTGGCAGGAGAGGGCTCCCGTGTGGTCACAGACATGCTGTTTGAGCTTAGGACCATCAGTTCCTAGGTGACCAGTGAAAAAAGAAATCCATCTAAATCTGTTTATTTCTGTAATTTCATATAGACACATATATATTCAGTTTTAGATGCTACTAACTATAGTTGGCCCAGGACTCCACTCAAAAAAACATGTTAAGAGTTCTACCACTAAAAAAGCTACACATGAGTGACTGAGATGTAACTTAGAAGAGGAAGATGCACTGAAGTTCTATTAACATAATTTGTTAATGATGTACTACAAAAACTAGGAGAAAGGCTGAAACATCCAAGCAAAATTCTAACAAATCAGAGCTCATTGTATTTTTCAAAGAGCTACATAGGTGAACATATGGTCAAAGGTGGAGAAAAAGGAAGTGTCTCCTGCTTCTCAGCTAATCTCACCAACAAGGTAAAGAGAAGAAAAACTATACAGGCATGTTCTAACACTACCTCATCCAAGTACTTGGAATTCTCTCTCTCTGCCTCCTGTTTGGCCCTTTGCCACTCTTCCCTCAGTTTCTCCTGCTCACGTTGATATTTTTCCTGTAAGAAAATATGACACACATTAATCCAATAGATTAACTCTTCACATTAGGAATCTTCTTTATTAACACTTCTATGATCTCTAAACCTTCAACCTCAAACCTTTAAAGACCATGATTTTATTTTCACAAGCCAATCAGATTTTGGTCCCTATAGTAGAAAAGAGCATATATTGAATTAAAAATGTGGACGCTGGGGTTAAAAGGTAGACACTGAGAATTAAACCCCCATCCACCCTTTACCATGGCTGTAATTCATTAAAGACTCTAGCAAACTGTAAGGACTCTGCAATGGACCTAGCAACAGTTTGTGGGAACCAAGTCATCACAAAGTCCATGCACTTCACACCTGCTAAGTGAGTGCCCTTCATACTCTACAAAAACACACATGGGGGTTAATAAATAATGATTTTTAAAGGATGACTCTGGAAATCTTCAAAATGGAAAAGTAATTGTTTTATGGAAAATATGCTACAGACAAAAATATTTGTTGTTGTGAAACTGTTGAGTTTAAAATTAGTTTCTCAATACTGGTTGACACAGACTGGAGAAAAGCCGTGAAATCCAACCTAGTTCCTACCCGTCCACGTGAGCCAGAGCTACCTGCAGTAGGCGGTCCTGCTCCTTCTGCCACCTCTCCTGCCGCTTCCGCTCCTCCTCTTGATCCCACACCCAGCGACTCGGGGCACTGATGGTTGGAACTGGAAGCTAACCAGTTATCAGAGAAGAGAAGCAAATAGAGAACATAACTTCATTAAGTCATCTACTGAACCACTTTTGCACACATAAATTATTCATATCACAGTTTGCTTAAACTGTACCAAGGGAGAGCTGGCTTGGCTCTGAATTTTAAAATAAGTTTTTCAACTTAGAAGGATAACTCTCTGATAAATTCTTATGCAACCTAAAATCATGGTAAGCACGCTACTGTGTACTAATTCAGTCCCACCAAGTTCGTCTTATTCAAAATGACAAATGAATGCTACTTACATCAGGAACCACCGAATCAGAGCTTCCTGTGTTGCAGCACATGGGCAAGGAAGAAAAATATACAATATAAGTCTTCATTTCTATGAAATAATTCCTTTCAGAAACTTCTATCATTAGCTGTCTCTATGCCAGTATACTAAGTGACAATGTTTTTTTAAACAATAGTCAGTAAATCCTTTTTTCTCCAGGTGTAACAGTTCCATCTGTTACTCATGTTTCAAATTCAAAGTTAGTAAAAGGAAGATATAGATGCCAAAATAAACCCTAGCTGTAGGTATTAGAGTAGGATCAATGGATAGTTCTGAAGAAACCTCAGAGTTCTTTTACTAATAAATTGGAGAGCATCTCATAGTTTTGCCTAACAGGCCAAAAAAAAAAAAAGGAATTTCAAATGTTACATCTACCAAATCCCAATTTTTTACTTGCCACTACTCAATTACAACATGACAGCTGCAAGTCACATTTTTCAAGTCTTCTTACTAATGAGCCACTTTCATAAGCAAGTCACCGCAACAAACATGTTCAAGAAACATTTCCTTTTTCTACTCCTATTATTTGAAACACACGTATTCAAACTTCATATGTAAACTTATGGGTACAGTCTTATTCTTTTTATTCTTAGGGGACCTACATAAGTATACCTTTACTAGAACAATGATTATTTAAAAAGTAAAACTTCAGAAAATACACTCTCATACAGTACTTTTAAACGTTCTTAAAACCTCAGCTGCCAAATTATTCACATACAATTTTTTACAGAAAATTGCTTTGAAACCTAGAAAAATATTCTTCCCTACAATAGCCTGTTGAAGAAAAATGGGAGAAAATTAGAACAGAGAAGGAAAAGGAATTGCTTTATTTTAGCCAGTTTTAGGAAGGAGTATCATACTGTTTCAATTAAATAGCCATAGAAAAAAATAGGAATTTTATTTTAAAATATAAATCAAAAACACTAAGGATACTGACACAAATAGACTCGCATAGTTGGTAAGGTATTTCTGTTTATGGTCAAAAACAGACCTTCATCCAAAGGAAGGACATTAGGTGATTAACACAAAATACACAAACCTGGTAAGCACTGCGTTATAAGGCACATTTGCAAACATGTTAATAATCTTAAAAGTAAGAAACAGTAACATTTTAGATGGCAACAGCACAATATCCTTTGACCACCGCATCTCAAATGTTGACTATTACTTTTAAGTTCTTAGTAGCAAAACAGAGCTTGAACAGCATTCATGTGACAGAGCATTAGGCAAAGGTGGCACAGGAGCAAATGTCACATGCACAGCACATTGTGAGGCCCTGCCCAAGTACACCAACACGGAGAATCTCAAAATGCACGTTTTCAGATGCAACCAAAATGTATTTAATTTGAATTTACTTCAAAGTCAACAGAGCAGTCAAATCAACACTCCAAAGCCACCATACCATAGCAAAAATAACTCTTCTTTATTAAGAGTGTTTTCCACAACCAAAAACAAGTCAGAGTTTTTAAAAACTTGGCCAATTGCATGTTGGTGTAATCTAATATTATGCAATTTGTAGGAAGCAGTAAGGCTTAAATGAAATTCCTCATTTCTTACTGTTATCCAGTGGAAACAAGTGTGTGTTTAAGAGCATCTACCCCTCTTTTTTTTTTTTTTTACAAAGTTAAAAAAAAAAAAAGTAAAACCTTTATAGAGGTATACAAAGGACACACAGAGACCCATTACCACAGAGGTAGACCCATGAACTGTAAGAAAAGCCTGATGACCCTAGGGAAAGAATGGAAATGGGTTATGTTGCTTGGTCATAATGACAGACAAATTGAAGAGGCTCAGTGCCCAGCACCACAGACCGTGAGGAAGAGTGGAGAGGGAGAACAATTCCATGAAAGTGCATGAATTGTTAGCTTTGTGGTTTACCTTGTTCAAAAAATTGTGATCGCCTTTTTAAGTTTTTCAAAGAAATGGATTCAGATGCTAGTTGAAAAAAAAATAAACACTATGTCATTCATTTTTATTTCTCACCACTGGTAAATCAAATGATACTTGATATAGCTTTCCAATCTGTGCAATATTATTTTAAAAGATCACAAAACTGATAGCCGTAGAAAATACAGATTATCTCAAGGCACAGGGACACACAATTTTAGTAGCCTACACTACATTCAAATTAGTAGAAGGAACAAATATTTTTATTAATAAACTTTAGCATATAGCATCAGAGTTTCACAGCTATGAAAAGCCAAGTATCATCTTCCATGCTAGATCACGCCGTTTTAGGGAAAAGGAAATTAATATTTTTTTGCTTAGGTTAAACAATCCATAATCTTGTCTACTACATGGAAAACTGTCTATAACAAACAGTTTTCACAATACTTATGAATAAGAAGTTAAAAGTAATGGGGAAGAAAACAAAAAAAATGATACCCAAAGAAAGATCAAAGAAAACCAAACACTAAAGTTACAACCATCTTCTAACTAGAATTTTTTGACCTAGTTTTCAAGATCTGGTAGCTACTAATATTAAGTAAAGCAAATGGAGTTCTGCCAAGAAAACAAAAGGAAAACATTCTGACTTCTCCCACAGATCTGTCACAAGACTATGGCATAAAATCTACATACGATTATTACTTGATACTAGTTAGTGCTTGCTTATCTAAACAAAACCTTCCAATGACAGGGCCCATGTATAGTTCTCTAGTCATAGAAGAGCTAGATGTCTGATCAGCTATCTCACCTGACTCACTGCAGAATAGGACCCGGTGCTTTACATGTAACATCACGGAGAAAAATAAGCAAAGTTTGCTTTAAATACTCTTTTGATAAAGAATGCAACTGAAAACAAAATATAGTCACTTTTATCTATCAGAAATGAAATACAAAGTTAAATAATTGATAAGGAAAGGGAAATTTATATATTTAGGTTGGCTTTAAGATAATGTATTATAAACTGTCAATGTAGAGTTAAAGCCACTGAAGCACTGTGAAAACCCAGTCCCATTCTTGGCAGTCTAGGTTCACAGTAGAAGCAGTCTCATCTTCTTTGGGTTTCTTCCCCTGCCTATATGACCGGATCTATTCTTATTTTTCTGTGCCCAAGGAATAGCACACGATGTATGGTAGCTAAATTATTTCTGGATGGGCAGAAGAAGAAACACGGAGATAACTCCAAAATTTCTCTAGATATTTTGCCTTCTTTTTCATTACAAATGGGTACATCTGCTAATGACTTTATTGCCACTGGCATTTCCCTCTTACGGCTAACTGCCTCCAAGGTTGTCCCTTTCACAACAAGAAAGAAAGGAAACTTCATTCATAGTTCCAAGCTTAACTAAGATTCCCTTTGCCAGCATACCATAGCAAGAAAGCTGACTCGGGAAGAACCAGTCTTTCTTATTTGACTTAGGCATGCAGGCACTCAGAGTTCCGGAACACGCTGCCAAAGTTTTGTTTGCAGTGCCTGAACAATTCAGCACGGGAACTGAATGCCCTTCCACCTGGCTGCAATTGGATCTGCGTGCTAACCTTTTAGTTTCAACTTGCAGTAGACCAGTTTTTCTTTCACTCACAGATACTAATTTTTATAACAGCAGAACTTGAGTGCTATGTCTTTTCCTGTATAATGTGAGTTATAATGGTGATATTTACCTTTTGATTCAAAAGCATTGCTTTCATCATGAATTCCATTGATTTCTTTGGATTCAATATTCTGGAAAGGGTAAAAATGCTAGTTAATATTCTCTCCAGTTGGACTTTGGACTTAAATAATGCATTTCACATTACCGAAATATATATTTTAACAAGATGAGTTTCTCGGGATATTGATGCATTCCTTACAGCCTTTTACATGTGGTAGAAACTTAAGTTTTTTCATTATATTTCAATATTTGTGGCAGAATTAATGACCAGCTGCAGGCATGGATGATTTTAAGTTTAATCAATCGTTAATTTTCCAATAAATAAAATCAGCCAGATAATCATTAGTCCATTTGGCTTATATTTATGAGTACACAAAACTGTCATATAGGATTCTCAAACATTTAAACATTTCTTACACAATATAGTAAGATCTCCTTATTAAATAAAAGGAGTTACCTTGAGATGATAATAGCACAATCTAAGGAGTATAAGTGCATAATATTTAGTTGAAATTTAAATTTAATTATTAATTTAGATGAACAATTTGTATCATAAATAGAAACCACATTACTTCAAAGTCTATAGGAAAAAGTACTGCTTTGACACTTAAAAAATTTTCTACATTATATTTTTGATCAAATTAATGAAACTGATTATCTCTTAACCACATATGTAAGTCTACCCACCAAATTCACCTACACAAAAACTAAAAACGCTTCATGAAGTTTTCCATTACACCCCACTATTACATTTATTTGCCAGTAAAGACTAGGGAACACATAAAGAAGTCATAGTTTATAATTTTATGTAATTGCTACTTCACGCTCACAAACATCTGAGAGGTGGGTCTAATACTGAAAGATTGGTGGAAAACACCTGCAAAACAACATTCTGGGATCTTTTGATTTTACCATTATATAACTCACAACTACTCTATGAGGAATGCCTATGGTTTTCAAAAATCTATTTTACTGTATCTCTTTACTATAATTTACGTTGTTCAATCATTTACATTTTACAGGTAGTATCAAAATTGTACAAACAAAAGAAATTATTTTCTTCCATACACAATTCTAACAACTGCTTTGCTCCACACCAGTACTTCCTACTTCTCCAAATACTCACAGAACTCTGAAGGCTTTCGGAGAAATCGGTTGTTATAGATAGATTTGAAGACTTTTCTGAGTTGTAAATTCCAGAAGTTGCATCAATCCACTTTGTCTCAGGTGAACCTATAATTTTGGTAGCCATACTGGTGAGATTGAGGGTTTTATGCCGTATAAATGGCAGGGAAGGTTGGTCTTTGCCCCAGTCTGATTGGCATATGAAGATCAAATGAGTACACATAGATGTTGAAGTGGAAAGAATAAAGTCATTGAATGCACATATATAAAAAAAATCTACATATACAAGACAAACAAATCAGGCAGTATGTGAAATAAATCAAGAGTTTAGGGCTTTTTACCAACAGACCACCTTCCCAAAACACAAGAGTTAAATCACGTTAGTAATGAAAAAACTAGCAAATTTGCTGAATCTTTCCCATAAACCAGGATAGATATTTTATTTTGATATCATAAGTTGGTAGGTCTGTGGAGGCTTAATGCCCTTTCCCATCTAGCCTCTATAATTAAGAAACACATTAATGGAATACACATTGAAAGTTCTTTGAGAATAAACAGGAATATGACCTGCCAAGCTCTCTCTCTTATACCAATATGGTTATGATGCTGCAGATAAAGTTAAATCATAGCATAGTTCTTAATACTCAGTATTATTATAAATAACTCCTGGATGCAGATACATTTGTCTTCAATTGATATTTGCATTCAATCAAACCAGTACATGAATCAGTCAATAAATACTGTAGAATTCAGTAAATTTGCTAGTGAAAAGTCCACACAGAATATTCAAAGGAGTAGGGTTCAAGATTTGTCACGATGTAACTACAAAATACCTTTAATGCCAAAACATAAGTAAAGTGAAAAAATAAAAAGTTATTAAAGCAAATTGTTAGAACCACTTGCCAAGGGCCAGGTCCCAATTCCAAATGCCAGACATGGTGGTAACACAAACTCACCAGCCTTTCCATAGCGCCTCACATCCATCACTAGGTGTCCAGTTTCTTGAGCCTTAGCCATGGCTTCCTCCCACTCTTTTGAATCCTTATATGAAAACTTGGTGTTGTTAATAGCAATAATTTCATCATCTACTTGTAGCTGAGAAAATTCTGCTGGGCTACCTAAAAATACAAAATAAATTAATCAATTGGGGCAAAAATCCCACATGTTCTATTAGTTGCTGCTTTGAGCTTAAGAAAAATGACTCTGAATTTTAAGTAACCATTTCTCTCTTTTTCAGGTGGAGAAGGGTCACTATTTTTTTAATATCAAATATCTGAGTACAACATACAAAGCATTAGAGGTGTTTTTTGAAGTTCTATAGAATGCATCTTCATTAAAGGAAAAATGATAAACTAATGTATTCAATAAGACTTCTTATTAACCTCCCAAGGACAAAAAATTTAAGTTACTCTTAAATTTGAAATATGAAATATACTGCATTTTAATTGAGCCTCCAAATCAGATACATTCTGGAATGGAGCAGAAGATAACACAGCTATTTAAAACTGCTTAAAATTACTCCATAACTAAAATACCATTATCTAATTAAGGCAATCTTAAGATGTAAAAGAACTAACTGGTGTTAACATGCAATTTTATATAGCTAAAATATGTAAAAAATAAAAAATAAAAGTAAAAATAAAGGAACTCCTCTTTTTAATTTTAGGCTTTGTAATGTTTTGAAGAAAGTTCCCGGGCTTGACATGGTATAGACCTGGACCGGGGAGGGGTAATCCTTTTACAGAAGTCCTGAAGCATCCTGAAGACTTCATGGGCAATCAGTATATTAGAACCCTCAAAAAAAATCAACGTATTAAATAGCACATATACATTTACTACAAAGCATGGCTGATCGTGGAAAGTTCTTTCTGAATCTTTACTTAAGTGCTGTTTGTTAGCATTTCCAAATACAAAGTCCAAAATGGACAAAATCTGTAAAATCACAAAGACTTTCAAAACTAAAATTAATTACTCAAGGAGAATAAACAATATGGAATTTGGAACCCCAATAATCTCAGGAAAGAGGATGTATTTTCTGGCCTTATGGTTGCATTTTTCACAGGTTTTCTTCTCCTATATCAAATACGCTAATTTCTGTGGTCCCCAACCCCACAGTGAAAGATGAAAAAGGAGAAGAAAATTCAGTAGAGCTAAATATATCATTTACCTGCTTCAACTGATGCTACGAAGATCCCAGGAATATCCCATTTTATTGTAAACCCAAAGTCAAGACTCTTCCCAGGCGTCTGGTTTATGCTGATTCTCATATCACTGAACTGATCCTGAAAACAAAACATGAAACCTGGTATCCAGTGTCTCTGGCACCCACATGGAGGAAAGTCTATCCATGAAAGGAGGGAGGCTGCACGCTAGGTATACTTGAATCATTTCATGATAAACTAGAAGCTTCATTCTTTCTTCCTTGGGTTGGTAAAACTTTCATTTATATAAATAGCACCGGGTTTATTATTTTTCTGCTAAAATAAGGAAAATCTTATTGTTATTACATGTTTTTCTTCATATTAATACTTTAAATTGGTTGGCCATGGATAAGCTTAGGTTTCTGCCCACTGTACAATTGAGTCTAACTTACAGGCCACACCATTTATTCACTGCCCAGGAATAAAGTACAGTGATTTAAATCATTTATTTGAAAAGGACCACCATACTTTTAAAAACCTACTCCCAATACTTGGCATATTTTCTGAATAACTTCAAGTGGTTCACAGACACATAATTTAGCCTCCAGTGGCATCCATCTAGGACTAGTACCACTCCCTCGTGGGCATGTGAAGTTCGGCAAGGTATTTTGCTTGCCCAAATGCCACATGAAGATTTAGTGTTAAAGGCATAGCTGCTATACATGCTGCAAAATGCAGAACTATGTCACCTGTAAGGAATTACTCCTTAAGATACCAAGAGTGTCCCTATTGACACATTCTGAGCTACAGTCCATGACTTCTTCAAAATAACATCAGCTCATAAGCCCCCAAATAACCTCTTGGACTAAAGGTATAATTATTCCCATTGCTATCACTATACTACACTACAAATCCTAAATTCCAGGGAACTTAAATTATTTTCTAAACCAAATGTTTCAAGTTTTATAGTATACTATGTCTGTGCAAACCTTAATTTCTCTTGTAATTTACATATTTTGTTTTGAGGAAGCAACAAATAGATTTTAATATGAATTTATGAGACCAGTGTTTCAGCTTTGTTTCCTAATCACAAAAAAACTTAGACTTACCTGTTACAATTCTTCCTAAACCTGTTTTTACTTTCCAGGAAAAGACCTACCAATTCTCCATTTTAACTTGGCTGTTAAACCTAACCCAGGAACCAACTGGGCAATTCATAAAGCTTTCTGCCTAAGGTTTTTTACCCATAAAACAAGTAGCAATATTCTGAGAAATATTAGGATAGTACGTACTATGGTGTGGATGTGATTTGTCGCCACCAAAACTCATGTTAAAATTTAATTGCCAATGTGGTGGTGCTGGAAAGTGTTACCTTTAACAGGTGTTTGGGTCATGAAGGATCTGCCCTCATGAAGGAATGAATGCAGTCTCATGGGAGTAAGTTCTCACTCTAGCAGGACTGAATTAGTTACCACAAGAGCAGGTTGTTATAAAGTGAGGTTGCCTTGTGTTGGGTCTCTGCACACACCATTTGCCTATCTGCTTTTCCACCATGTTGTGACACAGCACATGGTGCTCACCTGAAGCCAAGCAGATGTTGGTGCCATGCTCTTGGACTTTCCAGCCACCAGAACCATGAGCCAACTAAACCTCCTCTTTTCTTTATAAATTACTCAGTCTCAGGTATTCTGTTATAGCAACATTAAATGGACTAAGTACACAAGAATTTGAAGGAAGGCACTGAATAAACAAAGGATCAAGAATTCACTACTCTATATGGACAAGCAGAAGTATTATGACATTTCATTCAACCATTTGACATACATTTATTGTTTACTCTGTATAAAAAAAAACACAATACTTAGCACTTTGGGAAATAAAGATAAATTAGGGATGGTTCTTGCTCTCAAAAACGAATTGTTGATTTTTCAGTGGGTATGTGATTTTTAGCTTTCAGCAGAAAGCTCTTTGTAAAGCAGTTTAAACATGGAAATGCAGATGTAGTCATAATACTTGTTAATAACCACCTGATGAATGCCAATCTGAAGAATATAATAAAATTCTGCTAAGAATAGCAAAAACTACTGGTTGGTTCTACTCCTCAGCCAAAACCACCATACACTTAAGTTAGAGATGACTCGGTGAAAATGAGTGGTCATCTTCACCACACTTACAAAAAAAAATCTGACTTAGAGCCAATTAAAGTGCAGAATCTATTTGCTATATAAGGAAGACAGACAAAGAGACAAATCATGGGTTACACATTCAAAACACTGATGTTTTATAGCTTGAAGAATAAAAGACAGGATGGAGTCTTAATAAACACTCTCAAACTACATAAAGAATATGTTGTGGGAGATGGCAAGTGAACATTATCCTTTTCTACCAAATATAGGATCACAGAGAATGAGCTTAAGCCCTAGAGGAAAATGTCTCACTGTTATATTAGATTGGAAATACTATCTCATGAAGGATTGTACTTACCTCAGAAATAAAGAAATCACTATTTAAACGTCTTAAATATTAATAAAAGGGCAGATAACCTCCTCCTCTTTGAAAGAGTTAACAGGAAGGACAGCGTCCCTGTGGCTACAGCCAGGCAAAGTGTTGTGTCAGTCCTTGAGACACAATGCAGGCAAAGAGGAGAGGACCACATGGGCAATTACAGGTGCATATCTGTCATTAACCAGGTGACGACAGGCATGTCACTGGGCCTGGTAAAGCCTTCTCTTTCATAAAAATACTGCTTTTTAATTTTGGTTTTAAGTAGCCTACTTTCAAATCAAAGTCTTACACAGACCACCTCTTTCCAAACCACTATACAGAAAGGATTAAAGTGGGTGGCCGTGGTTTCAAAGTAAGAGTTCCAGAGCCCCACTTGTGTAGCCTTCCCCTCACGGCAGTCTCGAGGCATCTATGTCCAATCCCAAGTTCTTATAGCAAATTATTCCTGAAACTTCTTGCAAGTGAACATATCTATAATTACATTCAAGTATAAATTGTTCAACAGTGATTTCAGGAAGGATTTCAACTTCCTTATTTTTCCTTGCAAGGTATATGCCAAGTGAGTATCCTACAAAGAATCCAAGCTTCAGAAGATAATGATGACAGAATCATCTTTGAACTGGATGGAACAGGAATATAAATTATTGGGGGAAACCTAGATTCCTGAAGACTGATAATGAACTATCCAAGTGGTTTCAGTTGTTCATGCCAGAAAAGATAAGGCAGTTGTCTACTATCATCTCAGCATATAAGATAAAAAATTTCCCTCAAATTAGGTATAACTTGAGCAGACATATCCACTGAAAGTTCAGATTGCCCCAACAACTGTCAGACTGATGAAACAGAAGTACAAGACTCTACATTTTTAAACAAAAACATGAGGAGGTTCTGGAGTCCCAATGGTAACTCTTATTTCTGCTAAATCTGTTGAATTAAGATTTTCATGTCAACATAGATAGAATTAAAAAAAAAAAAAAAAAAAACAGGGCCAATCTTAACAACAAATCGAAAAGCTACACTTCTCGAATTTTTCCTATTAGACAAATGTGTTAAGGAAAGCCTACTTAGTTGATAAAGTTAACCTTAAAGTAAATCTGGACTGTAAAATCAGGAATATCAGAGGAAATCTATAATCTTTGAATCTGTGTACATATAGTTCTTTAGTGTCTTTCTTTCTGAGTCTTACTGGAATGAGAAAATGAAGTGAGTAGCCCTCAAATCTTGGTCTTCCTCTATAAATCCTTCTCCATCTCTCCTTCCTTCATCCCACTGTGGCAGGTAGTGTTTCTATAATACACCCACCACTGTCCTCATCCCATTCCAAGATTATCTTCTACCTACCAAATAACATCTTGAGTCTTCAACCCTCCAGGCACTGCCCACTATTCTTGCTTTCTAGGAAACAGTCTTCGAAAGTCACCTATTATCTTGCTTTCTCCAGCCTTTTTTCCCATGTCTCTTGCCACTTCTCAGTTTCATTAGCATGTTCCTCTTTTTTCTCTTCTTTTCATTGTGTTATTTGTTCCTTAGTCTCCAACCTCTCTGACTACATGCTTTTGTGAGCAACCTCATTCACTGCCATGCCTCCGATGTCTAAGTCCAACAATTCAAAAATTGAACTCATTATCTTCCTCCCAAACCTGTTCTTGCGCCTCTTGTTTTTCATATTTTGGTTAATTGCATCAATAGCTCATCAGGTGCCCAAGTTAGAAACATTGGATTCTTTTAGGGCCTCTTTCTCCTTCTTTCCCCTAACTGTTCCCCAGTCGAATGCCACACAACAATCCCTGTACCCCTACCCTCCACCATACATATTTGCATTTTACAAGGTTCTGTCAAGTCCACAATCCATCTTGAATCATCCCATCTTTGCCACCCTCCCTTGTGTTATCATCTTGGTTCAGGCCATGATCTCCCCTAAACTCCTGTGGTTACCCCTCCTAAGTGGCTCTCTTGCCTCCAGTCCTTATTTTGTTCATTGTCCACACAGCTGCCAGAACTTTAGTTATAGAACACGCTATTATATCACACTCCATTTTTAAATTGCTGGTAGCTCCTTACTGCCCTACTTGGAAGATTTCAAACTCTACATTTCAGTTCTGGGAAGTTTCAATAAACATGTAATACCACCTTTCCTCAAAATGGTTTCAAGGATGATTTTATCTTTATGGACCAAAAGACATTTCAGTTCCCGGTGGCTCTAAAATTCTAAAGACACAGCAAAGTTCAAATAAGTCAAAATGTGGTCTCTTAACTATACATAAGGCAGTCCTCAAACGCAAGCCTGTCGTATTTCAAAAAACTTTAACATCAGATAAATTACAGTTGTGGTGTAGGCATTTCACCAGCCTGGGGCAGGTTACATAACTTTCAAATCTCATGTACTTCACTGGCAAAAATGGGATAATACACCTACTTTGCAGGGTTATTGAGATGATTAAATGAAACATTTAAAAGGTGTCAAGGCACACATGACTGATGCCCAGTAATGGCCTTCTTTTTCTTTTTCCAATGGAAGCAAATGTTAAACATAATACACATGCTGGCTAAGCAGTTTCTGGATCAATTAAAGAAAATCCCATTTAATTCTCACATACTTAGCTCTAAAGCCAAGAAAATTCGGTCAGCATTCAGCAAACATGTACAGATGCAGGCACTGCACTGACAGTAAGAAAGGTAGGGTTGTATTCTACCCTCGTGGAGAGCAGGTCCTAGTGAAGGTGAGAAGCAAGCAAAATGCACAGTATGAAGCTATGATAAGGGAAGTTCTGGCTACTATATCCAAAGGGGCAGTAATCAGGGTTGAGATCAGGAAATGGACATGCAGAAAGCTTCCTTTCTTCCATACGTGTCATCCCATTTGGGGGTTACTGCCTTAAAAAGTCTGGAGCAGAGGTTCTAGAAAGAAGATTTGTAGAGGGCTTAAAAATATAGAGCTCTGAGGCCGGGCGCGGTGGCTCATGCCTGTAATCCCAGCACTTTGGGAGGCCGAGGTGGGCAGATCACAAGGTCAGGAAATCGAGACCATCCTGGCTAACACGGTGAAACCCCGTCTCTACTAAAAATACAAAAAAATTAGCCAGGCGTGGCAGCAGGTGCCTGTAGTCCCAGCTGCTGGGGAAGCTGAGGCAGCAGAATGGCATGAACCTGGGAGGCAGAGCTTGCAGTGAGCTGAGATCACGCCACTGCACTCCAGCCTGGGTGACAAAGCAAGACTCCATCTCAAAAAAAAAAAAAAAAAATAGAGCTCTGAAAGGACAGAAAATAAAACAGAAACTTGTAAGCAAGACCAACTTTGGGGAGAATCATGAAAACCACATCTGCATGGCAGATGGAAGGGGATGAAGGACCTCAGGGGTCACACTCCCTCTTCCCTGTCTGGGGTCACCTCCAGAACGAGTTTGGCAGCCCAGATTGGCAAGAAAGGTAGAGAAAAAAGCAAAACCACAAGAAAAGAAATGGGGCAAAAAGAACAGCAAGGGACAAAACCCCCAGCTCAGCTATGAGGATGAAAAGGAAATTCCTATCGGCAGATTTTAAATAAGACCATATTAAGTTCTTCCCTTCATTATGATTTTTCTACTTTATGGCACGCAGCAACTTAGCTTTCCTAAAATAACTCTAGGGAACACCATAGTGCTTACATTCCTTCATCTTAAAATTCCCACACTAAAGAACCAATAAGGACTCTAGATTACCTGCCGGATCAAGTTCATACTTCAGCCTAGTAATCAAGGCTTTGAATGCAGTTCAAGTCAGTAAAACTTAAGGGTCAATTACGTGTAAGAATGTACAAAGAATACCAGTGAAGGAGGAACAGGTAACTACATGGGACAAGGAAGAATTCAGTGAGTGAAACTTTTCAAGGGGAAGAAGTTTGATTCCAATGGGGGAGGGGTGATATCTTGATTCAAGAATGAAGTGGTCCTCCTGGGCTTTTGAGGAACAATAGGACCTCAAAAGGCAGAGATGTGGGAAATAAGCATCTTCAAATGGGGGAGCAGTGATGTGCTCCAAAAAGTACATGATGTATCCAAGAAAAAGTAAGCAGCCTTATGCAGGTGAATCATCTCTCTTTCCCAGGACATAGCATGATAGCATAACATGATACTAAATCCTGAGTCAGACTGCCTGGATTCAAACCCCGACTCCACTTGGTACCCTGCATGGCCTTGGACAAGTAACATGCCCAGGCCATGCCTCAGGTTTTATGTTTCTAAAATAGGGGTAATCATGATAGTCCACATTCGGATTGTTGATTACTTCACAGGGCTGCTGTGAGGATTAACTAAGACACTGCCCTGAGAAGCCTGGTTGGTACATAGTAAGCACGCTAACATCAGCTGTGACTGTGCTACAAAGGGCGTGAGACATATCACTGCTTCCCTGAGCGCCACAAACTTCATTCAGCAAACCACACAGTGCCACTGGAGGCTTTGGAGCAGAGAAATTACTGAGTCCAACCTGGCATCAGGCAAGTTAATCTGATGCCAGTCTTGTGTAGCATGTACTAACACCTGTGACCATTTGCACTGATAGGAAAAGGGCCTGAATTAGCATAGTGGAAGCCAAGATAGAAAAGAATAACATCAGCTGGGCGTAATGGCTAACACCTGTAATCCCAGCACTTTTCGAGGCCAAGATGGGTGGATCAGGCCTAGGAGTTCGAGAGCAGCCTGGGCAACATGGTGAACGCCTGTCTCTACAAAAAAATACAAAAATTAGCTGGGCGTCGTGGCATGTGCCTACAGTCCCAGCTACTCAAGAGGCTAAGGTGGGAGGATTGCTTGAGTCCAGGAGGTTAAGGCTGCAATAAGCCATGATCATGCCACTGCACTACAGCCTGGGCAACACAGCAAGATCCTATCTCAAAAAAAAAAAAAGAAAAAGAAAAGAATAACATCAACGGGGGAGTCTGGAGGAAGAGACGAAAGGACAGTGCCAGTAAAAGTCCAAGGTATGAAAGAGAAAAATGACCTGAAGAACATTCTTCCACAGAGCTACCGAAACATTTAGATGATCAGCCACAAGCTACTCTTGATTTTGCTGTCCTCTGAACACCTAGAGTTATAGTGTCTGAATGGAGTTTGGGGGAGTGTTGCACAGGCCCTTTACATATTGATCAGCAGCTGTCACACACATTCACATCCTTCTCTCAAGTCAGTAAGCTCCTTCTGAGACAAAGGCAAGGGCATGCTATAGAAGCTACTGCCCTAGTGGTGCAGAAGAGGACACACCAAGCATCAGAGATATGTAAGTCACCATATGAATTATATCTACATTAAAGAATTCCAATGGCTTCACTTATCAAATCAAGCCTAATTTTTCTTGGTGGAATACCATCTCAGGTTTGCGAACAAAGAAGTATAAATCCATTAATGATGAAACCTGAAACAGTGCCACATTAATTGAAGCTCCCTCTGAGTTGCAATAACCTGAGACACACCCACGCACCACACTTAGCCTCTTTTCCTTAATCCACAGTTGCAGTTAGTCAGCTGCCACCCTGAGAAAGGCACCAACACCCAGCGTGCAGCACGTGATTCAGGCTGTTTTGTTGAATTTGCTGTTTGAAAAAGGTAAAGGCAAACATACAAATCCGTGAAACAAAAGGCACTTTGCTTCTGCTTTTATTATTCATCCACTGGTATCTTATGTTCCCCAAGTATAATACAGGCTATTGTTCTCCTCCACTGAGACTTAGGAAGCTAATTATATATTTCCAATTCCTTAAAAAATGTAATGATAATTTACAACTCATTATTTCAGCAAGCTGAAGAAATTGTTTTTAGATATATGTCTGTATATATGCATGGGGGAAAAAAAACCAAAAGAAATATACCTAGATGTTAACAGTGATTATCTCTAAATGATGGAATTATCAGCGATTTAAATTATTTATACTTTCCTGCATTTCCAAATTTTCTCAAGCACATAGTACCTTATAACCAGAAAAGAAAGTTTAAATGTTTTAAGTTTTCCCATACAAATAAAAACTCAATAATAATAAATATGCAACGCCAAATTATTTCACATCAAGTTATTTCATTAATATAACTTATGACAAGTCATATATACATACACACACATGCTAATCTAACTTAGGACAAGTCATATATACATATATACACGCACACATACACACACAAATACTAATATAACTTGGGACAAGTCATATATACACACCCACTTAATGTATATAATACACAATTAATGTTTTTCAGGGCAACAAAGAATACTAAACCAAGCCAAAGAACCACAAAAGCTCCTCCATGCTAAGGAGTTCATACAACTATCAAAATGCTTAGCAAGAATTTTTCTGAGAGAAGTTTTCTGTTATCCAAAGACTTTTGGCATGTTTTACAGGTGGGCTACAAAGAACATTTATTACTTAATCATTCTCTTAGAAGTCATCTATTAGAAATTTAAGTAGGAAAAACTACACATGTCATTCTTCATCTGATGGTATATTTTGTTTGGACTCCAAATGTTGTGGAATACAATTGTCATATTATAACCAAGCCTTGACAGTCCCATTTGGAGATAAGGAAACATCGAAAATTATAGACATTCTAAAGTATAAAATAGTATTAAAAGTCACTAGAAGGTTAAAATTATCGAAAAAGAAATGCCATGTACCTAGAGGCCAGCACCTATCATGTGCATCAATTTTTCCTTGTGGCCAGTTAAGTTCCCTGGGAAAGGGCTTCTGTCACCCATATATACACTAGATCTGCATCTAAAACCTTCAAAGTGACTACTGTACCTGAAACCTGGGACTACTGGGCACTAGCAGTATAAGGCAACCACTACTGAAACGTGGAATACAGAGAAAACACCAGCCAAATCTCCAAAGGAGACTGGTGCACAAAGTCTCCACACACTCACATCACAAGTGTTATCTGGATCTATGCACTCAGAGTGGAAAGACACCTACTTCCTCCAAGATCTGTTCAGAGTAAACCAGAATGTCATTTTGCACATTTTCAGCCCAGATTAACACCTAGAGGTTTGACGTTTGAGACATGGTTTCCAGATTTAAATGCGTAAGTGTCTGAGCCACAGATGATAAAGAACTTTCCCAAACTCACCTGGGATCTTGAGACTTCTCTTTGGGGGGAGATTTCACCTTCTCCAGATTCAGACATTAAATCAAGACCAGATGTGGAAGACAGTGTGGCTTTAGAAGTGGCAGCCTGGTCTTGGGAAAGAGATGAGAAGGGGGATGTAGGAGAGGGCTGCCTTGTCGCATCTTCTTCTGTTGCTGCTACCTCTCTCTGGCTAAATGAGCTTGAAGCCAGTTGGCTTGCATCCGAGTTTGGTGCAGGGGTGCTGACCACATTGTTTGGAGTTCTCTTAATGTCTTCAACATCTCCATTATACTTCCAAGCATCATCCATCTAAATAAGAAAATATCATTTTAAACTTGATATTCTGTTACCTTTATTTCTGTTTTTAAAAGTTGTTTATTAAATTAATTTTTTAAAACTAAAATAGCATACCACCCACAGTAACATAACTATTACTAAACGCTTGGGCTGAGTTCTTTCACACCGATAGATAAACACACATGTAGTGGGGGAAATTGTTTTAGAAAAAGCATTCATATCACATACAAACTTCTGAAATTTGCTTTGCTTGTTTACTCCAAGCAAACATCTTAAGCATTAAATTTCCACTGAATCTAAACTGGCGTAAAAAAAAAAATTGCCATATATACATGTGTTATGTGCAGTTTACACATCAAGATGGTGTAACTCTAACCTCTGCACAAGCTCACCAACATTTTGCTCTTCAGAACAGACTAAATGAACTGAGAACATGTTTTACCATGTAAGATCTGGGGAGTGATGAGATTCCCCTTTGCTGAGAGCCAAAAGGCCTTGGTGTTCTATCTGCTGATCACTCCAGGTCAACAGATAGAACTCTAAACCAGTCCCTTTACTTGCTGAATATTCCATAGTATGGACATCAACAATTTATTCATTTGATGTGCATTTAAAGTTGTTTGAAATGTTCTGTCACTTCCAAAACTACTGCAACAAATATCCATATCTCTTTATAATTGGAACTTCTATTTTTATAGCACACATTTCCAAAAGTAGGCTTGTTGGAGCAAAAGTTTTATATATATATATATATATAGTTTCTAAAAATAATTGTAGCAACACACTCCAGAAGTAATGTATGAGAACATCTGTTTCTCAGCATCCTTGCCAACACTAGACATTTTCAATGTTTTAAGTCTATATCACGCCGATGGGTAAAAAGTTATACGTCTCATTCTTGCTCCAGGGAAGCTGAACATACTTCTTTGTGCTTTGTTACCAGCCATTTGAATCCCTTCTCCCTTGAACTGGCCACTACTTTTCTATATTCATTTTGCTAGTGTGTTTGCTTACCAATTTGTAGAAGCATTTGCTATCTTAGAGATACTAACTCTTTATCTATCATACATTTTAATAATATTTTTCTGAGTCTATATATTGTCTTTTGACTATATTAAGGAAGTCTGCCATGAAATTCTTATAATGTCAAATATGTCTACATTTTCCTTTATATAATGGTCAGGAGTTTCCCAATTAGTTTAGGTAGGCTTCTCTCACCCCAAATATCCAATTTTTTATACCCTTTTAGAGTTTAGGATTCTACATTAACAGAGCTAAAAAGAATATGAACATTAATCTTAGCACTGTGTTGCTTCCTTTCACATAATTCAGATTAGCACACTCATTGTTGGATATGGTACCACTTCATTCTCAGAAAAAAAATGCTGCAATATTCTACATCCTTCAAAATCCTGATATTAATAGAAATGCATACATATAAACAGTAAGACATTCAAACTGATAAAGTGAGAAATCTGAAAAAAGCAGAAATGTGTACATATGCACCTGAAAATCTCTAGGCTAAACTACATGAAATGCTGTTTTATAGGTCAAGAAGAACAATCATAGTGACAACTTCATACTTTTCAACCTAATACTTTAGAAAAGGTACATCTAAAAAAATGACATTATAAAATAATACTCTGCCTTAGAATGTATCTTCTTCATTCTTTAAAATGTATCAGCCATACTTTCACATAATTTAAAGTTTAGTAAATTCTGTATAATTGATCTATCTTAAGCATTAAGTTTCCATTGCATCTAAACTGGCATAAAATAAAACGTCATTATATATGGCATGTACAGTTTATACATAAAGTTGATGTAACCCCAACCTCTGCACAAGTTCACCAACATTTTGCTCTTTAGAACAGACTAAATGAACTGAGAACATTTTTTACCGTGTAAGATCTGGGGAGTGATGAGATTCCCCTTGTCTGAGAGCCAAAAGGTCTTGGTGTGACCACAGATGTTAACCTGACTGTATCAGTTTTCTGGTAACTTCTGGGGAGAGAAGCTGAAACACGAGTCGACTCCATTTGTGTGCTCAGTGAACGCAGAGAAGACAAAGAGGTTGGGCGTTGTTCTTCCACAGGACTTTGAGAAGGAAGCTGAATTTCAGTTGTTACACTGTTCTCTCTTTTTGCAAAAGTTGTAGAATCTTCTTTGAGAATTTCTGAAGGATAAGTTGTTCCCTTCTCTTCTACTCTCTCACTCCGGTAACTTGCTTCTGACACAGTCAGTGTAGGGGGTCGTTTTTCTTCATCCAGCACATCATCAAAAGAATACATTCTTCTTCTCGAAGGAACTGTAGACTTTTGATTTTGGGATTCCCTTAGCAGAAAGAAATGCACCATCACCACAAAGATATGCATTTGACACAGACAGGTGGTAAGAGAGTAATCAACAGATGAAATGGACTGGGAATAAAAAGCTGCTAACCTCACACGAGAATCAATACAACACTTACAGAGCATAAAGATACATATAATTTTTTTTTTTTTTTTTTTTTTTTCTTTTGAGACTGAGTCTCACTCTGTTGCCCAGACTGGAGAGCAGTGGCGTGATCTCGGCTCACCTGCAACCTCCATCTCCCGGGTTCAAGCAATTCTCCTGCCTCAGCCTCCCAAGTAGCTGGGATTACAGGCATACGCCACCATGGCCGGCTAATTTTTTTTGTATTTTTAGTAGAGACAAGATTTCAATACATTGGCCAAACTCCTGACCTCTCAAACTCCTGACCTTGTGATCCACCCACCTTGGCCTCCCAAAGTGCTGGGATTACAGGCGTGAGCCACCACGCCCAGCAAGATGTATATAATTATCTTTAATGTCCCAACCAAGAAAGAATAATAACTTAATTAAAAAGGTTCTCAAATACTTCACTGGGATATTAATTGTAAAGAGATTTTTAATGAAACAAGGAAATTTTAATAAAGGATTATTCACAAAATTTTATCCACAAGCTTATAACTTTCAAAATTAAAACACTGTAAATATCATGACTGACAACTAACTTGAACCTTCCAAAGTTGTGGATTAATTGGCAGCCTTGTGAGGATATTTTCCTGCAAAAATTTATAATAATTTAGTAAAAATAAAAGATTACAAAAGACCCAGGCTTTTGTGGAGATCAAACTAGTGTATGATTTCATATAGCTTGACAGAACTTGCCAGAACAATTATTAGGGATTAAAAGTCACCATTCGTATTTATGGGAAGGTTCATGAAACACCCTCATCTCTCACATTTAGAAAGGAATACCCACCTCCCAAGCTAACTGAATTGCATCCAAATGAATGAAACTGCTTATCATTCGCCTTTAGGGCAGAAAGCAGATTTGTTTCATTTCACCTGATAGTGTATTTCCTTTTTGACATGATTCTAAAAGCATATTTTCCTTCTCTTCGACCTGTAAATATCCTAATATTTCACAGAATAATGAATGCTTTACAGGAAAGTTTAAATTTAACCTTTATACTGTTATGCTGCAATGCAAAGAGTAAGTAAAACACACACAATTATGTTTATTAAAACTTTCTTTAAAATATAATGAATTGCACTATTAAACATGAAAAAGAACTTTGTTATGTTTTACACAATTTAGTTAAAAGTAAGCTGATTTTATTGGAAGATCTCATTCCTTAATTCACTTAAGAGTATAAAGCAGTGTATTTCCTGCACCCAACATAGCCAACACCATCCAATTCTGCATGTGAATGCGCAATGTAAGAGAAGAAATAATGAACACCTATTTTAAGTCCTCATTTATTTTGTTACTCTAAGTCACTATTTCAACAATGCTTTGTTTTTTCACTGCAGACCAAAATCTTAAATGTTTCTTTGCGTATTTGATTAAAGTTGAATATTGGTGGACACTTATGCCACACTACACTTATACAAAATACCTATTTATAACACTGGCGTCTCCAACCCTGTTACAACCGAGGTGCATTCAGCAATATTACCTGTCCTGCAGCATTTCCTTAAACGTCTTAGAGCTTCTCTCAGACTTCTCAAGTGCCTGCTTTTCAATTTCTTCCCTCTCTTCTTTTTTCTTCTGCAGATCTGAAGTGTAACTTTTTCGACGATCTTTCCATTTTGCAAGGTCCTGACAGAAAAATCACATCAGCAGGGGCACACCTGAATTTCTACACACCCTTTCTAGCAGCCAGAATGTGCCAGAGTATCTTATTACATCACTGAAACTATTCGCTCCAACTGGGTGCCAAGGTGCCCTAATTTTGCTTTTTATAGCCAGCGTTTCTGTACCAAGCCTTTATCTCATGTGTCTGTCTGAAAAACCTGACCTAATAAGATAGACCCCATTTTTGTTTTCCCAGGAAGTATCTGCCTCATTGCACACTTCACAAAGAATGCTAAATGCTTGTAATTAGGTGACAGTTAGTTAGATCAGGAACTGTTTCCAATTCGTTTTCATCTCATTCCAAAAACCTGGCTGTTCTGCGAAACAACATGTTTCACTGGTAAGGCCAAAACAGAAACGCGATTGTGATGGTTAAGCACAGATGCACAGTCTGTCTTTCATTTCACAAACAGAGCTCAGTCCCTACTTTGAGGCAGGCCCAACTGTAGGAACTATTAATACATACATGCATAGGGCGGGGTTCCCCTCAAGAAACTCTCAGTCTACAGGGGAGAGTCAGATATATAAATAAAAGTTCAGTAACAAGTGTGACAGGATTGCATGAGACAGTGGGGTCCTAAGGAGACCATGGGTCTGGTTCTACCTCCGGAAGGGGAGGCTTTGGAAAGGCTTTAACTGGGAAGGCGAGACTTGAGTATGTGATTTCAGAAGGGTTAAATCCTCCTAGGTCAGAGCAATAAGGAACATGCGGCAGGAACAAACCAACACCTGTCCCCCATATCCCCAGGAACGTTAAGTCTAACCTTGCTGGGTGACCCCAGGGACAATCAACCTAATTCAGCTTTTCAATTCTCCCCAGAAACCTAGGCTGGTTCTGAGACCCAGGGGGTTAAGACATTTTGCAAGGTATAAAGTTTTCCATGTCTCCAAAATAGAGAACTGCTCGGAACTGTTAGTGGCATTCCAGTCCAAACAGAAGCGCATTCAAGGTCTCAGACAAAACCGAATTTCACCCCCAGGGCATGCAAAGTACATTTGGTTTATACCCCTTGCAAGCCCACAGAGCCACTCCTGCTTTAAAAACAGCCTGTGACCAATATGAACTCCTTCCAGAAAGAACAAAAGCAATGCGCATTTAGTCCTACAGCATAACTGGCATGAATTTTTATCTGATTTAACCTAACAGATAAGCCCTTAATACTTACTTTCACACCAGAAAATTCACCGTGTATTTTGGCAAAGTGATATTGAATTACTGTTTCTTGACAATTAAATT
The DNA here is from genome assembly GCF_024542745.1 of Macaca thibetana thibetana. NCBI lineage: Eukaryota > Metazoa > Chordata > Mammalia > Primates > Cercopithecidae > Macaca > Macaca thibetana. The sequence continues at coordinate 55,719,450 of NC_065594.1, read as the reverse complement.
GAGTTCCCAATTAAAAGAGGCATCAGAATTTAGAAAGGTAGCCAGGGCAGAGGTTTCTTCATTTCAGAGACTATTAATTCCTTTGAAAATTAAGATTTACTTTGACTCCTTTGTTCATGCTATTGCTCAACTCTCACCATAAAGTTGTCCTCAAATTTCTTTGGGTTTGCTCTGATAGTTTGTCTACCGTATTTCTTTGCATTTCTTCAGTTTATCACAATTACTCTATTCAAAAAAATGGTCAAGCTTTTTTTCTTCAGGATCAAAACTAAAGAGTAAGTCTATATCTATATAAACACCTGGATATATGTCAACTCTGCAAAAAACATTTCATTTTGATTCATATTACTGACTTCTTCAGCCAAAATATTGCTCTGAGTTATATTACTTATTTCTCCCCAAATCTCCCTAATTAACTCTTAATTACTAACCCTTTTCATCTTTCCTTCCTGATGCCAAGGTCTCTGCCAGAACCCTGTTCCTCTTCTCTCCCTAAACTTTGGCCAGGTCTTTCCCATCAGAAGTATAGTTAATGTGCATATCCCAAATTCAACCACCAAAACAAGTAAATAAGTTCACCATACTGCAAGGAAGCAACTCACATTTTTGAGAACTCAGAGAATATTAGAAAATAAACATTCAGGTATATTTTTCACAATGGCCTTTAAAATATGCAACAATAATAGGAAAAAAAAGGTTTAAAAATCTTTGTAAAGGAAGTTGGTCACATTTTATACAGAACTAAATTCTGTAATAGCAAGGAAATGGTCTTGGGTACATAGACTTTAAGAGAAGCAAAGAAAAGTCAAACAAATACACTCTCCCTCCCGCTACCCCCAAAATACTCACATCCTGCCATTTCTGATCTTGTTCTTTTAATTGTGATTTTATTTTCTGCATCTCCTCGTAACGCAGCTGACGCAAGTTTTGAACATCCTCTGCGCTGACATCGCTCATGGACTTACTCCTACAACAAAAAGACTCATGGTTACCACAGAAGTTCACATGACCAGACTTAGGGGTTAAACTGAGGTTGGACTTATATTTGGAAATTCCACCTAAATTTCTACCTAGACACTTCAGTGATAGTGTCACAGAAGTAGCGCTACAGAGATAAATGGTGTTTTTCCAAAACTCAGAAACAAGAGCCTAGCACTCGAGTGTGAATTTTTTCACAAAATGGCTAGATTAGCCCTATACAAGTCTCGAAAAAACTCCCCAAGGTTCATATTTAAAGAGGTCAATGCATAAAAGGATTATTTTAGGAAAAAAACAGTCACTCTCTTTATTTTCTATCTCCTTCAAAGATAATCTGTTGAGGTTTGGCTGCCTTTTCTGGGCACTCATTAATAATTTAAAGTTTACCTGATATTTTTCTCCTCAAGTTCAATACCATGAATAAATGTGCTGCTGATTCTAAAAGATTCTGTAAGATCTGCCCTACCAGTGCACTAGACTTGTTCTCAAAGCACCACAGATAGTTTCTAATAGTCCTTTATAACTACCTCCATAACCCTCTTCTTCTATTAGGGCAACTTGCATGCATTCAACTTGTAACACAAGGATGGACTGAGGTTAAGCTTTGGAAGAGCTCAATCCACAATAGAAACCAATGAACAGAGTGGCGTGTTGGACACAGGTACACGTGTGCTCTCTACATGCACATAACCAAGAGCCGAGTAAACTATACCAGAGGGGAAAGAGAGATTGAGGGTAGTCTCAAGAAAAGGGAGAGGTCAGATCTAAATACTGAGGAGCAAGTAGGAATGCGAGAAAGAGCCTTTGAAGCTCTTTCCCACTGATCTTTTATACTGCACTCCTGACTTTATTTAAGTAACTGTACACTCCCTGCCTGGGCATCTAAATTTTGCCTTCCAAGATGGTGCCATCATTATTTCTTTTAAAGCATGTTTGCTCCTAGCTGTTCAGGAATTCCTAGCTTAGCTAGCTCATGGAATTATTATTTCTAAATGATTCCCAATTCCATAATTAAGGAACCAGTCCTTCCTTTGACTCATTTCCAATTGCTTCTTGAATAAATATTTCTGCATGGATATCCCCTAGGCACTTCTTCAATTGGCAAAGGACTGATTAAAATAATATCTAGAAGGGATTTTGTAAACTGTAACTCACTAAATGCATGGTTATTGTTGATGTGACCAAACTCAGTCTTGTCCCCAAACCTGCTTTTCCTCTTGTGGTTACTAATGTTGCCACCTGCCCTCCAGTCATCCACATCTGAAACCTAAGAACCACTTTGCACCTTTGTTTCTCCCTTCTCCCCACTTTCCATTAGTTATCAAGTCCTTTCATTCAGTGTCTCTTTCTTTCCATCTCTATTGCCAACACCCTAGATCAGAGTACAGTCAACTCACCTAGACTTCCAAAATGGCTTCTTGAATTAATACCCAAACTCCAGTTTCAACAAACATCTTTCCTAAACTATTTCCTCTGATTCAAAAGCCCTTTACCAGTATACCTAACTTCTTAATTGCCATTCATACCTCAGGACTCCCGGACAGGTATTTCCAACTTCCTATTCATTCTCCACTTGGAAGTCTAATAGGCCTCAGGTTTGTCACAGAAAAAACCTGATTGTCCCCTTCACGACCTGCTCAGCTCTCACTCTCCTTGTATCAGTAAAGGTCACCTCTATCCTTCCCAACATTAGGGCACACATCTTGGAGTCATCCCAGATTCCTCTCTTTCTCTCATATACCGTAACTGGTCCCATCAGTAAATCCTGTCCCTCTGCCTTCTAAATGTATCTAGAACACAATCACTTCTTACCACCTCCACCATTACACCCTGATCCAAGTGACTCCTACCTGGATGATTACAATTATTACAATAATCACATCTGCTACCTGGATTATAACAATTATCACATCATCTCCTACCCAGATTATTACAATTATTATAATAATCACATCACATCACCTACCTGGATTACAACAGCCTCCTTGCTTCCACCCCTTCCTACCCAACAGCAGCCAGACAGGTCCTTTCAGACTGCACTCAGATCACAGTACACCTCTACTCAGCACCCACTACTTTCTTCCCATTTCATTAGAGTTAAATTAAAGACAGGTTCTTCCAAAACCTAAGAGGTCTGCCATCCCTGGTTCCTACTACCTCTCTGTGCTCATCGGCACCAGCCCCCACTCTCTCTGCTCCAGCCAACTGGCCTCCCTGCCCTGCTCACACCTCCTGCTTTTCCCCTTGCTCCTCAATCTGCCTGGAATGCTCTTCACCCAGATATCCACATAGCTCCTCTCTCACTTCCAGGCATCTGCTTAAATGTGCCCTCTGTGTTTCCTTCTCTGACCACCTTACCAGAAACAATAAATGCCCCTCTCCCCTGACCCATCCTGTCCCTAGTCCTTTCTCCTTCATATCATGTCTCGCCATCATGTACATTTATTTACATATCACTGCCTTGCCCTGTAAGATTATAAAGCAGGAATTTTCTGATTTGCTTGCTGGTATATCACCTGTACCTGAAGGGGAGCCCAGCCTGCAGTAGGTGCTTGATAAATGTGTTAAATTAATGATCTAGATAATATTCAGCACTTTGATGAAGTCTTCCCAGCTCATCCATATCAAAGCTGCTCTGTCCCTTCTCTCAACCCCTCTACTGCCTCAGCTACAACTTTATCATGGTACTGAACCCTCAGCCTTATGTCTGTTACAGTGCATGTGTGTCTGTGTGTGCACGTGCATGCTTGGATTCTCTTCCTCACAAGTCGTGTGTTGCTTAGGAGGAAAACTTATTAGCAGCACAAGGCATGCAGGATATACTCATTCAATGTCTGTGGTAAGAATAAGGTAGGTTTTCTAACATTTAATCAAGTAAAATTTACTATACTTAAAATGTTTCTAATTCTTTTTGTAAGATTATTATGGCTATCCACAGTTCTATGAAGAAAGTTCTACAGGATTTATTAAGGACTATTAAGGAATAAATTATATCGAGAGAATATATGAGGACATATATGAATATAGATGGATCTATTAATGTAATATATCTAACTAGGTATGACTACTTATAAAATTGATTTGTGTGAATTTGAGAATATAAATTCACGTAAGTCACACTGTGAAGAATGAGGCTATTTGAACTAATACTATGACAGACTCACTAAGAGGAGGCAGGAAAAATTTTTCAAGAACCAGGCATGAGGGGTATCTAGACACTCAACACACGAGATTACACAAACTCCAGAACAAACAACAAAAAAAGGGATGCTAATAGTTTAATAATCTTTTGATGGGAGGAAGGCTAGAAGGCCCAGCAGCTCCCAGGGTTGCCCTCCTTTGGCCCTAATCCTTCTACACCAGGCAATGCTAAGGTGTCTTCCCGTGAAATGTGCTTCTCAAGGGCAGAGGTTGCATTCTTCTCCTGGGTGTCCCCAACACGGAGCAGAGCCTGGCACACAGGCAGTCCTTAATGTGAACAAAGTGAACCAAATACACTCTGGAGTAGACAAGTCCCCGTGTAAGGCAGGAATGTGAGCACGGTTCACTCCCTAGGGTAAAAAACAGTTACCCACATTGAGCCTGCACACATTGTATAGCAGCTGGAGCCAGGCACCGCAACGAGCCAGGAGGGGAGGGCTGCAGGCCCAGCCGTGGTGCCAGTTTTCACCCCACCCTAACACACATCAGTTCGCTTCCGAGCTCCCATTTCTCACCTGCTAAGTGAGGAAGGGATTGTTATGAGAACTGGATTTGACTGTGTGGGTTGCATTTTTAAAACCTTCTGGGGCATATACTAATTCTCATTAAAACGAACATGATTGTTTGGGATCTCCCAAAAGATAACTCTCCAAGCTGCTTCAAATCCGAGAGGTCACCCCAGACCACAGTGATAAAATCCAGAACTTTTGTAGTAGAGGAAGGAGTCTCTCAGGCCAGATCACAAAGAATTCTTCCTTCCCTTATCAGCATTAATGGCATAATATTCAGCTTCTGAGGGCTTACTGTGTGTGCCAGCAACCTCGCCAAGCAGTCTACGTGAATTATCTCAGAGGCAAAGCCCTAGTCCGGTTCTACCACTCACAAGCCACATGTCCTTGGGAAAGCTGCAATATTTGTTTCTCTATCTCCACATCCCTATCTGTTGGCCTCACAGATTTGAGATAAGTACCAGAGATAGCATCAGGAAAATTGTTTGGGAAAACTATGAAGGATTGCGCGGCTCTAGTACGTTGTGTTGAATGAAGGATGATTAACTGGCAAATCACATCATATGTCTCTTACAAGTCCTGCTTCATTTGTATTTCCTTATTTGGAAAGGCTCCAATTTAGAAATGCAACTGGAGTTTTTCCAAAAAATACAGATCTAGCATCTTGCCTTTCTGTTGAACAGAATTTTTTAAAAATAGCATTTAGAAGGAAAAAGAGGAAGTTTAAGGAAGGAGTTGTCAATCATAAACAAGGTTGCTAAAGTCTCACTCTCTTCTCCCACGATGCAGGTTGCCTACTATGCTCCTGGTACTTTTTGGCTAGTTTTAAGGCGTTTCCTTTTAGAACTCACTTTCAGGAACGTTACAGGTGAAAATCTAAGGAGTAATGGATCAAAAAGGAGCAGAACATGGCAAATTTTCTCAAATATAAAAGCATGGATAGACTTATACAGCAAACAGAAATTCCATGATACTAGGGTTAAGGTTCCCCAACTTTTGGAGGGAGATAGGAATATACTGATTTATGTACCTCTGAGTGTATTTCCATTAGGTACTACAGGAATTCTCTGAAGAGCAATCAATGCTAAAACTTGGGCAAGAGGCTTTGGAATTACCATACACTAGAATAAAAAGTCAATGTGATGAAGATTTTTCATTTACAGATATATACTCTCAGTGAGGGTTCCTCAGTAGCACCACTGCTGACATTTTGGGGCAAGAAAACTATTTGTTATAGGCACTCCTGTGTACTGTAGGACATTTAGCAGCATCTCTGGCTACGAAGGCACTAGTTGCCAGTAGCGCACACACTCCCACCCACCCAATGGGACAATAAAAAATGCCTCCAGACATTGCCAAATGTCTCCTGGGGGTGGAGGGAAATCTCTAGAAATAACTGACATTGGCTTTTTTTCTCTTTCTTTTTTGGTGTCATAAGCCTTTATAATTCTACAGAATCTTTTGGCCAAACCCATAAGTGAAATGTGGGTGACTTAATTGTCTTTTATTACAACTTCATGTGAAATCAGTGTTCATTTCCTATTAACACTGGCAACAGATTCAACAGCTCAATCACATACAAGATTATTTCTACATATTCGTACAACAAATTTTGTCATAAATTGCTTCTGCCAAAACACATGACCAAATTTTCAAGTTTCATGAAACCATACAGACATAAATCCATGCAAGATGAAAGTGCATAGAAGAAATGACTACCACACACAAAGCGTCTTAAAAACAAACAAGCAAACTGACAGGTGTTAAATGCCAAATAAAAAGCAAGCCAGAAATTAACAGTCTCAGACTTCAAAAGATACTGCACATTTCTCTTTAACCCAGTCCTCACAAAAAAGAAAGCATTCATGTTATAGGCAGTTATTTTTCAATGACAGCATGTTGAGCAATAATGGTTTTCCAGGTAACTATGCCAAGCTTGACAACAAACATTATGTTCAGAGAGATATCACCCAGCATAAACATGAAACAGGTTCTAGATTAAAAAGCCTACACTTAATCCAATTTAAATTTCTATTTTCTTTTCACTGCAGCAGATCTACTTTAGAAAAGTACCGGTAGGCCAGGCCTGATGGTTCACATCTGTAATCCTAACATTTTGGGAGGCCAAGGCAGGAGGAATGCTTAGACCCAAGAGCTCAAGACCAGCCTACCAGCCTGGGCAACATAGCAAGACTCCATCTCTTTAAAAAAAAAAAAAAAAAAAAAAAAAAAAAGCCCTGGTAACTGACAGACTATACAGAAAAATCCTTTGTTATAGATTTGACTTAATTGACTTCAAGTGGTCCAAAACACACTTGAGTTTTCTGAGGACACATTCATATAATAATACTTTCCATTGTTTGACACATCGTGCATTATTCAGTCTCAATTTACAGACAATCTTGCTTTATTTGTGTAGTTACCTTGGCATTGAACTGCATGCAGAACAGCCTTTAAAACAAATATTGTACTATCCGAACAACTATCTTGGGATAGAAAACATTTGCTGCTGTTAGTTCTAATCCAGAAAAATCTTTAGCTTTTCAAGTTTTGGTTTTAGGTTTCTGTCTTCTTTTCTAACTCAGTCATATAATTTACCCCTCACTATGGGGAACACATCCAGCCACTGAAATGGTTGTACATGTTGGCATTCCCAACACATACTTGTACTCTGGGTACTTGTATTCCCTTTAAGAAAAGCAACTATTTCTGAGAGCTGCTTACATTATAAAGTTATATTTAATTTACAAATGAAAATTTTTCTGAAAGTTACAATTCAACATGCTTAAAGCTGCAAAGAGATTTTTAATCAAGTTAAAACAGCTTTCCTATGACTTGAAAGTAGCAAATGCTTAAGCTTCATGCAGATGAGCTGGAAAGGGGATAATGTGCCTTTGCATGGCACACAGAAAGCATGCAGGGACCCTGGTTTTTAAAATCAGTGGCTAACAAGTACTTGCAATTTGTTGCCTATGGCTCAGTTACACCTTTGGCATCTAGAATGGTTACATTGCTTTATGTTTAGTAGCTTCCAACATTTCTGAATTATCAAAATTATAAAAAGCTATCAAAACTAGAGATTCTTATAGATGAAGTAAATCCTTGTAAGGGAAGACACTTAGCTACTAAGGCCTGAGCAGATTAAAACATTTTCATCCTTTAACTCTCTTCCTCTTGCTCAAACACTATTGGCCCTTAGATACACAAAGTTACAGAAAGTTTGGTGGAAAATATTAAGATACAGCCACCTTGTGATTTTGTACTAAGAATGAATAAATGATTTACTATAAATGTAGATTTTGCCTGTAATCCCAGCACTTTGGGAGGCTGAGGTGGATGGATCACCTGAGGTCAGGAATTTGAGACCAGCCTGACCAACCTGGTGAAACCCCGTCTCTACTAAAAATACAAAAATTAGCAGAGTGTGGTAGCATGCAACTGTAGTCCCAGCTACTTGGGAGGCTGAGACAGGAGAATTGCTTGAACCTGGGAGGTGAAAGTTGCCATGAGCCAAGATTGCGCCACTGCACTCCAGCCCAGGCAACAGAGCAAGACTCCGTCTCAAAAAAAAAAAATATGTAGTTTTTGCGACAATGACATTAGAAATTAAGAAGATTTTTGCAGTTTTTGAAGGCCAATTTTGCACCATAAACATAACCATATTATACCTTTTTTTCCTAATCAGGAATCTTGAAAATATAATACTTCCAAATACCACCTAGGGAGGATTAACGCATCCCTACTAATGAAGTTCCCAGTGGGCCGATTATATGGATAATGTCAACTGGGTGTATTCTAAACTCGAAGTAAATACTAATATTCTTTTTCCATCGCTGATTTTCTAAAATGTAGTAACTTGGGCTTTAGCATCCGTAAATCAGAATTTTAATCCATGTAGCAACCAAATACCAAAATATATATACCTAAACTTAGGCAAGTGCTTTTGTTACTTTTAATCAACTCACTAAATTTTTAAAAAGGAAAAATGAAGGGATGGAGCTAAAGTTTAAATTTTTAATAAAACAATTTTGTCATGCACTGGGCACCAAGACACAGAAATATTGCCATTAGGTTGCAAAACAAACATTTCCCATTTAAAAAATCTCATGCACAGCACACAACATCCCCATTTAGTGACATGCCATGCCAGAAATACAGTAAATTATACAAAGAACAAACAATAGGCACAGATTTTTTACTGTGAACCACATAACTTACCCATTCTCACCATAAATCTTTTGAAAGAGTCTAAGAAACCAGAAAACCAAAAATTAAAAAGTCATTTTTCCCAGTCATATTAGTTTCTAAACATTCAATGTCTTTCACTTAAGAATCTAATTGGAAACGGACAAATCTCAAAAGGTCACTTCTTCCATCACATTCTTGATCATGTCTCAAGTTCTCATCAATTTCCTATCTCAGGAAATTCAGATTAAGCAATATGAAGAATTTCCTCAATTTACTCTGAGCTAACAAATCCATAAGAAAAGCCTTCCCATTGTCAGGAACTGTTAAGTTAGATTTGGATCCTCTAATTTTATTCAACCTAATCAGATTTGTCCATCCCTAAGTTCCACAAACTGAACATTCATCAAAAAGGCAAGTTGCATAATACGAACTATCAAAATGGCCATGATTACATACACACAAAATTCAGCAGACAACAAATACCATTCATGCATTTTAACATCAATGTTTACACTGAACTTTATAAATAAAAATAAGTTACAAATTATAGTCCAAGAAACCTAGGCCAAAAAAAAAATTTAAGTTAAATGAAATTTGCAATGCCATATTTTCAGGGAAAATTTTACCACCCAAAAAAATCAGACACTCTAAAATGTGAGCAAGACATAAAACCAAACTATCACCAGACTGTTACAGAAATGCCTGAACATGAGAAGTCCAGAAATATAAGTTGGAAAACATTTTTATGAAACTTCATATTGGTGAATAGTACCACAGTACTGCTTAAGTCAAAGGCAAGGTTTATGTATATGCAGTCTTAAACAGGCCTAAATAAGTTATTTAGAGATATGCAAATATGGAATTGCACTTTTTCTACAAAATGAGCGTTTTTCAAAGCAAATTAAGTTTTACGGGATGCTTCAAAATGGCACGCGACATGCAGAGTGGAGCAACATGATGAGCTGCTTTCTTGCATGAGAAAAGTTACACAAGATCATCCATCACAAGCAAAATCCTTGCAGAAGCACACTCTGACCTCTCCACCATCAGCCTTTTCTTGTGCCTAAGTCTGCTGGCCTCCCGGATGGCCTCCCATCTCTGCAAGTCGGCCTCACTGCAGGGGCCAGGGGTGAAACTGACGGGAGGCACGGCGGTTCCCAGTTTCCAGGACTGAATCTTACGTGTCAGCATGTCATCTTTCTTCTGCCGATATGAAGGAACTAATATTCTACAGCTATTACTTTTTTCTTTGGATGGGCATGTCCTTTCAAGTACACAGAGAAATTTTGCTTGAATTTCTGGAGGAAGAGTCCAGGGTTCGGGGAAAGGGACTGGGTGGTATCTATCTGGAGCCCCGGACAGCGGTACTTCTTTCTTCTGTGCTGGAATTCGGCGAACAATCATATCATCTTTTTCCAAATCCGGAAGTACAAGTTCACCTTCTCTACACTGTAAAATTATATCTCGTTCTACAGAATCATCTTGCTCAGAGAACTTTCTAAAGTCTTCAAAAGCTCGGAGAACATATGGATTTGCATGGAAAGCCCCAGTCTTTCTGACAAAGAAATCATCATTCTCTAAGTCAGGATCCAGGGCCGCCATCTCCAGGTCATCTCTTCTATAGCCTGGTGCATAAGAGAGATTCTTCCTGCGGGTTATGAGCCTTGGGCCAGAAGTGGGATCAATTTTGGTATGTGTTTCAGAAGACAAGATGTCATCAGAGTATGTTTGGAGGGCCTGAAGCAGTAAAAACTGACTGATGCACAGAGAGGAAAAAGGAAAGAGAATCTTATTAAGTTTGGGGAGAAAAGGTAATTAGCAGATCGACTAGCCAAAGGTAATTAGCAGACCAACTAGCCAGTTACTGAGGATAAATTATTTTAGAGGACCATCGCGGGACTCTTGCTAGGAATAGACTAGCATTTAATCCAACACCCATGACTTTCCTGGATACTCTCTAAAGAAATAAGAGCAGAGCATACTTCTCAGGAAAGCTGGGCACCATAGAGGCCATGGATGGGGCTGGAGTATAGACTAAGTACCCCTCCCAGGCACACAGAAAAGCCACTCCCTGGTACCCTTTTTTCTTTTCTTTTCTTTTCTTTTTTCTTTTTTTTTCAGATAGAGTTTTGCTCTGTCCCCCAGGCTGAGTGCAGTTGCGCAATCTCAGCTCACTGCAACCTCTGCCTCCTGGGTTCATGCAATTCATTTCCCTCAGCCTTCCGAGGAGCTGGGATTACAGGTGCCCCCTACCATGCCCAGTTAATTTTTGTATTTTTAGTACAGACAAGGTTTCACCATTTTAACTAAGCTGGTCTCAAACTCCCGACCTCAAGTGATCCACCTGCCCCGGTCTCCCAAAGTGCTGGGATTCCAGACATAAGCCACTGTGTTTGGCCCCTGGTACCCCTCCTTCCATTTGCCACCGTGGTCTAAGTGCCCCCTGAAGAAGAAGGAATAATCTTTGAAAGTTTCACAAGTTGGGCATCATGCACTTTATGCAATACGTATATGTAATCAGCCGGAAAAAGGGAAAATGAATTGCTCTGAAGTTTTATAAAAGAGCTCAAGGAATCTTTCCTTGGCATTTTCCCTAGACTTGCCCTTCCCTGTCTCTACCTGAAACTTATTTCCTTGTTCCACATCTCCACACACAGCAAAACTATAAAATTAGGTAAACTTTCTAACAAGCCTTTTTGAACTGGCTTTTCAAAAGAACTGCCACATGTAAATATATCCTGTCTCACACATTATTGTGCTAAAGAAGAACGTTGAATCCTACAGACTTCCAAGCTGATGTAGTTGCACAGAAAGCAGCATGTTATACATTATGCTTTTGTACTAAGTCCACTAAATGAGTCAGGTTTCCTGATTCAATGCAATCAGGTCCCAGGTTAATGGAGCAGCAGAAGCGGGCAGAGGGATGTCTGAGGCCAGACCCCCAGCAGGCAGGCTCATGCAGACAGGGGCACCTGGGCTCATCCGAAGCACTACTGCTTCTCCTGGCTGCATGGGAGTCCGGTGATTTTACAGCCCGTTTGGTAGCTAATTCCAGCAAGAGTGAAGGTCTTTGGCAGCTGCCGTCTAGCCTACGCTCTGCTTTTTGTGCTCTACTAAAAACGGTGGCGCTTCTGGCAGAACCTGAGTCCTCATCCTCAGAATCTGAATTCCTTCTACTGTGAGTGACAAGGAGAAAAGAAGGGAGGAGGGAATGAGACAAAGAATTGGAGAAAAACAGAACTACTAAAAATAATGCCGTGCGACGACTATGTATGGAACAGGGCTTTTTAAGATCTAGATCCTCAGGTTTAAATTTAAACAGAAATTCATTTCCATTATATAGGTTCTGTAGACACTAGAGAACTAATTAGACTTTCTCTCTCTCTCTTATTATTATTATAAAAAAACATGCACACAGAACCCCAGCTGGGGTACTGAATGTACAATGGTGTAATAGAAACATGCACAATGACAAACCTGAATCCCTGAAATTCTTTATACCATGGCTTATAAGTTTCCCTTTTTATTCTTTTCCAGTTCACATCTTCCGGGGTCCAACATTTGGGAAGAAACTGATCAAAAGCATTCCCTGGGTTTGGCATGACTGGAGTGAGCTTGCGCACATAAAGATCATCCTTTACAATGTTGGGTATGCTTCTTGTCTTTGCTTTTTCCTCTTCCAAATAACAAGAGGACTTTGAAGTTCCTTGTACAGTTGGCCAGTTCTCCACATTGGTGCCCCAAATCCTCCTCTGATTACTGTTCAAAACATCCAACTGGTTAAGACACTGTATGAGCATTTGTGACACAGCACACAAACAGCATGCTTTCTGGTTCACAAAGTTTACACCACTGTGAACAAAGCAAATTAGTTCCCATTCTCATCACCACCACAACTCCTAGGACAAATTTACTATAACAGCATCTCATTTTAATTCAAGGATAGCTAGATACACATGGGCCAAAGATACTTCATTAGAAGCTGTGTTAAAAGAAAGAGGCACATAACAAACAATTTGGGATGTTACTTTCTGAATTAAAATCAGCAGCATGATAGACAGCCGGATCCAGGACAAGTATTTCTGACCTCGTCAGTCCATACAGCCCCATGGCGAACATATCAGCAGGAGAAAGTATTTGCGGACAAGAATTAGGAGAGGTGATTTTCGAGATGAAATTCTGGGGCCTCTTTTTCACTTGGAATCTACGGTTGGCTAAGTCATCCAAAACTATGTCAGGAAACCTTCGTTCATCCTCAGAGTCCGAACCACTTTCAAAACCGTACGCCTCCCCGTGAGAGGAAGCTGGATTTGCAAAACCACACTCTGTTCTGCTAATTTGCTGAGAAATTAAAGGATTCTTTTCATGTCCACTAAGATCAATCAAAAAAGGAAAAACATTACATGGCAGGGCTCATCATGAACAATATAAATTATCTGGTAAGCTGAAAAATACCAATAAACTGAAGTCATGCATCTAAAAAAAGACCTAGCAAATCACATGCTGACATTCTAAAACAGAAGAAATGGCTTCAAGATATGTATAACTAAAAATAGAGGGATGAAAAATATTCTCACAAGTCAAGCTTAATATATGATCTATGAAACACATTTAAGAGCCATTCTTTTTACCACATTTAACATCCCACCACATTTGAAACGCATACGAAACTCAATAATCACACCCATTTCAGTACCTCGAAAATGTTCCATCTGCTTCTGTATAAACCGGGCTTGCCCAGCTTCTTCTGTTATCCTCATGTTTGTCCGGCTTTTTCTTCCTCAGAGGTGCTGGTACATAGGATGGCTGTCTACTTTTGTTGGGTAAAAAACGATTGAAGGGTAACGCAGTCTTTGGCTCAACAGCCGAAATCCTTCGATACGACATATCATCTTTATTATAATCTTGCATCTTGAATGTAAATTCCAAATCTGTGTCACTTTCAAAACCTATAAAGGAGGCACAAGAATTTGCTTTACTCTCCAGATTATTCGCCTAACTGAAACCCACACAGTGCGCCTGCTTTGTCTTTCCCTTAGAAACCCAGTGCTGCCACTGCTAACTGCAGGGAATATTTTTAGAAATTTGTCACGAAGTTGTGATAAGATCCATTAGGAGGAACTTGCTTTGCATACTGGAGGCACATGCAGTACATTCTTTTGCTGTTGTAGGCTCTAAGCAGAAAACGTCCTGTTTTACTAGTGAGCCCCTTTTCTTCTCGATCTCTGTCTCCATGATTTTCCATAAGATTTGTTGATGTAATACATAGAAATAAAATCTAGCAATGGAGTCACAGATACTTAAAACAACATGCAAAAGTAATTCTAGGGGAACTCAGTAATCTAAAATAAGGCATGCAGCTATCTACAATATATATGTGAGGGGAGAGATCAGGAAGGATGTAGAAAGAGAAGCAAAACAACAACAACAAGCTTGTAAAGGGTCTGGATAGATCCGATGAACCAGAATCAGATATTAAATATGAGGTTGGACTGGATGACTTCTAAAGTTCCAAAGGAATCTCAAGTCTTATGCCCAAATGAGAGCACAGAACTCAGTTTCTTCTGAGTGGCCATGGAAATTATACTGGGAACCTTGTATTATGATTCAAAATCATTTAAACACAAATTCAAAAGAACACCCTTTGATACACCTCAAGGTCAGATAGATACAAATAGTAATCTGCTTTCTTAAAAGAAGAAGAATAAATCTACTCTTTTAAAGACAAAGGAAGAAAAGGGGAGAGAACAACACTACAGATCCAAGCCAAGTTGTCTCTCTTTCCCACCCTTCTTCTCTTCCCGCCTCTTGTGCATTGGTAAAGGTTTGGAAGTGTTACTTGCTTCTCACCAGGGTTCTCTCCGGGCCTGGCTGTGCACAGCGCCTGACAGCTACAAGCTCTCAGCAGGTAGAGCACCTGCAGGGTTAACCTGAGTTAAAGGCAGTGTCTTCCCCTCCCTCCTGCCTGGCAGGAAGCTACAGTAAATAACACTGAGAACAGTCTACAGGAAGTCGCTTAACATACAGCTGTGAGACAGGGACACGGTAAAACGAGAGTAGAGTATTGGTAAAAGAGAGAAAGTAAACGCAGCTATGACCATGAGGGGTAGTAGTCAATAAACTGGTGCTTTCTTTTTACCACCTTCTAAAAAATCAGACATTTATCTCTCATTTCCAGTAAGTATATCAATTACTCTTGCCAAAATCTATACATGAGGAATTTTAAAGTCAGAAAGAGACCATTTTACTTTTTAAGATAAAGTCTTTTTTTAGCCCAGTACAGTACCTGCAGATAATTTTTCCCCCCAAAATATCATTCTTGATATGAGTTTTCATGTAAAACTAGAGAATGTGACGTTGCAATTCTGTTATCCTAAAAATATTACCCTGTATTATAGCGCTCATCAATTTAGGACTACAATCTAGAGGGTAGCAGTAGAATTTTAACACGCTGATCACAAAAGAGTTTCATCATCCAGGTGCCTCCATCCCAGGCTTTTTTTCCCTGCTTAGTTGTAATTTCCAAGACTTCACTTCCACACTCTTCAAAAACGGTCTGCAGCCCCATTTCCAAGATCAGAAAGGAATGTGACAGTAGCCCTCTGCTTTTGGTTACATGTACAGGTGTCTATTCCAACTAGGATCTGAGAAGACGCCTTAGATTCCACACCACTGGGCAGGCCACTGCATCTGAACTGACTGAAGCCCGCATATTCCCACATGCCCTCTATCTTTTCCCCTTTTATTCCTTGGCTAGATATAAATTCCATCATTACATGGAGTAGGTTCTTCAGTCAGGGCAAAGAAATACAGCGGGTTCAGAATTTCAGCCTCTGCTTTTACAGCTTTAACCACTCAGATGAATCACATACTCAGATTCATTTCCTTAAACGTATTGGAATCGTCATCTAGGCTATGAATCTGTCACACCTTGACAGCAAACAGCCAATACATGTGGCAGTAATTACAAAGGTTAATGCTTAAATAGCCTTTCACATTTTTTATTTTTAAAAACCACTACTCTAAAAGATAAAGCATTCAGGTTTTTTGTTACCATGCTTAATAAATTGTTGATTGATTTTTTGGAAAACAAATTCACAGTATGTTGTATTTATATAAGTTTCACCTCAGAAGCAAAACAAATAATAAATTCTAGTTAATGATGTGCATACTGAAGTATTTAGGACAAGTGTAATATATTCTGAAATGCCTCAAAAAATAAGATGATTAAATTATAATAGAGAAAGAAAGAGGGAGGGAGGGGGAAAGAGAAAGAGAGAGAGAGAGAGAGGAGAGAGAGATGGGTATAAGCCAAATCATGCATAGTAAAATATCATGGTGGAATTAGGTGACAAACACATGTGTGTTTACTGTACAATTATTTTAAGTTTGCTGATTTTTGACATTTTTGTCATAGATATGCTAGGAAAAATATCTAGAAATAGAAAAGTAATATTCCAAATACACAAGCAATGTAAAGTCCCTAACAATCAAGCAGAAATTCACAGCCAGAACTCAATGTTTTCACGTTGATGTCAGTAGAAGCATATAAATATTTCAAAAAAACTTTACTTGTGATTTCAATCTAGTCAAATCTGAATAGCTGGAGACGTGCAGTCAGAAATTGCTGATGCTATACCCAGTAGCCACAGGAATAAGATGTGCATTGAAATAACTGAACTGACCATAAGCTTGGGATTTTGAAAGAAGGTTCCTTCCCACAACAAGATGTCTCTAACATGTTCCTTTCACACTTGCTCTGTCCTAGGTTAGCTCTGACCCTGAAAGGACCAAGAGAGGATTTCTACCAGCATGTTATGTGGTGGTATATTATTCAGTCTACAAAGTTTAACATAATGTTCTATCATGATAGATAGCAGTCATTTCTTCTCATCTATAGAAATAATTGTAAAAATATCTCTCTTGTTTTTGCTTAAGAGAATTTTTTTAATCTTTTGAAAAAAGCCAAGGATGAAAGTTACTCAGAAACTAGAAGAGAATTTTTTTTTTTTTTTTTTTTTTGCAGAATCTTATATTCCTTTCTATGTTTAGATATATCAGTTTATAGAACTCGTGAACACAAATTAAGCCTGAATCTGGAGACAGAAGAGCCAGGATAGATTATCACTGATAAAACAGGTCACAATTAACTGTCACCTCCCAGTCCTTTCCAGAAATGAAACTTTTCAAAAATGAAACTATCACCATCATGAAGGAGAAAAAAATAACAAAACCCCCAGTTATACTTGAGTCTCTATGAAAATCCACTTCTAAGTGAAATTTCTGCCTAGTTTTTGCTCCATTTTTCTATTCTCTCTTGCTCCCAGTTCTCCCTTGATATGCAAACAAATAAACTGACAGCCAAAACACAACACACCTTCACGCCCCCCTCTCAACGTGATATCAGAGGAGCAGCTTGTCAATGACCTCGAGCCCAAAGAGTCCAAGCTTTCAAAGGAATCTTCTCTCTTATGGTGCCTTGGAGGAGCCAGAAATTCTCCACGTTCAGGACACCAGATGTCACCGTAGCCACTGTCCCTGCCACTTCTTTTCAGGAAGCTGGAGTCTTCAAGTGCCTAAAGAAACATTTTTTAAAGAATAGTAAGTTAAATAAACTTCCAAAAAATATCATCAATCGGTTATTACTTGCTTGTTTGCCTAATTTAAATTGGGTTTCATTTGACATGTAAGGCAATGAGGTTTCTGTTGGACATAGAAAAAAGCTGATGAAAAACAGAAAATAAATTTATAATTGTTTCCCCACAACTGACACAATAAGGAGGTATTCAATATTCAAAGTAACAATAAGGAGATATTCAATATTATTTAATAAACTAGTACATATGTTCTATTCAAAAATAAGGAAAATTACTAGTTTAATGAAAGTTCACAGAGTAACACTGAAATGCTAAACTCAGTTATTACAGTTCTCCAGCAATAAATGTGAAAAGAGGCAAAGAGAAAAACTAACCTTAACTTAGTCATCCAAAAGGAGATAAATCAACAAGATTATATATCTCCAGGAAATATCTGTGATGGCTTATATAACATAAAACCTTAACAACTGAAGTTATTTAACCCTCCCCCCCAGAAAAGTAAAAAGGAGCAAGTGGGCATAAATTTCACAGAATTCATGTACTCTCACTAATTACACAACCTGGTTCTAAGGTCCTGGCAGCTGGCTTATCCTTCTTGTTGAATCAAGGGAAGCATACTTGTTTGCTGACATATATAACTTATTTTCTATGGACCTAAATAAAATATTAATTTTTTCTTTTTTTCTTTTTTTTTTTTTTTTTTTTTTTTTTTTGAGATGGAGTCTCGCTCTGTCGCCCAGGCTGGAGTGCAGTGGCCGGATCTCAGCTCACTGCAAGCTCCGCCTCCTGGGTTTTGGCCATTCTCCTGCCTCAGCCTCCCGAGTAGCTGGGACTACAGGCACCCGCCACCTCGCCCGGCTAGTTTTCTGTACTTTTTAGTAGAGACGGGGTTTTACCGTGTTAGCCAGGATGGTCTTGATCTCCTGACCTCGTGATCTGCCCGTCTCGGCCTCCCAAAGTGCTGGGATTACAGGCTTGAGCTACCACGCCCAGCCAAAATATTAATTTTTTATTGGCTCATATAAAGGATACACAGAAACATCACAAATGATGTTAACTGTAGGTTTGTGAATTATATAGAACTTACTCAAGATAAGCACTTTTAACTAACATTCTTCGGTGAATGTTAGTGACAAAATATAACCTGGCTCTTTAAACATTAGGACGTGAGTAAAATTTACAAAGCCCATGGTGTAGTCCTGACTTATAGTAATCAATGAATATCTAGTAACTACAATGTTTTATACGGTGAAGATAATTTTGTCATAGTAAAAATCAGAAATGTTACTTTCAGATGAGCTTACTAATACAGAGACAATTTAAAGAACCTAGTAATTACTAACAATCAAACATATTATGTGAACCTTGATTAAGTCATGATTCAAAATAAAAAGTGCTATGAAAAGTAGCTGGAGACAAGTATGAAAGTTTTAATGTCAACTGAACATTAGATAATGGGGAATATCTAAGTTTTCTTAAATATAATAAACATTGTAGCTATATAGAAGAATATTCATATTCTTAGGAGATGCATACTGAGTATTTGGGGAGAAATACACCTGCAGTTTATATTAAAATGGTTAAGTAAAAACATAGATGGATGGATAAACACATATGTAGATAAAGCCAGTATGGAAAATTGTAATAATTGAACCAGATGGTGCACATCTGGGAATTTGTTGTACTCTTCTTTCAATTTTTAATTATAAATATTTTCAACATATGAAAAAGCTGAAGAGTTTGCAGTGAATAATTAGCAGCTGTCTCAGGCATACTTTTGATCTAATACCGTCAATTCATGTTTCAATTGTCTGACAACTGTTTGGAGCACTAAAAAGGTCTAGCAGATTTCAGGGGGATTTCATGTGCTTTAGATGCCGACACCCTGCCATTAGAGCTGACATCCTGTCATGAAAATGCTAGTGCCTACCTTACATCCTGCTACTTCCAAGCAGATGGGGAAGCCAGGCCTAGTGCTGGTGCCGCCAAAATGCTTCTCAAAATACAGAAAGACTTTTTTAAATGTGTTTAGATCTGTCAGGTTTCTTAGACACTTAGTTGTTAAGGCCTCAGAGTTCAACACTCAAGATAGATGTTTGACCTCATAAATGTTAAAGTTATTGATGACAGCCACTTCAGTTATAAAATAACCTTTGGCCCTGGTGCCTGGCTTTTAAGGAGGCACCCTGACAAGTCAACTAAAATGAGTCACCTCCAACTTCTAAGATGACTGACTGAGGTGCTACAACTTCCACCAATGATTTTTTAACTGGTATTTTATATAAGTTTGTAAGCGTTATCTGGTTAAATGGGAAATGCCTGATGAACACATTGGTTTTGATTTTAACAGAACTGATACAAAACATATGATATAGTCACATGCCTCTAACAGCTACCCCTACTTTATTATAATGGAATGGAACCACAACCATAGTTTTATAAACCATAAGGTCTTCATCTACCTCCTCTGGTTTTGAAACTGGTAACAGGAAACAGTCTTTGATAAAGCATTCCTGGCATAGACACTGTACCAGGATGATTCAACCTAAGTCAGACTGTCATTAAAAGGACCAAAGGCTATAAAGAGAGAACCCTAGTACAGAAGCCAAAGTCCCACATGGGTTGTTTTTTTTTTTTGGTTTTTTTTTTTTTTGGTTTTTTTTTTTGAGACACAGTTTTGCTCTTGTTGCCCAGGCTTGGCTCACTGAAACCTCTGCCTCCCAGGTTCAAGCGATTCTCCTGCCTCAGCCTCCCAAGTAGCTGGGATTACAGGCATGCGCCACCACACCCAGTTATTTTTGTATTTTTAGTAGAGATGGGGTTTATCCATGTTGGTCAGGCTGGTCTCGAACTCCCAACTTCGGGTGATCTGCCCGCCTCAGCCTCCCAAAGTGCTGGGATTACAGGCGTGAGCCACTGTGCCCAGTATCCCACATAGGTTTTCACCAAAAGTGTTATTAGCTGAAATAACTGTAAGGCAAGGATTTCCCCGTGCTCAAAGCCCCCTGAAATTCCTCCATTAGAGTCTCACTATTCTTCATTGCAGTGACCAATATGCTCACCTATCTTAGACAATTGTGCTTTATGAGGTTAGGTAATCTCTCATGAGTGTTTTCCCAAAACTTAGTACAATCTGTATGCATGTTAATATCTCAGCTATTTCCTGAATTAACTTATTCAAGGAATTTGAATAGAGTGTTATTGACTCCTTACATTTTGGTGGTGAACAGGAATACCTGTATCTTCTAGGCTCTATAATCCCATCTCTTGCTATAATACATGTGGCTGGGCCCCTAAAGATCAGGGTAGGTGCAAGCCAAGGTTATCATGTTCATCCTGGCCTAAAATTTCTTTCAATCACAGCAACTAATATTTATTGCAACCTTACGATGTGCTACAGACTAATGCTAAATGCCTTACTGGTGTGGTATCATTTAACCATTAGAGAAACCCATGAAGCAATGAATACTAATTAGATGATGAAATACCATTGTGACTACACAAAAGGGCTCTTCAGAGTCCTACAAATTTCCCTGAATAAATACCCCTACCCAGAGAAATTCGTTTTT
Source organism: Macaca thibetana thibetana (assembly GCF_024542745.1). Classification (NCBI taxonomy): domain Eukaryota; kingdom Metazoa; phylum Chordata; class Mammalia; order Primates; family Cercopithecidae; genus Macaca; species Macaca thibetana. Next base: position 55,698,408 of record NC_065594.1, on the reverse strand, counting down.
CCCATGTGGATCTTATAAATGAAGATTTGGCAGAACTACAGTCAGTCCTGGCACTTGGCTCTCTGCAAACAGTCCTCAAGCATTCAAAAGGCTGTCACATTGATTCCAAAATATGAATGAGTAGAAATGTATATAAAACAAAGGATTCTAACTTAAAAACCTTATATCAAGTTCCAGTTAACACCATGTCCTACTCTTTAGGAAACAGAGGCAACATGGTAGAATTGTGGGGATATGAAAGTGTGAGCATTAAAGACCATCATTTATGATAAGAACACACTACTACAAAGAAATTGAGTAAATTCCATGCGTGTTAACAGTCCAGGAAGCACCTCTCTACTACAGGTTGAGTTTACAATGAGTATAGAAATACTTAAGCTACATAAAGTGTGTAAGGAAGGAAACCAATGCATGTGTCATCAAATTACATAGAATTAAAAGGTAAGCAAGTCTCTCTACCTTGGAAATTGCTCTGGATTAGATCCAACTCACTCCTTGATGGCAGCATATAAAGCCAGTAAATGAGTAACATTCCTCTTTACTCAGTCCAATCGAGAGTGGGACAAAGAGAGTCAGAGTTGCCATATTTGTTATAGAGGAGGAGAAGAAGAAGAGAGGAGGAAGGGAAAGTAGTGATACTGTATTACAGCAGTAATCTCACACAGATGTAGTTCACTTACCTTCGTCAGGGCTTGTCCTAAAAGATTCTCAAATGCTTTCAAATTAAGATGGGGACCATTATAGTATGGGTTGCTTTGTGCTTTTCTTCCCAGCCAGTACAATGTTATCAAAACCTTAAAAAAAAAAAAAAAAAAATCCATGAATAACAAGATCAGTCGATTAGCAACCAACTGCAAGCTCAAATGTAGGTGAGTACTGTAGATAAATGATAGCACATATTACTCCGTGGGTGAAAAGTAGACTTTCTTTTAAGTTTATGGGAAAGGGAAAAGGCATTAAAAATCTTAATTTTTCTTGCTAAATTTTCCTGTCTCTGAGCAAGTTCTTAGACCAAAAGTCCAGACTCCAAAAGGTAGTCATGCATATACCCTACTAGTATATATGAAGAAGGAAAAAAATAAGAGAAAACACAAATGAAACTTTTAAAGCAATCAATATTTTTTCATTGAACTTACAGAATGATCACCTAAACATCAATAATTCTCAGCTTCCTTAATAAGGATGTTAAACTTTTTAATAAAACTGCAACATTTTTAGATACTCTTGCAATTCCCATAAAATATTGTAAAACGTATGAGTCTACATTGATCAATTACCCAGAGCCCTTAAACATTCAGTACTTTTCCTTAAAGTCTAAATTGGTAGTTTCCTATTTACTCCCATAAAAATCTTAAAATATGTTTACTTGCCTTTAGCATATTACTAACACATAACAAACAGCTTCCTAAATGTAACCTATCCTCTTATACCACTCTAACCAAATGTTTTAAAATTTTATTTTATTTTAAGTTCTGGGATACATGTGCAGGATGTGCAGGTTTGTTACGTAGGTAAACGTGTGCCATTGTGGTTTGCTGCCCCTATCAACCCATCACCTGGCTATTAAGTCCCACATGCATTAGCTATTTATCCTGAGGCTCTCCTTCCCCCCATCACCCGACAGGCCCTAATGTGTGTTGTTCCCCTCTCTGTGTCCATGAGTTCTCATTGTTCAGCTCTGGAATACTATGCAGCCATTAAAGGAAACAAGATCATGTCCTTTGCAGGGACATGGTCAGAGCTGGAAGCCATTATCCTCAGCAATCTAATGGAGGAGCAGAAAACCAAATACCACATGTTCTCCCTTATAAGTGGGAGCTGAACAATCTAACCATATATTGTAATACATACATTTAAACATATCTACTGTTTGTAACTCATTGGTTTGTAACCAAAAATTTAATTAGAAAAGAGATGTAGAGTATACTTTTAGATTCACTGCCTTCTTACAGAACATGGAAGTGAAAACCACTTATAATGCTACATTAAGGTAAATGTATCTTACATTTTTCACTCTCCTATCAGTCTCTTCTTGCCTGTAAAGAAAGAAAATATCTATTAGGTAATATCCGTGAACCTTAAATTATTAATTATAGCTAGAAAAAAACTCATTTTTATTCTAAAGTTCTATGAATATTAATATTACATGGAAGTTCAGATCTCTTAGAGCTCATATTATCTCCATCAGAAGAATTTTTCCATATTCATTGATTCGACAAAAGTATAATGCATTGATTTTCTGTATTCATTGATATTCATTAATATAATTGTCAGTTTTCTATAAAAAGCAGTGCTGTTTTTTCATTTTATTTGTTTTAGTCTAATTTTTAAATATGTTATATGCATTTTTTGTATTTCCTTCTTAAACAAGGTTTAAACCCAATGAGGGGGGATCAGTGCGTTCATGAAAGAAAAACTGGGAAATGGGGGGAAAAAACCTTAAAAACACAAAGAGGCCGGGTGTGGTGGTTCACACCTGTAATCCCAGCACTTTGGGAGGCCGAAGCGGGTGGATCATGAGGTCAGGAGATTGAGACCACCCTGGCTAACACGGTGAAACCCCATCTCTACTAAAAATAAAAAAAATTAGCTGGGCGTGGTGGCAGACGCCTGTAGTCCCAGCTACTCGGGAGGCTGAGGCAGGAGAATGGTGTGAACCCAGGAGGCAGAGCTTGCAGTGAGCCGAGATTGGGCCACTGCACTCCAGCCTGGGCGACAGAGCAAGACTCCATATCAAAACAACAACAACAACAAACAAACAAAAAACATACACACACAAAGAAAAATAAAAGCGACTTTGCACTGAGGTTTTTTGGGGGTTTTTTTGCCATCATCCATAAGGTTTTTCATCCAAGTTCCCCAGAGCAAACTGCTCAGAGACTTTGACCCTGCAAATGTTGAAAAGTGGCAGTTTAAAAAACAGCCATGAACCTCTGCCTGAAGAAACTTCACTGTATTATAAGAATCATGGGTTTTTTGCTCACATATGAAAGGGTATGATACTTATGGGAGAAGTTAAAAAGAGGCAGATGTCACCACAGTGTTGAAGAAGCAACAAAATGCTTCTTCACAAAGGGATGGGTCATCCTAAAAAGAAAGCACTTCCCCTCATTAGAGACACTTAAGCAGGATCGGTGTGAATTCAGAGACTTGTAGAAGCCTGAGTGAGAAAGCTTCTAAGTGGCCTGTCCAGTCTAACAGTACAGTAGTATATTTCAAGATAAAATATACACACATCTATATATGCATGTAGAAGACATCAACATAAAACACATATATATTCATATATACAAAGAAAAAATAAAAGGAGAATGTGAGTGCACAGAGACAAATTTTTAACTTAACTTTCAAAGAATCAACAAGGCAACTAAGACCATTCCTTTTCAGAAAACAAACATGTACTGAAATGAACCTAAGAATAGCATGCACCTCTCACCCACCTCCCAAAACAACATTTCAACAATGAAATTCATGAACTCTCCCACTACTGATGGAAATGTAAATTGGTACAACTACTTAAACTCTTAAGTCACTTGGTAATATGTATTCAAGCTAAATACATTGATATTATACAACCTAATAATTCCATTCCTAGGTATACATCCAACATAAACGCTTACATATGTTAACAAAAAGTTATATACAAGAATGTTTATCACAGTACTATTCATTACAACAAAAACTAGAAGCAGGGTCGATGTCTTTAACATTATAATAGATAAATTATGGCATATCCACATAATGAAATATCATATGGCAATGAAAATAACCTTCAACTACATTCAACCACAAGTTCAACCTCTCAAATAATGGAAAGAAAAAGAAGCCAAATGCAAAAGAGTTCCGGTTGTATTTTTCTATTCATATAAAGTACAAAGACAGGCTGAACAAAAAAATGCTGTTAGAAGTCAGGGCAGTGGTAACCCTTGTGGGAAGAGAATGACACAAGAGATTAGAAGGGGATGGGGCACTAGGATGCCAACTGTTTATGCTTCGATCTGGAAGCTGGCTACCTAGGTGTGCTCAGTTTCCAAAAGGTATTTACGTTGTACATTTATAATATGTATACTTTTCTGTAAATTATCCTTCAAAAAAGTAAACAAGTAGAATAAATTCCACAGCCCATGTGCTCAAACCATAGCTTATCTCTTGAGTAAAAAGAAAATTATCTTACAAAAATCCACAGCAATGGCTGGGTACAGTGGCTTATGCCTGTAATCCCAGCACTTTGGGAGGCTGAGGCAGGCACATCCCCTGAGGTCAGGAGTTCGAGACCAGCCTGGCCAACACGGGGAAACCTGCCTCTACTAAAAGGACAAAAATTAGCCGGGCGTGGTGGTCAGTGCCTGTAATCCCAGCTACTCAGGAGGCTGAGGCAGGAAAACAGCTTGAACCCAGGAGGCAGAGGTTGCAATGAGCTGAGATTGCGCCACTGCATTCCAGCCTGGGCGACAAGAGCAAGACTCCATCTCAAACAAACAAGCAAACAAACAACCCAGCACTTTAACTTAGAAGTAGTAAGTGGGGAAAGTCACTAGAAACTGACAACAAAAAATAGCAGAGTTGCAAATATATAGCCCCTTTTTTAGACTAATAACCAATATACACATGTCAAACATTAAATTAGCCAAAGCACAAAAGAACCATCAATGCCCAAGACAAAGAATGCACTGGGCTGAACATCCTCCCACTTTGATCATAAGCACACTCAAGGCAGAAGGAAAAACAGAGCTCTCTTGAACCCCTGACCTCATTTCCACAGTCCTCATAAAGGTTTCTAATCCAACACACTCGTTTGCTTTTCACTTTTTATCATGATAAAACAATCATTGGAAATACAAGTGATGTCCTATTCTGTGATAAACACAATAAGCAGTGACCCTTCCATTATTACCTTTTACTCACTTTACATTCCCTTCTAAATATGAGCATTTATAACATGCTCTTGGACATGATACATGGACCAGCCAAATTAGTGTCCTATCTCTGAAATGCAAGGCCAGGAATTCAAGTAGTCAATGATTTGCTGGAGTAAACAGAGTTTACTCTGTCACATACAAATGTAACCCACTGCATGGAAGTCGGTAACCAAGCAGCTCCTTTGCCTGTCATGTGGCCACAGGGCATAACCCAAAGTCCTTTAAAACAGAACTACTGCAACGGTGAAGGGGAAGTTCACAGTAACGCGGGTAACACACACACTCCATGAACCAGCCAACTTACTGCACAACACCTCAGAATGAAATATAAGACAGCCTTAGCTCCAAAGTTGGATAATTCTTCTATAACAAATATGTCCAAAGTTGACATGGTCTGATACCATCTTCAAGTGCATGGGCTTTAGAGTCAGATCTGGGTCTCACCGTGTTCATTCAGCAATTTACTTGACTCTCAAAGCTTTGGTTTCCTTCTGGACAAAGCAGGGATAATGCGCTCTGTTTCAGTAGATTAGAAGGATATTTCCTTCTAATGGTGAAGTGTTCATCAAGAAACAAGCCAGGCACAGTGGCTCATTTCTGTAATCCCAACACTTTGAAACACCTAGATGGGAGGATCACTTGAGTCCAGGAGCTTAAAATTAACAGCCTGGAAAACATAGCAAGACCCTGTCTCTTAAACAATGTAAAAATTAGCTAGGCACAGTAGCACATGCCTATAGTTCCAGCTACTTGGGAGGCTGAGGACAGAAGGATCTCTTGAACCCAGGAATTCAAGGCTGCAGTGACCTATGACCGCACTACTGCACTCCAGCCTGGGCGACAAAGTGAGACCCTGTCTCAAAAAAAGGAAGAGAAGAGAGAGGGGGCAGTGGGGGAGGGGAGAGACAGAAGAACCCATACCTGCATTGAAACCCAAATCTACAATAAAAATGGGTACAGATGAAATATTAATAGTTTCAAAAAATACCTATCTTGGGTGTGTTGATAGCCCTTACTCTACACTATGATCAAAGAACAACAATTATTACAAGGCTGGAAGCTATGTGACGGCAAGGCCCATCACTAGGCCCCAATATTTAGAATTGCAACTAGCCCACCTGACACACCCAATCTCTCATCCGTGCTTTATTTTTGTATTTATAACCGTCTACTCTATGCATTTTTTTCTCTCCTCTATCTGAATCCAAAAACTTTTGTGATTTTGTTCACTGCCATATTCCAACTGCCTTAAGACAGGGTCTACCACTTGGCAAGCACATAAAAATATTTGATTAAAAATGCCTTGCACAGTACATGGCACACAGATGCTCTCAAACTCTGGTTAAATAGTTTATTTAACCTATAGAAATGTAAATTAGCAAGAAAAAGCCTGAAATGATAAAAGCTCAGGGGATAATAAATACTCATACGATGTCAGAGAACAATTAAATTGCATTAACCTACTTAAAATATGTCCAATTTTGACTCAAATTGTATTGATACTCATAATTATGCTTCTTACTAAGCTGTTATCCTTAAATTGCAATAAAATGGAATTCTTTAGAATCAAATCAATAATCCCTCCCAAAAACAGATACAGAAACAAAGATCAAAGTGCTTTGTACAAACTTCAAAGGACTGAATACAAAGCTTCCATGCTGGTCTATGTGATGAAAAAGCTTCCTAACAGAGCTCTGAAAGACAGAGCCCAAAGAACCCATACCTGCACTGAAACCCAAATCTGCATTAAAAATGGGTAGATATGCGGGAGGCGGAGCTTGCAGTGAGCTCAGATCACGCCACTGCACTCGAGCCTGGGCAATTCCATCTAGAGAAAAAAAAATAATAATAAGGGTAGATATGAAATATTAATAGTTGCAAAAAAAAATACCTATCTTGGGTATGTTCACAGCCCTTACTCTATACTTGGATCATACATTAACTTTTAAATGTTTAATATTTAAGAAATAGCAAATATAGCATAGATATAATATTCCACTCTATTAATGGAATAGCTCTGATGATTCCTTTGCTTCCTGGCAAAGGGCCAGAAACTATAAGCCCACCATGGACATCGGAGCTTTCTGCCAGAGAGTAGGAACAAGGGAGCCCCCAAGCTCTCAGGTGAACTCATCCAGCTGTAATCATCTTATCCTCACTGCTACTATGTTGCCTTAGAACCAGGAAGCTCTAGGTCTGATTCTCTTTTCTTTATCCAAAGGTTTTAAAATACTAGTAGCAAATCAATCAAGAACTATCATTTCTAACCAAAGGACCGAGGGAAAAAAAGTTCACACAGATGCTGTGGCTCTTCAGGGATCCCAGACCGGGTCCTTCCCTGAGGAAGAAGCTTGGTCGAGTGCAGGACTTTAGGGTTCAGACCTCCAGTGCGTAAATTCTGGCTGCACTTCCAGTAGCTGTGAGAGCTTGCCTGCATCACTTCACTGTCTCCAAAGCCTCGCCTGTAAAATTGGAACAACAGTACCAGCCTCACTGGGCTTTAGTGAGAGATTTAAAGAATGCTTAATCAAAGCAGAACAAGTGAGTGAGACAATTCCAGGCTATTCCTTAAAATTATCCACCTCAACCAAACTACTAGGGAACAGGGCAGTGGCTGGAGGACAGTCAACTCCGCCCCTTCCACCCCCCACACACAGTTTTCCTCCTCAGAAGAGAAATTTCTGTGAAGAATAATTCAAGGCACTCTTTTATGTTATACTTTCCTTGCGTGTTTGCCATGGAAGGCTTTAAACAAGGAAAAGAAATAATATCTAGAAGGTTAAACCAAGAGCAAGGCACACTGGCATGGTATTATCATTGTCCAAACTTCCATGTTGGCCCCAAGCCAGCCCTCCCCACACATCCTTGGTTTACCAGGGCCTGCCTTGGCCAAATACCCTTAAATTTTCCAAAATCTGAGGAAAAAGGTGCCTACACAGCCAAAATGTATCTTCATTTATGATCGAGTTTGGGAATAAGGTGCTAATGGATGAGATTATAGTTTTACCACAGTGCACCAGCCAGTTACGTTCTAGGGCTAGGGCTGCACCAAAAATATTTCCAAATACCTTCTGTTTATCCAAGGAGCTAACTCTGGGCCCATGCACATGCACCCAGCATCGCCTTCCCCAGAGTATCTTTGGAGCATACTCTAAGGAGTCTGCGTGTGGGCCCCGACAGCAGGGAGCTGGAGCCACGCTGGCCACATGGTTGTATCCCAGAGTCCATCAAAGGCCTAGCTAAGAACAGCCAAGCATTTAAATGTTCACATATGAGCTACCAAAGCCACTCACAGAACCAGCTCAGCAGATCGGGGCCAAGACAGACGGAAGAAATTTTTCCCCACATGGGAGTAAAGCTTCACAGAATTTGCCACAGAATCCCACTGCTCCGTGTTCCTCTCGCATGTCTTAGTACCCCTCTTCCTCAAGGTACCAGCATTCTCATTTGCAACATTGGAAGGCCTGATCTCCCCGTGCTCGGCCTGAATAACATAACCTCCTAGGTGTTGAATTCTTTATGCTCCAAAATCATCTCTTCTCCCCAAATCCCAGCCCCTATCCTGTCCAAGCCAACCTTGTTTAAGATCAAATACAGTTTTCTGACTGAATCATTATACAGGGAAACATGTATGATTAAAAGCTCAAGCTGGAATTGTTGACAGAGTGGGAATGCTTTTGTCCAAAGAATCCCTGGGGAAGATTTATCCATATCCTAATAGAAAAGGTAAGAAGTTTGAACTCACCTGCCCCCACACCCAGCTTCCAGCCCATGCCTCCATGGTTAACAGGGAATCTGAAATTCTTAGGGCTCAAGCAGAGGTAACTGCCCAGTTCAAACTCCACCCTGCTACCAGAATAAGTATCCGCCTTGCTTTGTTGCCCGGAACAACTGCAACTCATGAGTGATTCTGTCCCCAGGCCTCTACTTCCTGAGTCCACTTCCCAGAGCAAGGCGTGGATTCTTCCTACGGACCCAACCCTTCAAAAGCCAGTTCCAGCCCTGCCCTGCCCTGGGTGGCACCAGCTGACCTGGGAGTTGCCTCTTGGGAAACTGGACTGATATTAGAAGAGCTGGGCTCACAAGATACTTGGTCCCTGTCCAAGCCACTAAGTAATCTCTGCTCTCCAGTTGTTGCTTATGCAGTTTGGCCACCTGTTCACAACTTTTAAAAAAAATCAAGAAATGAGGCCCTGAATCATGATTTCATAAGCAGTCACAGGAAGAAAAAGTATACGGACTGCATCTGGTTTAAATATGTAAGATATGTCTGGGGCAAGAGCGGATGCATGTGTGGCAGTGGGAGACAGTAGGGAAAATTCAAAGCAGAAGTTTTTCTGAGGACAGAGCAGTGGGTTGTTTTTTGTTTTTTTGTTTTTTGTTTTTTGGGGTTTTTTTGGCAGAGTTTTGCTCTTTTTGCCCAGGCTGGTGCAATGGTGTGATCTCAGCTCACTGCAACCTCCATCTCCCAGGTTAAAGTGATTCTCCTGCCTCAGCCTCCCAAGCCGCTGGGATTACAGGAGCCTGCCACCACGCTCGGCTAATTTTTTGTATTTTTAGTAGAGATGGGGTTTCACCACGTTGGCCAGGCTGGTCTCAAACTCCTGACCACATTTTTATATATGCAACAAGCCAGTCTATCTGCAAATGGGAGAAAAGTGCAGGTGTCATAAGAAACCCTGAATGTACTAAGTGAAATTTTAAGAGGCATAATGAGAAAATAATTTCTAATACCACTGTCTCTAAGGGAAGGGGTCATTGCTCTTCAAAACCTAGGAATCAAAAAAGGAATTTAGGAATACATCAGGTACTGGGCTTCTTGTTCCACTAAATGAGGTTCTATTGTTCTATTAATGGAAGCTCATCCATCACATTATTTAAAATAGAGAAAAGTGCAATCACTATTCTCTCATCACTGTGTCAAACAAAAGAGATACGTGAATAAAACAAGTTGAAGATGAATTCTTAGAATATTTCACTTCTTTCCTTCTCTCAAAAAAAGCAAGCTGCATTAAAACGAAAAGTAAGAAACAGAACCTTCCTCCTTCCCTCCCACCTTCATTCCTAAAAATGAAGCTGCATTCCATTTGACAACCTCTCAGTGACGTTAGAGGCGTGTGACTCATTGGTTTTAATCTGCCATTGCTACAAACACGCTATAATCATTGTGGAAACTATTAAAGTGACACTTGAGAAAATAACATCATCCCCGGAGACAATTAGTGAGCCCAAATACATGAACCTGACAATTTCTGTACTTACTTATTTGAGAAAAAACTTAGAAATTCAACACTTTGCCCTAGCAATATAATGCCTATTCCAATCTTGACAAGTGAATAAGTACCCTCTTGTTAAAAATAATTTGTTATTAAATTTCACAGCTCTCCCACACATTACTAAGAATAGCACCGTTTCGCTTGAAGAGAAACAAACCACACACACGTGCATTCAAAGACACGGGCACACAGTCCCACTTAAGTAACACAACAGAGGAGTGCCGGTGCAGGAGCCGAAAGGTAGGTTTCATCCCTAACCCTCTCAACCAGAGACTTACCATGCTTCTTTTCTACTTTTTGTAAAATGCCTGTTACTACATAAAGCTGATTTCACAACTGAGACTCACATGTATCTCCTCGTTAGATGGTAAACCAGAAACAGAGTGCATATTAAGGTGACTACTGAATACAGAATTTAGTATCCACTATGTATGATCTGTTAATTAAATGGAGTTATGACATTCGGTTATATAAAATGTGTTGAGGGAGAGACTAGATGTCAACCAAATAAACTTACACATGATTTTTCTCCTGTGATTAATAAAGGCAAGTATTATATTACATAATTAAGTATAAAGTAGGACTTAAACAGATCACAACCAGAAAGCACTTCATTGATACTATGTCCTTAAGATTTTTAAACTGATCTTCCAAACAGTTTAAAAAGTGACAATGCTAGGTAACTGCAGCAATGAAAATAATAGACTTTGGTTTTAGACATGTTAAGCGTGAAACACTTAACGTAAAAATGTTGAGTAGTTAACTTGGTAATTAGACATTCAAATAAGATACTCAAGGTAGAAATTTAGACTAGAGACATAATCAGTGGAGTTACCAGCATAGAGATGAAATATAACCTCATAAGACTGAATGGAATCCCCTAGAAAATAAGTAGAGAGAGGCCGGGGGCAGTGGCTCACGCCTGCAATCCCAGCACTTTGGGAGGCCGAGACAGGCAGATCACAAGGTCAGGAGATCCAGACTATCCTGGCTAACACAGTGAAACCCCATCTCTACTAAAAATACCAAAAAGAAAAAAGAAAAAAAAAAAAATTAGCCAGGCGCGGTAGCGCAGCCTGTAGTCCCAGTTACTCGGGAGGCTGAGGCAGGAGAATGGCGTGAACCTGGGAGGCGGAGCTTGCAGTGAGCCGAGATTGCGCCACTGCACTCCAGCCTGGGCGACAGAGCGGGACTCCGTCTCAAAAAAAAAAAAAGAAAGAAAGAAAAAGAAAAGAAAAGAAGTAGAGAGAGAGAGAAGTGGTCCAGGGATTGAACCCTCACAAACCCAATACTTAAGGATTAAGAAATAGGGGAGAAACCAGCAAGGCCAACAGAAGGGACAACCAGGGTGGCAGGAGTGACCACCACAGCGCAGGCAAGCAAGACACAGACACTTTATATCAATCATTATCTGGGCTATTCTACATTATGTCCTTTAACTCACACAGCAATGTAATGTTGAGACTAGGCAGAGCCAACAGTGCTATTGAGAGGTGGAGCAGATGAGGGGTGAGGGTGAACTAGCGGATCATCTTCTTACCCATCTTGACATCTCATACACACATTCACACCACACACACAATTACTAAATTACCAGTGACTTCTCTTCAAAGGAGGACAAAGAGTAGAGATGAGTATTAACATCAACAAAAATCTTCTCCAAACCACTGATATTCCTGAAGACACAACTTAAAAGAATATTAAACTAGACATTTCAGGTGTCCTTCCAGATTTGATCCCATGCTCAAAACCAATATAAAATTTGATAATATAAATCTTTTAGCTTTTAGGATCATGATATTGGAATAAAAATAAAGTTGCCTGGTTATACGTTTTCATCCAGCTGTTTCTCAAACTGTATCATTTAACAGGAGAAACTCGCAACATTTTAATAGGTTTGAAGGTCAAAACATTTTTAAGGTACTAATTCTATGCTGTCCTCTTGAATACACATACTAGCAAATTAAAATTATGAGAAGTCCTATAACAAAGACTTATTTTACTTACACTTTGAAAAATTTATTTTTTTGACGAACAGTTTAAAAATCTTAAGGGCACTAGTATTAATGAAGTGTTTTCTAGTTGTGATCTGTTTAGGTCCTACTTTATACTTAATTATCTAATATAATAGTTGTAATAATTGCCTTTATTAATCACTTTATATCAATCATTATGTTGCATATTCTACATTACCTCCTTTAATCCACACAATAATGCAATGATTTTGACATTAGGAAACTGCAACTCCAAAGGCTTAAGAAACTTTCCCAAGGTTACCAAACTATTAAGGTTTGATGTGATTCATAGACTTTCCCAAGACCCTGTTTTATTAATAGTATGAGTGTAATCACAAATATTTTCTACCATACTATATTTTTAAAACAAATTACTTCTTTCATAATCCCAAAAAGTTATCTTTGTAATATCCTGAACTATAACTCATTTTTTTCTCAAAGTATTGATTCAAACCCTGTTGCCAATAATTTCCTTCTAAATCTGTCACCCAAAGACAATGGTAGAAGTTCACCACTGCCATTTTTTTCTGACAAAATTTAGATATTTTCCACTATCCTGTACATACAACACACTACAGAATTTCACAAATAAAATATTGCCGAAGCACTTTTTAAAAGACTTATAAGTAAATGAAATACCATCAATTCTCATACTGAGAGATCAACACTAAAGTATCCATTTCCTGTACTTTACCACTGCTGGGTCCTTATAAGTAAGATTTCTGCAAAACAAATATCTATCAACTGAAAATAAACAAGATTACAAAGCAGGCATGTACAAGATTAAATAGAAAAATCTGTTAATTTCCTGAAGTTACATTTTATTATCTTAAAAAATAAAGATAATATCTATCTTTAGGTTTTGTAGAAATTAAACATTTAAAATGCCTAGCACAGAAATACTTGTTTCCTTTCTGATGCAGATGGAAGTTCTCTGTAAAGCATAAGCTGATGTAAATTGTTGTTTGTAAGTTATCACTGCACCTATTCCTTAGCTGTGATTTAATATATATTAAATGTGCTGTGTGATATGAACCCTGGTCAAAATAATGCATGCCAAACTATGTATGCATGCAACACTTTCAGAAGTCTGCATATTACTTAAAAATAAATTATTCTACCCTGCCTATAAGTGAGACTTGTTTCAAAATTTTAATTTTCAACCATGAGGAAAATCAGTACCCTCCCCAAATGAGATTCCAAACCCTCAAGTTTTATGTCATAAATCACTCTAGTCCTAAATATTGCCTGCTCCACAAAAGCCTCTTTATCTCGTGTTTACTGGCACAATCCCAAGATACAACACACTAAATTTTTCACTATTTGATTTATGCCAAAGGTTAATCGAGATAATATAATTTTAGACCAAGGTTTCTCAACCTCGGCAATATTAACATTTTCAACCTCATAATTCTCTGCTTTGGGGGGAAATTGTGCTATGCATTGTGGGATGTTAAGCAGTGTGCCTGACCTCTACCCACTAGACACCATGGCCACTCCCTGGCCCCAGGCATGAAAATCAGAAATGTCTCCAGATATTGTCAAATGTCATGGGGCCGAGGGAAGGGGGGTACAAAATTTCCCATGGGTGAGAACAACTATTTCAGAGGATCTCAGAATTTAGCTAACTCCACTAATCAGATAAAGCAGACTTGAGGTTCCCAGGGGTCTAAAATTAGCTGAAAGGCTCATTTAAAGACTGTAACCTAGAAAAGGTATTAAATATATGAGCAAAGCAAACAGACAAGCGAAGACTACACACCTAAGAAGTTAAGGAAAAACATACTATCAGACCAAAGGGCAATATCTACTTCAGTGCTAAACCATTAATAGATACTCAGTAAACATATATACTAAATGCTGGAAGAATTACAATTTAGTAGAGCCAAGAGCTCAACATCCTTGCTACCTTGGAAAAAAACTCATTCAAGTTCTCTTATCTTTCAGATACAAAGTGGCAGGAAATGATGTATCTGGCCCAGCAGGGTGGCTCATGCCAGTATTCCTAGCACTTTGAGAGGCTGAGGTGGGGTAATCACTTGAGGTCAGGAGTTCCAGACCAGCCTGGCCAACATGGTGAAACCCCTTCTCTACTAAAAATACAAAAATGAGCTGGGCATGGTGGTGCGGCCTGTAGTCCTAGCTACTCAGGAGGCTGAGGTGGCAGGATCAATTGAACCCAGGAGGCAGAGGTTGCAGTGAGCCGAAATCCCAGCACTGCACACGTCAGCCTAGGCAACAGAGCAAGACCCTGTATCAAAAAAAAGAAACCTATCAGATCTTCATTTTATCCATCACAATGATATTGCAAAATATTTACAGCAAGTGTAACCAACTTGGATGACCCTGCTCCCTCAGCTGGGCCTTATTTAAGTAATTATCTAATATTACACATTTTAGATGCCATTTTTATGCATTCCAAAATTGTTATATATATGCTATGAAATACATCTGTGCATAAAATATTCTGTATGTGAATAATCCATGCTGTGCCACCACAAATGGTTTTCTTAGCTTGAGAAAAAGATTCCATTTCGAATTCTTTGTTCCTACTTCACATTTTAAAATACTGATAATTTATTGAGTTCAGTGGGAGGTTGAATAATAACCCCACTCCCACCAAGGTCTACTTCCTAATCCCTGGAACCTGTGAATGTTACCCTATATGGCAAAAAGGACTTTACAAACGTGATGAAAGATCTTCAGATGGGGAGGCATCCTGGAGTATCCCAGTGGGTCCTAAACATAATCACAAGTGTCCTTATGAGAGGGAGGAAGAGGGAGACTCCACTGTTGTAGAGGAGAAGGGATTGTGACCACAGAGGCAGAGACTGGAGCGGTGATGTAGCCAGAAGCCAAGGAATGCTTGACTATCCCTAGAAGTGAGAGAAAGAAGTGGATTCTCCCCTGGAGCTGCAAGAAGAAACCAACCCTGCTGATACGTAGTTTTTAGCCCCTTAATGAGACTCATTTTAGACATGACATCTAGAATTGTTAAGAGAGTAAGTGTGCGTGTGTTAAGCCACTAAATTTGTGGTCATTTGTTGTACTAGCAACAGAAAACAAACACAAGTACTATACCAGCATTGCCCTACACATTTCATATGCAGCTTAATTTTATGGCCAATGCAGTTCTACATTCAGTGTTATTCACATTTTACAGAGGTGAGACTGAAGCTTAATGAGATTAAGCAATTTTCCAGAAGTCACCTATATTATATTGTTATAATTCAAGCCCAAGTTGATCTGAACTAAAAGTCTATTCACAGCATATGAGGATCATTTGGCTAAAGAAAATGAAACACCTACTCCTGATTCTCCATTGTAATCCTCATCTACAGTTAATCAATGCCAACAGTTTATGACAGTGAAGCTCAAAGTTAACAGCTGAATTTTGTTACCAAATTTTCACCTGAAACTTTTGAATTCTAATTAGTTTAAGAAAACAGAGTAAGGCTAAAAAAATACTCCCAAGACATCATCTTTTCCACTAGATAATTATAAAATGTATTTTTTAAAGTACAGGTGCCATTAGAAAAAGGGATGAGAAATTTCTTCTGTGCAAATACATTTTCGAACTTCCCAGGACTAATAAAACCAAATCCAACCTATTTCATGAATAGAAATAAAGTTGGAGGAATTGAGCAACAGTAATTGTCCAAAAAATTGTTGCAGGAAGTCAGGGACCCCAAACAGACAGACCGGCTGAAGCCAGAGCAGAAGAACATAAATTGTGAAGATTTCATGGACATTTATTAGTTCCCTAAATGAATACTTTTATAATTTCTTACACCTGTCTTTACTGCACTCTCTGAACATAAATTGTGAAGATTTCATGGACATTTATCACTTCCCCAGTCAATACTCTTATAATTTCCTATGCCTGTCTTTAATCTCTTAATCCCGTAATCTTCATAAGCTGAGGATGTATGTCACCTCAGGATCCTGTGATGATTGCTTTATCTGCACAAATTGTTTGTAGAGCATGTGTGTTTGAACAATATGAAACCTGGGCACCTAGAAAAGGAACAGGATAACAGATTTTTTAGGGAACAAGGGAGATAACCATGAAGTCTGTGGGGCTGGGCAGAACAGAGTCGTATTTCTCTTCTTGTAAAAGCAAATAAGAGAAATATTGCTGAATTCTTTTTCTCAGCAAGGTATAGCCCTGGGAAAAGAATGCACTCCCAGGGGGAGGCCTCTAAAATGGCCGCTCTGGGACTGTCTGTCTTATGCAGTTGTAGATAAGGGATAAAATACTCCCTGGTCTCCTGCAGCACCCCCAGGCTTATGAGGATTGGGAAATTCCAGCCTGGCGAAATTCTAATCAGACCAGTTCTCTGCTCTTGAACCCTGTTTCCTATTAAGGTGTTTATCAATGACAAGGCATGCACAGTGGGACAGGGAACCTCATCAGTAATTCTAATTTCACCCTGGCCTTGTGACCTTGCCCTGCCCATTTGCCTTGTGATATTTTATTGCCCTTGAAGCATGTGATCTCTGTGACCCACATCCTATTCATACACCCCTCCACTTTTGAAATCCATAATAAAAACTTGCCGTTTTTGCGGCTCAGGGGGCATCACAGAACCTGCCGACATGTGATGTCTTCCCCAGACACCCAGCTTTAAAATTTCTCTCTTTTGTGCTCTTTCCATTTATTTATCAGACCAGCCGACACTTAGGGAAAATAGAAAATAACCTACATTGAAATATTGGGGGCTGGGTCCCCCAATAAAAAATATAAATTATAATGTCTGTTTTTAACTAAATATTTTGTTTCTGATAACTTGTGTAAATCTACTTGTCTTTGGAAAGTCAACAGGATGTGTTATCTCAATTTTTCCATTTACATAACTACCCTTGATTTGATATATATATACACACATGTACACACCTGTACTTCCTATTAAGGCTTCCATATAACACTTAGAATTTCAGAATATTAGAGTATCACCAATCATCTTGTATAAACCATTGAGAAAGAATGGACATGCTTCAAATGAATAATATAACTGGCTTTCAAATTCAGGTTAATATAATCCTGCTGTTCAGTTAACTTTCAAGTTCAATATACATTCAATCAGATGTCTTTCAGACTAGTTTACATTGATTGCCATCTATTTCAATGTTCCCATTTCATGTTTATCTTGCAAAACCTTCCAAAAACTAATGAATCAAATGAGTTCTCCCCCCATCCTTATCTCCTGTTCACCATATTTAGTTCCAACCCAATTATGCTAATACTTCCCAGGAAACTTCTCAGCTATGTCCTTTAGAATGCCACTGTCATTATCTCTCTCCAGAATTTAGTTTGATAAGTTCTTAAGTGCATGCATCACCTGATCCTCAAGCCTGCACATCCTTCCACATGCTCTGCCCTGGTTGTACAGGCTTGAAGATTAATTAAGCGTGCACTTGGGTGAGGAGACCCCAACTTTCAGAGTCAGAAGCTGAGGCCTAAGCCAAACAACTCCCTTTCCCAAAAACTGTCATCACCAAATCCCATCAATTCCAGCTCCTATATATCTCTTGAATTTATTCTTCTTCCTCAGATGTCATTCAGTTCCTGCCAGCCTCCAGTCTTGCCCTATATCCTTCACCTCCTCCACAGAGATGCCTCCAGGACCTTTCTAAAATATTGGGAGAGTTGGGGGTCTAGTAATACATGTTTTAATGAGCCCTGCAGGTAATTCTGATGCATGCTAATGATTAAAAGCCCTTGCCCTAGCCATATACCAAAGTTAAAATTACGTCTGAACTGAAACTACAGCTTCAACGACTTTAGCTACTTCTCTGAAAAAAGTTTAACTGAAACATAAGTCCTCGAGCCTTACCCAACTAGAATTAAAGACAAACAATAAAAAGCACAAAGAAACTCAAAGTGAAAAGCCTGGGAACGACTGCCAATGATTTTCAAGTGTTGACTTAAAAAAAACTCAATATGCCTCACGGTGCTCACATCTGCTTAAGGGTGCACTGTAAAAAGGCACTCGATTTGCTACTATCACTACACATGAAGCTGGCTCTCAGCAGGCCTTGGTCCAGGGATCTAAAGGACAGGGAAGGTCACTGAGTTTATTATTTCACCCTCCATAAGCACTAACACTCCAAGGGATCCAGAAGAGAATTCCTAAGCATAGATCAGTGGCACATGCCTGTAGTCCCAGCTACTCGGGAGGCTGAGGCAGGCGAATCTCTTGAACCTGGGAGGCGGAGTTTGCAGTAAGCTGAGATTACGCCACTGCATTCCAGCCTGGGAGACAGAGCGAGACTCCATCTCAAAAAAATATAAATAAATAAATAAGTAAATAAATACCACAGATCTTGAGTCCACAGAACAAAATGTTTCAAGTAGCACCAAAGAAGTTACTTTCATAAGAGGTCTAAAAAGTCAACCACAAACAGCTTTAAAGGAATCCTTTCCAGAAGATTAAAATAAGTTACTTATCTTGCATTGGTTTTAAAATTTCCTCACAATACCATGCATTCTTGTAGTTTCTGAAGAAGGGTAATCAGTGAGAAACCAGGCTAGAGATATTTTTGTATTGCTTAATCTCTAATTTGTTTTTCCCAGTTAAGGAAATCAGAAGTGGCCAGGTGCAGTGGCTCACGCTTATAATCCCAGCACTTTGGGAGGCTAAGGTGAGCGGATCACAAGGTCAGGAGATTGAGACCATCCTGGCTAACACAGTGAAACCCCATCTCTACTAAAAATACAAAAAATTAGCTGGGTGTGGTGGTGGGTGCCTGTAGTCCCAGCTACTCGGGAGGCTGAGGCAGGAGAATGGCGTGAACCCAGGAGGCAGAGCTTGCAGTGAGCCAAGATCATGCCACTACACTCTAGCCTGGGCAACAGAGTGAGAGCCCATCTCAAAAAAAAAAAAAGGGAAAATCAGAAATAAATAACATTCAAATAATTTATCTGAATGTGATGAAACATTAAATGAACATGAATTTAACTCCACCTTGTTGGAAAACCCTACAGAGAATTATAATACCAAAGTATTTTCCGCAAAAACAGTGTTGTGTAAATAGAGTTAAAGCACCAGATTTAAAACAGGAAAACAGACCAACATTCTGAAAATAGGTACGCAACACGAATGAAGAAAAATATATCGTGGCTGGGAAGAAAAATTTAATTGTCATTGGTAAACTTTCTTCTTTGTATTCTAAAATGCGGAATAGTATAACATATTCTGGTTTGCTGGTTAAAGCAAGTAAGTTGTCTTTAAAATTTAAGGCTAGCCTTATTTTATTCAGATTCCTAAATCCAAACTACAATAATAAAGCAAAATGTGAATAAAGTACCATTCGTATAGACAGTTTCACTGAAATGAGTGAACACTGGGGGCAGGGGGAGAACAGTGCCCTCATTCAAGTCCTTTGCTACTCCAGCTGAGCTGGCGATGAGATGCAGTGAAAATAACTACACCTGGACTGCGGATGTGGGACTTCCATCCACATCCCCAACTTAGCTCACTGGCTAACATTGCAAACACCACCTAACCTCATCTGACACTTTTCTCATATGCAAAAGGACTGCCCTGAATGAGATTATGTCCTTAGTACCTTCCAGCTCTGGTATTCTGATTTTTACCTCTTAACAAAGGAACATTTCTTAAAAATGCACATTTCTCAAGTTAACAATTCATGCTACAATTTTTAAATTGATAGGAATATCAACCTAGAGCTTTACTAGTGTCCCTAGAGAGCCTCTCTCTCTCAGAGGCTTTCTGGTAAGTTCAAATAAAACAGTGAACACTCACATCAACTGTATGACATGCATGACGAAGCACTCTGAACATTAGATGTTCCCATGTATTAACTCGATTATAATTGTGCGATAATGTGCTCCAGAGCTGTTGAAGGCTAATAACTTTTTAACACCATATTTATCTCTCCCTAAACCTATGTCAATTTTTTAAAGTCTTCAGAAACTAAAATTCCTTTGAAATCACAATCGAGGTCATTGGTAGCAAAAAATGGGTATGTTATCAAAGTCATTCAAGAAAAGCTATTCCACGAAGTTTTAAAAACAGCTTTCAAACCATATAATTCCAACTTTCTTCTTACAGTTTCAATAGAATATAAAAATGGATCGAATACCAGATTGTCAAATTATTGACTCAGGAGTGGGAGACGAGGAAGAGAATCATGAACAAGGCACCCGGAGGCAAGGGAAATGACTATACAGAAGTTCAAAGGTTGATCAAGATAAGTCCTTCCTGATTCTATAATTCCCACGATTTTATGAATGAACTAACTTCAAAAAGACTTGAGGCCCTTAGACAAAATGACTTACTACAACTTCTTTGTAAGATGATGTCTTTCCTATTTCTATAATTTTCTTTAATACAACTATTACTAAAATTAAGAGGACAAATGATCCATTTGTAAGCAAGTCTTTAAGGAAATAGGAAAAACAATCATTCCTAATAATGAACTAGATTAAACAAGAATAACTGTTAGTGTGCTATTCTATATTCTATAATTTTACATATTTCAGATTAAGAACACAGAAACATTTTTCCATTCATCTGATTCCTTCTAAGAACACTGTTTTCTGTTCATAAAGAATAAATCCAAATGTTTTTAACTGTTACAGTAATCAAAATATCCAAGAATTATGGAGAGAGCTATCATTATCTCTAAATCTGTAGCCTTCCATGCCTTAAAATTTAGATTGGCATATACTTCTTGGTTTATCCCAAATACCAGACAACAAAGAAAAAAAAAAAAAGAAACTTTCCTCTCCATATAAAAGGGTAAGGGCCTTTAGAGGTCCTTCCTCCCCTGCGATTGGAATTATCGTAGGTAGAATTATCGTAGGTAAAATTATTGTAGGTAGAATTATCGTAGGTAGAATTATTGTAGGTAGAACAGATTGAGCCTATAGGAATGTCACCTGAGTCGCACCATTTTCTCCTGGCAAAACAAGCTGCTCTAGTCCCTTGGCCGCCCTTCCCTTCCTCCATACACGCTGCTGTTTTCCTCCTTGGTGAGTTTCTCCCTTTTCCTTCTCCTCATACACTGTTCCTTTATTTTCCCTTCTGCCTTATTCCTCCAAGGCTAAAACCATACTGCCTAGTCCACATTTGAGAAATACATCCTTACAACACTTTCTTAAGACGCAGCAACACTTTTAGCTACAAAATCATCTTTACCTACATCTTATTAAATGAAAAATTACTGGGAATCAGAAATTAAGGTTTTAAATGGAGCAAACGTAATGGAATTAAGATTCCTATGAGAAAAATATATAGATTAGTCCCTATCTAAGAGAAAAAAATTCAAAAAAGAAAAAAACAAATCAGCAACTCGGTGTACCCATCTTGCCTCGTGCCCATCACATATTCCCTGCAAGTCTATGCAGATGAGAACCCATCCCCAGATCTTCTTTGCTCCCTGAGAGTGTTCCTGCTCTTACCCGATACATCATTCACCATGTATTTTTAATTCAGTCTAGCTTTGGATATACTAAGAATTATTAGTTTAAAATCTACCACAAAGGTAAAAAATGAAATAGAAAAAACTCATGTAAATTGTATATAGCATGGCAGTTCAGAGAACAGAATTGTCTAAAATTTTAATCAGAAATAGTATCAGTAGTAACAGTAAAATAGCTAACATTTACTAAATATTTGCTATTTGTCAGGCATCTAAACTCTTTTAATCCTCACGATGGTCCCTATGCAGTAGATATTGTTGTGTCTCATTTTATAGTTAAAGAAATGGAAAGACAGAGAAAGCAAGAAAACTTGCCACAGTCCACATAGTCAGTATTGGCTGAACCAGGACCAGTACCCAGGCACCTGGCTTCCTCTCCTAGTAAGAGATGGCTTTGCAGATGAGGCAAGATGAGCCTGGCCTCCAAGAATGGCTGTGCGGGGTGGGCGCTGGGGGTGCAAGAAAAGAGAAAGCTGACCTAACTGGTTGACAACGCTTGTATGGAAGGGAAATGAAAACATAACTAACATAACTGAACAAGCAGTAAGTAACCAGAAGGCAGAACTGCATAAAACTCTTATTGGAGGAGCATTCTTGGATCTGCCGCAGTGGGTGAGTGGGAGTCATGGTGGGCTTATGAGTGAGAATGCATGGTTCAGGTACACACAAAAGATTTGTGGATAAGAGTAGATTGATCACCAGATATCTCTAGAAAAATCAAGAGTCAAAATATTAATAGTATTTAAACACTGAATGAGAGCAAGCTTCCTGGAATTGAAATCATACAAAAGTCTTAAAAGAAAAACAAAAGTCGAATGCTCACTCACTTGGAAGGGTGAAATCTATGTGAAAGACACAAGCCTTATGTAAGGTGGTGCCCTGCCAGATTTTGGGGCAGGCGTGCAGAGGAGAGAGGACCTCACATGTACACACAAATGCACTCCAACCTTCAGAAGTTAGTGTGCCTTCTTTTAATTAACCAACAAAAGTTGTATATATTTATCTTGTTCAACAAGATGTTTTGAAATATGTACATACTGTGTAATATAGAAATTTAGTGAATTATTATTCACATTACCTCAATGTGCCTCTATTATAGCTGGGAACTTTTTATCTTTCATTGATTTAGGGGATACGAGTAAAGTTTTTTATGTGGATATATTGTTTAATGGTAAAATCTGGACTTTTAGTGTCCCCATGACCTAAATAGCACACATCGTACCCACTTGGCAATTTTTCAACCATCATTCCCCTCCCACCTTTTGGAATCTATTTTTCCATTCTGTATATCTACGTGTAGGCATTGTTTAGCTCCCACTTATAAGTGAGAACATGCAGTATTTTATTTTCTGACTTATTTCACTCAGGATAATGACTTCCAGTTCTATCCATAATGCTATAAAAGACATGATTTTTTTTTTTTTTTTTTTTTTTTACAGATGAGTAATATTCCACGGCGCATATATATATATATATATATTTAATCTCCATATCCACAACATTTCTTTATCCAATCATCTGTTGATGGACACTTAGGTTAATTCTGTATCTTTGCTATTATAAATAGTGTTGCAATAAACATGACTGCAGATATCTTTTTTATTTTCTTTCCCTTTAGGTAGATACTGGATAGATGACTGCTGGCTCAAATGGTAGTTCTATTTTTAGTTCTCTGAGAAAACTCCATACTGTTTTCCATATAATTTACATTCCTACCAATAGCATCGTATCAGCATTCCCTTCTATCTGCATCTTCACCAACATCCAACATCTGTTCAGGTTTTTTGACTTTTTAGTAATAGCCATTCTGACTGGTATAAGATGATATCTCATTGTGGTTTTAATTTGCATTCTCTGATGATCAGTGATGTTGAGCATGTTTTTCATGTGTTAGCCACTTATATATCTTCTCTTGAAAAATGTCTGTTCAAGTCCTTTGCCCACTTTTTGACAAGGTTGTTTTGTTCTTGTTGAGTTCCTTATAGATTCTCGATATTAGCCCTGTGTCAAATAGTTTGAAAATATTTTCTCCCATTATTTAGATTATATGTTTACTCTATTATTTTTATTTATTTATTTTTGTTTTGCAGAAGCTATTTAGTTTAATCCATTTAAGTCTCATTTGTCTATTTTTTGTTTTGTTGAGTTTACTTTTAAGGATGTCGTCATAAATTCTTTGCCTAGACCAATGTCCAGAAGAGTTTTTCCAGATTTTCTTCTAGGATTTTTATGATTTCAGGTCTTACATTTAAGTCTTTAATCCATCTTGAGTTAATTTTTGTATATGGTGAGAAGTGTGGGTTCTGCTTCATTCTTCTGCATATGGCTATCCAGTTTTCCCAGCAACATTTATAGAATAGAGTGTTCTTTCCCTGCTGAGAACTTTAAAAGACACTGAAAGCTCAACTCAGTGAGCTTTTTGCAAATAAAGTTTACCAAAACTCTTAATGATATTGTTAGCATACAACATTAATTCCAACAGCTAGTTTTATTTGTTTTTAAGTCTACTGAAGAGGATTATCTAAAAATATACTTAAAATATTATATCCAAAAGTACCTTCCTGACATTCTCTCTTCCTCACCCTGCTCTATTTTTCTTCATAATCCTTATCACCTCACATTATTTTTGATTAGATGATATCTTTGCAACATTGGGTTAGGCAAATATTTGTTAAGCAAAACACAAAAAAGTATGGATCATAAAAGAAAAAATAACCAAATGGTAATTTCCTCAAATCTTTTGCTCTTCAAAAGACAGTTAAACTGTGAAACAAAAAGGCAAGTAACAGACTGGGAGAAGATAACTGATATATCTGACACAGGGCTTCTAATCACAATATATAAGGAAGTTTTATAACTCAATGAGATAAAGACAACTCAATTTTAAGAAGTTGACAAATGATTTGAAAACATTCAGATAAATAATGCATATTAAAACAGCCATTAAGTACATGGAAAGATACTCAAAAATCACTAGTCATGAAGAAAATGTGAGCTAAAATCATAATAAAATACCACTACGCACTAAGTAGAATGACTAAATTCAATAGACTGATAATATTAAATGTTGAGGAGAATGTGGGACAATTGATATTTCTAACAGTATTTATCCATAATAGCCAAAATTTGGAAACACAAATGTCCATCAACTGGTGAGCAGATAAACAAACTATGGCAAACCCACATTTGGAAACACTGCTTAGTAATAAGGAATTACTCAACATGAATCAATTTCAAAAAAGTATGCAAATTGAAAGGGATAAAACACAACAGACTACATACTGTACGTTCCTTGTGTAAGATATTCTAGAAAAAGCAATACTAGAATGAATTACACTGTGGCTGAAGTTCAGGTAAGAGGTTGATCTTAGGGACATGAGAAAACTTCTAGGGTTCTATATGTTGATTATGGTGATGGTTACCCAACTGTTAATTACAAAAACTCAAGCTGTCCACAAAATAGAATACATTTTGTTGTAGGTAAATGATACTACGATAAAGCTGAAAAAAAAAAGTAAAACAAAAGGCAAAGATGGGTAAGAACGGTCTGCTAGAGAAGAAAACAGCTTGGAAAAAGTATGGCTTGGTTTTGGAGTCAGCAGTGATCATTTTACACCAGCAAGAAAGCATAGGCAAAAAAAAAGAAAAACAACAAAACAAAAAAGCAACACCAGGAAGTGCTCATTTTTAAAAAGGGAATGAGGAATACTTGTCTTTCCACCTTCACTTCTTCAAAGTTAGACTTTGTTTTCCTACAAATGACTATTATTGCTTCATAGATGCCTCCCAAATCGACAAAGCCAGTGCTGATTTCTACTTAAATATATTGACAATACCTGTATTTCCATCTGAATGTTCTACTGTCACATCCAACACAATGTGTTAAAAACTTAATTTCCATCTTGCCTCCAAATCGGCTACCTTTTCTGTTTCTGTTAATGGTTGCACAGCTCAAAAGCTAACTCTTCTTTCTCCTTCACTTGGCTCAATCCTCATCACGTCTTACTCCAAACATCTTTGGCATCTGTCTCCTCATCTACATGTTCACTGCTTTCAGCAGTTGGCTTCCCTATCACCACACTCATTGACTGCAATAATTACCTTACCTCTCTTTCAGCCACCATACTTGTTCTCCTTCAATTCATTGTGTAGGCTACTTGATTATACTATCTTTCTAAGTCTCTGACTTTAACATTTTAACTATCTGCCCAAAAGCTTTTGGTAATAATCCCATTACCTATGAGATAAAGTTTAAATCCCCTAGCCAGGATACTACAGGCCTCACTCAAGCTTGTCCCAACCTAACTCTCATCCTGCCTCCAATCTGCCCACCCCCGTTAAAGACTCATGCCTTAAGCTTCCCCCATCAGAATGTAGGCCTGAAGAGCTAAGACCTTATTTAACTCATCTTTATTCAATGCTGTACCTCCAGAAGACTCTGTGAAATGTTTGATTTGGACTTCTTGCCTCTGTGCCTTTGGACGTGCAGTGGTCTTTAACTTCTCATTTAAATCCTACCTATTCTTTAGATCCACACTCAAGACTTACATCCCCACCACTTTCATTAAACTCTCACTCCACCACGTGATCACTACTTTTTATTACCTAAACCCTTGTTACACAATGTGGTCCTCACTGGAAAGATCTGAAGGCTCATTAAAAATACAGAATCCCAGTCCTGCCCCAGACCTAATGAATCAGTCTGCATTTGAACAAGATCCCTGGTTGTTCTATATGCACACTGAAGTTTGAGAAGCACTTATTTAAAGCACTCTAACTCTCAGTAAAGTCTGAGTAAATTCTCACCCATAGCTTCTAAAAATTACAAACACCCCCATATCTCTAGAACTTCCTTACTACTATGTCTGACAGGTATACGTTAACGTGGTTTTCTTTTGTTAAAAAAAAGAATTCCTTCATTTAGTCTTCATATCCTTCATTTGGACATAGAGACAATTTTATAAGATAAACAGAACTGGGTCTGGAGTCATATGAGGGTTTCCACTTGCACAATTTACTAAGCCTGTGACCTTGAGCAAGCCACTAAGCCTGCATCTCAGTTTCCATACCTGTAAACTCAGTCAACCACCTTATCTTATAAAGTGGTTGTAAGATTACAAAAGGCATTAAAGCAAAACATTCAAACAATTTATTTCTATTCTCCACTCACTCTTTCAAAGGCAGTATTTTTCCTTCGCTTATACATTTAATAGCTTTAAAACTCAAGTGTTTATCACATCTAACCCATCTACTAGTTATTTAAAGTTTGTCTTCTTTTGGTATATTCATATCTTGGGCTACTATTAGTTTCATGTGTCTTTGGCAATCTAAAGCATCTTGTTCACGAAATGAAAGATTAATGAATATTTCTTCTTTCTAATAAATGGCAATCATTTGGTAAGTTAGAAATAATTATTTCTAAAGGCTTGGTAAGAAATGATAAGTTCATTTATTATAAATCTTGGTTAAGAAATTCTTGAAGTGTTTCTGTACTTGAGTCATTTCTTGGGCTTTGCTTTTCTGAGTCACTATTTGATCCCCCACTCTTTTTTCTGCAACCAGAGAAGAGTTTCATCTTACTGGAATTAGACTGCACTATTTATTGTTACCCTTGATGTGCTATGCTTACCACCTGTTTATAACCCTCCAATAGCTACACTGATAGCAGGATTCTGGGCAATCCTGCTACTGAAGTAATTTTTCTTCTTTAATCCAATAGAGTAGATACTTTTACTGCAATTTATCTTTCTGCTTACAATTTGGTCTCTGGAATAGAACGTCACATTAATAATCTTTAATTCTTTGTATAAAATTTAATATGTAATGATCTAAATTACAACAAAATAATATCCCATGTTATGTTTTCTTTTTTAAAGACCACTTGTTCCCAGCCAAGGACAAGGACATTTGGAGGACAGAGAAACAGTTTAGTTTGGTTTTAACAAGATTAAGTAAAATAGAGCATCAAAAACTGGTAAACAAGAGATTATTCTAAATAAAATATATTTACTAATTCTATTTTTAAAGACAGGTTTCAGGCCAGTGTTATAAAGGTCAAAGTGTGATAGTATGATCCCAAGCAATTTAGATTAGTAAGGTTTTACAATCCTCAGCACTTAACAAGAATGTTCCATTATCACAGCAAATACAATGGAACATTCATAAATATCTGCATGAAAGTCATAAAACCTATAAAGGCATTTACAAACACATATCAAAATCCAAATACTCTATTATTTCTCAACTAGACAGTGTTAGAGGACCATATGTGTACTATATCTCTTCTATTCTAAGGTACACGTTCTCATTTAACATTCCTAAAATTAGGAGATCTTAAAAAAATAAAATAAATGATCTGAGACTTGATGGCACATTGTAATACATCCACTCAAAGTTACTTAGCTCACAAACTCAGGAAAAAAAACTTAAGATCATAGTACGAAGATATTTGCCACGTATCAAATAAGGTATTCTCAATCATGTACACAAATCCATTCTGGGTATAGCTGGCCTGGTTAAAAAGTAACTCATGACCATTTTAGTCACATAGCCCTAAAGAATGTCAGCAAATTTTTAAAGTCTGTTTAAGTCTGTTTAGACAACACACTGGGAAAAGCACAAGCATGCAGGCAAAGATACCCCAGGAATGAAAAACCTAGCTTCACTACTGCCCAAGGTCATCTAACTAAGCAACTTACTCTTCTCTGCCTCATTGCAATTCAGGCATGTGAAGCAAAAGAGAAATACCTGGCTGGGCTGTTACTAGTTTAGAAATAATTTATGTAAATCTCTTGACAGTGTTCGAAAGCTCCTATCTTCCAGTTTGTCTAAACTTAATTGCATCACAGTGACAGGAATATTTCTGAGATACTCTGGAGGCTATAATACAGATTTCCTAACCTCGTTGCTATTCATCACTCCAAATCCAGCATTCCCTTAGAGTTGCACGCTCCATCACTTCTGTTCCTTAAGACCTAAAAGCAAAATTTAAGACTTAAGCATGCTTTTCTGCTTCTCCACTTTTGGCTTTAAGATCAAGGTAGGAAATGAGTAGGTTTTATTTCTCTTATGTACACACAAGATTTGTGATCTGTCCATCATGAATATGATATTCAGTGGATGCTGTTGACAAGGCACAAGACAAAAGGTTCACAACTGAGAGGACTTAATAGCAAGACTACAGTATGTGAGGCTCTAGCCAAGCCCCCCACACCACCCACCCGCATCCCCATCAGCATTGGGCTGCTTCTATCTACCCTG
This sequence comes from Macaca thibetana thibetana, assembly GCF_024542745.1. Taxonomy (NCBI): domain Eukaryota; kingdom Metazoa; phylum Chordata; class Mammalia; order Primates; family Cercopithecidae; genus Macaca; species Macaca thibetana. The sequence goes on along the minus strand of NC_065594.1, from coordinate 55,669,488 downwards.
GACAAAAAGCTCTATTTGTTAATAACTCAGCATAAACACCCATATTTAATGATACCGCTCCTATTTCTCCTCCAGGACATGGACCAGGCCCCTTCGGTAAAAAAAAAAAAAAAAAAATTCATCACCAAAACAAGGATTCAGGGACCTTCAGGATCTGGCACATCATTCTGTGAGGCCTCAGAAATCTATGTTCTTATTTAATAATGTGTGTGTGTGTGCTCTATTCTTGGGCATTTTATAAGTGAATATACACAAAATTGAGCATGAGATAAATAATAACTATGGATTAGAGATTTTTATTTCTCAGTATGAAGCCAAAAGAAGTCTAGTGAATGGTTAAATTGTTGACCAAGATACACTAATTCCTTCGATGATTTTCTCCATATATCAGTAAATTAAATAGAACACAGAAAAAAGCATTTCAAAACAACTGACAGCCATCAGTATTACCATAATGCAATGAAACAGTGAAATATAGTAACAACGGTAATACCTGATAATTATCTAGGGACTTCTCCCTCAAATTGCTCAAAGCACAGAGAGCAAACCCTTGTTAAATTGACAGTGGTTAATACAAACACAGCTTAATTCAAAGCAGGTGCTTCTCCCAGGCCCACACAAACCCCACTTTTTCCTTTAACAGCTTAGGAAAAATTGGCTTATCTGCAGTGTGGTGATTCAACATGTGTTTTTAATCTAATGAGATTTTATTACACTATAAAAATCTATCATTTACATTTAAGAATAATGTTAGTATGAGTTACTGAGTATACAAGTATATCATTTTTTTTAAATTAAATGTTTTACAGTAATTCTTTGGGAAGATGTTTTCTTAGGTTTACTGTGCATATTTGGTCAATGGTGTCTGAAGCACTAGTACCAAGCTCTTTAAAAGATAAAGTGACACAAAATCCTGCCTCCCAGGTTAGTAGGGGCATCCTGAAATGCATATCTCTGAAAAACAAAGAATAAATCCATCAACAACCAATGCCACCCAGGACTGCTGCTCAACATGACAGAAACCATACCAGGGCAATTACCCATAAAACATAACGGCTCCATTAACCTAAACTCTAAAAAAGAACACTAAACAGCCAATAAAAAACATTTATGCCTACTCTATTTAACATTTGATAGTCAGGTTCTACTTTTTTAAAGAAAAAAAAAGTTTTATCTTAATGCATTTTGACATAACATTGTACTTCCTAGTTTCTTGACATTTCATTGTATACAAGTAACACTGGAACTAAATAATAAGCATGTCTTTCATCTCAAACACAGTACCTATTGCTATTTATAATTTTTTAATGCCTAGGGTAAAAAACCAAACACTTCAAATAACATAATCAACATTTTTCATGTTGTTAGTGTAATAGCCTTTTACTGAATAAAGCAAATGAGAGAAGTCCAAAAGGAGCAGCTAAGTTTTCTCTAAGAGGAAAATGTGACTGCGATGTACATTTGAATTCAGTCATGACAAGATTTTGAACACCTATTCCAAAAAGAAAAATATTCATAAGCTCTACAAAAACCTTTCAGATAATAGCTTCTTATCTAAAGGATAACCTCTTTATGACCAAAATGCCACTTTTCAAAGAAATGAAGGGGAAAAAATGGAACAACAATAAAAATAAACCAATAAACAATGTGAAGCTTTGGATTTGATTTGGTGTCACTGACTAGTTTAGATTTTAAAAAGTAAGGGAAATAAAACTTTCTAAGTAAACATTCAAATCAGATTTTAAAATTTCAAAGATTTTAGAAAATACAGAAGTTTGGTCTCAAAAAAGTTAATTCAATTATATTGGCCCCATATATACAGAGGCAAGAGCAAATAACTTAGCTGTCTGTTCTCTGGTCTCCATCTTTGCTATTCTAATAAAATGGATAAATTGTTGATTTTATCAACAATTTGATTAAGCATAAATGTCAGAAAAAACTCATTTGTTTTAATATCTGCTCCCAATGGAGAAAAGGGATAAGTTTTAAATGGCCTAAATTCTCAAAAATAAAGAGCTTGTAGTTTGCAAGCAAAAGTAGCCAGAGGCCAGATTTTTTCCTCCATGTTTTCCTACAGGAGACACGTATCTTCTTAAAGTCAAAACAAGGGAAGTCAAATTATGAAAATGTTCAGAATGATAATTCAATACCATTTATGAAGCACTTAATTTACAGTCACTACATACTTTATATACCTGACTTCATTTAATCATTACATCTTTGTGAGGTCGGGGTATCACCCAAGTGATATGATTTGCCAAGTTCCAAGCAAAAAGCAATTACAACTGTCTAATTACTATCACCAGAGTTTAGCACACAGTTTGACACACAGAAAGCAATAAATAATTATTTGCCATAAAATTAAACTCATGGAGAAGCAAAGCCATTACAGGGAGGAAAAGTAATCTGTCTAAGGTCATTCAGCTACTAACTGATATGACAAGATTAAACCTAAGTCAGGGAATACCAAAATCTCTACTCTCATCAGAGATGATTCTGTTCACAACCATGGATATACATCTGCTCAATGTGCTTGTTCCTTCCTGGAAAGTGACAAACTCAGCCTGGGATTTAGTAGAAACAGCTCAAATAAACTGTGAAGAAATCTTCAAGTTTCTCTGTGTTCAGATCCTTCAAATGTTTTCTAATTATACTAAAGTCAAAGTCAATGTGACTTTTTTTGAGGAGGAGGGCAGACTTTGATGTTTAATACTAGACAAAGGTAAAAAGTACTAAGGCAGGTAACTTGACTTTAGAAGGAATGAGGCTTACTGTAAACTTGTTGGCAAAATTTCTTAAAGTAATATTGATGACTTCTCATAAAAAATTACTTTCCTATGGGTTCCTGCTTTTAAAATGTTCTATTCTTTGCTCTTGAGCTTCTACCAAGATATTCCAGCTACCTATATAACCACCATATTTTTCTACTTGAAAGTCTCAAGTATACACTTTACAGTTGTTTCACAAGATAAAAAGTGATCAGTGATTGTGATATGAAGACACTGAAATGCTTCTGACACTTCATGTAAAAAAACATTATTTAAATGTCAGTTAAGCATTCTTAACATTACTGGCACATCAGCACAAAGATTTATTAAAACTTTGAACTACCTTGAAAGGCACATAGTCCAAAGTTCCCATTTTAGTTTATTACATACAGAAATGAAACACATGCTCCTCTTAAACTGTGTAAGTTTTAGATTATGTTGTAATATGTCATATCATTATCATTATTCTGCTATAAGTAAAAGGCAACTGAAACCAAAAGTTCAGTGACGGCTTTGCCAGATTTGCTTTGCATTTGAATAACGAGAATAAAAAGAGGATGAGCTGGCAAAGATTAAGACAGGTTTTTCCCCATCTTCAAAGCCTGGTTTTAAGATATCCAGGAAGTCTTTGCAATTGAAATCCAGTTTTCAGATAAACACGTAAAGACGTATGGTAACAGGAACCAAGGAGATAAAGGGAATAATATATACTTCCTGTCCTTAAATAGTTTCAAGTCTCTAGAAAAGCTAGATGTAGAGGAAATAAAAAGTCCTTTGAAAACCCAGATGAGAAACCTATGTCATCTCCAATTAGATGAGTTTCCTCATTAAAAAAATGAAATGACTGCACATCTCTGTATTTCCAGAGAAATCTGTGCATTTATCTTTATATAATATATTCCAGCTGTGAATTTACAGGGCCATCTCCCCAGTCATAATGTGAACCCCACTGAGGGCAGGTCTCCATCTTATCTATGTCTGTGTAAGTATAGGCCACATAGAAGATGCTGAATCAATGCTCATTATATAACAAACAAGTGATGACTTCTCTAAAACCAAAATTTCCTCTTACTGGATAAAGTGCCATTTTCTACTCTGTAGCTCCAGAAATAGATTTAACCATACGTACCCCCAATGTCTATACTCTCACACAAATAATCACTCAAATCAGGCCAGAATAGAACATGAAAGTCAGAAAAACAATGCTTAATACTTCTGGTTACTGGTAAAGCTCACATTTAAAAAAAAAAAAAAAAAAAAACTGAGTGAACTACAGGTATTTCAGTATTAGCAATTTTAAAAGTTGGATTAGGTCAACATAGGCAGCCCTACAGATAATCATTTGAAAGAAGAATGTCTTCCACAAAAATATCTCTTTGGTTTAACCCTTCAAAGGCCCTTGTTGTAAAACAAATGCTAACTGATCACGGGAGACAGACAACTTGCATTCTCCCATGAAGGGTCTCATGTCAACTGCTATTTAGATTGGCCACCAAGTGAAACCCTTCGGAGTAATGAATGTAAGATAGGATAGTTTTAAAGATGTAGACCCTGGCCAGGGAAGTCCACAGCATGAAGGCTCATCCAGCAGGCCAAGACAGAGTAAGGCCCCAGGGCTTTTTTGGATTTGAAGGAGTAGAGAGCAAAGGAAGAAGTGCTGACATTCAGAAACGTGGCTATCTGAGAAACAGATTAAGAACTAGAAATGGAGAAAAACAGATACAGACAAAACTTCAATTATTCCATGGCTTGTCCCAGCATCAGACCTGCCTCATATCCCACAACCTTTCACTGCAGTTAGGACTCTTAGATATACAAACTTTGTCATTAAAGAGCATTTCCACATTTGACCATACATTTTTGCTGATAGTCTTAAACAGAGCCTCAGCCACCCAGAATTAATGTTCCTCCCCTTCCAGGAAGCAATTCACAACAGAGAATGGTTGAATGGGATAGAGATATATACAATGCAATCAACTTCCTTTTCGTTTTATGCTCTTCTAATAGTTGGCAGAAAGGGTACATTTTTAAATAGTCACATGAGTTGACAAGTGGAAGTCACTATGCTCAAGTTGCAGGTCCAAGTTTGGATATCATTAAGCTTGCTTAAAAAAAAAAAAAAAAAAAGATTAAGATATTGAGAAACTCATTTGAAAGACATGTACTTGCAAAAAAAAAAAAGTAAAACTAGGTCTAAATTATTTTAAAAAGCAAAAATTAAATAATTCAAACTAGGTATATTTTTACTTATATGAATAAACCTTAAATACACATACACACTTTCATACCTCAAGCCCAATTTGGCAGACTGTTAAAACAGAGTGCCATCTGGGAACCTGATTCCTAAGAAATGACTTTAGAGCTCTGCCACAAAATCAAGCACTCTTCTGAAGCTTTAGCGAACAGTTACATCCTTAAAATATCATTTTGAGACTCTTTTATTTTCCTGATGGGAATATGTTAACACTAATTTTGATTCCAACTACTGTTCCTTTGGCAACTATCATGTGTAAAGATAATAGATTTTTAATTTCTGTACTTTCATTTTAATAGACTTACAAAAACAAACTCACTTAATATCAATGTTTACTTAAAGTTATATTTTATACTTCAAATATCAATCCTGTAGGTAATAGAGTAAGTCTATACTAGAAAAGAATTTCCTTGCATGACAAATAGTGTTCAAAGTCATTGCCACCCTGTAATGGATATTATGAACAGAATGTATCTGAAGACGTGCTAAAAACTGGATTGGAATGGTAAGGGGGTGGAAAGAGGAAACATGTTTACAATCTGTTCAATTTCTCAGCTTAAAATTTTTGATATATAGAGCAATGGTTTAAATACAAGACTTAGTTTCTGAGTCAAATTGCTAGACATATAAAATTAAAACCTTTAATGGTTAAACCCTACCTTTCTGCCAACTTCAAGTTCTCCAATACAGGACCTCTAGGCTACTCTGTCGAGTTGCTTTCGAATACAAGCCATTGCTCTGTATCTCTCTTAACGACCAGATGACTCCACAAAGACCATGACACTTGCCAGAGGAGCTCTCCAGTGTGCTGTGGCAGGCTGGTGGGGCCATTATGCTTGATCTCCTACAGCCTTTTTACAGAAGGCCTGCACAGATGGCTCTGTGGGAACTTCACCACGTGTTCTTTGTGGAGAGTGTGTGCTCAGTATGGATGTTTAGTAAATGGTTAAGAATAATGATCCAGTTTTTCATCCACACAAAAGATTGATTTCATGGCCTCAGACTGGGGTAGATCTCAATCTACCATTCATGGAGACTAAATCATAAATTTGCTTATTAGCATTCCGAGAAGAAAAGAGGTTGGATCCTACCCATTAAGTCAGGAATATCAAAATTAAAGGTGTCACCTGATGCTTGAATACACGTAGTCCCTAAATAAATAGAATAATTCAAACATATTTGAAAAAATTAAAACTACTGTTTCCTACAAAAGTAAAAGAATTATTAGAAAATTAGAACACATAATAGGATAATTTACAGAAATATGGAGAATACTCTGGTTCTGATTGGTGAAAAGTTATTACTGTGAATTAAATTGTAAATTTCAGATAGCTAGAAAATTGAAAAATAGTTGGAGTCCTGGATTATTGAAACTATTCATTAACAACAGCTCTTTACTTGCTTCTGCTATTGCCATTCATTTTCAACACACACAACTCTCCTTGGGCTCCATACAGCAACTATCACCGCTGACCACTAACAAAAAAGTTCCTCACATTTGCCAACACGGAGGATATCGACTGTCCTTTCCTATTTGCTCTCAGTATGCATCATGATTAGATCAAGTTTGCAGGAAGGACAACAAGTCTATGCACTGGTAGATGCAGTCTGGGCAGTTGTAATACAGCATTTTAAATAATCAAATCATTTGCTACACCTTGTTAAATTTAATGCATACAGATATGCAAAATAATTTCAAAGTACTCACACATATCACCACACTCTCAGACAAGTTACAATGAGTCTTCCCGCTTAAACAGACAATAAACACGCTAACACAGAAATGCATAAATTGTGTCCGCATATAATAAGTTATATTTTAGTAGAGTGTCAAAGGGGTCATAGACAGTATCCTTCATTTCCACATGACTATTTTGCTGGCAGGGAGGGAATAAACAAGAAATTCTAAATCTAAAGCCAGAGTTTCTCAACTCCAGTACTATTAATATTTGGAGTAGGAAAATTCTTTGCTGTGGGGGCTATCCCATGCATTAAAGTGTATTCAGCAGCATCCCTGATCCATTAGATGCCTGCAGCACCCCCACCCGGCTATGACAACCAGAAGTGTCTGCAGACGTGGCCAAACATCCCCTGGTTGCCAAAACTGCCCCCAGTTGAGAACCACTGATCTAACCAATTCCAAGTCCTTTGATCCACAATAACGATAGGACAAGAATTTTGACCCAAAGGAGTCTCCACATTATATATTTTTAGAAAGCTAAAACGCATTACTATTTAGTAAGCAATTATTTGCTTTTCTTTAAATCTGGTTCTTTTAGTAAAAGAGCTATCTCAGGGCATAAGAGCTTGGACAACATTTTTAAAGAAGTTGCTTTGCCACTTTGCTGTGTCTCATCTGGGAGGCTCCAGTGCTTCCATTGCAGCAGACCCAGGGTTGACCCCTTTGCTTTTTGGTCCAATGAGATAGAATTATCTGGAGAAATGTTCTCAAGCGAAGCCAAGGTTCCCACTCAGGCATTCTCACAGGTACTACTTAGGCACACCTTGCTTTGACGAACTTGTGGTTTCCACTGAAACAAGTTGTTCTGCATACTTCTCACTACGGCTATAACTACGTGACCTCGCAGTTTCAGTTTGTCAGTAATTTCACTGAAGGCTGAACCCAGATACTAATTTGTCTGAAACATTTTAGGCCCAACATCTCATGAAACAGGCTCCAGGCAAGCACTCTTGGACTTGGGAGCCAACAAACATGTTTCGCCTAGTCCTTAGCCTACTCAAATATAGGCTACAGACTTTCAAAACAGAGTACATGATTTTAGGGGGAAGCGCGTTAACGCTTAACAAGCATCAACAACTTAAGGAAAAGACTTTCAAAGTCTAAAGTTTCTTTGCCCATCAGATAGGCCTTATGAAGAAATATGCTGATAAGGAAAAATAAATACATCCAAATATTTAATTTTTATGGAAAGTAAACATGACTCCTACATACTATAGAAGCAAACATTTCACTTTGGTGATGAAATTTAGAATCTCTAAACTATCTTTCGATTAGTCAGAAATGCAGGCAGATTTATCCCTCCCATGTACATTTCATTACCATGGAGTTTAGAAAAGCTTATTCAACAGAACTAGAAGCAGCTTCAAAACAGTGTTCATTTAAAAACATATATTGTTAGACTTTAGAAAACTAAGCCTACCTGGGTTTGGGGCTGTTCTATGTACTGCTAGAAGACAATGTGTACTATTCAAAGATATTTACATAGCTGGTTATTTTTCTTCAGAAAAAATAATTGGTCATCCAATTTTAAAAATAACTATTAAAGGTTTTACACAGGGATATTAACCACATAAGCTAAATCTTTGAACTGGTAGAAACTGATTTTTCCATTTTCATTATTTCTATAGCTAGAATAAGGTGTTTATTTTCTCCCTTGCAAAAAAAAATGTTAATTAGGTTTAAGAGGCAGGATGACAAAGAGATAGTTACTATAAATTAAATAACTTTCCTGTCAGCTTTATCTGGTAACACAGTTTATTATTGATTGCCTGAAAGCAAATTAGATTTACAGGAAATATAAATAAATATCATAAGAGCTTAAAACCAGATTTCCTGAAACTGTATACTCCCACACAAACAACATTTTCTACCTAAAATCTAACAAGATACTGGCATACATGTTCTCACCCCCACTTTCACTTTCTCATCCACACTATTGAAATCGTGGAAAACAGCTCATTTTTAAAAGTCAGCCACAGCTGGCAGGGTCCTTGGCATTACATGTTGGTCCCAGGCACTGCTGCCTTCACAATATTAAGAGATTCTTTTTTATCACTGTCCTATCTAATTTTTATGCTAATAATTATGTCTTAATTCAAAATATATTTTAAAAATTTAAAGATTGTTATTACTCTGCAAGTTATAATATAATCCCTAAATTCACTTTATAAGTATAATAAGTATCCTCAACATTAGCAACCAAACACTACCATGTTGGACACGTATTAAAATATTAACACAACCATTTTGGTCGGTATAGAGATTTATAGTAAGACCATGCTATGAGTTAGAAACAGCTTCACATTCACAGTCCCTAAGCCATTTTTAAAACAGTCTCTTTTAGAATAAGAACAGAGGAAAACAGAGAGAGGAAGAATTTTTCTGTAATCATGAACTCTCAGCAATTCTTTTCACTTAAGCTATAAGCCCTAAGTTTAAATATATATATATAACAAACTGTTGAAACTTACTTGACAGTGACTCGATTTGATAAATCCTGTAGATCTCCAGGATGGAAAAGCTGGGCTTCTTTCAATCCAATCTGTTCACAAGCTTTCAAGAAAACGTTTATATTATCCTGTGAAAAGAAGTGGAAAGTGATTGCTTAGCTGAGCTCTCTCTCAGACAAAGGTTACAAATTTTTATGCTATAACTTCGAAGCTTCAAAGTCCAATTATAGTCGGCAAAAGAGGCGGTAGCAAGACCCATGCATATGTATATTTGAAAAAAAATACATAGGGCTTGTACAGCCTTTCAGTCCTCCAGAGCATACACGGTTGTGCTATCTTATGCCCGGGCATACACTGTTTCTGTGATCTTTGAGACTGGCACGTTAAACATTACCTGTTACAGGACAAGTGCCTAGCCACTGAGCAGTAATCTACACTTTGATGTCAGCTCTGCTCTGCAAACAAACGCCCTCTTCCCAGCTTTGCACGGCAAGCCTCACCTCTCCTCTTTAAAAATAACTCAAGCTACTGACATTCACCCACCCAGAAACTGTTGGCAGGGAAGAAATAAGAGGAGGAACATTCTGTTTCTATGATTACAAATTACAGAACGACTGTGGAATACCACACCTGGAATCTGGGTTTGGTTGTTGAGCTGGCTCTTGACAGGCAGGGAAACCATACTATAGGACTGAGGAGAAACCTAGCGTTCATTGGCTAAATTGCATAGTTTGTGTGGCACATTACTCACTCCCTGCACCTGCCTCAAGGGCTGCCTCCAAAAAAAAATTAAAGCCTATCCCCTCCCTCCAAGGTTGCCCTCGTATCTAATTTCAAAACCCAAATCCTCCATTCACAAACCAGTGCTTTTCGTTAATGTAAACTGCTGCACAAACACGGATTACAATATATGCTATTTTAAAGCCAGCTACCTTTCAGAAACATACATTTGGTTACCAGAATTAATTTAGGCTTCATCTCTACTACTCTTAAAAAAAAGAAAAGAAAAGAAAAGAAAAGAAAAGAAAACACTTTATGGGGTTGAGCTTGTGACGATCCCAGGCGGGCTCTCCATATTCACTTTGTTATGGTTCTCAGGTAAAGGGGTGGCCTCCCAACATGCCAACACACATCTGTCCACTGAGGCAGCTGGCAATGCTACCTCTGTGGTGTGAGCCTCCTTGAAACCTCGCCTCCCTCCCTAAGAGGTGACTTTCACAGACCAGAAGATAGTCTGCCACTTGGAGAAAGGCAATTGCTGTTTTCCTAAGATAAAGTGGCTAAATTCTACAGCTTGGGTTCTTGGAGAGTAAGGGGATTTCGGGAAAGCACAAGGAAAGGTGTGGCAAGAGAAAAGCAACACTCATTACTAGGGAAAGAGACATTCTAAAAAGCCACCATTTGTACAGGCAGGAGGCCATTCCAATCTACTATAGAAGGCAGTGAGAACTATCTAGCTGAAAGATGAAATCCATGAATCATTTTAAATAAGATGAAGTCAAAGAGTAAAGAAACTTGCAAGTCAAAAGTTGAATAGCTCAACGAAAGGTGTTTATTTTGTTTTTTGTTTGACTTATTAAGGAAAAAGGAGACATAATTTATTGGCAAAATTCCAAGAGGAGCAAAAAGTGATAATTTTGTTAGGCCCACCATTTCCAAAAAGTATACTACCTGTAATTATCAAGTGATACAAATAGTTTTAAAATTGACCCTCTGAGAAGCAGGCAAGAAAAGATGGTTGGATGTACCAATACCCCCAGTTCCATAATGATATGGTTTGGCTCTGTGTCCCCACCCAAATCTCATCTCAAATTGTAATCCTCACATGTCAATGAAGGGACCTGTAATCCCCGCAGGCCAAGGGAGGGAGGTGATTGGATCATGGGGGCAGTTTCCCCCATGCTGTCCTCGAGATAGTGAGTTCTCAGGAGATCTGGTGGTTTTATAAGGGGCTCTTCTCCCTTCACTCTCTCTCTCTCTCACCTGCCACCATGTAAGACGTGTCTGTCTCCCCTTTCGCCACGACTATAAGCTTCCTGAGGCCTTTCCAGTCAGCCATGCAGATCTGTGAGTCAATTAAATCTCTTTGCTTTGTAAATTACCCAGTCTCAGGCAGTTCTTTATAGCAGTGTGAAAATGAACTAATACACACAGGACGTAAGTCTCATATCAATAAAGGAAAAACAAACCATTAGAAGTCTTCACACCAATTCAACCAATTTGGTTCTGAACGTTTAAAGTATTACATACAATATTAAAATAAGGTTAAACTAAAAGTAAACTTAGTCAAATGAGACCCAAAACAATTCTTCACATATTTTATACAAACATAGTAGCATTCATCTGGTTGACAAATAGGTACAGGTTGATAAGGATAGATAAATAAAGCCAAACTCTCCTCAAAAACTACCAAAGTAGAGAGAAAGCACTTGATATCTAAAGTGACTCTACTTAACTGAAGACAAAGTTCAAGAGAAGATACAAATTAATATGGTTAAATTCTAGTCTTAAATAAAGCCTTCATTTTAACCAAAAAAGCAGAATGTATTTTAAATCGTTCAATGATGCTCAAGTTTAACACAGAATAGCTTTGTAAACAAAGTCACACATGGCCTATGCAGCAGGACCAGGTTGTACTAAGATCGGTAATGTAGTCTCAGTCATTCCTACTGGACTTGAGCGCACTGGTAATTTATTCCTTGCAATTTCAAAGGATCCAGGCAAAGAGGTCCCTAAGAGTATATATAAAATCATAAAATAAAATTTTCTTGTCAGTTAAAACTTCAAGAAGCCACACCCAGCTCAACACATTAAAAGGGAAGTATTTACTTCTCATTTAATGAAATCATTTTCACTTGAAATTAGCAAAAATAAAAGGGAAAATAAAGGACAAATTAAAACAAATCTTATCTAATTGGACCAGTAGCCAGAACTCCAAGTTAGCTTTGTCCCTAAACAACTGTGTGGCTTTGGAAAGAGAGTTAACATTTCTGGCCCCATTTTCCTCACCCCGAACTGAGCAGTTTGTGAATCTGTAACCCATTATCAAGGGCAATCATTTTTCTCTGCAAGAGAAGGGAAGCCCAACCTCCCTGGCCCAACCCATCACACAAATATTTCATTACCCAACTTCCATAAAATACTTCATGTCAAAATCCTGCTCTAAACATCTGTAAACCCTGTACTTTCAGGACCAAAAGTGGCTTCTCAAAGACAAACCAACACACACACACACACACACACACACACACACACACACACGAAAACAATGAACCCTAGATGTATCTAATGGCTCCTTTTAGCTTTAAATTTTTCTATGACTGTGAATAAAGCCATGATTACAGTCATCCCAAGGCTTTCTATTTTTCTGTGACTGTGGATAAAGACAAACACTACAAATTAATGGTTCTAAAACTGGCCCTCTGAGAGGCAGGCAAGAACAGATACATGGCTTTAAGATTTTCATATTGTCTCCAATCTCCCTTACACCCCTTATCCTTGAATCAATTATAAAGCAGTCATAATAGGTGTGGGGTGGAGTGGGCTAGGGTAACTTAGAGAGTTTTATGATCAGGAACAGCAGTACTTACCACTAAGATAGGATGGGGAAGCCACAAAGATCTACCAAGATAATCAAGGTTTGTATTTGTTCACTGTAGTACCCTACTAGTTATCTATTGGTGCATAATACATTATCCCCAAATTTAGCAGCTTAAGGGAATAGGTGTTTATGATTTCACATGGTTTCTGAAGGTAATTCAGGAGTGGTCTTAGCTGAATAGTTCCAAATTGGGAGACCTCTCATTAGGTTGTAATTGAGATGTCAGCCATGACTACAGTCATCCCAAGGCTTTCCTGGAGCTTGGAGGAGCTGTTTCCAAGGCAGCTCACTCATGTGACTGACAAATCAGGGCTGGTTGTTAATAGGAAGCCTCAGTTCTTTATCAAATGGACATCTCCAAAGGGCTGCTTGATAGAGCCTGTGATCCAAGGGAGCAAGATGGAAGTTGCACTGTCTTATGATGTAGCTTTTGAAGTCACATTCCATCATTTCCTCAACATCCTGTTGGTTACACAAGTCAGGCCTATTCCATGTAGGTACACAAGAACATAAACACCAGGAGGTGAGATTCATGCGGGGCTTTCTGGGGGACTGTCTACTACACTTCACTCTCTGGACCCACCTCAGTGATTCACATCCCAACCATCTGCAAAATACACTAAGGCCCAAAAATTTTCATCCCTTTACAAGGCGAACTCAAAGTCCAAAATTTCATCATCTAAGTCAGATACAGAAGTGTCTGAGGCTCTTCAGGTGTAGTTCCTTAAGTATGGCCCTTGAGTAAAGTTTCTCTCAACTTGAATGCCAGTGAACTAAGACAAGTTACCTGCTCCCACACTCCCAACATGCAGTAGAGTGACAAGTGTAAGATAATCACTATAGACACTCCAGGTCAGAGAGTAGAGAAATGAAAGGCACACAGGAGTCACTGGTCCACAGAAATTCTGAAATCCTTCAAGATACAGGTTGGCAGTTCCTTCATGAAGTCTCAAGGCCAGGTTATACTTCATGGTTTTTGGCTACACCCTCTGGATTCTTGGTGCCACCCTAAAAGTCATCTTTGCTTTTCACCGAAAAGTAGCCTCTCTTTGTGGCTATGTGGGTTTTTCAATCTACTTCTTTACCCGACCCATAGCAATTGAGAGAATTAAGGGTCTCTTCATTTAATAATTCTCTATTCCCTTCAGTCTCAGCTGGCAGTGTTTCTGCAAATACAATTCTCTCAAAGATGCTACAGATCTTCTGTGAATCTTACTGGGGTTCACTCCATTAGACAAAAGTTGCACCCATGAATCTCTTCAATAGTAGCCCTTCTCTACCTTGGTCTCCTGCTGAGATGACTGGAGGACAATATCCTTAAGGTTCTTAGAAGCCCTATTGCTTGACTGGACAGATCTGCAAGGTACCATCTTGAACCTAAGAATGTAAAGAATTTTACAACCACATCCTCAACTCCTTTTTAGGCCTTATTTTCCTGCAAATGCTCTGAATTTAATCTATGCCTGAAAACCACTTCTCAATTCTAGCATCATTTACTTACTAAAGAGACTGACAATTTTCAAAAGCAGCAATTCCTATTTCTCTCATGTTTGTCACCCTATCCTTCACTTTCTCTTCTCACATTTTACTATAATCCACAAGAAGAATTGAGGCATCACTTCAATACTCTGTAGGTCACCTCACTAGAAGAATGGAATCTCCCCAGTAGATCACTTAGTTAATTGGGTATAATTCCTAGGTACAAGGAAGAGAATATCACAAAGTGAGAATCATTGGGACCATTTTGGAAGCTGACTACCACAAGACTTTTAATAATAAAGAATACAGACCAGTCAAAAATTTAGAATAGAAAAATAAACATTTAGAAATGTTGAGTTTCAGATGCCCAGCTAGTAGTAAGTTAGGTTTGCAGCCCATGAGAAATATTTGATTTTAAAATATGGTTTGGGAGTCTAGCACACATTGGTAGTAGTTGAAATTAGGGATGTCAATGCGCCCTCCTTGCCCTGAAAGCAAAGAGAAAGAAGGATTCACAATCAACCACCAGCATTTAAAGGACAGTTAAAGAAAGAGGAGTCAAGAGAGAAAAATATCTGGCATCCAGATAAATCAGAAGAAAAGCAGAAGAGAATAGCATTATGGAAAACAGGGGAAGAGAATAGCATTATGAAAAGAAGGGAAAGAAAACAACAAGAGAGAATCCTCTCAGGAATAGAGAGGCAGATGATGCCATAAGAAAAACTACCCAAACAATTTGAAAATCAAATAAAGTGGATATTTCGTGAGCAAAAACTCCAGAAGACTCATGAGTAAATAATAAGCGACGGTGAAGATCAGCTGCTGGCAACAGGGTGAGGGACCACCCAGAATCTGAAAGACCTCCTTGGTCTTTCACTCTGTGAGTCTGTTTCCTACTCAAGCCTCTTATCAGTCCTCCCAAAGCTACCACTCCCCTGACCCTCCAGTGTTAGAATGCCTCATCCCTTGAGGGAAAAGGTGGGGAGAGAAGCAGCACTCATTCTTATTCTCTTGACCTCAAATGTAGGGTTACATTCCATCTCCACCCAATATTTTGAGTTTGAAACAAACACAATTATACACTTCACTGGAATCTTAATTCTTCTCTATTTCCATTATAAATCCTGAAAAGAGTGTTATGAGAATAGCATAAGGCCAATATGAATATTCTCACACTGGTGCCAAGGGTAAGACAGGTCTTTGTTAACACCTCACCTTTCAGAGCCTTTCAACCCATTTTCCTTCCAAAAGCATTTATCCAGTAACATATTTTCATGTCATTATAGCACATGTTCTTGCTCTTTTATCAGTAATGTAAGTGCTTGGGAAGAAATGTCAGGATCCAAGGTTGAATTCAGCATTCCTATTTAAGCAAGCTCTTATCAGTCAATATAAGGGCTCTCTCATTTTATTTTGTTATTTTAATTATTTTCCTCCTCATCCCACATTCCCACTCAATTATTTTCCTTCTCATCCCACGTTCCCACCCACTCCCATTTCCCTCTATTAAAAAGATGCCTTCCCTCAAGTATATATCCTATATATATCCTAAATAATTTAAAAGATTCCCAAATAAGTATATTACATGTACATGCATGTACATGTACATATCAAAAGGTACAAACAGTTCTGATGTCTGCTAAGAGGTAAATGGATAAACATGTTGTGGTCTATCCATACAATGGAATAGTATTCAGCCATAAAAAGGAATGAAGTGCTGATATGTGCTACAAAACATTATGGTAAGTGAAAGAAGTCAGTAAACAAAAGTCACATATTCCATTTGCATAAAATATCCAGAATGGATAAATTCAGAGACAAAATGCAGGTTGGTGGTCGCCAGAAGCTGAAAGGAGGAGGAAATGGGGAGAAACCACTTAATGTTAAGAGGTTTTACTTTGAAATACTAGAAATACTTGAAATACTAGAAATTACATTCACAACATTGTGAATGTAATAGATGCTACTAAATTGTGTACTTTAAAATGGTTTTTCATGGTTTTAATACTTTATGTTATGTGAATTTCACCTCAAATTATTTTTTAATTTTTTAATGTCAGTGGTTTTTGGTTACACAGGTGAACTATATAGTGCTGAAGTCTGGGATTTTAGTGTACCTATCTCAAATTATTTTTTAAAGATGACTTCTCTAATGTGTTTAAAAATGTAAATGTCTAGTTGTATTAGTTCATTCTCATGCTGCTATAAAGAACTACCCACGACTGGGTAATTTATAAGAAAAGAGGTTTAATTGACTCACAGTTCCACAGAACTGGAGAGGCCTCAGGAAACTTACAATCATGGTGGAAAGGGAAGCAAACACCTCCTTCTTCACATGGCAGGAGGAAGGAGAAGTGCTGAGCGAACAGGGAAGAGCCCCTTATAAAACCATCATATCTTGTGAGAACTCACTCACTAGCACAAGAATAACATGGCAGAAACCACCCCCATGATTCAATTACCTCCCACCAGGGCCTTCCCATGACACCTGGGGATTATGGGAACTACAATTCAAGATGAGATTTGGGTGAGGACACAGCCAAATCATACCACTAGTCTAGGCAAAGAATTTATGATTGAGACCTCAAAAGCACAGGCAATAAAAACAAGAATAGACAAATGGTACTTAAACTAAAAGGCTTCTACACAGCAAAAGAAATAATCAACAAAGTGAAAAGGTCACCTGTGGAATGGGAGAAAATATTTGCAAATTATATACATCCAAGAGCAGACTGAAATCCAGAATTTATAAGAGACAACAAAAATCCAACTAAACCCATTAAAAAGTGAGCCAAGGATATAAATAAACCTTTTTCAATAGAAGACAAATGGCCAACAAAAACATGAAAAAGTGTTCAACATTACCAATCAGAGAAATGCAAATTAAAAACACTATATCATTTTACACCAATCAGAATGACTATTATTAAAAAGACAGAAAATGACAGATGTTGGAGAAAATGCAGAGAAACGGGAATGCTTATACACTGCCTGTGGGAATGTAAATTAGTGCAGTCTCTATGGAAAACAGTGTGGAGATCTGTCAAAGAACTAAAAAATAGAACTGCCATATGATCCAGCAATCCCACTACTTCACATCTACCCAGAGAAAAAGAAATCAGTATATCAAAGAGATGCCTGCACTTGTATGTTTTCTGCAGCACTATTCACAATAGCAAAGATACGGAATCAACCTAAGTGTCCATCAGTGGAGGACTGGATAAATAAAATGTGGTATACATCCACAATGGAATACTATTCAGCCATTAAAAAATGAAATCATGTCTTTTACACCAACACGAATGGAACTGGAGGCCATTATCTTAAGCGAAACAACTCAGATGCAGAAAGACAAATACTACGTGTTCTCATAAGTGGGAGCCAAATAATGTATACACATGAAAGTAGAGTGTGAATGATGGAAAACGGGGACTCAGAGCATTGTGGGGATGGGAAGGGGGTAGATGATGGGAGGTTGCTTGGTGGATACAATGTGCAATGTTCCAGGGATGAATGCACTGAAGGCCCTTACTTCACCACAATACAATATATCAAGGTAGCAAAATTGCACTTGTGCCCCCATGAATATAAATTTTTTTAACTGTTCTTTGGCCAGGCGCAGTGGCTCGTGTCTGTAATCCCAGCACTTTGGAAGTCTGAGGCAGGCAGATCACCTGAAGTCAGGAGTTCGAGACCAGCCTGACTAACATGGTGAAACCCTGTCTCTACTAAAACTACAAAAATTAGCCAGGCATAATGGCAGGTGCCTGTAATCCCAGCTACTCAGGAGGCTGAGGCAGGAGAATCGCTTGAACTTGGGAGGCAGAGGTTGCAGTGAGCCAAGATCACGCCATTGCACTCCAGCCTGGGTGACAGAGGGAGACTCTGTCAAAAAATAAAATAAAATAAAATAAAATAAAATAAAATGTTCTTTAACAAGTGCTGTTGCATATATATATACACACACACACACATACACACAGAGAGATAGTCTAATTTACATAAATGCCATTATGCACCAGATTTCTCTCATACATTGAATCATTTCATTATGTAAAATGTAAATCCTCATGAAAATGTACTACACCCCCCTAGGCTCTTACCCTTCCCAAAGTCACTTTCATTTTTACTTGATCAAAAAATATATATTTGATAAAATTTCAAGCATGACAACCTCCAACACATACAGGGAATACTCTGCATCAGGGAACCTTAATGTGACAATACAGAAATGTCTACTCATAAGATCAAGCCAGTTAGACCCACTTCTGCAAAAACTTCCTGAGTGCACAGGGTTAAGAGTTATCATCATAAGTAAAAGTGAAAAGACACTTTTATAAACAGTGTAAAAATAGAGACAAGGTTAATAAAAGGATTTATTACAAAAGTCCTAAATAAGATCCAAATCCTAACTAATTCTGAAAATGAGTGAATTACTTCTCAGCGCTATCACCTAAAGGCCTTACGAAGCTTAAACCAAGGCCCCCAGAATGACACCTCCTGGAAGTGTTCCCTGTCACTTAACCAAGTACTCTTGTCATGATTACTTTGGTCTGGTATTCCCAGAAGGGGTTCTTGCCTACTTTAAACAAGTTTTCAATTAAAAAAAAGAGCTGGCCTGGCACAGTGGCTCATGCCTGTAATCCCTGCACTTCAGGAGGCTGAGGCGGGCAGCTCATAAGGTCAGGAGATCAAGACCATCCTGGCTAACACGGTGAAACCCGTCTCTACTAAAAATACAAAAAATTAGCCGGGCGTGGTGGCAGACTCCTGTAGTTCCAGCTACTCGGGAGGCTGAGGCAGGAGAATGGTGTGAACCTGGGAGGCGGAGCTTGCAGTGGGCCAAGGTTGCGCCACTGCACTCCAGCCTGGGCGACAGAGAGAGACTCCATCTCAAAAAAAAAAAAAAAAAGAGCTGAGTACATAGTACATAATGATGCTGATCAATTTACCCTTAAGCCAAGATACTTGGTGACCTCAACTCCTTTCCTATTTATAATCTGGCAAAGTCCCTGCCTCCTCTAACCCTGAAATTGACAATGCCAAAAATGTTAGCAAGTATGTGCCAGCAATCAAGAGATAACTGTTACTGAAGCAGAGAAATTCAGCTAAGTCCATATCTTAGCATTATGATTTATAGACATGGGACCCCAGTCAAAGTCATGAGAGGGAGTCACACAGCCATCCCTCAGATGCAGCTAATGCACGGTCAAAATGGAGGACCACTGACCCAGTCACTTGCTACACAAAGCATGGCCACAGACCATCAGCATCAGGGTCACCTGGGAGCCTGCTAAAACTTCAGAATCTCTAGCTACACCCCAGACCTACTGAACCACACTCTGCATTTTAAGAAAATCCCTGGTCAGTGGTGGCTCACGCCTCTAATCCCAGCACTTTGGGAGGCCAAGGCAGGTCTCAATTCCTTGAGACCAGAAATTAGAGACCAGCCTGGGCAACACAGTCAGACCCTGTCTCTCTACAAAAAAACAAAATTATTATCCAAGTGTGGTGGCACGCACCTGTAGTCCTAGCTACTTGGGAGGCTGAAGTGGGAGTATATAGCTTGAGCTCGGGAGTTTGAGGCTGCAGTGAGCCATTATCGCACCACTGTATTCCAGCCTGGGCAATAAAGCAAGACTCTGTCTCCAAAAAGAAAAAAAAAAAAAGGATCCCCCAGGTGAATTGAATTTTTGTGGACAAAAGTTTTTTGGCAATTAAAGTGAGGAAAATGTTTCATCAAATATAACTTAAGACAGTGCTTCTATTTAGTATGCACACAAGTCACCCAGAGATTATGGAGTTTACTATTAGATCACCAAAAGTACTTGAATCTTATTCTTATGCTATATTGTGACCAGTTGTTTTAAAGCAACTTCTAAGTAGCAGGGTGACTAAAATATATCCAATTTTGCATTTTAATTATACCGTTTCTATTAAGAAAGCAGTTGTGTGTGCTTTGATGTGCTAGCACTGGTTTTTTTTTAATCTATTATTTTGGATAATCATCGCTTTTTATGGTATAGCTAATAATGGCATAGCTAATAATAAATGTATTTTGCCAAGTAACACCTACATTTCATGACTATAATATATAGGCAAACACTCAGAGATCCAATTTCAATAGTTATTTGTGAAGAAAATAAGCAGTCAGTCTCAGCCATTTTTTAAAATTTTTCCTTGGGGAACAAATTTCTCTCCAAAAAAAAAAGGTGGGGGTGAGGGCTCAGCCATTTGCTGATAACGAAGGAACTAAGGACAAGGAGAGCCGTAAAGTTTAGTAACATGTGAAAGTAAAAATAGGAACCAACTAGGAGAGCTTAAAGGAATTGCCAAGAGACACTGTGGGCCCAAGGGATTATGTAGGATAACAATGCCAGCACCATTTGGCAGAGCTGGAGCAACAGCCAAACCAACGAGGCAGAGCTGAGCTGGCAAGTTAGGACAGCATCAGGTCAGGGAGGGCTGAGCATTCTGGTAAAGGCTAGTTGAAATGCTTCAGCCACTTGGGTTACAATTAACTACAGAAAGCAATAACAGGCTGTGGCAAACTGCAGTATGAATTAAGTGACAGTCTTGCACATGATTCATCAAATTAAACTTTACATCAAAAATGAGATAATTCTAAAACTCACCGACTCTTTTCTCCCAAAGTGCTGAAATAGATGCTTAAGTTCCATTCTCAAGTTATCCATGTTCCAAAGCAAAACAAATAAGTAATTAAGAAAAAATGTCACTGTGACGCTAAAATGCATATTTTATGAAGCACTAACATGTGTTTAACAAGGAACACTACACGGTAAAACTGTAAAGCCGGCTAGAAATTGGGGCACCTTTAGTGCAACCTTTCCCAATGATCTTTAGCATCACTTATATAGATAATGAGTCTAGATCATCACCTTTTGTTTAAGAATTTCCAGCCCCAGGGACTCACTGCTTTATGAGGCTGATTCACTTTTAATCCAGCACTTTGGGAGGCTTAGGCAGGAGTATTGCTTGAGCCCAGGAGTTCCAGACCAGCCTGGGCAATATAGTGAGACCTCATCTCTACAAAAACCTTAACAAATTAGCAGCGGGCCAGTGCCTGTAGTCCCAGCTACTCCGGAGGCTGAGATGGGAGGATCACTTGGAGCCCAGGAGGAGGAGGAGGTTGCAATGAGCCAAGATCATGCCACTGCTCTCCAGCCTGGATGACAGAACCAGACCCTGCCTCAAAAAAAAAAAGAAAGAAAGAAAAAAGAAAGTCTAAAGACTCCCTCACTGTAACTGTAAAACACTGATCCCAAATCTGCCTACCTAGTAATGCAAACTAAATCTCATCTTCCTCCCGTGACAGCCCCTTGCCTACTTAGACAATTCTCTTGCCTCATACTCCAACCTCACATCTTCTCTTTAGATCCCCCTTGTTTCCTCAACATCCATTGTCCCTCATGTGACATTTTCCAGTTATTCCCAACTGACCCTCCCCTTAATAGCCAATTTTCCTAAGCTAATATTTACTGAGTTCTTATGATATGCCAGGTAACATACTGAACCACTTTATGCTAATTATCTTAATCAAATTCTTACCAAAAAACGCTGTGAAGTCTTATGATAATAAGACTTCACACATGAGGAAACTGAGGTGTAAAGGGTTATGTGACTTGCCCAAGGTCACACATTAGGTTGTGGAGCTGGGATTCAAATCCAGCAGTTAGATTACTGAATCTGTGCTCTTAACCACTGTATTAGTCTCCTATTATTGCCACAACAAATTGCCACCATTCAGTTGTTTAAAACAACGCAATGTTATTATCTTACAGTTCTGGAGGTCAGAAGTCCAAAATCAGTCTGACTGACTTAAAATCAAGGTGCCCTTGGGACTATGTTCCTTCTGCTACACCTTTTAGGAGAGAATCCAGTTCCTCGCATTTTCCAGCTTCCAGAAGCCACCTGCATTCCTTGGCTCATAACCCCTGTTCCTCCATCTTCAAAGTCAGCAGCCTCATGCAATCTGCCAAGTAACACCTACATTTTGTGACTACAATATATAGGTAAATACTCAGAGATGCAACTCAAGGTGCCCACCCAGCTCTCCTAGCTGGTCCCTATACATGAGGCTCCCTCACTCAGCCATCTGTCTGGTCCTCTCTCTCCTCGTTCCCTCTTCCTCTTACAGGTATGCTTGGAATTACACAGAGCCCACCTGGATCATGCAGGCTACGCTCCTCATCTCAGGATCAACTGATTAGCAACCACAATCCCATCTGCAACCTAATTCTTCCTTGCCTTGTAACATATTCACTATTTCCATGGATTACAACATGAACATCCTTGGGGGCCATTATTCCACCTACCACAACTGCCATGCCACCTTCAAGACATGTATCTGTGGGTTATGTCCTCCTCCCTGGAATGAAGCACCTGTAACTCAAATACTGGATGCCAGGTGTGGCTAAACATTACTCGAAGGCTCACTGATAATGCTCATCTCGTGTGAGTAACACTGTAATTGTGAGAGTTTAGTGAGGAAAAAAAGATAAAATGTGATTGGCAGTTTCTAGCATACAGTAAGTGGACAGAATTCCCCTAACTTCTCTTGTTACAGGCTATGGGTGCTTTTCATTGTAGCATCTGTATTAGGCCATCAGCTGAGATCATGTGTGGCAGCAATAGCCTGGTGACACCAACATCACTGTTCACAGGAAGATGACCTGTGAGCTTTAATGAACCATGGGCTAGTCAAATTTAGAAGAAAAGTAAGTTGGATATAGAGAAGAATCTGAATTGTAAACCCTGTGATGGTGTCAGTGAGGTGCCATGGATAAAGGCTTAAAATGCATGATTAAGTTTGGCGACAATATAAAACCAACTCACATGACTGATTTTTTTTCCAACTAAAATATCATTGAAATTTATCCCTCATAAATATTCTTTTGGAGACTTAGGCCCATCCAGATCATTTTTTAGTCTAGATTTTCATATCTAAGACACTAGCTACACTTTTTTGCTTCAACATGTGCAAACTGGACTAAGTATGTTTACAAGGTTTTCACCCCATCTTTTTTTTTTTTAATGTAAACAGGGCAAGCACAAAGTCCTAAGGCCAACTACCAGAAACCTCACTTGAAGTTTACATGGATTTAAATATTTTGGCTTCTTGAAATTGAGCATGTTTATTCAACTATTTAAGATTTCACCTACAGAAAGTATTATCTGGTCCACTTTTTCTCATCTTGACAATACTGAGGCCATGACGACAGGTACCTTGCAGGAATCTAAAAAAGATGCTTAAAGGGAGAAAACTGGTAATAAAAATGAATAAAATATAAATAAATAAAATGAACATAATGTCAGGGAGATGACAAGAGACCAAGGAAGCCAGAAACTCCTGTCTATAGGACATCCCATATAATGGTCACTTTAGGGGAATGCAGGCCATTGTTGGCAGATCCATCAATACAAGCCAGATGCAAGGATTGCATCAAAAATCTCAGTATAAATACATGTTGGCTCAAATTTTAAAAACAAAAACTGTACAAGATGAACAAAACCCACCCATGGGCCATTCCACCACCTCTAGAGGGTCTCCCACACTCTCCATGGGGACAGGTCCATTGATCTGTTGCTTTAGAGCATTTTGTTTCTGGTGTACAAGGCTGGCTTCTAGTGATTACCCGATTTCTTAAAAATCACAAACTATCCCTTTTACCATCTTTTCCATGATGCTGCCAGGGAACAACATTTAAAATCTACATCACTCTTTTTATATATATATTTACCAATTAGTGATCTTCTGCAACTTGCTTCATCCTCTACAGATTCTCTCTTGATTTTCCCCTTCCCCCACCAACCTTCTGTCTCATATTTATTAACTCAATAAACTACTGGTGCAAAAGCCCCTCAATTCCCTCTCAATTCATTAGCAACTCCTATACACTCTTCCATCAAAACATATGGAAAATTTGACCTCTTCTCAGTAACACATAGAGAGACCCTTGTTGCTACCATTCCCTCCTGCCTGGACTACTGTCTTTGTCTGGTTCTCTGGAGAAAGAGGATCAACAGGATGTATATTGAAAGAGATTTTATTATAAAGAATCACGGAAGCAGAGAAGTCCCAAAATCTGCAGACAGCTGATGAGCTGATGGTATAGTTTACTCTCTAAGGCTGCAAGCCTCCTCTAAGAACCAGGAGAGCTAATGGAATGATATGAGTTCCTGTCTGAAAAGCAGCAGGCTCTACACTTAAGAGCTAATGTTTCAGTTCAAACTCCAGCAGTCAGACAGAAGAGTTCTCTATTGCTAGCAGGAGGGTTCGCCTTTTTTTCTAGTCCGGCCTTCCATGACTAGATGAGGCCCATTCACAGTAGGGACAGCAATCTGCTTTACTCAGATTACTAACCTCATACAATAACAGCCCCACAAACACACCCAGAATAATGACTGAACAAATATATCTGGGCACCCTATGGTCCAGTCAAGTTGACACATACGATTACCCATTATAACCAATGAAATTGTTCAACTGGCTTTCCTTCATCTTCTTGATTTCTTTCAGTTTATTTTTCACATAGCAACCGCTAATTTTGTATTATTCTTAACAGTTTTTAGATAAAACTCACATACCATATAATTCACCCATTTGTGTACAATTCAACGTTTTTAGTACTTCAACACAAATATGTGCATCCTTCATCACAGGCAACCAACGACCTAACAACAGATTTTTCTCAAAAGCCCCCAATACTTTAAGTAAAATGTAGCCTACCCAACAAAGCCCATGATGCTTTAACAGCCTCACTTGACTACTTCTCATTCTGTTCAGACCCTCAGGACTCTCCTTGCTGATTCCCTCTTTGTTCCTCTGTCTGGAAACCTCCCACCCACCCCACCAGGGCCCAATCCAGGCTCCTGATCAAATGTTGACTCAGAAAGATGTCCATGAGCCCTTGTCTAAAATGTTTCTCATACAAACACTCAATCATTCTTTATTCACATTTTTTTTCAATGTAACTATTGGTAACTGATAAGGTATTATATATTTTTTCACTGTAATTTTTGGCACCTGGAGCTGATATGCCATTTCATCACCTCTGGCACTTCTCCTGCACTCTCCACGGGAACCAGCACATGGATCTGTTGCTTTAGAGCATAGTGCTTCTGGTCGACAAGGCTGTGCTCCCTGCAACCCCCTACTCCACGGCATGTCAGCCCCATGAGGGAGAAATATTCTGTCTCTTTCACAGTTGTGACTCTGCCTTGTTTATAGCTGTGTCCCAAGTTCCTGAAACAGTGTCTGACACATAGTAGGGGTTCAATAAGTCTTTTTAGGATGAGAAGCAGTCATGGGCCTAAAATAAAGTGGGTGACCAGTACCTTCATACCAGTTTTACACCTTGGATTCTATTTCCTGTCAACTTTATTTGCTCTTCCCTTTCCAATTTCTACATAACAAAAGGTACCTGGGGAGACATTCCAAGTTTATCTGAACTGAACGAAACTGTCATGTATGATATAATCCTACTTGAATACTGAAACAATTATTTTTACCTTTACAAGTTAATTACAGTGTTGCTTTAGCAATTCTAATTCATTAACATTTAAAAAAAGGTTGCCCTCAAGGCTGAAACTTGGCAAGTAAATGTTCATCTTAGATTTAAAAGCAGGCAGGTTTTGGAACTCCAGGAAGTGTTCTTAAACTTGTGCCAACGTTATGACTAAGAGATTATGGCTAGAAATAAAATAGCAGTTTCTTCATATGCAGTGCACATCAAGAGAGTATTGGAAACAACTACAATGTTGACCCGAAATTGTTAAGTTTTCTTTCTGGGTGACACTGACCTTTAATTGGGAATGGAAGAGATGCAGGCAGACAAGGAGACTCAAGAAAATTTCCAAAGAATACATTATAAATAACTCTACCATAATGAACTTATTTACATGCCATTTACATGACGGTGTTAAGACATTCAGATATTCACCATCAAGTATTTGTTATCTTGAAGACAGCAATGCACAATCTTCAGTTTATTCATATTGGATAACCTCAAACTGTCAAACTACAGGTGGTGATCCATAGAAGTTCCAGTAAAATAGACATTACAAAAAATGACTAAAATTAATATACAACCTTGAAAAATGTCATTTTTTTTAGTGTGTTTTTGTGGGGTTTTTGTTCTTTTTTTAACTTGTAAGTTCAGGGGTACATGTGCAGGTATGTTATACAGGTAAATTCACGTCATGGGGGTTTGTTGTACAGATTATTTCATCAGCCAGTACTAAACCTAGCACCCATTTGTTATTTTTCCTGATCCTCTCCCTCCTCCCATCCTGCACTCTCATGCAGGCCTCGGTGCCTGTTGTTCTCCTCTGTGTCCATGTGTTCTCATCATTTAGCTCCCACTTATATGTGAGAATATATGGTATTTGGTTTTCTTTTCTTGCATTAGTTTGCTAAGGATAATGGCCTCCAGCTCCACTTATGTCCCTGCAAAGGACACGATCTTATTCTTTTTTATGACTGCATAGTATTCTATGCTACATATGTACCACATTTTCTTTTTCCAGTCTACCATTGATGGTCATTTACGTTGATCCCAAGTCTTTGCTACTGTGAATAGTGCAGCAATGAACATAAATGTGCATGTGTCTTTATGATAGAATGATTTGGGTATATACCCAGTAACAGGATTTCTGGGTCAAATGGTAGTTCTATTTTTAGCTCTTTGAGTAAACACCACACAGCTTCCCACAGTGGTTGAACTAATTTACACTCCCACCAACAGTTCATTTTTCTCCACAACCTCACCAGCACCTGTTATTTTTTGACTTTTTAGTAATAGCCATTCTGACTGTTGTGCAATGATCTCTCATTGTGGTTTTGATTTGCATTTCTCTAATGATTAGTGATGTTGAGCTTTTTTTCATATGCCTATTGGTTGCAGATATGTCTTCTTTTGAAAAGTATCTGCTCGTGTCCTTTGCACACTTTTTAGTGAGGTTGTTTTTTCTCGTACATTTAAGTTCCTATGGATGCTGAATATTAGACTTTTGTCAGATACAGTTTGCAAAAATTTTCTCCCATTCTGTAGCTTGTCTGTTTACTCTGTTAACAGTTCCTTTTGCTGTGCAGAAGTTCTTTAGGTTGATTACATCCCATTTGTCAATTTTTGCTTTTGTTGCGATTGCTTTTGGCGTCTTTGTCATGAAGTTTTTGCTTATGCCTATGTCC
Organism: Macaca thibetana thibetana; assembly: GCF_024542745.1. Classification (NCBI taxonomy): domain Eukaryota; kingdom Metazoa; phylum Chordata; class Mammalia; order Primates; family Cercopithecidae; genus Macaca; species Macaca thibetana. The sequence goes on along the minus strand of NC_065594.1, from coordinate 55,641,982 downwards.
AGAATGTTATTGCCTAGGTTGTCTTTCATGGTTTTTATAGTTTGTGGTTTTACATTTAAGTCTTTAATCCATCTCGAGTTAATTTTTGTATATGGTACAAGGAAATGTTTCACTTTCAATCTTCTGTGTATGGCTAGCCAGTTATACCAGCACTATTTATTGAATAGGAAGTCCTTTCCTCATTGTTTGTTTTTGTCAGCTTTGTCAAAGATCAGATGGTTGTAGGTGTGCAGCCTTATTTCTGAGCCCTCTATTCTGTTCCATTGGTCTATGTGTCTGTTTTTGTACCAGTAACATGCTGTTTTGGCTACTGTTGCCCCGTAGTATAGTTTGAAGTCAGGTAGTATGAGGCCTCCAGTTTTGTTCTTTTTGCTTAGAATTACCCTAGCTATTCAGGCTTTTTTGGTTTCACATTAAAAATATTTTTCCAGTTCTGTGAAGAATGTCATTGGTAGTTTGACAGGAATAGCATTGAATCTATAATTTGCTTTGGGCAGTGTGGCTATATTAATGATTTTGATTCTAATTCATGAACATGAAATATTTTTCTGCTTATTTGTGTCATCTCTGATTTCTCTCTGATTTCTCTAAGCAGTTTTGTAGTTCTCATTGTACAGATCTTTCACTTCCCTGGTTAGCTGTATTCCTACGTATTTTATTCTTTTGGTGGCAATTGTGAATGGGACGGCATTCCTAACTTGGCTCCAGGCATGACTGTAGTTAATGTATAGGAATGCTAGATTTTTGTACATTGATTTTGTATCTTGAAACTTAGCTGAAGTTGTTTAACAGCTTAAGGAGCTTTGGGGCCGAGACTATGCAGTCTTCTGGTTATAAAATCAAGTCATCTGCAAACAAGGGTAGTTTGACTTCCTCTCTTTCTATTTGGATGGCACTTATTTCTCTTGACTGATTGCTCTGGCCAAGACTTCCAATACTATGTTGAGTAGGAGTAGTAAGAGAGGGTATCCTGGTCTTGTACCAATCTTCAAGGGCAATGCTTTCAGCTTTTGCCCATTCAGTATGTCATCTCTGGGTTTGGCACAGATGGCTCTTATTATTTTGAGGTATATTCCTTCTCTACCTAGTTTATGGAGAGTTTTAACATGAAGGGAGGTGGAATTTTATCAAAAGACTTTTCCGCATCTATTGAGATAATCATGTGGGTTTTTGCCTTTGGTTCTGTTTATGTGATGAATTACATTTATTGATTTGCATATGTTGAACGAACCTTGCATCCCAGCAATAAAGCCTACTTGATCATGGTAGATAAGCTATTTTATGTGCTGCTGGATTCAGTTTGCCAGTGTTTTGTTGAGGATTTTTGCATCGATGTTCATCAAGGACACTGGCCAGAAGTTTCCTTTTGAAAACATCATTTCCAATGTGTAAACTGACCTTATTCTTAGTAAATGGCTAAGTTTCATGCTACAAATTCTTACACAGGTAGAATAATACATTGATGATGGTAATACTGTAGTAGTCTCCCATGTCTTTATTTACAAGAAAAAAATACTCCATGTTTTTGTTATTGGTGTTTTGTTTTTAAGGAAATTGATGAGATTGACAAAGTGGTAAAATAAGAACATTTAAATGTTAGTGTTTGAGGCATTATGTCAGAACTTGTGACAGTGGCTTACCCTCCCTTTGAAATAAAACTATTTATTCAATATAGTTTTGATAAAGAGACCACAATTTAGCAGTTTTAATCAAGTTTATTGATATCCTTTAACATTTACTGTCTCTATTAGGAAATGAAAGAAAAAGTTTAAAATCAAGTATCTTTTAACTCAATGAAACACCAAGGTCTGATGCAATAGGTATAAAATTGCTCCAATATACTGATAGGTGAAAAATAAATAAAAGTTAAAGAGCATGATAATTTACAGAAATATACAGACTTCAATATTTATCTAATATACCAAAAAACAAAAGTAGACTTGAGGCAGAAGTTGTGCCAGACCCATGCTATAGGAGGGGACTTCAATGTTGCCCCTCCACACCCTCCTTAAGCTGCAGAGGCTGTTTACATCCATCTGATGATGGAGGTCATGACAGCCAGAATCAGCTCTGTACCAATGCTGCTGTTAATGACTAGGCAAGTAAGCAGGCAAGGATGAGGGAGTCACACAGAATTCCCCCAGTGGAAGCCTTTCTTAAATTTTCTAGGTAGATACTCTCCTCAAACAAATCTAAAAAATTTTCTAGGTAGATACTCTCCTCAAACAAATCTACAAACTCAGCAATAAAATTCCAGAAGAGAAAATAGGCACTAATGATCTTACCTTTAAGTCGTTTTTTTAAACTAGCTCTAGAATACCACCTTCCTGTCTCTTCCCATGTTGTTGCTTCTATCAGTGTTTTGCTTTTTTAATTTACTTTATTTATTGAAAGAGATGAGGTCTCACTCTGTCAGCCAGGTTGGAGTGCAGTGACTCAATCATAGCTCATTGTACCCTCGAGCTCCTGGGCTCAAGCAATCCTCCTGCCTTGACAAAACTTGGGTAGAAATATTTAAATTGTACAGCAGATTCCTCAGGTGAATTTTCTATTGCTGCTGGAAAGGAACAACCTGATGTGTCAGCAGTGACCTCCACATAGAGCAGGTCAAAATATTTTGCCGTGGGAGAGTGAGGGGAAGTGTGTAGTAGAGTAAAGATGAAAGAGTCAGAAATAATTTCACACGAACTATGTACAAGAATATTAGCCATTAAAAACCTTCCAGAAAATAGCAGTAAGAAGGGATGCATAGACTTGCCTTTTATTTCTTATTTCCCTTGCCATTATGAAGTCAAGGGAAACAGACACATCCAACATCTTAAGCTAGCTGGCATCATTGCCCATTTCCTGCTTTCTACAGCACTCCTGAATGAGGAGACAATCTTCCCAACCTCTGCCTTACACCTTCTACTCCTGAAAGTAATCTGAACGATGCTCAATTCAGCACATATTTTTTTATGCAAATGTGAATATACTAAGGATTTTCCCACTGAGCACACTGATTGACAGACATTCAAAGGAATGATTCAAAGAAAATTTTCTGGTATATCTTTGCTTTTCAAAGGGAAATTAAAATGGAAAGCATGAGTAGGTAATCAAATCTAAAGTCAGCCAGCCAAAGAGCCTGTGTAAAGGGCAGTGCTTAATTTCTTAATTCTTTAGCTCAGTGGTTCTCAATCAGGGATTATTTTATCCCATGGGAGTCACTGGCAATGTCAAGAGATATTTTTAACTGTCACAAATGGGGGAATGGCATCTAGTGAGCAGAGGCCAGGGATGCTGCTCAACATTCCAGTATGCACACGACAGACCTCCACGACAAAGAATTATTTGGCCAAAGTATCAACAGTGCCAAGGTTGAGAAACCTTGCTTTAGCTAAATGCAAATAAATCATGAGGGGTCCAGCTGACTATAGGTCTTGGGGTTAATGACTTCCCTGATGTTTCTACACATTCTATATTTCGTGCACACTAACATATCAGATGGTAAACATTATTCTGGTTCAATAGCTCTTTTTACCATCAGGATATCTCACCCGTTTTTTAAGGTTTTGTTTTGAGATTGGGTTTTTTGTTTTGAGATTGGATTTTTTAAAAAAAATCCCAAATGAAATTTTGGTTTTGAGTTTCAGTGATTTGAACATACCCACATTTAACACCAGCAAATTTTTTGGAAGGCTCAAACTCTTGGGTCAGATTTTAAAACATGGCTTTGTGAAGAACAGAAAGAAGAGATAGAGAACATGTATTTCTTTATAAAATTAAACTCAGCCAATTGAGAAAAGCCCTATCTCTATAAGAAAAAATCTAGGAAAACGTGGCTACTGTCCTCCCAAAGAAAAAATAATTACATGAATGTTTCAAGCAAAGCATTCAATATATTTCTAAACCATCTAAACATCTCTCTCTGTACTGCCATTGCTCAAGGGATATCTTCTATGGTTTTCCCACAGGTCCACATGCAAAAGGTAAATCCATTGCCCTGACCCCAAAGCTAAATACACATGGTAGCTGAGGTTACTTGGATGAAAAGCATACCTACAGCAAAGGGTGTAAGAAAGGAGTAATGGAAGATGGGGTGTGGAACACCATAACGACTCAGCTAAAACCCTTACACAGAAATTTTTACTATATTTGAACTGCCTTGGTGTATCTACCTTACACAAACCTCCTTCACAGTACCCACCTCAACCTCAACTGAATGAACCAAAAAAACCCAACACTCCTGACCACAGTTCATTTGGCCAAGACGACTATCTTCTTATGGAATTCATCCACAGGCTGGCCAGTGACCTGGGATATTTGTAGCCTTCAAAGAAAAGGAATCCATTCAGATTCCTCTTTGAGAACCTCAACTAAGGGACACCAAAGAAATTCTGCTGGAAATGGGGAAAACTGGGTGAAGGGTACAGAGGATCTTTTTTACTGGTTTTTGCAGTTTTCTGTGAATCTTTATTTATTTCAAAGTAAAAGGTTTTGTTTTTTTAAAAAAGGTATTAACTAAAACATATACCTATCTGTACTAATTTCCTAGAGCTGTATTTGGTACTTTGTTCATTTTGGTAAAAAGTACCAAAAAACCAGGTGGCTTAAAATAACAAAGATTTTTTATCTTGCAGTTCTGGATGCTAGAAGTCCAAAATTAAGGTGTTAGCAAAGCCACGCTCCCTATGAAATCTATGATTGGCCAGCAATCGTAGGTGTTCTCTGGCTTGTAGATGCATCACTCCAATCCTATCTTTATATGGCATTCTTCCTGTGTGTCTGTGTCTTCACAGGCCATCCTTTTAGAAGGACACCAGTCATATTAGATTAGGTGTCCTCCTTACCCCAGTATGAGCTCATTATAACTAGTTATATCATCTCCAACAACTCTATTCCCAAATAAGGTCACATTCTAAGGTACTGGGGTTTAGGACTTCAACATATTTATTTTTCAGGTGGGAGGCACAATTCAACCCATAGCACTACCCCATCAAAGACCTAGATCTAGAATCTATTATTTTTCACAATGGAAATCTTGTTCATTCATTTCTTTAAAAAATCTTTGATCTCCTATATGTATCAGTCACTATACTAGATGCTGTGAACACAAAAATGGCTAGTTTGACAAGTCTGGCTCAGATTATTTATTCTTCTGGAAGTGTCAACGAAGTCTTCTAACATCCTCCTCCTCAAGGAATCCCTAGAGGTCAGCCTTCATAGTTCCCCTACAACTGCTCATGGACATGCAACAAATGTCACAGTCCACTGTAATGCTCTGTGGCACATTTATTATGTGGTGCTTTCTTGCTTGTTTGCTAATTTATTTGCCTTGTCTCCCCTCTTTAACTAGAATGTAAACTCTTTGAGGTCATGGTTTGGGACTTCATTGTTCCTTTGATACACACCTATAAACTAGAAAAATCTTCAACTTAGTAAGCACTCAATTATTTATTTAAAAAATGAACATTCTTTGACTGTCTGCATGTCAGACTACCTGTATATTTAGTCCTCATAACAACCTTTCCCAGGCATCTGCTGGAGCCCTAATTCATACTTGGAATTAAGGCTTTGAAAAGTTTTACTATAACCATCCTGACAAACAGGCATCAGAAGGAGTCAAGTGAGGCATGATGACAACTTCAAACCAATTGGGCTTAGCCCAGTTCTGCAGCTGTGGTCACTTTTATGCTCCTACAGCCAATCGAAAATGCTCAGTGTCCTGTATTCGAAAAATATTCCTATTTGATACACCAGAAATACAGTCCACTTTAACTTCTAAATATAAAATCCAAACTAGATAGAATTTCTGGTGCTTGAAATAGAAACACTTGGAGAGATCCTTGAATTTAAAAATAAAATACACTTGTGCTTTCATGTAATCATACAATCAGAAAATTGAATAAAACCTCCACTGGCCAACAACAACAAACCACTACAATTCAAGCATTCCAAATATGAAGGGTGTTTGAGATCAAAGTCTAATTTGCTTTAAAATGCATGTAATTGATCCAAGAAATGACAATTTTAAATTAAAGCAATAAGCTATTTAATTAAAACCATTTGAAAAAATATTTTCAATACTATTGAAACTTACTATTAAAAGTATATTATATAAAAATAAGATATTTTATAAGTCATTTTTATATAAAGCTTATTTGTTTTATTAAACTGAATATTTCCTCCTAGAAAGTGCAGTGGCTCACGCCTGTAATTCCAGCACTTTGGGAGGCCGGGGCGGGCAAATCCCAAGGTCAGGAGATAGAGACCATCCAGTCCAATGTGGTGAAACCCCGTCTCTACTTAAAAAAAAAAAAAAGCAACTTGAGCAAAGTCTCAGGATACAAAATCAATGTGCAAAAATCACAAGCATTCTTATACACCAGTAACAGACAAACAGAGAGCCAAATCATGAATGAACTCCCATTCACAATTGCTTCGAAGAGAATAAAATACCTAGGAATCCAACTTACAATGGATTAGTAAAGCACCTCTTCAAGGAGAACTACAAACCACTGCTCAGTGAAATAAAAGAGAACACAAACAAATGGAAGAACATACCATGCTCATGGATAGGAAGAATCAATATTGTGAAAATGGCCATACTGCCCAAGGTTATTTATAGATTCAATGCCATCCCCATCAAGCTACCAATGAGTTTCTTCACACAATTGGAAAAAACTGCTTTAAAGTTCATATGGAACCAAAAAAGATCCTGCATTGCCAAGACAATCCTAAGTCAAAAGAACAAAGCTGGAGGCATCACGCTACCTGACTTCAAACTATACTACAAGGCTACAGTAACCAAAACAGCATGGTACTGGTACCAAAAGAGACATATAGACCAATGGAACAGAACAGAGCCCTAAGAAATAATACCACACATCTACAGCCATCTGATCTTTGACAAACCTGAGAAAAACAAGAAATGGGGAAAGGATTCCCTATTTAGTAAATAGTGCTGGGAAAATTGGCTAGCCATAAGTAGAAAGCTGAAATTGGATCCTTTCCTTACTCCTTATACGAAAATTAATTCAAGATGGATTAGAGACTTAAATGTTAGACCTAAAACCATAAAAACCCTAGGAAAAAAACCTAGGTAATACCATTCAGGACATAGGCATGGGCAAGGACTTCATGTCTAAAACACCAAAAGCAATGGCAACGAAAGCCAGAATTGACAAATGGGATCTAATTAAACTAAAGAGCTTCTGCACAGCAAAAGAAACTACCATCAGAGTGAACAGGCAACCTACAGAATGGGAGAAAATTTTTGCAATCTACTCATCTGACAAAGGGCTAATATCCAGAACCTATAAAGAACTCAATCAAATTTACGAGAAAAAAAAACCAAACAACCCCATCAAAAAGTGGGCAAAGGATATGAACAGACATTTCTCAAAAGAAGATATTCATACAGCCAACAGACACATGAAAAAATGCTCATCATCACTCGCCATCAGAGAAATGCAAATCAAAATCACAATGAGATACCATCTCACACCACTTAGAATGGCAATCATTAAAAAATCAGGAAACAACAGGTGCTGGAGAGGATGTGGAGAAATAGGAACACTTTTACACTGTTGGTGGGACTGTAAACTAGTTCAACCATTGTGGAAAACAGTGTGGCGATTCCTCAAGGATCTAGAACTAGAAATACCATTTGACCCAGTCATCCCATTACTGGGGATATACCCAAAGGATTATAAGTCATGCTGCTATAAAGACACATGCACACGTATGTTTACTGCGGCACTATTCACAACAGCAAAGACTTGGAATCAACCCAAATGTCCATCAGTGACAGACTGGATTAAGAAAATGTGGCACATATACACCATGGAATACTATGCAGCCATAAAAAAGGATGAATTCGTGTCCTTTGTAGGGACATGGATGCAGCTGGAAACCAACATTCTCAGCAAACTATCACAAGAACAGAAAACCAAATACCGCACATTCTCACTCATAGGTGGGAAGTGAACAATGAGATCACTTGGACACAGGAAGGGGAGCATTACACACCGGGTCCTATTGTGGGGAGGGGTGGTGGTGAGCGATAGCATTAGGAGATATACCTAATGTCAATGACGAGTTAATGGGTGCAGCACACCAACACGGCACATGTATACATATGTAACAAACCTGCACGTTGTGCACATGTACCCTAGAACTTAAAGTATAATGAAAAAAAAAAAGAAAAGAAGTAATAAAGATCAGAGCATAACTAAATAAAATAGTGACTAAAAAATGCAAAAGATTAATGAAAAAAAAATTTAAAAAAAATTAGCTGGGCATGGTGGCATGAGCCTGTAGTCCCAGCTACTTGGGAGGCTGAAGCAGGGGAATTGCTTGCACCCAGAAGGCGGAGTTTTCAGGGAGCCGAGATCGCCCCACTGTACTCCAGCTTAGCGACAGAGTAAGACTCCATCTCAAAAAAAGTTTTAAAAAGACTTCAAAAACTAAATTTTTTTCATTTTATTCCTTAAATAACAAACCTCTTCTGACTCACTGTATTACCAGTAGAAAATTGTGTGTGTGTGTGTGTGTGTGTGTGTGTGTGTGTGTATGTGTACATAGACACACAGAACCCACCAATCTTAGGTGTTGTCCCATTTTTGGAAAGGGCTCACAAGCTCCAGGGTCCTACAAACCTCCCCTCTCCTCCTGAAGAGGGGGTAAGTGGGGTGGGACAAATAGAGTCATGGCATGAGAATGTTTTTAGAAAAGTACAGGATAAAAGTTGGGTAGAAATATTTAAATTGTACAGCTCTATGTGTATGTATATACATATATATACACACACACACACATATATACACATAATATTTTTAACCTAATCAAATTTGAAATCAATAAAATTATTAGGTCAGCTGCCTATTAATGATAGATATAGAATGGAGGAAACTTGGTAGGTAGGAAGGAATTAATATTTGAGCCCAGCTGCTCTGGGAATTTTATGTATATCTTATTTTGAAATAAAATTATTAACAATTTTTCATTCCTTCTCTCCTAGACAGATATTTTCTGAGGAACACTCTGCAACCAACACCCCTATCAAGAATTTAATGACATTTTTGTAACTTCTGCAAATCCAGAAATGTTGGTATTGCTAACTTTAATTACTCATGCCTTTAACATCTGTAAACACATGAATGGTCAAACAGAAATTTCCTGAATGCATTATAAACAGCATGAATAGTCTAAAAATAGTAAGGTTTGTGTTTACGTTCCAATTATTAGCTATCTTAAACTTCAGAGTGCTCTGAAGTTGATTTAACTTACTTCTATTATTGCGTTGATTTTTAAGGATTTCTAACATTTTAAAAATTATCCATCATTTGTATTTGATTGTAAATTATTTCCACAGGCAGAGCCCCACACTATTATTGTCCTCTGAAATGTCTTACCCCGTCTGAGTAGCTACCTTGGGACAGTGTGGGGTATATTTTATACACAAAATCCTGATTTGAAAGCTAGAAAGAATCTACAGAACCATCACGCTCATTTTATGGGTAATATTACTGTGGCAAAGAGGAAGACAGAGACTTGTGCAACCTCACACAGGACTTTGGTGGGAAACCTATTACATAAAGTAACAGAGCTAGCAGGCCTTCACTATTTTGGAAATGCACTTAGGGTCTATGTGCTGGCTGAGGGCAATGCACAAGCATCACGTGGCAGAAACATGACAACTGGTGAACATCTCGCAGTCTGAGCCACCATTGTGGTAGCCAGCAAACAGCTCACATAGGGCTGAGCTTCAGAAGAAGGTGACCCTGAGCAAATGCAATTTGTGGAAGAAATAAGCCAAGAATGTAAATATATGAAGTTTGAAGGCACAAAAATCAAAACAAACAATTAAAAAATAAAATAAAAGCTTCCAGGCAAAAGGGAAACAGAAAGGAACTACAGATAAAAGGAAGACATCACCAAACACACTTTGCTTCAACAAAAAAACCATAACCTAATTTCAATGGTAATTGCAGATACAAAAACCTGCCAGTGCCACCTCTTTACATTTCAAAGACCAATAAATTTAGTTGTGAAGGTAATTTACTACTTACCAATCCTGCTATTGGTGTAGACAGTCTATTGATCTTCTTAATGACGCCAGGTTTAAGCTTATTAATCAAACTGAAAGTAAACAAATACAGATGCAATTAAAAGATGCCAATATCAGTTTTTTTAGCATTCTCAAAAATCACATATATCACTATTCCCTCCCCTCAATGTGTTATACAGAGCCAATAGCCCATAAGAAAGTAAATAACCAAGACATCAAGTCTAGAGACAAAGAGGGGCACCACACACAACGGTGAGCGGACCTCCGTAGTCTATATCCTTTATGTGTGGACACAGACCCACTTACATATCCAAAACCATCCTTCAAAGAGCTAGTTTCACATTAAAGAAAAGTAATATTTGGTTCTGTTTCAAGTGCCAGTTTAAGAATCTCTTCATTATAATTTATCTCACTTCACCCAAAGAATACTATTTTCTACTAATAGTTTTCATTGATTGTTTTTCCCAAACTGATCATTTTTAAAGGTATCTTCAAAATCATATTATTTTGCCACATTTAAAAGGTGAGGTGGACTCATACAAATAGTCAACTAGTTTTTATTGGTAACTCATTCAAGTCCATAATTGATTGCTTTATTACCACAGCAGAATGACTGGGCAAACATTAAATTCAATGCGTTACCTCAGAATCTAGTATTTTAGATTAAACAGAATCAGTTTAAGTTAACATGAAAGACACGGCAAAGATATCTATGTCTCCATACTCTATAAAAAAGAAACTCAGTTTTGACAACTGAAACTTGATACAATTTTGCTTCTAAATCTAGATTATTATGAACTCTTTTTTATTGATTTAGTTCACTGACACTCTGCCAGATCGTGTAGAAATTTAACACTATAAAAATGCTTTTCTATTAATGTTACCTTGGTTAATTAATCGTTAATCACTGTCAGAGAACAGTATCTTGAAACTGATTTTCCTATTCAAAAACCCATACACAAGAAATAATTCTTTATTCTGTAACAGAGCTCCTAAAAGAAAGCAAATAAAGAAGAAATCATGAAACATTCTTAATTGACTGGTCTCCTTAGCAAAATGGGCAGCAAAAAAAAAAAAAAAAATCTGAAACCTGTGGAATGTCACTCCTTCAACATTCCAAAGACTTACATATACACTTGAGTTTGCTGAAAATAAAAAAAGACAAAAGTCTTGATTTAATAACCTACAGAATGTTGTTCAACAGGATTCAAAATTACAAAACAGTGGCTATGAAGATCTCATTTTGTGAACAAAAGATGTTTTTCTGTTTTCATGGTTTCTACACACAAAGATTAGACAAGTTAGTTAATATAGCTAATAATACCATTCTCCCAACTCAATTTCCTAGAACAATTATTCCATGATACCTAATTTCTGATTTGTACACAGAAAGCCAAGTAGAAAGCAAAGCTTTCTCCCTTCATGTCCACATGATCTTTTTCTTAATCACTAGCTGAGAAGTCAGAAATGAATTGAGTAAGTTTATAAGAAATAACAATTGCAAATTAATTCTCCTAGTTGTTCCTTATTAACAAAGTATTTCTATATTTCTGTTACTGGTGGCATTCTTGCAATGCATAGAAGAACTAGTAACTGCAGCATTATGGAATAGGAACATAATTCTGGAAAGTATAAATCAAGAAATTATTTGCAGTTTGTGACCACTAGCTCGGCACTGACTTTCTTACAGTAACTTGTATTTTGAAATTTGATCTTTAAATGACATAAATTGAGGCCATTATGAGCTGAGGAAACATATAAAATGTCAGGAAAGTCTGGCAGGAGGAAGAGTGTCATAAATTTCTACTCCACCTATTTGAGTCACTGGTGACTTTGGCCAGGTCATTCAGCTTACCTGTTTATATCACGTATCATTTTTACATTACAGGTTTCATAAGAGAAAGTACATTTTAAAAAACACAGTTTCATAAGAGAAAGTACATTTTAAAAAAGCACAACCTACTCTCAATTGGGTCAGCCAAGGGGAGTAAGAGATCCAGGTAAAGGGAATAGAAAAGATAAACGATGTCTCCCAATAATGAGTTAATTAACACTTCCCTCATCAGAAGGTTCAAAGCTATTACTTAGAAGTGACAGACACACAATGGATTAGCATTCCTTTTCCACCCTAAACCTTCAAGTACATGTGCAAACACGGAAATAAACTGAGGAAAAAACAATACTCTGAATAACACACAAACTAGCCTCTAAAAAGTTGAGTCACTAAAGGAAAATGCTGTTTTCTTTTGTTAGCAGTGACAATTCTAAGGACTACAAGATGGAGAAAAGACACATAGAGTCTTGGCAAATGCTGAACACCCAATTAAATTTTGAATCATCAAAAATTATTTTCATATACAATTAAAGGACAACCTTTTAGAGTATTTCTTCTAAGGAGGAAAACAATGGGTCTCATAAAATGTAAACTTCTGTGAAATTTAAGTCTGCCTAGAGGAATGGGGCATAGCCTTATGTCAAATCAAAAACAGGAGTCATCTATGGAAATACTCTCTTCTACAAATAGAACTTCTTTGCCTAACAAGTGTTCTTCAATCACACATACGGAATTCCTAAGGTAACACTGGCTTCAGGTAACTGATTCTATTCAAGATTCAGATAACATAACCTTCCAGATACCTCTATGTACTAGGACCTAGAATCATTCAAGGAGCCGTTGTATCAGCCTGCATCCCCTTGTTCCATCCCTCTAGCCCTAGCTTGAATTATCGCTCTCTTCCCCCAAGCCTTTCCTTAGGCCAGAGCCTAAACCTGGTTATGTGCTTGGTTAGTGCATGAGAGGGCTTGCTCTTTTGGTAGGATTAAAACCAGAAGGAAGCACCTAGTAATCTGACACCTCCCAAGTCAGAGCATTCACAGGTAAGGCCAGCAATTTCTCTCCTTCTCCCTCAGCTCATCCCTTGCTAGGATCTGAATGTTTGCATTCCTCCCAAAACTCATACCTTGAAATCCTAACCCTGAAAGTAACAGTATTAGGAGGTGGAGCCCCTGGGAGGTGATTAGGTCATAAGAGCAGAACCCTCATGAGTGGGATTAGGTCCCTCATAAAAGAGGCTCCTGAAAGTTGCCTTGCCCCTTCCACCACAAGAGGTTACAGTGAGAAGTCTGTCTATGAAGGAAGCAGGTCCTCACTATATGCCAAATATGCCGGTGTCTTGATCTTAGACTTCCCAGCCTCCAGAACTGTGATAAACAGATTTCTATTGTTTATAAACTACCTAATTTATGGTATCTTGATGTAGCAGCAGCCCAAGCAGACTAAGACATCTCTCAAGTTGCCTCCTCCCTTTCCTTCCCACTCCCCTCCCTCACCCTCAAACAAACTGTCCACTCCCTTCAAAGGAGTTGCACGACGACAGATAATAGAGAGCTGGCTCTGTTCAAAAGCTTTGTCAGTGAATATAACCCACTTTAATCATAACTCGGAGAGGAAATTCAGAAAACTGTACATAAAGCTCAATATAATGTCTGGCTCAGTTATAAAAGTTTTAGTGAGAACTAGAATTTGATGCTCTGTTTCTAATAGTGTCCAGAAACTAGTTCTAAATGCCCAATCTCATTTTTCGCTTTATCAGAAAGTTTTCAGTTGAGGTACAAAATTTATGGACACCTTTTGAGCTCCTATTTCCAAAGATTTTCACAATGAACAAGGAAGATGACATGGAACAACATATCAATACAGTGAATGAACTTTTTAACCTGCGAATTATTTTATTAGTCATTCACGCATACATATTTCTAATATCTTTCTGTCACGTGCATTTTTTAAATATATATCCTCACATTATCAAACTTCTATTAGTAACTAAATTTTTGAAGATATACTAAAAGTATTACATGTTGTTCACAAATTGAAGAGCAATGTCTTTTTTTTTATTTTGGCAGATTTTGGGGGAACAGGTGGTGTTTAGTTACATGAATAAATTCTTCAGTAGTGATTTCTAAGATTTTGGTGCACCCATTACTTGAGGAGTGTACACTGTATGCAAGCAGTCTTTCATCCCTCACCACTCCCCACTCTTTCCCCCAAGTCCCCAAAGTCCAATGTATCATTCTTATGCCTTTGCATCCTCATAGTTTAGCTCCCACTTATGAGTGAGAACATATGATGTTTAGTTTTTCGTTCCTGAGTTACTTCACTTAGAATAATGGTCTCCCATTCCGTCCAGGTTGCTGCAAATGCCATTTTGTTCCTTTTTATGGCTGAGTAGTATTCCAAGGTATATGTATATATACACCACGTTTTCTTTATCCACTCATTGATTGATGGGCATTTGGGCTGGTTCCATATTCTTGTAATTGCAAATTGTGCTACTACAAACATGGGTGTGCAAATATCTTTTTCATATAATGACTTATTTTCCTCTGGTAGATACCTAGTAATGGTAGATCTACTTTTAGTTCTTTAAGGAATCTCCACACTGTTTTCCATAGTGGCTGTACTAGTTTACATTCCCACCAGCAGTGTAAAACTGTTCTCTTTTCACTGCATCCACAACAATTCTTTTTTTATTTTTTGATTATGGTCACTCTTGCAGGAGTGAGGTGGCATTACTTTGTGGTTTTGATTTGCATTTCCCTGATTATTAGTGATGTTGCCTTATTTTTCTGTATGCTTTTTAGCCATTTGTGTATCTTCTTTTGAGAACTGTCTATTTATGTCCTTAGCCCACTCTTGATGGGACTATTATTTTCTTGCTGACTTGTTTGAGCTCCTTGTAGATTATAGATATCAGTCCTTTGTCAGATGTATAGATTGTGAAGATTTTCTCCCACTCTGTAGGTTGTCTGTTTACTCTGCTGATTATTTCTTTTGCTGTGCAGAAGTTTTTTTTTAATTTAATTAAGTCCCATCTATTTATCTTTGTTGGATTTGCTTTTGGGTTCTTGGTAATGAAGTCTTTGCCTGAGCCAATGTCTAGAAGGGCTTTTTCAATGTTATCTTCCAGAATCTTTACGGTCTCAGGTCTTAGATTTAAGTATTTGATCCATCTTGGGTTGACTTTTGTATAAGGTGAGAGATGAGGATCCAGTTTCATTCTGCTACATGTGGCTTCCAATTGTCCCAGCACCATTTGTTGAATAGGGTGTCCTTTCCCCACTTTATGTTTTTGTTTGCTTTGTGGAAGAGGAGTTGGCTGTAAGCACTTGGCTTTATTTCTGGGTTCTCTATTTTGTTCTATTGGTCTATGTGCCTATCTTAAACAATGATTTTTGTTTTATCCACTATATGGTATTAATACATTTGCTTGCTTTTCCTCTAAACACAAATTGTGCTTATTAAGCATTTTAATGTGCACTAAATATGGCAATGTGCTGGGATCGGCAGCAGAGCAATCAGACAGTCCAGCTGCTAGAGGCACAGACAACCCTCTCCCTTTCCAAACAGCATCGCCTAGCACTTAGCAAAAAAACCTGGCATTTCATAGGTGCTTTACAAATATTTACTAAAATCCACTGCCCAGTTTTTAATGCAGAAATATTTCTGTGAAATATGAAACAAATCATTCAAAATATCTTCTTTATAAAGAAATTTTTAAACATTTTACCTCTGCTTTCAAATGCTAGAAATTTTTTGCTTTTACCAACAACACCCCTCCCTAGTATTTTTTTGTTTCCAGAGAAGTCAAACCTTGATATTCTCCACTTATTGTCAACATTGATCAAAAGAGTGAACTATCAGATATATTAACTTGGACTGGTTATCTTAATTAAGTAAATGCCTTACTAAAATTTTATTAACTTTTATTTAAATTCATAAGCTGCAATATTTTAAAATAAGTAATCATATTTCCATGGGTAAAATAACCAGCATATATAATTTAAAAGTCTAAAAGCATTCAATATAAATATTTATGATCACTCTAATCTTTTCAAAGATTGCTAGTAAAATTGATATGTTTAATTCCTAGAATTTCTATGGTAGTAATTTTGAATACTGCTGAAT
This sequence comes from Macaca thibetana thibetana, assembly GCF_024542745.1. Lineage (NCBI taxonomy): Eukaryota > Metazoa > Chordata > Mammalia > Primates > Cercopithecidae > Macaca > Macaca thibetana. The sequence goes on along the minus strand of NC_065594.1, from coordinate 55,625,966 downwards.
TACCTACAATACACAATAAAAGTTAACAGTAAATGCTAAGATGGGAAAGTGTGTGGAACCGCAATGTCAGTACCAATATTTATAGTCATCACTTTCTTATGATGGAACTTTATCATATAGCCTCACCATTCTGCTTGAAGCATCCTGAAGTAAGTCTAGAAAAGCCTGAGTAGTCTCAGGGCAGATACCTCTTATTCTGAGACCCTCAATAATTACAGCACTAATGGATTTCACTGAGTAGTAGAAAATTTCCCAATGTCACATCAAAGGCAAACGGCGTCTAGACACAGACCTTACACCCTTCACAACAATGAACTCAAAGTGGATCACAGACATAAATATAAAACCAAAAGCTATTAAAACTCCTAGAAGAAAAGACAGGGGGAAGTCTAGAGACTTTAGGTTTGACAGTGACTTTTTAGATATGACACAAAAAGCACAATTCATAAAAGAAAAATTGACACACTGGACTTCATTAAAATTAAAAATATCTGCTTTGTGAAAGACACTGTCAAGGGAATAGAAAGACAAGCCACAGACTGAGAGAAAATATTTGTAAGAGACATATCTGAAAAGGGACTCTTATCTAAAATATACAAGGAACTCTTAAAAAGTCAACAATAAGAAAATCTGATTAAAAAATGGGCCAAAGACCTTAACAGACACCTCACTAATGAAGACACGCAGATGACAAGCACATGAAAAGATGCTCCACATCATATGTTAACAGCAAATTAAAACAACGAGATACCACTACACATTTATTAGAATGGTCAAAATTCAGAACACGGACAACACCAAATGCTGACAAGGACGTGGAACAACAAAAACTCTCATTCTCTGCTGGTAGAAATGCAAAATGGTACAGAGATTTTGAAAGACTCTGGCAGTTTCTTACAAAACTAAATATACTCTTACCATATGATGCTGCAATCATGTTCCTTGGTATTTACCAAAAGGAGCTAAAAAATTTACATTTACACAAAAAATTGCACACGGATTGTATTAGTCCATTCTCACACTGCTATTAAGAACTACTTGAGACTAGATAATTTATGAAGAAAATAGGCTTAATTAACTCACAATTCCACAGGCTTAACAGGAGGCATGACTGGGAGGCCTCAGGAAATTTACAGTCATGGCAAAGGCAAAGGGGAAGCAAGCGGGTCTTACTGTGGCAGAGAAAGAGAGACAACAAGTGAAGGGGGAAGTGCCACCTACTTTTAAAACATCAGGTCTGGAGAGAACTCACTCACTATCACAAGAACAGCATGGGGGAAACCCGCCCCCATGATCTAATCACCTCCCACCAGGTCCCTCCCCCAACAGTGGGAATTACAATTTGACATGAGATTTGGATGGGACACAGGGCCAAACATCATGGATGTTTATAGCAGTTTTATTCATAATTGTCAAAACTGGGAAGCAACCAAGATGGCCTTCATTTGATGAATATATAAACAAACTGTGGAACCGCCAGACAGCAGAACGCTATTCAGCACAGAAGAGACATAAGGTGGCCGGGTGCCGTGGTTCACGCCTGTAATCCCAGCACTTTGGGAGGCTGAGGCGGGCAGATCACTTGAGGTCAGGATTTTGAGACCAGCCTGGCCAACATGGTGAAACCCCGTCTCTACTAAAAATACAAAAATTAGCTGGGGGTGGTGGTGCCTGCCTGTAGTCCCAGCTACTCGAGAGGCTGAGGCAGGAGAATCACTTGAACCCGGGAGGCGGAGGTTGTGGACAGCGGAGATCGCACCATTGCACTCCAGCCTGGGGGACAAGAGCGAGACTTCATCTCAAAAAAAAAAAAAAAAAAAAAGAGAGAGAGACATGAGCTATCAAACCATAAAAAGATATGGAAGAAAGAGCATATTACTCAGTTAAAGAAGCCAATCTGAAAAGGCTACGCACTGTATGATTCCAACTATGTGACATTCTGGAAAAGGCAAAACCATAAAGACAGTAAAGATCAGTGGTTGCCAGGGGTTACAGGTAAGGGAGGGAAGAACAGGAGGAGCACCGAGGATTTCAACAGCAGTGAAACAATTCTGGATGATACTACAATGATGGGTACATGTCATTCTACATTTGTCCAAAACCACAGAACGTACACCACCTAGAATGAACTGTAAGGTAAACGATAGACTCTGGGTGATGATGATGTGTCAATGCAGGTCCATCATTTGTAACCAATGTACCCCTCTGATGGGGGATGTTGATAATGGGGGAGGCTGTGCATGAGTGGGGTCATGGAGAATATGGGATCTTTCTGTACCTTTCACTCAGTTTTTCTGTGAACTCAAAACTGTTCGTTTAAAAAGTCTTCAAAACAAAAACAACAGAAAGCAAAAGGAATCTAACGGGGGGATCTGGCTTCCTGTACTATTTAACTATGAAGTAACGTTACTAAATTCCTCTCAATCCCTCAGGTAAATGAGAGTGATATTATCAGTCTCCCTCTGGGATTTCAACCCTCAACTTTGAGGCCAAATATTAAAAAACTTCTGCAAAACTTCAAATGAGTCCTTAGAGTGTGTCTCCCATAACTGAAGTGAATTTTTAAGTTGATGTTTGCCAAGCTGACTTTCATCTTGATATACTCTTTCTTTGAAACAAAAAATCATGTTTTTGCTAGATATAGATATTACATCACAGGTGAAATGAACCATGATGCTTAAAAAGAAGGCATGTAAATGCCAACCATAAAATACTGCCATTAAGTGAAAACAGATTAAAATTTTTACATTCATTTTTATGAACTTGAACCCTTGCACCATTGTTTGCCTATTGCTGGGCTATCATGTAACATGGAAACTTCAAAGCTTATATTACTTGAAAATGAAGAAAAACAGTTTTCACTAAATTTCAAAAGCTTTAAAAACAGATCAGGGTCAATAAATAGTGTTGGCATGCTGGAACGCTGTATGTAAGCAACTGTCCTCCTCAGGAAATTCAAAACCAGAAACACCTCTAAGAATAAAAGCCTTTCCCACTACATGAAAGCCTCTGGGCTTCCCATGGAGCACTGCATGGAAGCCCCAGGGGGCCTACCCATGTCACTGGCACTCCACGTATGGGTGGAGATCTCCAACTCCAACAAAAAAGATAGAGCTCTCTTGGCTGGAATGACAAAGTGACAAAGTTCTCTATCTTACCCAATGATTTAAAATGATCATCTGAGTATCCCACAGCAAACAGTAGTATTTGTAAAGATAAAAAATATATATTTTTCTATTGAATATGTATATCTATATATCTTTAATAAACTATTACAGTATTTTTTGGCAGATAGTGTTGTGGTCACATGGCTGATACAAATAGAAACACCGATAGGAGTGAATATCTTGCTTCTGTCTTTCCAAGCTATAAGAAAGGGAAAAGAAGACTTGGTGACAGTTAGAGTTTTGTTTTGTTTGTTTGTTTGTTAGAGACAGAGTCTTGCTGTCATCCAGGCTGGAGTGCAGTGGTACAATTTTGGCTCACTGCAAGCTCCACCTCCCAGGTTCACACCATTCTCCGGCCTCAGCCTCCTGAGTAGCTGGGACTACAGGCGCCCGCCACCACGCCCGGCTAATTTTTTGTATGTTTAGTAGAGACGGGGTTTCACCGTGTTAGCCAGGATGGTCTCAATCTCCTGACCTCGTGATCCGCCTGCCTTGGCCTCCCAAAGTTCAGGGATTACAGGAGTGAGCCATGGCGCCTGGCCAGGAAGAGTGTTCTTACTGTGAGTCATGTGTTCAAAAAGGCATAAACTTCTGATGCATGGCTGACTGAGGCAGAGACTTGGGATCATTCCAGGGATGGGAGGTACAGACTGACTAACCAGTGACACACCCAATCAGACTATCGTCAAGTAAATCTTCTTCATCAGAGAGAGAAAAAAAAAAAAAAAGAGTGTTTTTATTTGAATATTTCCAAGATTGTCATCATAAGATGAGTAACTGGGAAATTACTGATATCATTACCTATGTCTCAACCGAATATGTTTAGAAAAGAGGAATAATTCTGCTAGAACCCAGAGCAAAACGAGATCATGGACATTGATCAAGTGATACATCTTTTATATTTTTAAAATATACATAATAAGGCAGTCTACATGAGCATTAAGAAATACTGAAGAAAGACGGATTAATGAACACTACTAATAAAATTCATAGCACATTATAACAAGGAGCTAAAATTACCTTATAAACACTTGCAACCCTTTTATTAATTAGAAAAGCAAAAATATCAGACAGTGTTCCCATCTTACTGTTTAGTAAAACCAAGAGAGACTACAGTCATAGACTTTCATCAAGGGAGTATTCTTTATCCCCCAACTCACTAGATGCCACAGTCAAACTAAACGACACCAAAATGACTAATATGAAGATACTAACTTCAATAGTCTATCAGATTAAAAGGCAGTGAACACACATAACTATCCTCATTACTCAAATGTATATCCTGTCTGAAACCACAGTGCATGGTTTATCCCCACTTTAGACTATCTGAAATGTCAGTACACTTCCAATTGGGTGAAAGCTATAATAAGCTATTCGAACTTTTGACTTTGATATTTCAGAACACCAGTTCAAAAGAAAAGAGTACTACTAATGGATTTTTTTAAAACTGCTGAGATTACTGGATTAAATATTAAGAAAACTATTTAATGGTGGTAATGAAGGAGAATGCCTAGAGGTTTCTAACAGGCAACAAGCAGAACTTGTATGTCACAAGAAATATGATTCTGGCAGTGAGCCAGACAGAAGTCAGCCTTTTCCTGTACGAAAATGAATTCAGGTTTTAAAAATACCCTAATCATATTTCAGCTAAAACTTGGGATCTCTAGTGGGTAAAATATCCTCAAAGACAGATAGCTTACTATATTTACCATTAATTAAAAAGTCAGGGCTTGTAATACCAGACCTCTGAACAGCTGACTGTGTTTTCCTCTCAGGCATTATATATAACGCAGGTGGATGTAGCCACAAACAGCAGTGCCTGCTTAATCATTTCAGAGTGCAACCAGCCAGGCTTTCCTCAGTTACAGGTTTCATACTAAATATAGTTATCTGGACTTTTTATTCGTTAACACCACAGCTTTTAGATGAATGTGTCGTCATTAACCAGTGGCTATCAACAATGTGATTCACAATTTACAGAAATATTTTTTAATAAAAATATTACGCAGTACTTTGGTGTCCCACAGTAAATTACAATTGCTGATTACCATGGCTTCAGATTTACTTAAGCTACTTTTGGGAAACGTTAATTTAAAGAATACTGGGTACTAAGAGATTGATGAGACTTATGTGGCAATGCACAAAACTCCAAACTGGTGTTATTCCAATTAGAAAACAGTATTAGAATGAGCTTTGGAGGTCTGAGAATTAAAGTGACTTTTTAAAAAACGAATATATCTCTAAACATTCATCCAAATGTTTGCTATTGCCATTAAGGTAGAAATTACGTATTTCTTCTAACGTGTACTGCCTATGCTCACAATAGTTTTTCATCAACTCTGAATATCCTCCCTAGTCACACTACGCTGATCTTTTCAGGCTTGGTATAGCTTTTGGAAATCACTTCTAATCATTCGGAGCCCAGGCTGGTGCATAAGGTGCATTTTAAGTGAAAACCTGGGTGTCACTATCAAACATGTTTAATGACCTATTTGTGGGGTCAATGCCCCAAAAGTGGGACCCCTAAAATATTATGGGCAATAGTTCATTACTGGAAATATATAACCTACAAAGTTACTTCTTTGAAAAGATCATATATTTGAGATATATGCTTTTATAAATCTAGAAAGATTCAGTGCTTCATAGACACACTTCCTTATAGGCACAAACCCACCCAGTTCCTATTCAGACTTGTGGGGTGTACGGTTGATGGCTTTTTTTTTTAATTGCAAACATTTAAATAACAACTAAAGTAGTTTGCAGGTCACACAGCTCTTTCTAACAGGTATTGTTTACCCTCCATCTTCTAAACATTACTAGAATACATTTAAATCATACAGTTTTCAGATTAATATAAAGTAACTTCCCTTTAGTGACCAGTTGGGCTACATGGTTTAAATTAGTTTAAACACTATTTGACTCATTGTCAAACTAACTGAAACATTATTCACGTTCCAATGAATGTAACATTGGAAGATCACAAGAAACACACTTTAAACTTTATTCCTGGCCCTTATTCACATGTCTGTCCTATACATGTCACCTATACATTAGGTGAAACCACATGAAATTGACACTACTGTAGGTCACAAATGGTTAAATATCAGCAACTTCATATGGAACAAATTAATAATATCACCCTAACACAAAGAAGTTTGAACGCCTGCCAACAGGGCTGACAAGATAGAGACTGTTATTTACATGCCCATCGTCTAGCAACAACTTGTACATATACAAAGTTTGATAGTTTATAAAAACCTTAAAATATATATTGTTGAACTCAGCAACTCTGTGAATTAGGCACATCAGGTACCTTGATCTCCACTTTACAGATGAGAAAATAAAGCTCAAATGTTAAGTCACTTGGTCAAATGTTCAAAGATGTGAAGTCACTTATTCAAAGGTCCAAAAGTAATGGAGTGAGAAATCTAACCTAGGCCCTTTGACTCCAGACCTTTTGTTGCAAACAACTCCTTCAAAAGGATAATCAAAATCTCTAAGTACTAGTGCATACACTCTCACTGCCTGCATGTGGACAGATAGCACAAACACTTGGGCGATAAGTGTCTAGATTGAAATAGTTAAGTGCTTTCAAAAATGTGGGTGAGTATCAAGTACATTCTAAGAATTTATTTGCTCGCTTCTGCAACCTGTACCTTCACCCAGGATTTCATCCTTATGCCTCACAGGCCTGCCTCTCCCTTATTCCCAAAGGTCACATACTTGGCTAACTGTACTATACATCCATTGGGGAGCAAGATATTACACTACACATACAATGTAGGCCTTATACCATCAATCATGGTACTAGCCTATTTTACTTCTTTGTAAGCGAAGTCTGGGGTGTTGTTCTCAATGGTATCTTCATTGAATGAATAGTCCATAACTCAAACTGATTTTGGTAATGTAATGACTCCACTTAAAGCTGAAAAGAAAAATCTACCACTCCAATCATCATGATTTATTGATGAAGCAAAGATTTTGTGTATTAACTTCTAAATCAGGCAATTCTACCCATTAGAATATTCAGACTAGGAGATCGATGGTAAAATGTCATAAGGCTTCCTTCTCAATCACCCACCCCCTACTGGTCCACCATGCAATAGAATCTTTCTTGTTTACTAATTAAAAATAATATATATTTTACCAGTGCTGTCTTTAGATACAGAGACTGATAACCTTCCTACTGTCTCGTACTGTGAGGTATCAATTTGCGGGGATCAAATCTCACCGGTGACCAAGAACACACATCTGTAACTACGGTGGCCATGGGAGAAGCCAAACACCTCATCACTCTCTCACACACACACACACACACACACACACACACACACATATCTTTGCTTTTGAATTATTTTTTAAATACTTTAAATACTTACTCACACAGCAGAACACCATTTTCCAGAGAGGCTCGAAAATCTTTTGTTTCAAAATTCTTCTCTGTCACTGCCTGAAAGACAGGTTTGTGTGTTAATTTTCTCTTAAGCAGGGATAACACACAAGTCAAATTCAGTATTAGATTAATTAATATGCATTTAATGTTATACTTGAAGGATTTGCATATATAGACTGTTATATCCTATAATCTGTTCCTTATAGTAATATGTACTGTTTGTTTTATGTTACAAAGAGATAGTTTAACCATTTTAGTATGACAAATATATGCAGGAACAAATCACAATGAGTGTTTTTGGTAATATAATCATTTTATTGGATGATACATGAAAGTTAAGAGCTAAACTAAATTTTCAACATATTTTATATATTTTTTAAAAACCTATGGGTGCTCTATTCTAATAAGAGTGGATAAAAACAGTTTAAGACAGAAACTCAAAATACCAACTACACTGAATACACAAATCATTCATGTCAATTCCATCTTTATATTCCTTAAATTTCATTACAAAGCAAAACAGCAGAGGGCATGGCACTTCTTAAACTTATTTATGAAATTGTCCTAATTGATGTAAAGAACCATTTATTGAAACATCCTAGGGAGAAGACTATTAAATCATGGGCGCAGAGAACAAAGAGAAAGAAAGGTAAGATGGTGAATATTTTAAACAGACAATTCCCAACTTAAGGAATTACAGAGGAACAGGCACCTGCAGTTACCACCACCAATAATGTTGGTGAAAACTCTAGAAAAATATCTAGATTCTCTCTCTAAAGTGGGAGGTGGTTGGGATAGAAAAGGGGATTCCACAAGGGAAATAGTAGCAGAGAAAATGAAGGTCACGGTGGGGAAAAGCTGCTCTAAGAACAACCCTTGGGACTGAGTCCCAGCTCGAGCGGAGGGCAGGGACCAACGGCAGTGACATCAGCTGTCCTGGAGATGCAGCCACCACCTAAAAGCAGGAGTAGTCCTTGCTCCACCTGCCGCTTCAGAAAGAAATACATTTCTGATATTCAACCTGGAGCCAGGTTGGCTCCAGGGCTCAATGAGGGGACCTTTACCACCATCCGCTAGCTGTCCTCACTGCTGCCAGCTTCACAGTCCCCCTATAATCCCTGTGTGTCTTCATTCTGCATCTCTCCACAGTACCCAACATTGCTGCAGCTAGACATGGTACCTGTTAACTGACAAAATAATGGTTGTGTTTCTCAGAAGTTGGTCTATACATTTGGACAGGAGCCTGGGCCAGGAGGCAACAGGAAGAGGTAGATCCTTCCTGTACTTGGCATTAATCTACAGAAGGGCTGCACTGCTGCTTTACTTAAACAAAGGCTGAGTGTCTGTTACAGGCACTACCTGAATGCTGGGTAGGAATTTACCGGAAAAAAAAAAATGTTTTAAAGGCAGGCAGCTCTTCCCTCAAGGAGTCCATAGCCTCATAAGAAAAACATAATGTTTAGGCTGGGCACGGTGGCTCACGCCTGTAATCCCAGCACTTTGGGAGGCTGAGGCGGGCGGATCACAAGATCAGGACCATCCTGGCTAACACGGTGAAACCCAATCTCTGCTAAAAATACAAAAAATTAGGCGGGCGTGGTGGCAGGTGCCTGTAGTCCCAGCTACCCTGGAGGCTGAGGCAGGAGAACGGCATGAACCCAGGAGGCAGAGCTTGCAGTGAGCCAAGATGGGGCCACTGCACTCCAGCCTGGGTGACAGAGCGAGACTCCATCTCAAATAAAAATAAATAAATTTAAAAAAACAAGAAAAACATAATGTTTAAAGCACAGTTAAACAAAGAGAATGACACATTCTTCTGAAAATAACTCTGAGAGGACCCTGGATTATCCCAGCAACCTGTGCAACACAAACTATTTTGAATTTTCCCCAAATTGTTCCAAAACAAACTCAAGGGGAGTGCAGATCTCAGCTACAGAAAACATTGTAACATGTCATTCATCTGGAAACTCCTATGCAAAGCCAAAAAGCATGAAATAGGCCCAGAAACATCCAACACAGATGTTAAAGCCCATTTTCTCTAGTCATAGCAAAGCCCCTCAGAGCCACTGACACTTACTACAATCTGGCAATTAAATTCCCAAATCAATATAGATTCAAAGCAGTGATTTAGAAGAAAAAAAGGCTGTGTCCTGCAGACATCGGATAGCAGTGAAGAATGACAGTCAACAGCAATGAAAGGGCCAATAAGAGGGCAGCGTGTAGCAAGTGGCAAAATGGAAAGAAAAAGAACTGAAGTCTGACCAAAACAAAGTAAGTTCAAATTCCACATTCACTACCTAATAACTGTGCGATCTTAAGCAAGTTACATAACCTCTCTGTACCCCAATCTGCTCATCTGAAGCAGGGAAAATATCACCTGCTTATTAGTTTGTAGTGGCTGAAATGTGCAATCAAGTTCTTGAGGGTGGTTAAACAGCACATGCCAAACCTCCTTACGTGCATTGACCCTGAAGTTACAACTCTGACAATACTCCAGTAATTAATCCTCAGAAACACACCTCCACATCATATAGACATGGCTGAGTTAGTTATATTTAGAATATCCTTTAATAAAGTGGGAAAAATGGAATATTCAAAGCTATTCAGAAAACCCAACTATCCATAATGGTTCATCTCCCCCAAAAAGACAACAGAAAGGTCGGATCATGTGTAGTAGACTTCAGATCCCCTCATATATCCAAATATTGATGTACTCTTGTACTTATGTACTTTCCAAAATCTAAATAATGATGATAAAAGACCAGATTCCATTTGCACAGTATTTATATTTTTTTAAAAGACAATATAAAAACTAAATGAAGGTTTTAAATAATAGCTTATATTTTGAGGACGTGGCAATCTGGCATGCCCTGTACACCACTGAAGGTAATATAAAATGATACCACAATTCTAGAAGGTAATTTGTGATATGTATCAGAAGTCTTAAATATGCATATTCTCCTGGGTGCAGGATCTAGCAATTTATACTAGGACAACAGGACAAGCGCACAGAACAGAACTGTTTCACAGCGTTCTGTAGAATAAATAGCAAGAATTAAAAAGACCCTGAATGCCCAGCAATAAGAAATTGATTACATTATGATATAGCCATAAAACAGAAAACGACACGAAATTGAAATTCATGTCATAAAAGTGGATTACTTGTAAAGAATACTTATTATTTAAAAAGCAATTTATGAAAAATACGTGGAGTATAATCCCAATTTCTGTAACTCTCTAAGAATGTATCATAAGTAAACATGGAATAAATATACTAACAGTAATTATTTCTAAGTTGTAGAATTACACTTATTTTTAATATTATCTTTTGTTTATATTCTTTAAAGACTACAGGTGTTTATATATAAATTTATAAAATACATTTATAAAAAATAAATGTACATATAAATTTATTAATATAAAAGAACAACATTCAAAAGAAGTCAAAACCAATCAGATTTACATCAATTTACTAAATCTCCTGTACCTAAAGAAACAAAGAATAGAAGGAGCTGACACCAGTTTTTGTCCTAGGTAATTTTTCTCATTATCTATGCAATCCACACAATCCTTAAATTTAATAATCCTATTATGTCCATTTCACCAGTATGAAATTTGAGGCTCAGAACATTTAACTTTCTAGAAAGTTACAGAACCACCCACATGAAACAGACACCAAAAACCAATAGCATTTTATAAGTACTCAGTAAAAGAGTAACTCAACTACATTAGACTCTAAAGTATTTATAGGCTAAGAAAAATAAATTATCTTCAATCTATTTAGAAATTTTTAAATTAGGGTATTTTACTATATAATACACCTTCAAAAATAATCCTCCTCTGTTAAGGGTATAGAAGGTAGATCAGTAAATAAAAATGTTCAGTTAATCTTTTTATCCAATTTTCCTGGATAAAAAGATGTGTGAACACATAATGACTGCGTGTGTGTATGGGTGTAGGTGTGAGAGAGAAAGAGAATAAAAATATAATACTCTAAACTTCAGTATAAAATAAATTCTCTTTAAATGTTTTACCAGTTTTGTGGGCATTTTCATGAACATTATAAAACATTCGTACTGCACATACTAGCTACTCCAACCTCAATAACTCGAAAAATCTAATTAAGTTTTTAATTGGCAACTCTTATACCATACAATTGTAAACTCACCTAAGACTCCCTCTAAAACAAAACAAAAATTTTTATGAGTTTAAAACCAAAAGAAGAAAGCACAATTTTATAGCAGGACTATTAGGTCTACAGAGGCTGCCTCAGCTACTTACCTTAAGTCACAACATGATGTCAATGGTGGCCTGTTGAGGCCAAGTAGGGGCTCTGGAACTAGGATGCCTGAGTTTAAAGCCCTGCTCTGCCACTTTCTACCTGCAATTCTGAACAAGCTATGTAACATCTTAGTTATCCCATGTGTGAAATGGAGATGTACCTACCTCACAGGGTTATGGTGAGGATTAAATGAGATAATACGCATGAAACACTTAGCACTTGCCTGACTCAAGAGAAGCACTCACAAATGCTAGCTGTTATTATCACCTGTTACTATCCATCTGTAGACTGAAAGTAAGAAGCTGCATCTTAGCAGACAAATGTCTGTTTTGCCAGATGCAACATCCTTTATTTAAAGGAAGAAATTGAGTTATCAAATTATTTTCTGTGTTCTGACAACATTGCAAAAGTTATAAATCTACAAACCATCTCAAAACGCAGTGAAAGTAGGTCATTTAAAAATAAGAATAAATCACACTTTAAATGTGAATTCATTCTTATGTTGAGAATTCCGTATTCTGAAAGAAATTACAGTATTTTAAAAGAACTGTTTATCTAGTAGTTCTAATCTAACAATTACTCATTCAGTTTTTCTATAATTTTGAACCTTACTCATTAGCAAGTTATTTAAGGTGTGACACATTTCACGTAATGCTGCTGTGATTCATAGAAACCACATAAATAGAGACCACGTGTTTCCCACTTATCAAAAGTCAACACAAACAGGAGTGATGACTATGTCGTCAAACAGCCACACCCTGCCTTCTATACAATTTTTTCTTCTCTTTCTTGTTTGCCCCTTTCCATATTTTCCTAAGGCAGTTAAATAAAATCATCCCCACCTAAAATAATCTGAGGAGATACACATTAGGAGAGAACGACTGAGGTTTAATCCTGGACCTATCTCACACGACACACTTCTAAATCACCACTCAGTCCCTTAATTTTGAAAGGGAAATTAATGTTTGCCCTATCTACTTCACAGTACACAAGTGACTTGTGAAGACATTTCAACTCCTCTGGGAAAAAAGGCTACATATCCCAGCGTAGGCTCATGCTTCCAGCCACACTGTGGCAAAGAAGCTAGGAAGTGACTGGGCCAAGTGTGAGGTTGTTGGGGCTTCCTCTGAGGCTGTAATTAGCCTACCCGAGCATATGAAGGGCGGAGCAGCCTCCCGAGGGCATATTCCGCACAAACACCTCTGCCAAACCTGTCTTACCACCTGTGGCCTCCGAAGAAGCCCTTGGTAGGAAGTTATTAAAAAGCAGGTTCTGTGGAAGAAAATATCTATCAGATAAATATTAAGGCAATAATTGCCAATTATTATTCTTGAAATAATAAATTTCAAGAAACACCATTTCTTTTGCTATGAGGTATATTCATTTCCTAAACAAATGGGAATTATCTTCACACCCCTAACAGTTTTGTTTATGGTTTTATTTTAATCCTCTTGCTTGATAAGATTTCTCGCCAATGTAAGCAACAAGTTTCCCCAAAGCTCTATCGCTCAGTTCCAGTTCTGATTGCATAATCCACATGACTTAAATCCCAAACATTCTGGGAGCTTCTTGAAGACCACTTCATACCAGACTGCTTATCAGCAAAATGCCCAGTACTGTGAGCCAGCAGGCACTTCTCTCCTTTAACTTTTTCCATTTCTGTTAAGCAGCCGTTTAAAAGGCGCCTAGAATCCCAAAAGCACTCTCCACCACATTTGTGTGCAAACCACTGTGCAAAAAGAAAAACATTGTTTGAGCTTGTTTTCAAAGCTGGAGAGCGGTGTTTGCTGACAAAAATTAGGCCCTGAGCTTCAACTGGGCTCACAGTTGATTTCAAATTAAGTTACTTACTAATGGACAGATCAGCTACTAGGTCATGATACTTAAGATACAAACCATCATTACACCAATCATTTCAACATTAGTAATGAGAAACCAAAAAATCCCAACAAACATTGACATTAGAAACCACTGTGGTACAGACAAACCACATCATAAAACAATTCCCAAGAGCCGTGTTTGCCATAATTTCTCATTCAAGGAGATAACTAAGTGTTCACATATCATGACCTTATAATAAGATAGCACAGGGCATTGTTTCTGCAGGAAGAAGCCCCAGGTTGGTATACATGGAGGAGCTGGATGCCTTCTCTAAAGCTGTCGATCAATTAAAAACACCCCTCTTTACTCCATTCATTAAACTTCATTTTTGAAACAACTATTATATGACCCCCATGACTCCACAAAACACATCAAATTTTTACAGTAAATTCCATAAGTGATATGGAATTCCTCTAGTGATACTTTTTGAAAGGGTATATGGTTGAATGAAAGCTTCAAAGTTGAAAGCTTGTCACCACTATTAATTTGCTACATGACAATTTTTCCAGGCTAAAGAGTATGTTAGAGTTTAACTTTCCATTTAAATAATCTGTCTTAATTTTAACTAAGATACAAAGAAAGCATTCATTTATTCATTCAAAAATCATTTAATGACAACCTTCTATACACATACCTGATATGGTGCATAGCACTAGGAATATAAAAAGTAAAATGAAGCAATTCTTGGAAATTCTTCTTTAAAACTCTAACCCCATTTTGAAATTGTAGTCAAAATGGCATATGTGGTTAACCCACTGAATTACAGCATGTTCTTGGTAAACTTAAATTGTATATTCAGCAAATAACATTCCTTTAAGGGACATAATTCTCAAGTCACTCATCTCTATTAAGATTTGGCATTGTACTACATAATATTCTGGAGTATACTAGGACCATTTTTGCCAATACTAATATCATTTGATAGCAAAACCAAAGCCAACTCACAGTCTTCCAGGACAGTGGTAATCAGAACTGCACAGATCACTGAATTCTAGATGGAACCCAAAAGTCTCATAGTGGTCAAAAGTCTAAACAATTCTCCTGCCCCTCTGCCCTCTACCCCAACTTTCATCTCAGAGTGGCTGGGCTCAGTTACACCTCCCACTTCACCTTTTCTTGGGGAAGGCCAACAAGTCTTCACAGAGCCAGAAAGAAGGAGCCAGCAAAATGCAAAGCTCTGGGTTGTGTGCCCAGATAATTGAAAGCCAACTGTCTTCATAAACACTCAAAATTCTCACTCAATCATCATTAAACCAGATGTCAGCTACACTAATATTTTGAGGGAAAAAAAAAGAATAAGTTTAAACATTTCTAGTCTAGGAGAAGAAGCCCACTTCCCTAGACCATAGCCAACTTTTAGCTTACAGTCTCAAGTTATTTTTACTAAACCACAATTATTAACAAGCCAAAAATGAAATACAACTGGAAGAAAAACTAAATAAAACAGGGAAGAAAGGAAGGAAGATTGGTTCCAGGATTGACAATTTATGTGCAAGGTTTCATCAATCCATCAAAATCCAAGACAACCTGAGTCCTATTAGGGGCCAGGTAAGTTCACTGAAAACATCACATACCAAAAATGTGCTAGTTTTACAGCCTATGCTTCATTATGTTAACAATCACAAAAATCACTTCTAACAAGGACATTGCATTTTGTCTATAAATACAGGTCTATACTCCAATTTATGTTGTTGCAGACAATAAGGAAAATATCCTGAGGGAAAAAAGTCTAGCCTTAAATTTTTTTTTCTAGATTAAGGACTTTTAAAATAACTACCACACAAGGCACAAGTAGATGTGAATAATCATTATCAGGATATTTTAAGTACAGTTCAAATGCTTAATAATGGGTTCTCAAGAGCAAAAAGATGGCATCATTTTTTGCAGAAATGTTTCACACACACATTAGCAAGTCTCAACAATTACCTACTTACCTCCCTGTGAATTACTAGGAGAGGCATCGCTGTGGGAACACATTCATTTTGGGAAATGGTATATCTCTATCACAGGTAAGAGTCACTACTTATTTCATATAAAAACTTCAAACTGACAGTTACGCCCCTGCTACCTATGATATACTTTACTATCCAGTTTAAGTCTGGTATTAAGTAATGGAGTTGAGATGCCCGGTTACACAGGAATTCCTGCAATAATTCTTGATGTATTCCCACTGCAAGCCAGCAACAATGTAGTCCTTCTGGCACCCGTCTGTCAACCTTCCAGAAGCAAAAAGGTCACTACAATCTATTCCTAGTGCACACCCAAGTGAGATGAAAGCATCCCTCCACACAAAAACTTGTATATGAATGCTCATAACAACCAAAAAGTGGAAACTACCCAAATGTCCATGAGCTGATGAATGAATAAATAGAACATGTGAAACTATACAACGGAATATGATTCAGCAATCACCGGAATGAAGTACAGTGGTCCGCCTCCATGGTTCCACTTTCTGTAGTTTCAGTTACCCACAGACAACCACAGTCCAGAAATATTAAATGGAAGATTTCAGAAATAAACAATTCTTAAGTTTTAAATTGTGCATTGTTTTGCATAGCGTGATGAAATCTCAAGCCACTTTGCTGTGTCCCCCGCTGTGAACAGTCCCTTTGTCCAGCATATTCACACTGTATGTCCTCCCCACCCATGACTCACTTAGCAGCCTTCTTGGTTTGCAGATTGGCTGTTGACCACAGTGTTTGTGTTCAAGTCACCCATGGTTGACCTAATAATGGTGCCAAAGCACAAAGAGTAGTGATGCTGGCAATTCCAAAATGCCCAACAGAAGCTATCAAGTACTCCCTTTAAGTGAAAAGGTGAAAGTTCTTGACTTAATAAGGAAAATAATCATATGCTGAGGTTGCCAAGATCTACAGTGTTGCGGGAAGTCAGGGAACCTGAAAGGAGGGACAGGCTGAAGCCATGGCAGAAAAACATAAATTATGAAGATTTCATGGACATTTATTAGTTCCCCAAATTAATACTTTTATAATTTCTTATGCCTGTCTTTACTGCAATCTTTGAACATAAATTGTGAAGATTTGGTGGACATTTATCACTTCCCCAATCAATACTCTTATAATTTCCTACGCCTGTCTTCACTTTAATCTCTTAATCCTGTCATCTTCGTAAGCTGAGGATGTATGTCACCTCAGGACCCCATGATGATTGCATTATCTGCACAAATTGTTTGTAAAACATGTGTGTTTGAACAATATGAAATCTGGGCATCCTAAAAAAACAGGATAACAGTGATTTTCAGGGAACAAGGGAGATAACCATAAGGCCTGACTGCCTGCGGGGCCCAGCAGAACAGAGTCATATTTCTCTTCTTGCAAAATCAAATAGGAGAAATATCCCTGAATTCTTTTTCTAAGCAAGGAACAGCCCTGGGAAAAGAATGCATTCCCAGGGGGAGGCCTCTAAAATGGCCGCTCTGGGAGTGTCTGTCTTATGCAGTTGAAGATAAGGGATAAAATATGCCCTGGTCTCCTGCAGCGCCCCCAGGCTTACTAGGATTAGGAAATTCCAGCCTGGCAAATTCTAGTCAGACCAGTATAAGATGTTTATCAATAGTAATGCGTGCACAGTGGGACATGAAACCTCATCAGCAATTCTAATTTCACCCTGGTCTTGTGATCTTGCTCTGCCCCCATTTGCCTTGTGATATTTCATTGCCTTTTGAAGCATGTGATCTCTGTGACCCACACCCTATTTGTACACCCCTTCCCTTTTGAAACCCCTAATAAAAGCTTGCTGGTTTTGTGACTCAGGGGCATCATGGAACCTGCTGACATGCTGTCACCCCCGGACACCCAGCTGTAAAATTTCTTTCTTTTGTACTCTTTCTCTTTATTTCTCAGACCGGCAGACACTTAGGGAAAATAGAAAAGAACCTACGTTGAAATACTGGGGGCTGGTTCCCCTGATAGTACAGTAAAAAAAAAAAAAAAAAAAAAAAAAAAAAAAAAAAAAATTCTATCTTGCAAATTGTAAAGAAAGAGAAAGAAATTCATGCTAGTTTTGGTTGTCAGACTTCAAACTGCAAAACTTATGGCCACAGTGCATGACAGGTGCTAAGATGGAAAAGACATTATATTTGTGGGTGGAAGACAGGAACAGAAATGTGTTCTAATTGACAGCAGTCAATTTTGGTACTTTCCTCAGTTTCAGGCACCTACTGGTGGGGGTCTTAGAACACATTCCTTGTATCAGGAAACATATTTCCTGATAAGGGAACACTACTGTACTAATACATGCTATCACATAAATTAACCTTGAAAACATTAGGCTTAATTAAGGTAAAAAAAAAAAAAAAAAGACCAAATATGGTATTATTCTATTTATGTGAAATGTCCAGAATAAGGTAATCCTAGAAACAAAAAGCAGATTAACAATTGTAGGGGCTAGGGGAAAGAGAGAATGGAGAGTGACTGCTAATGGATACATGTATTCTTTTAGGGTGGTGAAAATGTTTTGAAATTAGATGTGGTGATGGCTTGGCAATTCTGTGGATATATTAAAAGCCACTGAATTATATATTTTAAAAGAGTGAATTGTATAATTCACTTTTCATAATTGTATATGTGAATTATATCTCAATAAATTTTTTAAAAAATTCATTGAACTGTACACTTAGACAGTTGTGCATTTTGTTTAAACTCAATAAAGATAACTTTTTAAAAGATAGTCACAAAGGCCTTTTGCACCATCTCATGCCCCATACACAAAAGTTCAACAGAAGTTAAGCTATTTAAATGATTCCTGTGCTCTAAATGCCTATCCCTCCCTGCAAAAAAAAAAAAAAAAAAAAAAAAAAAAAAAAACACTTAAATATATTTTGGCCAGATGAAATGGTTCACGCCTGTAATTCCAGCACTTTGGGAAGCCAACTAGAAGGATCACTTGAAGCCAGGAATTCCAGACCAGCCTGAGCAACATAGTGAGAGGCCATCTCTACAAAAAATAAAAGAATTAACCAGGTGAGGGGGCACATGTCTGTAGTCCCAACTATTCAGGAGGATTCCTTGAACCCAGGAGGTTCAAGGCTGCAGTGTGCTATGATGCAGCCACTGCACTCTAGCCTGAGCAACACACCTAGACCCTATCTCTTAAAAACATATATTATATTATGTACATATGTATTTATATTTTTTTTTCTTCAGGAATAGGTCTTAATTTGCAACGTGGAATTTTCTACCCCCGCTATCTTATGCCCAGAAATACTTTAATATGAAATTCTGATATTTCCTCCTTTCATATATTTGCATCTATCTTGTTTTTAAGTATGTCATCTTTGCATTATATCTAAATAATTCCACAGGACAAGGTTTTCTCAGGTATATTTATTATCTTTTTCCATAATTCACTTTAATTGTATGGTCTCAAAGCTGAAAACACACATGAGGTATAACAAAGAGGGCCACAATAAATGGGTTTGCAGAATTCCTCAACTCTCTATTGAGAGTTAATTACAGTCCCAATGACAGAATTGTGGAGAAATCAGCTTTCCTCAAACAACTTGCAGAAACAGTTTTTCCTAGATTATTTCTAGGGCCTTAAGAGATCTCAACAGTTTCCCCCTTATTTATCTCAATAGTAGATACACTGACAGCTCTACAATGCATCTAGTTATTAGTTTCCCATTGATCAAGTAGTAATTTTATTTCCACTTATTGGAATCATTTGATTAAAGCTTATAAAAGTTGAAACATGAATATTTTAAAACACTTTCCGGTATATTGAGAAATATAAAAGATCAATATACATGTTCCCTTTCAAGATAACAAAAAAAAGGAAGACACTGCCTGATATGGTTTGGCTGTATCCCCGCCCAAATCTCATTGTGAATTGTAGCTCCCATAATTCCCATTTGTTGTGGGAGGGACTCAGTGGGATATAACTGAATCATGGGGGCGGTTTCCCCCATACTGTTCTTGTGATAGTGAATAAGTCTCATGAGATCTGATGGTTTTATAAGCGGTTTCCTCTTTTGTTTGGCTCTCATTCTCTCTTGCCTGCCGCCATATAAGATGTCCCTCTGCTCTTCCTTCATCTTCCGCCATGATTGTGAGGCCTCTCCAGCCATGTGGAACTGAGTTCATTAAACCTCTTTCCTTTATAAATTACCCAGTCTCAGGTGTGTGTTTATAAGCAGCATGAGAATGGACTAATACACTGCCCATACAAATACATGAGTTTGTTTTTCAAAAAAAAAATTTCTTGGCCTTGAGAACGTGCCTTCAGGAAGTCACCTGACCTCCTTCCAGAGTGTAGCTAGCTCCCTCTGCTTCCACCTTCTCATCATGCCAATCCAAATGTGTATTTGCACTCATGGCTCCCTTACTGATCTAAGCTCCTAAAAAGATATCACAGCCCACAGGCTAGTTCCAACCCATAGACATGTTTTGTTTGGCCCATAAGGTATGTTGAAGTTGGGAAAGATCAAAAACATGGATCACCAGCTTCCTTTAAAAAAGAAAGTCTGGCAAAGTTGGATGTGCATTACCTCATAGCCACAACTGGCTGCTCTGGAGAAAATCCACTCTCAAGAGTGTGGCAGTCCCCACACGTCCCCTCGGCTCAGTCCACCCCGAGTCCACCTGTCTGGCCCCTGCAGGCACGGCAGCTTGGGAATATATGGGCCTTTATTTTTGTATCCTCAAGACCCAGCATAATGCCTGCCCTGTGGACAGGACTCACATGTTAACTCAGGGTTCAGTGTGTAGAAGAACCACTTGGGAAGCTTGTAAAAACAATAAGCAAATAATGGTCCCAGACTTTCCTCTAAGGAATCCTGATTCGAATGGCCTGGATTGACACCTGCAAGTCTGCCTCTCCCAGGAGGCCCTTACTGGGTTTTACTAAGAATGGTCTCTAAACAAGTTTGAGTGGAAAGAACTTGAGAGACCTACTAGTAAGTCCTAACTCTATAAACAGGGGTTTGATTTTTGAATGGGTATCTAAGGTTCTTATGAGACTTGATTTCCTTACATGAAAGAATTTGTACTAAATCATCATCTCATCTCACAGCTTTAAATGCTTCAGTTCTTTGTGGTTTTTTTGTTTTGTTTTTGTTGTTGTTTTTGAGATGGAGTCTCACTCTGTCGCCCAGGCTAGAGTGCAATGGCGCAATCTTGGCTCACTGCAACCTCCGCCTCCGGGGTTCAAGCAATTTTCCTGCCTTAGCCTCTCAAGTAGCTGGGACTACAGGCGCGTATCACCATGCCCGGCTAATTTTTGTATTTTTAGTAGAGACAGGGTTTCACCATATTGGCCAGGCTGGTCTCAACCTCCTGACCTAGTGATCCACCCGCCTTGACCTCCCAAAGTGCTGGGATTACAGGCATGAGCCACAGCGCCCGGCTAGCTTCCGTTCTTCACTGGAAATGTAAGGAAACCAGGCATGAAATCAGTTTCTGTTCTCTGCTACCACCTGCTGGCACATTCTGAATACTGCAGCAGTCTAAACAGCCTTCGGACCAGTTTTCCCCTATTTTTAATGGATAGATCTAGGTACATAAAACGCACAACAAAAATAGCTCATTTCAAAGTTTAAAACACATCATCAAGTAATAGTTGGTGAAAATGAAGAAGATTTTTATATAACACCCCTAGTCTGTCAGCGTTATTAAATACACAAGAGCTTATGATGTGTTTCTACAAAACTGGTTTTGAAGCATTAAAATAGATTGAGACTTTTCAATGGCAAAATTTGCACATTAAAGTATACAATCTGTTTAGTTGTAGCTTTGGGGTCCACAACATGAAATAACTTTCTAGGATTAAAAACATTCCAGGCCGGGAGCGGTGACTTACACCTGTAATCCCAACACTTTGGGAGGCCAAGGCGGGCAGATCACAAGGTCAAGAAATGGAGACCACCCTAGCCAACATGGTGAAACCCCATCTGTACTAAAAATACAAAAATTAGCTGGGTGTGGTAGCATGTGCCAGTAGTCCCAGCTACTCGGGAGGCTGAGGCAGGAGAATCGCTTGAACCCGGGAGGCGGAGGTTGTAGTGAGCTGAGATCACGCTATTGCACTCCAGCCTGGACAACAGAGCAAGACACTATCTCAAAATAAAAAATAAAAATAAATTCCAAAATGGAATGATGTGCATTTTGGGAGAAAAAAAATCCTGACATAGAAAATGTTCAGACTGTAATCCCAGCACTTTGGGAGGCCGAGACGGGCGGATCACGAGGTCAGGAGATCGAGACCATCCGGGCTAACACGGTGAAACCCCGTCTCTACTAAAAAATACAAAAAGCTAGCCGGGCGAGGTGGTGGGCGCCTGTAGTCCCAGCTACTCGGGAGGCTGAGGCAGGAGAATGGCGTAAACCCGGGAGGCGGAGCTTGCAGTGAGCTGAAATTCGGCCACTGCACTCCAGCCGGGGCGACAGAGCAAGACTCCATCTCAAAAAAAAAAAAAAAAAAAAGAAAAAAGAAAATGTTCAGAAGCCAAACATATATAAATTACCTTGATTTGGTCAAAGATTCCTCTCGACACCCTTGAGGCTTTCTCTTCTCCAAGAGGGTACAACCAAGAAGCTCATGCAGCTGGGTTCTCTGAGGCTTATGAGTATAGGTTATACATGGACTCTGCCTTCTAGCCTAGAAATACAGCTCAGAAGGGAGTGAATATGGGTAGACAACTGAACATAACAAATTGAAGATCCTTGCCTGAATGTTGAGGCGAAACTGAGAAAGATTCACACAGGAGCCATGGGGTGTGTTGGAGTGCGTGGGAGGCAACAGGGCACGGGTTAATCCGGAGACTCCTCAAGGATGATTACTTCACCCTCGAAACTGTGAAGGTTGACTTGTCAGCCACTCCCTCCTTCGATTCTCCCTGAGCTTAACTGCTAGGTACTCTTCCTCTAACGTTATCAACTTTGTTCATTCAAGGACAAGCTCCAAGCCTTAGTCCTCAGCTTAGTCCTCTGGTTTTCCCCCCTTCACATTTCCTGCTCCCAGGTGAGCACTTCCCCTGGAGTGCCCTTATCTTAAGTCATATCCAGCATGTAAACAGACCTCCCTTCTCACCGAAGACTCAACTACCACATCTCACTTCTCTGCTGAAACCATGATACCAACATTCTCCCAACTTCCCAGACTCAACATCAGAATGAACCTTCTCTGTCCTTCCAAATCCATGTAATTCTCTCCACTCTGGTTCTAGGCTTCTCTGTCAGATGTGACACTCAACATTCTCCTATGGATTGTTCCGCCTTAATCTCCTCTACTACCCTAACACTTCAATGCCTGCCTGTACTATTCCTTAAAAATCAAAACAGTCTTCCTCACAAAAACAAACACTGCTCAAAACCTTCCGGAGATCCATTCTGCCTGCAGAGGAAGGCCTTCCTACCTACCTTCGAGGCCGTTCGCCCCTTCATTCTCACACCTGAATCCTTGGTTTTACCTAGACAAAAGAACCCAGAGCCTTCATTTCTCCATCTTAACAACTCCAATGACGTCTCTCCCCGTCAGCCCCAAACATGACTGTCCCAAAGGGAATCTTTCTCCTCCATAACTTCTATGACACTGATTTTCTAAGTCCAAGTCAGTAGTTACACCATTCTGCCTTATGTCATCATCATCTGCTCATCTTCTCTTCTGTCCCAGATTGAAACTTTATTGAGATCAGGAAACTCCATAAAGGTTTTACACATCTTTTTCTGCATTCTCCCACTGTATAAAATGTATGACAGTATTTGTAATTAGTTTTTTTTTTTTTTTTAAGGTCTCCTAAAAGCAAAATGATTAAAAGAGAGACCACTGCTCAAGGCGTACAGAGAAGTTTCAACTCAGGTTCAAAGACTAAACAGCACAAATCAGGAAAAAGATATTGACTTCAGGTACAATGAGAGACAGCAAGACGGGGGAGCTGCCCAGCACCCACAGAAGGCAGTCATGAGGAGGAGGAGAGGGTGAGAAAGCAAACCAGCCTCACTGCCTCTCGGCCAGGCCACCCATGCTCCTCGGCCACATGCAGAAACAAGAGTCCCTGAGCAGACAGATGGCACGTACGCTAGGGAGAAACACTCTGAGCCTTTGGCAGGAAATGAAAGACCTAACAAGTGCCTTGACAGGAGAGGGGAAGTCCGAAACCCAGCATTAACTAATATTTTCCTCCACAACAGAGAATAATGATTATCCTACGTCCTGGAACAGAGCATGGAGTCAGAAGATGCAGAAGCTGGAGGAAAAGGAGAACAGATTCAGCGACAGTAGGGAGGAGGGCTCCAAGTGCCACATGAAATAATTATCACCCCAGCCTGAAGCAGAGCCAGATGGCAGCCACAGTCAGGGGAGACCCATATAAAATTTTGATGAATTCCTTAATGGCTGCACAATGAAGCCCATATTCCAGAAACAGGCTAATAATAGAACAAATGTCAGTGCTACACAAAAAGACTTACACTTGCCTTTGTTATTTACTCATCTGTATGTATACATTTATCAAAATGTGGTTGTTTAATAAGCACTTTCACGGATAAGAAGGAAGATGGATTATATCATGCATACTAGTGTTGCTTCTTTGAACTCTAAGCTGATATTCCAGGCCATTGTATTCACTGTATTACCCAAAAAAGGCCAGATAATACAGCTACCCATACACTTGACCCAAAATTATAGCTTCAGTGATTAAGTGAGATCCGTACATGCCACTTCCTGACATTGAATAACTCAGCAAAGTTCCAGCTTCTGTAATATAGTCTTAATCTCAAAACAGCAGACTCCTTTTCACAAGAGTACGCAGAGTGCCCTGTAAACTCTAGCTTGTCTAAGCCAAACAGGATGCTTCCGCATTGCTTCACATTTGCCTAAAAGCCTTCTTTTACCCTCCAAAGTCAGAAAAAGAAGACTGAAGGGCACCAGTATTATCTCCTTCTATAAAAAACCTTGAGGAAATAAGTTAAATCTCCTAGAGAGAGGTTACACTTCAGGAAGACACTGACTGAGAAGGCACAGCCATTTGATGACTGGTATGAGGTGAAGCTCCAAATCAAAAGAGCTAAAACTTGACAATCCCAAAGGAACATGAGTAGTAGCAAGCATGCATGCAGGATCCTAAAGTAATTAGGAAAAAATTGGCTGAGTGCAGTGGCTCATACTTGTAAGCCCAGCACTAGTAGGTCCAGGCTGGACAACACAGAAAGACCCTATGTATACAAAAAATTAAAAGGATTAGTCAGGCATGGTGGTGTGCACCTGTGGTGCCAGATACTTGGGAAGCTGAGATGGGAGGATCTCTTGAGCCCAGAAGTTCAAGGCTGCAGTAAGTTATGATCATGCCACTGTACTCCAGCCTCGGCAACAGAGCAAGATTCTGTCTCTGGAAAGAAAAAAAAAAAAAAGGAAAAGAAACATATTTAAGGAATTTAGCACTCCTATGGGCGATGTGCAAAAATCTCTTAAATAATAGACACTGAATGAACTAACGACCCTGAAACTAGCTGGTGTCTGTTGGCTTGTGACCCACTCCGCAGAACTAGGGCCTGGGCAGTCTGGAGTTAGTACAGACCAAGAATACTTGAGCAAAATGGCAATAGTTAGGTTTTCCTGGGTAGATGTAATAAGAGGACAATACAGCAAGTTTGAAAATACTGTCACAAAAGCGGCTTAGTATCAGCTTGTGCAGACTACATAATGCAGGGGGAGGAAGAAAGTCAAGAGTTTTTGATAAAACAGGTATAGTTGAAGCTGCAAGGTAAGATATTGGGATTTCATAATGCAAAAGTGAAGCCTCCCCGGAAAATGCTAAATCCAGTACTAAGACATCAAAGAAAGTGGCTGGAGTAGAAATGGAGGTCAAGGAATTGGGAAGTTAGAGAAGGCCCTCCTTCTCTACCAGGCCCTCCAGGTCTGCACTGTATTCGCCTAGCACGATGGCAGGGTTAGGGTCGGGAGGGGGCAGTTGGGAACAGTCTTCACTGAGTAAAGAGGGGTAAATGGGGGGTCGGTATCCTAATGAGAAGGAGGGATGTTGGATAGTTTAACCAAAGGAGATTAAGCATAGCTATTTCTATGTGAACACTTCAGGTTAATTGTCTGGAAGTAGCCCCTCTTCTCAGCCCTGGAGTATGTAGGGTACAGAGGAAGCAGCAAACTCCACTGGGGAAGGCTACAGGAGAAAGAGAAGACTGGGTTTCAAAGCCCGAAGAAAGACATCAATGTGGGAATGTTCATCATCGAACAATTGCTCCAGAGGCCAGAGTGAAAAGGTCCAGGAGGAAGCATGGGAACTGGACGGGGAACCTCAGTGTTGAGCAGTATGATGAGAACTCCCCCATCCCAGACAGTGACCGAGGCTGACATGAGTTGGCCAAGTTGTTTACTGTGACACCAAGTTGTTTACTGTTAAGTCAGGCCAAGACCATACAAATCCTGCATCTTTTCTTATGATAAAGCAGTCTGCACTTTGCAACTAAACTGAACAAACGTCCTTTACTCAACACACCCAAAAGACTGATGGCATAAATAATACTGCAAACATTAGGTCATTGGTCTATAAACAGTGAGACAGTTTGGTTATATTCACATTACCTGAAGCAAAACTAATTTTTTTTCAAGCTTTGTGAAAAACACTTTTCTCAGTCACAGTTTGGCTTACAGAAATCTTCCAGTTTTGTTTAAAGAGGACACTCCAAATGGACTTAACAAAACTTCTCATTTACTAAAATTAAATCTCCAGTTTTAAATGCATGTAAAATATGTATAAAATATATATGAATATTTATACATATCTACATGCATATTATAAATATGTATAAAATATTATTTATGTGTAAAGACAATTTATAGGTAATCCCTTACATAATCTCTGAAAACTTCCTTGCAACATTATCAGAAAAAGTAGAGGCAATTATTATTCAGCCAGTGGAAACTATTGTTCATCCATTCATCAAATAGCTGTGCACATTTCCTCAGTACTATGCTAAAAGTAACTTGGAAGACAAAAGAACTGACAAACCCAATTTCCAGTTTTATTGAAAACCACACCTTAAACTAAGGGTAAGCAAACTAGGGCCTGTGGGCCAAACTTGGCCTATCATTTGTTTTTATAAATAAAGTTTTACTGGAATATAAGCTTTCAATCACTTACAAGGGGAGTTCTGACTACAGTGGAAAGAGAGAGTTGAGTAGTCTTACCAGAGACCAATTAGCCATAATGCCTAACAGATATACTATCTTGTCCCTTACAGGAAAAATTTGCCAAATGCTGTAATTAACATTTGTCAATCAAGTACTTTATTTATTCAAATACATTGGTGCCAAATACATCTGTTACTTGGACAGATACAAATACATATATTTATCACAGAATGCCCTGGAGGAGCTTTCAAATACAGGAAAAAACACCAAATAAGAGCGTGGGGTCTTGGTGACATTTGGGGCAGGCCTCCCAGAAAGCCTAGTGTAGGCAGATCAAAGCAGAGAAGACCTCCCTAGCCTGGACCACTTTTGATGAAAAAGATCACTGCAATCATCCAAAGATCACTCTGGTTTGATCTTTTCTGAGGAAAAGGTGGCTCAGGCTGTGTGGGGGCTACAGCCTGTAATCCCAGCTACTAAGGAAGCTAAGATGAAAAGACTGCTTGAGGCCAGGAGATGGAGACCAGCCTGGACAACACAGCAAGACCCCCATCTCTAAAACTAAAATAAAAATAAATAGAATTGTTTAAGAAGGAAGAAAAAAAAAGAGGGCTCAGCACCTTCCTGGCTCTTTAGTGGGAAAGGGTTCTCTTTGGTTCTCTTTCCACAGCCAAAGTAAAAGGAATAAGTGTAGTAGTCAGGGTGCTCTAGAGGAACAGAACTCATAGGAGACATGTATATATGGTTTATTAAGGAGTATTGACTCACAGGATCACAAGGTCAAGTCCCACAATAAGCCCTCTAAAAGCTGAGGAGCAAAGAAGTCAGTCTGAGTCCCAAAACCTCAAAAGTTAGAGAAGCTGACAGAGCAATCTTCGGTCTGAAGGCCCAAGAGCCATGGCAAACCACTGGTATAGGTCCAAGAGTCCAAAACCTAAAGAACCCAGAGTCTGATGTTTGAGGGCAGGAAGCATCCAGCACAGGAGAAAGATGAAGGCCAGAAGGCTCAGCAAGTCTGCTCTTTCCACCTTCTTTTGCCTGCTTCATTCTAGCCACACTGGCAGCTGATTAGATGGTGCCCACCCAGATGGAGGGTGGGTCTACCTCTCCCAGTCCACTGACTCAAATGTTAATCTCCTTTGGCAACACCCTCATAGACATGCCCAAGAACAATACTTTGCATCCCTCAATCCAATCAAGTCGACACTTGATATTAACCATCACAGTAAGTATGCTCTATGATGGAAAAATTGAATATGTTCATGAAATTGCCGTATCTTGGAAAATAGCTGTAGTTCATGGAAATGTCAAAAGGCTAGAAATCCTACCCAGGACATGAGCACTTAATCCTATGTCCAGTGAGGAATTCAACCCACAATGGGAGTGGAGTTAAAACTCTATCCCAGAGCCTACTGACTTCTGGTTGTGTGGCTGGGCAGAAAAGCACTTTTCTAAAGCCATCCTTTTAGAGACTTGAACTTTAAGAAATGATGTGGAGTGGGCTGTTTCTTCCTGACCTAAATGAAGTGATGTAATGAATTCTGAAGATGAACTCTTAACTTAGAGGAAGATAAAGATCAGATAATTAGAAAAACAAACCTCAGGTTTCTTTCCAAATGGGCCAGAAACTGAAAGAGAAGCAAATGTCAATGCATATACAGAGTACACTTCTGAAATTTCCTTAAATATGTAGAATAAATTTCAAGAATTGCATTAAAACATTCCAAACATAAAACTGCAACCTCAAGTGGGGAGGACGGAGGAGGGAGGAGAGGGGGGAGAGGAAAATATTTAAAAAGATAAATTAAAGAATAAAGAGGCAGCTCATAGGGAATGATCATTAAATAAAGCCCAATGGAAGGAGCTTATTTAATTTTGGAGTCAGTGATGGGTTTGAAGAAACAGAAAAAAGAAAAAAAATGAGTAAGTCAGGTCTTTGAGAGAAGAGCACAGACCAGGGTGTTGAGAAGTGGAATATGGAGAATATTGAAGACTTTAGCAAGTAGCTTGGTGTCAAAAATGTCAAAGCTGCTGCCTGCTACAACTCTGTGAAAGTCAAAAAGAGGGCTGCAAATTCATGAGTTACTCAGAAAAAGAAGAAACTTACATGGGGGGTTAATGCAAAGAATATATGGGAAACCAAAAACAACATAGGATATATGTATCTTGGCCAGCTTTCTTCAATACATTGATAGGCTCCAAGGCTTAGGAAAAGATGTTCCTGCTTGTGTTAAATGTGTCAGAAAACCGACAGAAGTTGAAAGAATAAGCATAGATTTGGGAGCTAATTATTGAATCTTTTCAAACTTTTTCTAAGGAGCTTATCCCAGTGAAGTGAATGAAATGGAGCTTTCTGTTATTTGTACAGGAATTCTAAGCATACATATGGGGGAAATGGCAGGATTTTTAACACTTACATAGACCTACAGTATGAAATCCATTTTCATTTTTATCACGTGGTTCAGCATAGCCATTGAGCTTCTTACACCTTGACTTGGTTTAAAGGTACTGTATTAGTTTGTCCTCATGCTGCTAATAAAGATGTACCCAAGACTGGGTAATTTATAAAGAAAAACAGATTAAATGGACTCACAATTCCACACGGCTGCGGGGGCCTCACAATCATGGTGGAAGGCAAAGGAGGAGAAGGGCACATCTTATATGGCAGCAGGCAAGAAAGCATGTGCAGGGGAACTCCCCTTTATAAAACCATCAGATCTCGTGAAACTTATTCACTATCACAAGAATAGCATGGGAAAGACCCACCGCCATGATTCAATTACCTCCCACCAGGTCCCTCCTACAACACAAGGGGATTATGGGAACTACAATTCAAGATGAGATTTGGGTAGGGACACAGCCAAACCATATCATGTACTTATTCTTGCATTTCATTTTTAAGATTTCTGTTCATAATGGATTAATCATAAGTACCAAGAGTCTGTCTCAGCTGATGGTGTCTTTACAAACAACTTTAATTACTTTGTTATAAAAGTAAGTCTTAAATCTTTAGTGGGAGACAGTAGAATTAATATTTCAGTCATATTATAAAAGTCATTAATTTTCTGTTCCTTTGAATAAAATATTTCAATCAAAAGGCAAATAAAATGTATAACAAGTGCTACATAGAGGTATGCATTCAATGCTATAGAGTAACTCTGCTTGGGAAAAAAAGTGTGAGTGAAAAAAAAAATATTTTATTGGAGTTAACCAAGTAGAGAAAAATGGAGAGGAAGACAAGTATAAAGTCAGTACAAAGCTCTCTTCAGTCTGTCCTTTATTCCCAAGAATCTCAGTGAAAAAGTATGAAGTTCAAGAAATCCTTGTTGAATGAATACTACCCTCTGGTGGCCACATTGTACTTGGTGCTCCAGAACTGTCCCATTTTTTTCCTTCAAAACTTACCCATCAGTCACCCAAGACTGTGATCTGACATGACAGCCCAATATTTCTGACAAAACTGACATTAATACAGTCAAGTTTTAGACTTCCCATACAATCAGTGGTCACTTTATAGAAACAAATCCTGGAAAGAGTCACTAAAAATAAATCCAGGACAGGGATAATACCCTTCATGCAGGCAGAATCCATAGTGTATCCCCTCCCTTCCTGACAGGATGAATGCAATGCACTGAATGTATCTCCCCACATTCATATGCCAAAATCCTAACCCTCAAATGTGATAGTATGAGGAGGTAGGGCCTTTGGAGGTAATTTAGGTCATGAGAATGGAGACCTCATCAATGAAATTTGTGCCCTTAGAAGAGACCCTAGACAGCTCTCTAGCCCTTTTCTGCTATGTGAGGATGCATGGAGAGTGCCAGCTATGAACCAGGAAGTGGTCCCTCACTTCCAGATCTTCTGGTGCCTTAATCTTGGGCTTCCCAGCTTCCAGAACTATGAGAAATAAGTGTCTGTTGCTGAAGCCATGCAGCCTACGTACTCTGTTATAGCAGCCCTGACAATGACTAACCACACATTTGTACATCTTCTCCTCAATGTTTCTCTAGCTTTCTCACTGCAAGGATTCACTTTTGCATATTGTTGCCACAAACTTTGCCTAGACCCTTCTGTACACATTCCACTTATCTGTCAAATCTAAAATCCTCTCCCATAAAGCCAACTCCAATATATTTTATCCCTTACAGAGAGTTTAAAAAAAAAAAAAAAAAAAAGGTAAGATAGGGCCAGGCATGGTGGCTTACCCCTTGACATGGTGTGGCTGTAACCCCACCCAAATATCATCTTGAAACCTTCTGTGTTGTGGGAGGGACCAGGTGGGAGATAATTGCATCATGGGGGGAAGTCTTTCCCATGCTGTTCTCGTGATGATTAAGTCTCACAAGATCTGATCGTTTTACAAAGAGGAGGTCACCGCATGAGTTCTCTCTCTTCTCTTGTCTGCTGCCATGTGAATGTGCCTTTCACCTTCCACCGTGATTGTGACCCACATGGAACTGTGAGTCCAATAATCTTCTTTCTTTTGGAAATTGCCCAGTCTTGGGTATGTCTTTATCAATAGTGTGAAAATGGACTAATACACCCCTGTAATCCCAGCACTTTAGGAGGCTGAGGTGGGAGTTCCTTGAGCCCAGGAGTTCAAAACCACCCTGGACAACATGGTGAGACCACATCTGTACTGAAAATTTTTCAAAAAATTAGCCAGGAGTGGTCACACACACCTGTATTCCCAGCTACGCAGTAGGATCACTTGAGTCCAGGAGATCAAGGCTGCAGTAGGCTATGATTTGATTGGGTCACTACCTGGGTGACAGAGTGAGACCCTGTCTCAAAAAAAAAAAAAAAAAAAAAAAAAAAAGAAAACGTAGGATGAGAAACCCTTGGTTTGATTGGTCTTCATTTCCCAGTGAATTGATTTAAAGAGTAGCCGTTTTCTCTCTATCATCCCTCATTTCGTGTACATAATTATGGCCCGTGGACATATCTCATATGTCCAGGCTTTTCCCACCTTCTCTTACTCATCAAATTTTTTATCTATCAGCCACCATTCCAGGCCTCAGAGAGCTATGCATTCAAGGGTAAGCCTGAAAGTCTGGTTTCATTTCAACATGTTCCTCAGCAGCCATTTTGGTATAAACAATGAGCAGCTGAGTACCTAGTTAGTTCCACAGGACAAATCCAAGCAAATATTCCACAGGCTCAAGTGCTTCCCCCTGTTGACAAGGCCTGGAGGCTGCTTAGGATGGGCAGATGAGAAGATTAAAATGCACGGCCAGGCTTTCATCTTTTAATTGGTCTCTCTCTTTGGCATTCTTTTGGAAGACAAAAGTGTGGGATGAGGCTTTAGTTTCCTTCCACTTCACACAAACATGAGTCAACTCTAGCCAGAAGGGGTAAAGAACACTCAAATATGTGGCATAGCAGCCTCATTCCCAGAGGCCAGCACGGTTCACAGAAACTGCAAACCCAGCTTACTCCAAGTCCATGTCTGTGTCTTACAGGATGTTTACTGAGTATCTGCTATGCAAAATGAAATCAAAGCAAATTCCGTAGAAAATCTAACCAAAAGATACTCAGGTGAAATCTTTTCATGTTACCTAACAAATTCTGGGAAAATCACCCGGATGACAAGCAACTGGAAAGTTAGGGAAAACATAATTTCCGGTTTCCAGTATTGCTACTTTCACACAATAATTTACTGAATAGCTGAAGATAGTGGAATTCACCAGAGCTAACCCAGCAAATCGCAATGCCATAGAAGATCAAACCTTAAAGGGGCCTCTACAATTATCTAACAGCTGGCATAAGTGTAAATCACTATATATAAGTGAGAAAATTAGGGCTCTTGCCTTAAAGAGACAAAGTAAAATTGGTAGGGCTAAGCAAACTCTGTGTGTGTGTGTATGTGCGTGTGTGTATACACACACACGCACATACACATATACACACATATATATACACACATATATATGTACATAGCAACAAGCACAAGGTTTGGGTTAGACACAACTGTTTCAATTCCAGCCCTGCCACTCTCTAGCTATGTTACAGGATTTCTAAGCCTCCCTCTATTTTTCCTTCTATTTAACCCAATTTACCTAAGAAGGCTGGCCAACTCCTATGTCCTTCCCAAAGGCTTTCTGCCTTCCATGGTGAAACTTATTTAAAAAAAAAAAAAAAAAGCCGGCTGGGCGCAGGGGCTCATGCCTGTAATCCCAGCTCTTTGGGAGGCCGAGGAGGGCGGATCACCTGAGGTTGTGAGTTTGAGACAAGCCTAACCAACATGGAGAAACCCCGTCTCTACTGAAAAAAAAAACATAAAATTAGCCAGGCATGGTGGCACATGCCTGTAATCCCAGCTACTCAGGAGGCTGAGGCAGGGAATCGCTTCAACTTGGGAGAGGAGGTTGCAGTGAGCCGAGATTGCACCGTTGCACCTGGGCGACAAGAGCAAAACTGCATCTCAAGGGGAAAAAAAAAAAATTTCAAAGTGACAAAGTTGGGATACACAGTACTTTTCCAGTACTTCTGTACACCAAAAATGAAATTCTAAGGCCGCCCCCAACCATCTGAATGGACCCCTCCTCTCAGTCAAGGGCATTGCAAAGTTAACCTGAAAAATGAGTTCAGGAGTGGGAAGTGGGGCAGGGCGTCAGATGCCTCACTCTGCCCGCCTCCCTTTTGGAATTCAGGAAAAGCTGACCAGCATTAACATCAACACAGACCTTAAGTCTGATAAGACATATTCACAATGTATTCTCTCTGAAGTCGGCTACCTGCAGGCTTCATCTGCACGATAAAACCTTGGTCTCCACAACCCCTTATCATCATTCAGGCATTCATTTTTATTGATAATAATTCTATCAACAAATTGCCAATCAGAAAATTTTTTAATCAACCTATGCGCTGGGAGGCCCCTGCATTGAGTTGTCACACTTCCAGATGGAATCAATGTAAATCTTACGTGTATTGACGTATTGTATCTCCCTAAAACATATACAAGCAAGCTGTACCCTGACCACCTTGGGCACATGTCAGGACCTCCTAAGGCTGTGTCCTTAACCTTGGCAAAATACACTTCCTAAATTGATTGAGACCTGTCTCAGATACTGTTGGGTTCACACTTCATATTGCCAACGTATATACTTAAGATATTGCCCTTGGGTTTAAAAGTCCTAGAGAACAATGGCATAGCTGACTAGAAATCTGCTAAGGAAAATATAAGGATGAGACTGTATTAAACAAGAATGACAATCATTGGTGCTGGAACACAACTGGACATCTGTATGCAAACAAACATAAACCTCAATTCAAACTGTCCATCATATGCAAATATAAATCAAAAAAAACTTAGAACTTTTAGAAGTTTTATAACATTTGAAATAAATTTGTGATATTCGGCTAGGCAAAAATGTCTCAGATATGAACCACAAGCACAATCAATATAAGTGAAAAAAGATAAATTGGATTTCATCCAAATTAAAACTTTTACTCTTTGAAAGGCACTGTGAAGAGGCTGAGGCAGGAGAATCACTTAAACCTGGGAGGTGGAGGGTTGCAATGAGCTGAAATCACCACTGCATTCCAGCCTGGGCAACAAAGGAGGACTCCATCTCAAAAAAAAAAAAAAAAAAAAAAAGAGAGAGAGAGAGAATGAAAAAAAAAAGTCAAACCACTGGAAGAAATGTTTGTAAAACATATCTGATAAAGGACTTGTATCTAGAAAATAGAACTCTCAAGCAGTCCAATTTAAAAGATGGGTAAACAATCTAGACACTTCATCGAAGATATATAGATGGCAAATAAGCACATGAGAATGTGCTCGATATCAATAGCATAATAAAAAGACTCACGTTTTAGTATAAGCTTTGTGGATTTATTAATTCAATGGACATTTATTAGGCTCTTATTGTAGTAAACATTGGATTTGCAAAATCATATGACATGCGTTGCTTTTAAGGAGTCAAGATGTGTGAGGAACAAAGGTAAATGAACAATGAAATAGACTAGAAGTACAGTAATCCATCCCATAATGACTGGATATTTCTGAGAAGTGTATCCTCAGGCAATTTTGTAAAAATAAATAAATAAATAAAGACTGTTTTTGATGTTGACCTCTGACAGCTTTCAAGGCCCCCACCCTCCCCTTTCCTCTTCACCCCACGTCTGGGCAACCTGAAAAGAAAGCCCATATATACCATCTGTCCCTTGGCACTCATGGAAATTTCAAACTACCCATCCTGAGTGGCAAAAAAGAGGCACCCCATCCAGGTTCCACCCCTTAACCACAATAAAAATCTCAAACCACCAACCCTCTCCCCATCTCCTCACTTCAGACAAAATCTGAGTCCTTCTCCTGTGAATCTTTAGCTATTTACTTTGTGTGCCATTTGTCCTGACATCCAGAAATTCATGAAGAAGGAGCTAAGGCCTAGGTGCTCAAACTAAACAATTAAGTCATTAGGAAAATGCAGATTAAAACCACTACTGCATACCTACAAACATATTAGTACTACCTTTAAGAATGGCTAAAATTTTAAGACCTCACAATAGCAAGTACTGACAAGGGGGTAGAAGAATAGAACTCTCATACATTGTTGGTAAGAATGCAGAACAGTGTGGCCAATGTAGAAAGCAGTTCATCTATTTCTTGTAAATTTTAGCATATACTTTCCATATGTCCCATCAATCCCACTCCTCAGTATTTACTCAGGTAAATAAAAAGCCTAGTATGAATGCTCATAACAGCTTCAAAATTCCCAAAAAGCTGGAAACAACCCAAATCTCCTTCTAATGGATTATCAAACCGTGGTACATCCATGCAAGGAATACTACTCAGCTATAAAAAGATATGAGGTACTGATGATAGAAACAACAATATGGGTAAGTCTCAAATACATTATGCTAAATGAAAGAAGCCAGACTCAAAAGGCTACAAATAATAAGATGCCACTTATATATACATATATGACATTCCCCAAAAGACTAAACTACAGGTACCTATAAGGACTAAAAGCAGATCAGGGGTTGCCAGGGCAGAGGGTAGAGTGGGAAGAGTTGACTACAAAAGGGTGCACAAAGAAACTTGGAGGGGGAAGGTAATGGGACAGTGCTGTATTCTGGTGGGCTGACAGTTACATACTTGTATGCATTTGTCAGAACTCAGTATACTAAAAAGGATAAACTTTACTGTAAATCATATTTCAATTTAAAAGGATAAGTCGATAGTATGAAAGAGCTATCAGAAATGTTGCTATTATCTGAACTGATATTAATAGAAGTTTAGGATAGTAGCTTATAAACTTTACTGAGCATTAATAACTGAAGAAGGATTAAAGACTTAGATGTAAAACCCAAAACTATAAAAACCCTAGAAGAAAATCTAGGCAATACCACTCAGGACATAGGTATGGGCAAAGATTTCATGACGAAAACATCAAATGCAATTACAACAAAAATAAAAATTGACAAATGGGATCTAATTAAACTAAAGTGCTTCTGCACAAAAAAAGAAACTATCATCAGAGTAAACAGACAACCTACAGAACGGGACAAAAGTTCTGCAATCTATCCATCTGACAAAGGTCTAATATTCAGAATTTACAAGGAATTTAAACAAATTTACAAAAAAAAACCGCATTAAAAAGCTGGCAAAGGACACGAACAGACACTTCTCGAAAGAAGACATTTATGCAGTCAATGAACATGTGAAAAAAAGCTCAACTCACTGATCATTAGCGAAATGCACATCAAAACCACAATGAGATACAGTCTCATTTAATAATCACAGTCAAAATGGCGATTATTAAAAAGTCAAGACTATCACAAGAACAGAAAACCTAACATCGCATGTTCTCACGCATAAGTGGGAGTTGAACAATGAGAACACATGGACACCAGGAGGGGAACATCACACACCGGGGCCTGTCAGGGGGTGGGGGGCTAGGGGAGGGATAACATTAGAAGAAATACCTAATGCAGGTGATGGGTTGATGGGTGCAGCACACCACCATGGCATGTGTATCCTATGTAACAAAACTGCACGTTCTGCACACATACCCCGGAACTTAAAGTAAAATTAAAAAAAAAAAAAAAAAAGTCAAGAAACTAGAGATGCTGTCAAGGCTGTGAAGAAATAGGAATGCTTTTACGGTTGGAGGGAATGTAAATTAGTTTAACCATTGTGGAAGACAGTGTGGCAATTCCTCAAAGACTTAGAACCAGAAATATGATTTGACCAGCAATCTCATTACTGGGTATACACCCTAAGGAGGATAAATCATTCTATTATAAGGATATATGCACGCATATGTTCACTGCAGCACTGTTTACAATAGCAAAGCCATGGAATCAACCCAAATGCCCATCAATGATAGACTGGATAAAGAAAATGTGGTCCATATACACCATGGAATACTGTGCAAACATAAAAAGAAATGAGATCATGCTGTTTGCAGGGACATGGATGGAGCTGGAAGTCATTATCCTCAGCAAACTAACACAGGAATAGAAAATCGAACACCACATGTTCTCACAAGTGGGAGCTGAACAATAAGAACACACGGACACAGGGAGGGGAAAAACACATACTGGGGCCTGTGGAAGGGAGATCATCAGGAAAA
Organism: Macaca thibetana thibetana; assembly: GCF_024542745.1. Classification (NCBI taxonomy): domain Eukaryota; kingdom Metazoa; phylum Chordata; class Mammalia; order Primates; family Cercopithecidae; genus Macaca; species Macaca thibetana. The sequence goes on along the minus strand of NC_065594.1, from coordinate 55,588,556 downwards.
ATAGCTAATGCATGCTGGGCTTAATACCTAGGTGATAAGTTGATAGGTGCAGCAAACCACCATGGCACATGTTTACTTATGTAACAAACCTGCACATCCCACACATGTATCCCAGAACTTAAAATATTTTTTAAAAAGAATCACCAGGACTGCTGGGTGTGGTAGCTCACACCTGTAATCCCAGCACTTTGAGAGGCCAAGACAGGTGGATCACTTGGGTCCAGGAGTTCAAGGCCAGCTTGGGAAACATGGCAAACTGCATCTCTACAAAAAAATACAAAAATTAACTAGACGTGGTGGCACATGCCTACAGTCCCAGCAACTGGTGGGGTTGAGGCAGGAGGATCGAGTAAGCCCAGGAAGTCGAGGCTGCAGTGAGCCGTGATCACACCACTGTACCCCAGTCTGGGTGACAGGTCATCAGGACTATTTGTTAATACTTTAGATTCCCACCTCTGCCACCATTCTTGGGCCAGTGTGTCCCGGGTAGGAGCCAGGAATCTGCAGTTTAATAAGCATTTCAGATGATTCTGATGCAGGTGGTCCAAAAACTATACTTCGGAGTTGTTATGCAGCATTATCATGGCAAAAGCTAAAACACCCTTCCGCCATTTTTTCATCTGAGTCTTACTCGTTTCCAAGTTTCAGCAACTCTGGCTATAAAGACAGAAGTATGGGCATCTTCTGGAACTGCCACTCTCAACCTATTGCCTCTGGATGAGTGAGACACATGAAACACGGCAGTTTGGGGCTCATCACCATAGATGCAACCTTGCAAAGTGCCTGTGATATAGAAGACAGTAAATATTTGTAACATGGAAGCATCTGTAAAACTAAGCAACACATGCAGCTAGTCTATTTTAATCCATCACTATAGTACAATGTTTCTTATATACAAGGTGCTCTATACATGTGTTCTGAATGAAATATTCTGTGTCTGTCATGAAAAGGGGAAAAAACAATGAATTTTGGACTCAGAAGACTGAACCTAGTATGTGATAAAGACAGAAGTAGCTGTGAACAAAGGAAAAGAAGGCTTTATCACTGGAGGTGCTAAGCACAACAAACATGATCAAATAACCAGATACTAAGGTCTTTTCCAAACGTCCAATTCTAAGAGAGCTATGGATTTCAGATAATCATCTGCTTCCTGTAATGAACAGTTTTAACAAGCTGGAAAGAAAGAAATTAAATTCACAGAGGAACACAGATCACTCTTAAAACAAACGTTAATCATGGAACATCTAAAGCACTTGTATTTATAGCAAATTTCAAACTGAAAAAAAATAATTCATCATTTTCTGACATTCATCATTCCATTTGGAAGCTAGACTAGAACGTTATTTTCAAAGAAACACTGTGCTGAATTCCTGTGTGTAAACTAAGGGGAGGAGAGCTGGTCCCACTGAAGAGGTGTGAGGGCGGAGCAGGCAGAAATTCTGAACATCCCTGAGAAGGCACCTGCTCTGTACATCCCACCCCCATCTCCCAAGAGCCACCATCACCGTCTGAGAGCTCTGCTCACAGAGCCCCATTTGGAAACTTTCCCCCAAAATAAAGCTACAGGACAAATCCAAAGCCTTCTATTGGGACGCACAAGAAACCTAGCTTATTTCCTAAATTTTGCTTATTTCCAATTTAGGAAATTTGGCTGGATTATGTATTCGGCTGGATTATGTAACTTCACATGTATTAGTCATTCCATATATTTGTCTGATATTTTCACTAAAATATCCCAAACACGTAGAAAAGTCACTGGCTTTTTTAGCCAGTGAGTACTCAAATATCTGTTGAATAAATTAATTTCTAAATATGATATAGCTTATAAACAGCAATATATGACAGATCTTCAGTTTATTCAAATTCTCCTTACAGATATTGGTAAGAATTAAATGTCAAAGGTTAGCTCTTCCAGAGAATAATTGCAATTTTAGAAACCATTAAGTAAATAAAACTCCAATTGGTCAAAAATATTAGAGTAGATTTTTGTAGAGGATGGTCCATAGTCCTTTCCTCTGTCCAGCATCCAGGCCATCACCCCAAATACGCTAGTCATTACTAATGCTAATGTATATACAGCCAGCTCTCTCTGAATTAAACAAAATTGTGAAGAATAAATCCTAGGGGAAAAATACTTGGATTCATTCCATATCATAAATAAGGTCTTAAAAGCCTTTTTTTAAAAAAACAAAAGTAAGTTGTTCTTATCTCAGGTACAAAAATAAATTTGTACTACTAGGATTTGATCCAAAAGTAAAACTTCATAGCTTTCATATTAAAAGCTTTCAATTAAAGACTTAAAGCTGTAATTCCAAGTTACGATTTAGAACATTTGATAGGTAAAAAGCCCATTAAGAATGCCTTATGTGCAATCATCAAAGAAGTGCCACCGTATACTACCCCTGAATCACTGTTTTTGTTTAAAAAACAGTTGGGAGGGGGTTGTCCTCAACTTATTTACGTAGCACTCCTCTTAGTGGCTAAAAGCTTTGTTAATAATGCAGTGCCTTCTCATCTTTGTTAGCTAGTGAAACGAGGTTTAAATTTCACATTCAATTGGTAGCGGCTATGGAATGCATTAAATAATGAACGTCTTATTCAGAGCAGAACAAACTAATCTTCAGGTGTGGATTGATACAAAGACAGAGACATTCACAGAATTCAAAACAGAATCAACACCTAACAAATTCTTACTCTCCACCCCGGTGTTACATTACCTATTACATTGCTTAAAAGGTTCGTTCCTCCCTGCAAAGACACTTAGAAGGTATTCATTCAGATTAATGTAAAGGAGCCGGCTTGGAGTGCCTGTATATAACTTAGACACAGAAGGGCGAGCTTTCAAAAATCTTTTAATGTTATTTATAATTACATTAACAATCATAGAGATTAATGAGTAGAATAGTTACTGTTAATTGATTGGGTCAGACAAATACTGAGTCTGGAGAGAGGCACATACCTAAATAATATGTTATACTTGACAGCATAAATTCTTTTTCCACTGACAAGTGGAAAGACAGCAATAACTCTTCTGTGGAGTAAGAACAGCATAATTTTATTCATCTACTCAACCAACATTTAGTGAACATCTACTAGGCTCCAGGCAGGATGCTAAGGATACTTTCAACAGAAATGTCACTACATCTAACATCCTAAATACACATATATATATTCATTAGTAACATATAGAGTCTTTTACAAACATGTGCAGTTTTAGGGAACAATTACAAAATTTCCCCACATATTTTAATTATGACTTTGCTTCATCTAAGATGCACCGTGTATATGACGTGTGTGTGTGTGTGTGTGTGTGTGTGTGCACGCACACACACACACTTTACAAGGAGGAGACATTTTCCATCCGGGGGGGATAATTTATAAAATGTTCTTCAATTGTATGTTTTACAAGCATGTCTCACTGGCCAACTCCTTCAACTAAATAAGTAACTCTCCTTCTTTGTTCAAGAAAAGCATTTCAGCAATGAGTGACTGGGTAACATTCAGATACAGAGCTCTGTCTCAGAAAGTTCACCCACATGCCTGCAATAAAGAAGTCTTAGGATTTGCCTTGATGGTTCAGAATTCCACCAATACCACAGGAGAGAGAGCAGCTTCCTAAAGAGTGCTTAGTTTCTTCTTGGAACAACAACAACAACAACAAAATGCTAAGGGGAGGAGAAAAAAATGTGCATCAAAAAATGAAGCCCAATTTTCTACAAATTTAAATATTATTTCATAAAAACATTTCATAATCATGAGACCTAGCTTAAACTTTGTTTACAAAAGATTTTATAACTGAAAGGAAATACGGGGTAGAAATATGTTGTAACAGGCCGGGCACGGTGGCTCCCGCCTGTAATCCCAAAACTATGGGAGGCCGAGGCGGGTGGATCATTTGAGGTCAGGAGTTCGAGACCAGCCTGGCCAACATGGTGAAACTCCATCGCTACTAAAAATACAAAAATTAGATGGGCACGGTGGTGGGCACCTGTAATCCCTACTTGGGAGACTGAGGTAGAAGAATTGCTTGAACCCAGGAAGCAGAGCTTGCAGGGAGTGAAGATCATGCCACTGCACTCCAGCCTGGGGGACAGAGCAAAACTCCGTCTCAAAAAAAAAAAAAAAAGAAATATGTTGTGACAGTCTCCTGTTATAATTTAACCTGAAGCCAAAATTATAAATAACAGGACTAGGAAATTGAAATTGACTCTGAAACAATATGCTCACTACAAGCTATTTGCTGGCAGATTTAATCCAGTAATTTCAGTAAGATATCACTTGTATTTTCTTTATAATTAAGTCCCTATTTTTTAAAGATTGAATACTACTATTCCATTACTATAATCAGAATATTGTTCAAATAATATGTTTTCATTTCCTTTGAGCAGGTTTTCTGTTTCAAAAACTAGGCTAATACCCAAGTGAGAACATAAACGGTTTGAGACACCATTGTATTCCACTGTAATTTTGTGTATTCCCAAACTCTCAAGTCCTATTTGGAAAAGGTCAAAATATTAAGAATAAAAACTACAAATTCAGTCCTTCCATTTAGTTGCATTCTTCCATTTTATGTCCCCTTCTGCTTTGAGTTTCCCAACACACGGAAGCATTCTGACCTCTACTGCCAGAAGCTGGAACTTTTTTCACAAGTGTTTTTACTTCAGTTATATTTTTCTATAAAATTCACAACATCCATAGAAATGTTTCTGAAAGCACAATCCACAACAATTTTCTTGACAGCTCACAAATGCTAGGAATTTTTTTTTTAATGTGGTATTTTCATTTGATGATAATCCTACTAAACGTTTTATAAGTTATCAAGCCAAAAGCAATTCTTTTGCAATGTTAATTCAAATTGGAAGATATTTTTAAGGATGAATAAATGTTTCTTAAATTGGAGTCAGTTAACAACACACTTTTGGAAGCCACAGACACTGATCCACAATACTGTTCATTTCAGATGTGTTTAAGCATTGTTTTCTTTAAGAGTACAAATGTAAGTTTTGTTAAAGTCACTGACTTCTATTGTTCTCTATTTAGATTTGCAAACAAATATTTCAAGGAATAAATGGACATTAAGTCATGTATTCAAATTTATGAAATTGTGATTTGATAATGAATACACCAATTTGAGGGGAAGTTTATATTTCTGAAAAAAATCAGTTGAAAGTTTAAAATGACTAAAAGCCAAAGAAGAAACTAGGAGTATGATTTAAACTCCTTGGTTAGTTTGATTTACCAGTGAGTCCTTCAGTATATTTAAGAAATAGCAAATAAACTGAGATCACAGAAAAAGATGTCAAAGCTTTAAAACATACATACAAAACTGGTTATAACATTACAAGATTATGAGTGGCTATTATTTTTCTATATGTTTTTCAGCCAATTCTGGGTTTTTTTCAATAGGCATTATTTCCTTAATAATCAGAAAAAATTACTTTTCAAATTACAGTATAAATAGTATATAATAAAGATGGTACATCCTTTATGGACACATGAGGTGAGAAAATAATTGAAAACTTAGTTAAAAGTGGCTTGAAGACAATGATTTTGTTCTAAGTAGCAAGAAATCCACAGTTATAAACCAGTCCCAAAATGTCCTTGGGGTCCCAGGTCCATCTATCTGCATGCTTTGTTGCCTCAGGGTCACAAGGTGGCTGCCGGACATCTGCACCGCACACCCTCATCCAAACAGAAAAAGAGAGAAAGGGTAAGATTACAGGGTTATCCCAGGATCCTGTACCACTTGACCAGCAAGGCAATAGCTCTCCTGAGCTGCACTCAGTAGTCCTCTGGGACACACAGCCAACCCAAGCAGCAAGGGTGTCTGGGAAGACACATATTTTCATCTGGATTTACTAACATTCTCATAAATGTCAGGGTTCAGATGGGAAGTGATAAAAGTATCAAGTAGATGATTTGTAGTATTTGCCCAGTAGATCATGAAAATTAGAAGGAAAAAAAAAGGTGAATTCACCTGGGTAGTTGTCTATCAAGACAAATCCTAAGACTTCTGAACAGTTAAAATAGATCCACTGCTCATGCCTTACACTCAAGTTATTCCAAGTAGATGGATGATTTTAAAGCATGAAAGGTGAATCCACAAAATAACCTAAAGAAACTAGGATAATTTTTGTACTCTAGGAATGAGAAAAATCTTTGTAATACAAAACCCAGAAATCATAAAAGAAAAAATAAACTCAACTAGATAAAAAGTTTTTAAGTTTTTCATGGAAGACAAAACACAAACTGACACACACACACATCAAGTCACCTATTAGGCAAAGAGCCAATTTCTATAATAAGGAAAGTGCTCCTACAAAAGAGGGGAAGAGAATATAAAGAGTTAACAGAAAAAGACACAAATTATATTTAGACATACTAATCTCACTTATGAGATAAATATAAAATCAAAAGTACGAGGTATCATTTTCATCTTTGGTGGACAGAACAAGAATGAGGTAACAGAACCTTTCATGTGAGGCTGATGGAAGTAGAAACTGGCCAAGCATCTAGAGTGGAAAAGCAACAACTGAGCAGTTGGGAGTTACCCCACTGCTGGAACTGCACACATGCAAAACGACCCGTGCCCATTGTTATAAACCAAAGCACTGCTTATAATTACAAATATGAGGGGAAAAGGCAAATAGCAAAAGAGGACAAGTTAAATGAATTCTAATTTATCCATACAATGTAACACAACACAATTGTATCACCTGAAGTCGGGAGTTCGAGACCAGCCTGACCAATATGGAGAAATCCCGTCTCTACTAAAAATACAAAATTAGCCTGGTGTAGTAGCACATGCCTGTAATCCCAGCTACTCGGCAGGCTAAGGCAGGAGAATTGCTTGAACCTGGGAGGTGGAGGTTGTGGTGAGAGGAGATCGTGCCATTGCACTCCAGCCTGGGCAACAAGAGCGAAACTCTGTCTCAAAAAATATATATATACCTAATACATACATATGTATGCATATATACACGTGTATTTTTTTTTAAACAAAGCACTTTATGTGCCAATATATAAGGGCTGTCAAGCAATACTGTTAAGTAACGAAACCAAGGGACACAAGAGTATGCATATAGCCAGCTCTCTGTATCTTTTGGGTTTAACAATCTTATATAAGGAACCTGAACATCCACGGATGTTGGTATCTGCAGGGAGTCCTGACGCCAATCCTCCAGGCATGCTGAGGGTCGACTGTATTGTGTTTCCATTTGTATTTTTAAAAATTAAGCCATGTATGAAACATGAAGAATATCCAAAACATTAAAAGAAGCCCTCTGAAGATTTTTTTTATTTACTATGCACAGTTGATTTGTACTTTCTCACCAAGCAGTGACAACTCGGGATGATGTAGAGCCTTTATAGAAGGGGCAACGGGCAACAAGCTGGCTGTGGAACTTGAGCTTCAGAGGTGACTTGAAATATTTTACTCCTTGGCAAAGCGCCTGAAAAGGGCAGGATCCAAAACGTCTACTATATATTCAAACAACTATGGATTCATTTTTTAAACAAATTTCTATTGTAAGATGTGACTATCGGTGGAGAATTTGCTCTCATTTAATCTTTAATCAAGGATTTTTACCATTACCTGATATGAGTAGCACAGTGACAGATGGCAGCTTCATGAGGGCTAGAAGGAACAGGAAGGTGTGTTAACTGGCTTGGGAGAGAAGGGGACACTGGGAGACAGAAAAGTAGTCACGTGCCAGATAGAGATGTTTTGGTCAAAACGACTGACTGCAAATATAATGGTGGTCTCACTTTAAGACTACAAGGGAGCTGAAAATTTCCCATTTTCTATCTAGTGATATCACAGCAATCACAGTATCGTAGTGCAATGCATTATGTGTTTGTGGTGATTCTGGTGTAATTGAACCTACTATGCTGCCAGTATTATAAATGTATACCATGAACATTATGTACAGAACATAATATTTGATAATAATAATTATGTTACTATACTGTTTATCATAGTTTTTAGAGTGTACCCCACTTATTTAAAAAAAAAAAAAAAAAAAAGGTTAACTGTCAAACAGTGTCAGGCCAGTCCCTCCAGAGGTATTCCAGAAGAAGGCATTGGTGTCATAGGAGACGACAGCTCCATGTGTGCTATTGCCCCTGAAGGCCTTCCAGTGGGACAAGATGTGGAGGTAGAGGACAGTGATATTGATGATCCTGACCCTGTGTAGACCTAGATAATCCTCGTGTTTGTGTCTTGGTGTTTAACAAAAAAGTTTAAAAAGTTAAAAAAAAAAAAAAAAGTTGTAAACATTGAAAAAAGGTTATAGAATAAGAATACAGAGAAAGAAAATAGTTTTGTACAGCTGCACAATGTGTTAAGTGTCATTACAAGAGTCAAAAAGTGTAAAAAAATGAATATTTTATTAAAGTTACAGTGAGCTAAGTTTATTCTTGAAGAAAGAAAAATCACTCTTTATAAATTCAGTACAGTGTAAGTATACAGTGTTTATAAACTCTGCAGCAGTGTCAGTAACGTCCCAGGCCTTTACGTTTAGTCACCAGTGACTCACTGATTCACCCAGAGCAGCTTACAGTCCTGCAAGCTCCATTCATGGTGAGTGCCCTATACGAATGGAGCATTTCTTATCTTTTATACCATATTTCTACTGTACCTTTTCTATGTTTAGATATGTTTAAATACACAACCACTGTGTTACAATTATCTACAGTATTCAACACAATAACAAGCAGCACAGGTTTGTAGCCTGGAAGCAATAAGCTACATTATATAAGCCTATGTGTTTGGTAGGCTACACCATCTAGGTTTGTGTAAGTCCACTCTATGATGTTCACACAATGACAAAATAGCCTATATGACACATTTCTCAGAAGGGTATCCCCATCATTTAGCGACACATGCCTGTACTCTACTTCTCAGTGGTAGAAAATAAAAGCAGCAATAGAAATGAGCCACAACAGATATTCTGCAACTTTAAAGACATGACGATGTATTCAGAAACTATACAATCTGAACTTCCCCTACTTCGGCATACTTTTCCGATTCCCATACTAATTCACCCTAGCATCTTCCCAACAATCGAATTTCTCTCCTAGTAAGAAAAGAGGCCACAAGGCAGGGAGGAGGAGAGACGTGTGTGTATTTCATAGTTCCCTACTACTCCTGTACAAAGTTTAGAGCCTTTCTCTGTTATAAGGGCCTATAAAAGGCAAGCATTAGGAAGGTTATAGAAACTTGCAAACCCTCCAGGGACCTCAGAATAAGCATGCATAACTGTAAGGGAAACCTTGGACCAGAGATGTTCTCTACACCCTTGGCACTGGGACCACTGTTTCTACCAGATCATGTCCCTATCCCATATCCTGAAACCTCTGCCAGTGAGCCACAGTAAGTCTTTACAATGTGCAGAGTAACAATAAAAGCTGCTATAGGAAATAACACCAAAAATAAAGGGAAAAATAAGTCCCTATTCTCACGGAGCTCATGACCTCTTGCAATCAAAAGCTATGAATGCATGCATGCCAGCCCACAGAGCCTCGAATTTACAACAGAGCAGCTTTCACCAACTAAAACAACTCAGTACATAAGCACAAAGGGGATAGTATAGCAAGTGGCCTGCAACAGATGAAGCCAGGCGGGCATTACTATGCTATTCATCTCATCTTATTCCCCTCTATCATGCAATCTGTCCTCGCCTTATCACCCAGACTTCCTGAAAGAGAATTCTATACTCTCCCACCTTCGCATCTCCGATTTACTTCTCAGTGAACTCCTACTTGTCTTCCACCTTCACTCTGAAATTGCTCTAGGCCACTAGGGAATCCTAATTTGCAGATAACATAGAGATTTGGTGGTGGGAGGGGTCACTTCTCTGAACTCTTAATTTGATGCTATCCATTTCAATATTTAACTATTTCTAGGTCACAATGCTTTCTGGAAACATGATGAATGCTGTGAGACTTCTCCCCAGAAATCTCTCTTACACACACACTCACAATGCAGAAGGTTCAGAAGCACTCTGAAACATAACCCTGGAAAAGTCAGGTCAATAAATACCAGCTTAAGAACTGCTGACCGCTTCTTTTGGTTTTGGTAACAATTTTTTCTTACTGGTTACTGCACTTACTTTGGAATCTTTTTCCTGGGTTCCCCTTGCTGTGCTGACCTCTTAGACATGACTGTTCCTCAGGGTTATAAATTCAGGCAAATCCTCTCAAAATATTCCTCCTTGCTCATTTACTCTCATGATCTCAGGCATCATCTGCACACTTAGCAGTCTGAAACCTCTAATGCCAGCACAAACCTCACCTCTACAATTCTTACTTCAAAACCTACCAGTTGGTGGAATCCCCACCTTAGCTAACAATATACTCAACGTGACCAAAATCAAATTCACCCCCCTTAGCTCCCTGTCCCCGACATAGCCAGATTGTTTTTCTATTCTCTCTCTTTCTCAGTTCATAATGTCAAGTCAATATCACAATTCTACTTCCGGGATGGTCAAGTAGCTCCCCTTAGACCAACCCTTCCACAGATAAAAACTACAAACTTAGGACTAATGTATTTTTTAAAAAATTCTGACGGTACTGGAGAGCAGCTGAAAGCAGGCATTTACTGGAGGTGAGTTGACATGTGGAAGAAGGAACTGCACTAAATGAGCATCTAGTTTGTACTGCCTGAAGACAGGCCCTGGTCTGTCCATGTTAAGAGGCTAAAATTCTCATGGAAAACTCACGGTCTCATCCGCCTTCAGAAATAGAGGACAGAGTTCAGGACAACCACAGTCACCGGAAAGTAAGGCTGAAATTTCAGGCAAGACAGAACTAGAGAGAGAAAATATAAAAACTCCCAAATCTCTAGACAGCCCCTGAACCACAGGTGCAGGCTTACTCCAAGCGGCGTAGTGAAGGCAAAAAGACCTGACCTGAGATTTAAACTGCCACCACTACAGGGAAAACAGAATTTGCAGTTTGAGTCCATGTAAATTAAGTGCCTGGTTTTGTTGCTCTTTTGGTTCTTTTTCAAGGCAGAGTCTCGCTCTATCACCCAGGCTGGGGTGTAGTGGCACAATCTTGGCTCACTGCAGCCTCCACCTCCAGTGTTCAAGCAATTCTTGTGCCTCAGCCTCCCAAGTAGCTAGGATTACAGGCGTGCACCACCATGCCCAGCTCATTTTTGTATTTTTAGTAGGGACAGGGTTTCACCTTGTTGACTAGGCTGGTCTCGAACTCCTGGCCTCAAGTAATCTGCCCACCTTGCCTCCCAACATGATGGGATTACAGGCATGAGCCACTGCGCCGAGCCTAAATGCCTGTTTTAACAAAACAAACAAAACACACTCTTTGGCAAAACATCACAGAACTGTGAGTTTCCACAACTTATCATTTATAATGTCCAGGATATAATCCAAGTTGCTTGACATAAAGGAACCAGGAGAAAGTGGCCACTCTCCAGGAGAAAAAACAATCAAGAGAGACTCCAAGATGTTCCAGCTATCCTAATTAGCAAGCAAGCATTTCAAAGCAGCTATCATTCCAATACCCAGGTACAGAAAGGAAAATATGCTCATGATAATAATGAAAGAAAATCTCAGCAGAGAAATGCAGACCATAAAAAATGAACAAAAAATAAGAACCAAGCCCAAGAACTGAAAAATAAAGTGGCTAAAATGAAAAGTTTCACCAGATAAGAGTAACAGCTGAAGAGACGACCAGAATCAAAAGTCAGTGAACCTGAAGACAGATCAATAGAAATCATTCAATCTAATGAACAGAAAGATAAGAGATTGACGAAAGTAAACCTTAGGGACCTGTGGGAAAACATTAAAAGAGCTAACATTACTGGATAACAATTGGTGCCCCAGAAAAAGAAAAGAGTAGGACAGAAAATGATATTTGATAAAATAATAGCCAAAATTTTCTCCATAACTGAGGAAAACACATTCAGAGATTCAAGAAGATCAGCAAATACCAAGCAGAATAAATGCAAAGAAAATGGTATGTAGCAAATCAGTCAAACCACTGAAAACCAAGTATAACCAGGAAATCTTGAAAAGCAATGAGAGAAAAATGACACATTACATACCAGAGTACCTTGATTTGAATTACAAGTTACTTCTCATCAGGGACAATGGAACTGGAAAAGAGTGGCACACAACCACCACTCAAAGAAAAAAAAAAGTCCACTCCATTTATAATACCACCGGCTACTGGCCTCAGACATCAAACACCTAAGAGTAAACTAGACCTTTTTTCTCACACTCAAACCCTCCCAGAACTACTGATTCTACCTCCTTTAGATCTATTTGAGCTACCACATCTCTCCCAACAAGTAGCAACTTGAGCCCTCATTTCTCTCCTGAATTCCAGCAATAGCTGTTTGGCTGGCCTCTGGGCAACTCACATTTCAGAGGATGACCTGGGCTCTCTAAGAATACTGATTAGCTCATGCTTTTGCAAAGTCACTCGATGACTTCCTACTGCATTCAAGGTAAAATCCAAACGCTTTACAAGAGAATTCTCCAACTTTTGAATCTCAGGGTCTTTTTATATTTTTAAAAATTGTTGAAGGCCCCCAAGAGCTTTTGTTTATGTGGAATTACCTATAGGTATTTGCTGATAATATAGTCTAGGACAGTGAACAAATATGACAAGGGAAGAATCATTTCAGGGGAAGCCTGGAATGGCCTTAGGAACACAGGAAGTTCCCGGCACAGCACCGACAACCCTCACTACGCCTCCACAGGTCACCAAGGATACTAAATATCTCATTCTAGAACAGAGCAGAAATGAGAATACTTTAGGAAGATTTCTACTATTTCTAGATCCTGATACAAAGAATTAGGACATTGGGGAACTTCACTTTCAAGAAAAGACTAGTTACAGAATAGTCAAAGTAATATACAACTTCCAAATTAATCCATTTATGCCAGAGGTTGCAAAATACTTTTGTGAAAAATCACACCTTGGCGATGAGTTGAACAGTAGGCTGTAAATAACTCCCACAAGTTTTACATTCCAATAATGGAACACTAGGCATAAATGGGTTAAACAAATTTATTGCTAACTTTTAAAACATATTTTGGTGTTACATGCATGGTCTATATCAATACAAATAGCAAAACCAAAAACATAAGGTTAAAAAAAGTTTAAAAGCTTCCTCTGACTCCAACTGAAGTCAGAAAAACATTAGAATATTCTATGACAAATGTTACTTGGGGGAATATCCTAATACTTTATGTTTATCATTTTTCTTCTGAATATCTTCTAACATTTCATCTTATAACCTAGAAAATAGGATCTTAAATAGAAAATACACTTAGTTGAGTAACTAGCAACACTTGTAATATTTATTCACTTCTGGTTTCTGGCCTCCAACATTAAACATCCATAGAACATATAAAGTGTAGACCAGGGAGGCTGGGCGTGGTGGTTCAGGCCTATAGTCCCAGCACTTTGGGAGGCCGAGGCAGGCAGATCCTGAGGTCAGGAGTTCGAGACCGGCCTGGCCAACATGGTGAAACCCCATCTGTACTGAAAATATAAAAATTAGCCAGGCATGGTGGCAGATGCCTGTAATCCCAGCTACTCAGGAGGTTGAGGCAGGAGAGTCGCTTGAACCCGGGAGGCGGAGGTTGCAGTGAGCGGAGATCACACCATTGCACTCCAGCCTGGGGTACAAGAGCGAGACTTCGTCTCGGAAAAAAAAAAAAAAAGTAGACCAGGGAGATACAAATTTCCTCTGAATTAGAATATAATCAAGTCAATTAATCCATTCAGATTAAAACTTCAATAATTTACAAGAATACAAAAGTAAATCTACTCTTTTCCCATATAAAATGTTTTAAAAATATCTAAATTACTACCGTACTTCAATACATCGATAATGTATTTAAAAAATAAGTATACCATAGAAAGAAAATAACGGCCTTTTTTTAAAAAGAGGAAAGAATGAACTATCAGAGCAGATTTGTTTCTGAACTTTAATTGGTCCTAAATTTATACCAAAAACTTCAAAATTTTTCTGAAAGATTTAATATTTAAGAAAATTACTAACAAAATCTAATAGGATATTCCACCCAAGGGTAACATCAAGAGAACAAATTTGAAACTAACTATAAAACAGTATAATTTTCTCAAAAATAAACAGTACTAAAAACATTTTATTCTATATACATATACACACACCTGACCCTCAATATTGTTATTCTAATTTTAACGAGGTAATAGAAAGCACAATTTTACCACCCTTAAGGCCCCTTAGGAATAATTACATAAATGAGGTATACCAAGTTCGCTACAGAAACATTATGTCAGACTAATTTCATACTATGCAGAATGTATAAAGGATGGGGATTATGAAATCAATAAATACAAAATCTACATAATATCTCTAGAAGTTCAAGTATATTAAGGTGCAACTGAAGAACTAGAAAACTTTTCTTTGTAGTTCTAGTAAGTAAGAAGCCAAACTCGCAAGACAAAACTACAAGGAGAGATCATCTCATACCACTTAAAATGGCTTTTATTCAAAAGACAGGCAATAACAAATGCTGGCCAGGATGTGAAGAAAAGGTAACCCTCATACACTGTTGGCGGAAATGTAAATCAGTACAACCAATACGGAGAACAGTTTGGCGGTTCCTCAAAAAACTAAAAACAGAGCTACCTTAAGATCCAGCAATCCCACTCACAGGTATACACACAAAAGAAAAGAAATCAGAATATCGAAGAGATACCTGCACTCTCATGTTTATTGCAGCACTATTCACAATAGCCAAGATTTGGAAGAAACCTAAGTGTCCATCAGCAGATGAACGGATAAAAAAAAATTGATACTTACACACAATGGAGTACTATTCAGCCATAAAAAAGAACAAGACACTGTCATTTACAACAACATCAATGGAACTGGAGATCATTATGTTAAATGAAATAAGCCAGGCACAGAAAGACAAACATTGCGTGTTTTCATGGAGCTAAAAATTTATTTTTATAAATATTTTTTATAAATGTTTGTGGGAGCTAAAAATTAAAACAATTGAACTCATTGAGATAGAGATTAGAAGGATGGTTACCAGAGGCTGGGAAGAGTAGTGGGGAGGTGACAGGGAGGTGGGGAGGGTTAATGGTTACAAAAAAGTCAAAAGAAGGAATACGTCATAGTATTTGCTAGGACAACAGGGTGAACGTGGTCAAAAATAATTTAGCCTAAAAACTCTCAATAAATTCGGTATTGATGGAACATATCTCAAAATAATAAGAGCTATTTATGACAAACCCACAGCCAATATCATACTGAATGGGCAAAGACTGGAAGCATTCCCTTTGAAAACTGGCACAAGACAGGGATGCCCTCTCGCACCACTCCTATTCAACACAGTGTTGGAAGTTCTGGCTAGGGCAATCAGGCAAGAGAAAGAAATAAAGGGTATTCAGTTAGGAAAAGAAGAAGTCAAATTGTCCCTGTTTGCAGATGACATGATTGTATATTTAGAAAACCCCATCATCTCAGCCCAAAATCTCCTTAAGCTGATAAGCAAATTCAGCAAAGTCTCAGGATACAAAATTAATGTGCAAAAATCACAAGCATTCTTATACACCAGTAACAGAGAGCCAAATCATGAATGAACTTCCACTCACAATTGCTTCAAAGAGAATAAAATACCTAGGAATCCAACTTACAAGGGATATAAAGGACCTCTTCAAGGAGAACTACAAACCACTGCTCAGTGAAAGAGGACACAAACAAATGGAAGAACATACCATGCTCATGGATAGGAAGAATCAATATCGTGAAAATGGCCATACTGCCCAAGGTAATTTATAGAATCAATGCCATTCCCATCAACCTACCAATGACTTTCTTCACAGAATTGGAAAAAACGGCTTCAAAGTTCATATGGAACCAAAAAAAGATCCTGCATTGCCAAGACAATCCTAAGCCAAAGGAACAAAGCTGAAGGCATCACGCTGCCTGACTTCAAACTATACTACAAGGCTACAGTAACCAAAACAGCATGGTACTGGTACCAAAACAGAGATATAGACCAATGGAACAGATCAGAGCCCTCAGAAATAATACCACCCATCTACAGCCATCTGATCTTTGACAAACCTGAGAAACACAAGAAATGGGGAAAGGATTCCCTATTTAATAAATGGTGCTGGGAAAATTGGCTAGCCATAAGTAGAAAGCTGAAATTGGATCCTTTCCTTACTCCTTATACGAAAATTAATTCAAGATGGATTAGAGACTTAAATGTTAGACCTAAAACCATAAAAACCCTAGAAGAAAACCTAGGTAATACCATTCAGGACATAGGCATGGACAAGGACTTCATGTCTAAAACACCAAAAGCAAAGGCAACAAAAGTCAGAATTGACAAATGGGATCTAATTAAACTAAAGAGCTTCTGCACAGCAAAAGAAACTACCATCAGAGTGAATAGGCAACCTACAGAATGGGAGAAAATTTTTGCAATCTACTCATCTGACAAAGGGCTAATATCCAGAACCTACAAAGAACTCAAACAAATTTACAAGAAAAAAACAAACAACCCCATCAAAAAGTGGGCAAAGGATATGAACAGACATTTCTCAAAAGAAGACATGCATACAGCCAACAGACACATGAAAAAATGCTCATCATCACTCGCCATCAGAGAAATGCAAATCAAAACCACAATGAGATACCATCTCACACCAGTTAGAATGGCAATCATTAAAAAGTCAGGAAACAACAGGTGCTGGAGAGGATGTGGAGAAATAGGAACACTTTTACACTATTGGTGGGATTGTAAACTGGTTCAACCATTGTGGAAAACAGTATGGCGATTCCTCAAGCATCTAGAACTAGAAATACCATATGACTCAGCCATCCCATTACTGGGTATATACCCAAAGGATTATAAACCATGCTGCTATAAAGACACATGCACACGTATGTTCATTGCGGCACTATTCACAATAGCAAAGACTTGGAATCAACCCAAATGTCCATCAGTGGCAGACTGGATTAAGAAAACGTGGCACATATACACCATGGAATACTATGCAGCCATAAAAAAGGATGAGTTCGTGTCCTTTGTAGGGACATGGATGTAGCTGGAAACCATCATTCTCAGCAAACTATCACAAGAACAGAAAACCAAACACCGCATGTTCTCACTCATAGGTGGGAATTGAACAATGAGACCACTTGGACTCTGGAAGGGGAACATCACACACCGGGGCCTATTATGGGGAGGGGGGAGAGGGGAAGGATGGCATTGGGAGTTATACCTGATGTAAATGACGAGTTGATGGGTGCAGCACACCAACATGGCACAAGTATACATATGTAACAAACCTGCACGTTGTGCACATGTACCCTAGAACTTAAAATATATATATACACACACATATGGTATATAATCTATACTTATGGTACAGAATCTGTATACATATATTATCTACATATAGCACAGAGCAGGGATTAGCAAACTCTAATGCATGGGTCAAATCCAGAGCTCTACCTGTGTTTTTGTAAATAAACTTTTATGGGATCATTAAAAAAAAAAATTTAGCTGTATATTTTTAAATAACTGAAAGAGTACAATTGGATTGTTTGTAACACAAAGCATAAATGCTTGAAGTGAGGGATACCTCATTTACCCTGATGTGATTATTACACATTACATGCCTGTATAAAAATCTTTTGTTACCCATAAATATATATACCTATTATGTACCCAAAATATTAAAAATTTTTAAAAAGCCCAACTTTAGAAGTGGCCATATTCCTATATTCTTTTAATGAACTTGATTAAAAGGAAGCATTTTAGATTTAAAAACAATACTTAAGAATTCACTGACAGCCAGGTGCAGTGACTCATGCCTGTAATCCCAGCACTTTGGGAGGCCGAGGTGGGCCGACCATGAGGTCAGGAGATCAAGACCATCCTGGCTAACACAGTGAAACCCTGTCTCTACTAAAAATAAAAGAAAACTAGCTAGGTGTGGTGGTGGGCACCTGTAGTCCCATCTACTCAGGAGGCTGAGGCAGGAGAACAGCCTGAACCCGGGAGGCGGAGTTTGCAGTGAGCTGAGATCGCACCACTGAATTCCAGCCTGGGCGACAGAGCGAGACTCCGTCTCAAAAAAATAAAAATAAAAAAAATAAGAAGAAGAAGAAAGAAAAAAGAATTCACTGACATACTTTACATTTACCTTTCTCTATTCCAAAATCCTATTTACAGAATATAAAAAATTTTTTAAAAATCTGAGGCACCTCTAGAGAGCAGAAAAAAAACATCATAGGAGCATTAGAAACAAATCCTGACACAGGGAAGAGAATGGAGTTAATTTACAGAAGAAAAGACTAGATAAAAATAAGTCTAAAAAACAGTCAACCCAAAAGAATATATATATGTTTTATATAGAGTTTTATATATATATATAGAGAGAGAGAGACAGAGAGAGAGAGAGATTTATAGTAAAAAAAAAACACACACACACACACACACACACACACAAAAAGAAACACTTATACATTTAATTAGCAACTACAATGACCCATGGGAAAATATACTCAATCCATAAGTAATACTTGGATTAAAAATTAAAGGCCCTCACCTCAATCCCACCATTTGAAAGCTGTATATAAGTCCCTTAAGTGGGTTTTCATTTCCTCATACAAAAAATGACAATATCATCTGCCATTCCTAACAGAGAGGGGTTCTGCAAGAATCAGATGAAAACACACAGGAAAGTACCTTATAAAACCTAAACCACCAACATGAGTTATGTAACTCCAGGCCAGTTAAATTAACATTTTTGCTCACACAGTCCTCATTCACAGTTAATCATTATCTCACTGACCTTCACATGGCAATTGTAAAAACAATCTAACACTTCAAGAATGTAAAGGTAAATGAGGATGCAAAAAACTAGCTGAAAATTATAACCCTGGTCAAATAATTGGCTTCTAAAAATTCCATGAGTTGGACCACACAGAAAAACTTTTGGCACATGAAAAAACTTAGTTTCGCCAGGTGCAGTGGCTCACGCCTGTAATCCCAACACTTTGGGAGGCCGAAGCAGGCAGATTGCCTGAGCTCAAGACCAGCCTAGGAAACAGAGTGAGACCCCCGTCTCTGCAAAAAATACAAAAATTAGCCAGGTGTGGGGGCACACGCCTCTGGCTGCAGCTGCTCTGGAGGCTGAGGTGGGAGGATCTCTTGACTCTGGGAGGTCACAACTGCAGTCGGCCAAGATCATGCCACTGCACTCCAGCCTGGGTGACAGAGTGAGATTCTGTCTCAGAAACAAAAACAAACTTTGTTTCAAGGTGTAAAAGACATGACATCTGCCCTAGCCAGAGTTGTTTACTCCATTGAACAAGACTCATGGGATTCATGAAACTACTTAAATTATGTGCAAAATGTGTGCTTATATTTTTTTAATAAAAGAATCCATAGCTTTCATAAGAATTTTGAGTATCACATAATGAACAAAATTAGAAGCTCTATTGTCAGAAAATAAAAGTTTTGATCTATAAAATTTAACATAGACTAAAGGCGAGTCATGAGTTAAGGGTGAGTAGCCTCTCAGGTAAACTGTCGCCTTTTTACCTAACAGTACAAAAGAATTTTATAAACAAAATTTAAAATGGCAAATAAATCAGAATCTGAAGTTATAAGTTCCACATACAAAACACTTACAATGTATCACTGCTAGCAACAGAAAAGCACACCATTTAAGAAAATATCAGTCCACTGTAAAAGAGTAACACTAAATTATCATGATAATGTGGGAGAATGCTTAAGAATCTTTAATAAAGAAGGAAAGATTTTATAGCATGCAAACTAGCTCAAAAAAGTTGTCAAAATACAAATAACATAAAAATAAAGCACAGGAGGGGACAAGAACACCTACTTCCAGGGCAGATGCACTCCAAACGTCACAGTACTGGTGCAGGGGACATTTTCCATGCCTCCTGTGTGCTCAGCCTGAGAGATGAGGAACGGGAACTAGAAACAGGTGGCAGTGGCTGGAACTCATGCCTGGTGACTTATCTACTTTTTTTGGAATCTGGCCCTTTTCCTTATTTCTGGTGTCCATATTTGACCATATTCCCTCATTGCTCCAATTGAAACAGCTTCTTACTTGCCTCCTGTCATCCTCTGAACCCCATGAAGCAGGTTTTACTGCCACTTTGCAAAAAGAAAACTAAAGCACAGAGAAGTTCTGTAACTTGCTCATGGTCACATAAAGCAGTCGACAAAACATTTTCATAGACGAGAATTTTATTCTTAGCTTTCCAATATCAAGAAGCTACTTTGTCTGTCTAAAAGTAGGGCTTGACAATATTTCATTTAATACATCTCAACTTTCCTTTGGCACCTACTGTATATACACAGTACAATGGAAAATACAAAGATGAAAACCCAGTCTCAGCCCTTTCAGTGTTCTCATTAGGATGGGAGACAAAGCTGTGCAAACATCACTGTTTTAAAGGAGATAAATATATACAACAGAGGTCCAAAGAAAGTAGTAAGATAATATGTAGAAGGAAGAATTACTGCTGAAGAGAATAATTAAAACTTCTTAGCAAAAGTAATCTAAAATGACCAGTGAGAAGATTAAATGTGAAAATACACATTTGCCAAAATGTCTGTGGCCTTCCATCACTTAACCAAGTCCATACTCTCTTACCTACATTCTAAATTCTGTTACCAAAGTATCTGTTATCAGTCAACCCTAGCCCCTACCTGAAACTCATGACAAGGAATGAGGCACCTCTTCTCCTGCTACTCAGGAAGGGGCTCAGAAACAAAACCTCAAAGACTCAAGGGACCGGGTTTCTAAAAACGGAAAATATGACAAACTCATGGGGTAATATTTAGGAACCAAGGTCCTCCTACTCATAGACAGCACAGTAGATGGCCTACTCTACAACCTCCTGAGACCAGGAAGCCCCCAGCCTCGGGTAAGTAGAAGAATCTGAAAGAAAGCAGAAATAACAAAGACGCTGTGAAGAGAGAAAAGCAAGATGCAGTGAGCTCTCCTGGTACAGAAGAAGCAGTGCGCCCCATCAGCTAGCCAATTAAGAAGTTGGAAAATGCAAGTGTGGAAACCGAGAAACAAGAAGGAGGATTTAAAGAGAAGGGCAGAAATGATGCAATGGGATGCCATTCCCTGCGAACATATTTTTTTAAAAAGGCAAATTAAACAAAATTGGTTCTTTGAAATGATCACTTAAACATAACTCTAGATAGGAATTTTGTGAAATTTAAAAAAATTTTTAAAGGATAAACTACAATAAGAAAAATAAAAAGTAAAATGGGGCAATAAACAAAGACCTAATACAATGTCAGCAAAGGTGTACTTTTTTAATCTCTCTTGCTAAAATGCAAGTAAGTCTCACAAGGCCACAGACTTTTCTCTATTTGAGTGCTGCTACTTCCCTGGCCCCTACATTGTCTAGAGCACAGGAAGTGTTCAATAAGCATCTTCTAAATGAATACTCCGAGTTGTTTTACAAGAACATTATGAACTATTAACTAACATTTGAGAATCTAACTAGAATGGACTTTTAGAATCATATGAAATGCCAACATAAATGCAGAAAGAAATGGAGTTTTAATCTGTACTCCCCTGAAATATGTCTCAGACTAAAATATTTTTACACATGACAGAGTAAGCGAGAAGGCAACACAGTTCATTTAATGAGGCTAATACAATCTTGATTCCAGATCTAACCAAGGCCCAAAGACAAAATGCAGGGACAATTCACTTAAGAATATAAAAGAGAAAAAGTCTTAGAAAAAAATACCAAATAACAGAAGCTAATAAAATATTTTTAAAATTCATAATCACAAAAAATTGCTTTTTTTTATTCCAAGAAAGCAAGGTGATATGGTTTGACTGTGTCCCCACCAAATCTCAACTTGAATTGCTATCTCCCAGAATTCCCATGTGTTGTGGGAGGGACCCAGGGGGAGGTAATTGAATCATGCGGCCCGGTCTTTCCCGGGCTATTCTCGTCATAGTGAGTAAGACTCACGAGATCTGATGGGTTTATCAGTGGTTTCCACTTTTGCTTCTTCCTCATTTTCTCTTGCCACTGCCATCCATGTAAGAAGTGCCTTTCACCTCCCGCCATGATTCTGAGGCCTCCCCAGCCATGTGGAACTGTAAGTACAATTAAACCTCTTTTTCTTCCCAGTCTCAGGTATGTTTTTATCAGCAGCAGGAAAACAGACCAATACGCAAGGGTAGCTTAATATTATAATATCTGCCACTGCATTTCACCACATTAATGGATTGGGGTGAAAACTCACATAATTTTAGTAAATGCCAAAAATTCATGTGATATAGTTCAATATCCAATTGTGATGAATATTCTCAAAACATGGAATAAAAGAAAGTGCCTATAAATTGATTTGTTAAAGACATATATCAAAGTTACAGCATAGAGTAGAAAAGTAGAAAAGCAGAACAGAGAAACTTTTGACCCACTCCAATTAACATTGAAACAAGTCAAAGGTATCACATAAGGCTGAAGATGCTGACCAAGGTAATAAGAGAAAAATAATGAGAGAGTGGAAGGAAAGAGATAAAACTCTGATTATTTAGAGATGATTTGATCATCCAGAGAGAAGAAAAATCAACTCTTAAGAATTAATAAGAGTTGAGTTCCTGAATAGAAAAACTTTTCAATAGCATTTATCTACACCAACCAATTAGAAGATATAGTTGAAGGCCAGGTACAGTGGCTCACACCTGTAATCCCAGCACTTTGGGAGGCCGAGGCGGGAGGATCACGAGGTCAGGAGATCAAGACCATCCTGGCACACGGTGAGTCCCCATCTCTACTAAAAATACAAAAAAAAATTAGCCGGGCATGGTGGCAGGCGCCACCATGTAGTCCCAGCTACTCGGGAGGCTGAGGCAGAAGAATGGTGTGAACCCGGGAGGCAGAGCTTGCAGTTAGCCGAGATCGTGCCACTGCACTCCAGCCTGGGCGACAGAGCAACACTTCATCTCAAACAAACAAACAAAAAAAGAAGATATAGTTGAATAAGATACCATTCAGAACTGTAGCAAAAACTATGAAGTTCCTAAATTTAATCTGATAAATAAGAAGTTAGTCATAATTTTTAAAAATATATTAAAGGAATATTAAAGAAGAATTGGAAAATAAAGAAATATAGCCTGTTCACAGATGGGCTAACACATTGTAAAGATGTTGATTCTCCCCAAACTGATCTAAAATTTCCATAAATTTTAATCAAATACTAGCTGGATTATTCTAAAAAAAATCAAACTATTTCTAAAGCTGGTATAGAAAAATATGAATTTATAAATAGCTAAACAAATTTTGAAAAATTGAAGATACACTACCTATTTGACATACCTCAAAGTCAGTAAAAAATAGTGATACTGGTACAGCAGGAGAAAAACAAATTAGGGAGAACTCAAAAAGAGATGAATGCGTATAAGGACCTTGATGTATTTTTAAGGAAGCAGCAAGGAGGGAAGGAATAGATTATTCAGTACATGGTGCTAGGAAAACAGAAAGGGGAAAAAAAAAAAGCTAAAACAGTGCTGGGAAAGGTTGGCCACTATCTCATACGTCACACAAACATAAAATGCAAATTAATTGGCTACCCAAATGTGAATATAAAATTATAAAGGCATCAGAAGGAGAATATCTTTGTTTTAAGGATCCACAAAATTCTTAACCATAAAACAAGAACAAATGACTGTGACATCAAAGGAAATCATCTGTTCAAGAAAGAATCCTATAGAACAAAAGTAACAAATAGGTGAGGGCCTTAGAGAAGATATTTGGAACATCTAGATATAACAAAGAATTATATCTAAAATATACACCAAAAAAATTCTGTATGTTAATAAGAAATCCAGTAACCAATGGCAAAAGGATATGAGAAGGACATTCATGGAAAGGGAAACCCAGGAGTATTAAATGCCAATTTAAAAACAGTAAGTTGGTCCTTGAGGAATACTGTGTCACTCAAAGAGAATCTGATTCACTGGGTGGGTTCATATTCATTCTCTCTTCTACCTGGCAGGGATCTGGATCGTATTATCTGAAAGTTCTCATTTTGTTCAAAGTAGTTCAGGAGTTTCATAACTATGCTTCAGGTGTTCCTTTGCTGGCTCATTAAACTGACTGCTGGTGTCACCAAAAATACACACACACATATACATGAGATACTTTGCACCCATGGAATTGGCAAAAATTCCCAAAAAGGGTATCAGTGATGATGCGCGTTTGCTGGTATTTCCTAGGGCTGCTGTAATAAAGTACCACAACTGAGTGACTTCAAACAACAGAAATTTATTATTTCACAGTTCTGAAGTCTAGAAGTCTGAAATCAAAGTGTCAGCATGGCCATGCTATCTCTGAAACCCACAGGGAACAGATCCTTGCCTCTCTGTTCCCACAGGCTGGTAGTTTGCTGGCAGTCTTTGGCATCCTTGGCTTGTAGAAGCATCACTCCAATTCTCCATCTTCCCACGGCCTTCATCCCTCTGTGCATGCCTGCCTCTGTATCCCAATCTACCCTTTTTCTAAAGATACCAGTCACACTGGATTTGGCCCACCCAAACGACCTTGTTGATTACCACTGTAAGGACTCTATTTCCAAATAAGAAACATTCTGTGGTACTAGGGGTTAGGGTTTCAACATATCTTTTTGTGGGGACACAGAGCAATGTAATATTAAAGAGTAAGCCTGGCTCATCCTAGGCCTGATGACTCAACAAGTGGAGGGAAAAGGAGGCTCCAGAAGTCTAATCCTCTCCACAGGGTGGGGTCCTCAGGGAGAATGCGTGTGTGCCAGTCCTAAGCTGAGCTTTTACATAGCCAACAGAATTGATGTAACCTTTCCAAGAGCCACACACTCTACATCCAAATGAAACTTGTTGGCTAGAATCTCTCTCCACTGGCACTAACTATAAACCTTCTATAGTCTACTAACCACAAGCTAAACATGGCACCCCAGAAACCATAACTATGACAACCCTTCAGCATACTAAATAGGCACACATTTATTCCCAAGTCATAACTTAAGAGAAAATGTTACAGTCAAGGTTTTGAAATGTAGAAACAATTTTAAATGATGGAAATTTTTGAATTAAAATTTTTTAAAAAATGTATTTTAAAAGTGAATTACCAATCTGAATTGCTGGGTAGATGGGCAAAAATGTAATATTAATAGTGCATCTTCAGAAAGCCTAAAGCATTTTTAAGCATAATAATAAGTGGTAGCATATTAAACGCAATCTTCTTTCCTCTCCCAACTTCAAATCCAAACCAAATACCTCCCCTGGACCCACAGCTCCAGGCAAAGTATTTGGCCCCCAGAGAGTGGACAAGAGAACTGCTGCAGAACTATCTTAGCTTCAGCAGGAGAGAACTGGAAGACCAAGAGTGGAAGAGCCCCATGGTAAGGCTTTGCCCACAGTTTATAGGACAAAGTCATCCACAGATAGACCTGGATCCCGAAGGGAATAACCACCACGGTTGCCATGGCTTCCAGGATGACAGGAGGTTGAGATGTTTTCCTGAAGGCAGAAAAACGAAGGAACCAAGGAGCAGAGACATCTCCTGCTGGTGTCTCAAGATGGGGCAAGGACTTGCTGCAGATTCACTGCCTGCCACGTGGACAGAAACCACTGCGCTACCGTTACATAAAGCAGCCCAGAAATGGGACCTGAGCTGCAATGACAACACGAGAACAGATGAACCACACGCCTCAGGGGGTCCAGCAGCCAAAGAAAAAACAAACAGGAAAAACCTTCCCAACTGCTAACGAATTCGAGCTCCTGGAAGACACAGGTGACAACTTGAAGAAACAACAAGCACTTCAGGAAATTCAAGTATTTTTTTTTAAATCTTTTTAAAACAAATATATACATATATAAAATCCATGAACAGAAATATTCAGCAGATAAATGGAAGCATCAGCACTACCAACATTAGAGACCTCAAAGAAATACCAACTACAGAGCAACACTTTTACAAAGAGATAGAAATTATGGCAAGACTCTGCAAAGATCTGTAGAAAATCTAAATGCAAACAAAAGAAGTTGCAAAAATATGTGAGATGACAATCAAATAGAATAAATGTCACTGAGTCAGATAAAACCTGACATTTTGTGGTGAAGAAAAATATTTTTAAAATATATAACAAGCTTCCAGATAAGCTTGTAACAGTTTCCAACAGGCTTTTCATCTACAACGCTGGAAATGAGAAGACTGTGGAACAACTCTACACATTTTGGAGGGAGAGGTTCCACAATCTGAAACTTCTACAGCTAGATAAGAAACCACTCACCTCTCAGGTGATAGAAACTTGCAGATCTGCAAGGATTCAGAAGTTGTATTATCGGCTGGGCGCAGTGGCTCACGCCTGCAATCCCAGTACTTTGGGAGGCCGAGGCGGGCAGATTGCCTGAGGTCAGGAGTTCGAGACCAGCCTAGCCAACATGGTGAAACCTCATCTCTACTAAAAATACAAAAATTAGCTGGGTGCGGTGACAGGCACCTGTAATCCCAGATACTCGGGAGGCTGAGGCAGGAACCCAGGAAGTGGAAGTTGCAGTGAGCCAAGATCGCGCCACTGCACTCCAGCCTGGGCGACAAGAGCGAAGACTTTGTCATTAAAAAAAAAAAAAAAAAGAAAGAAAGAAAAAGAAAAAGAAGCTGTATTATCTAAAAAGGGATGGAAAGAAAATATTTGAAAAATAAGTATAACTAAGCATGTATTAGAGATTTTGAGATAGAAGATGAAGAGGACAAAATACAACGATAGACCAAGATCCTGGGTAATGAGACTTGAATATATAATGTTAAGTAGGGAAAATCACAAAGAAAATCCTGCTAGGAAAATTCTCAGTCCAGACCTAATGATAGGCCACAGGGAAAGAGATATGCAAAGGAAAATGTATTCTATCCTGGTTATTTTGTTTGCCCCATCCCTAACCTCCCCCGCACCCCCCACATACCCCAGCCCCATCTATTATCTGGCTTCTACCAGATCCAATTACATTCCCTTCCTGTGCCACAGGAGCATGCATCCTAGAGACTGTGTCATCTTGGCTATTTGGCCAGTGGCTTCCAATTGGATTTGACCAGTGGGATGTGCCAGCTGAAAACGAGAAAAAAGAACGGAGACATCAGGCTAATTCTTCCCCTTTCTCTCTCACTTTCTCTCAAGAAATCCCATAAACTAAAACTCAACCTGATTGTCCTCCTCCTTGGCCCCAGATTTGTTTTTCTGGCTTCGGCAACAGTATTTCTTTCTCAAACCTTTTGGGCCATTCAGGAAGATGTCTTCCTACTGTTGCTACTTCTGTGCCTTGAATTCTTTGTAGGGTCTCCTACAGATGTGTAAACTCTCCCCTTTAAAGTCTCTTCAAGTCAGCTGTGAGCTGTTTCCCGCTAGAAATTTTAATATACATTCCAAATTTGGGGAAAAGGTACAGCATAGTGTAGTGATGACGAGAGTGAGAAAGGTACTTTTCTATATGAATTAAAACCTAGATTTAGTGTTACCTTGTGATTTAATTACATTTTTTATCAAGAGATCCTCTGGTTGCAAAGACAAAGGAATTATATGTTTCCTAACTTATTTGTTTGCTAACTTTTAGGTACAAACTTACCTAAGTTTATATTTGAGAAATATAAAAACATCTCTAATATTCATGATGGCAAGCTGTGAATTATCTGTTGACTTATGGCACCAGAATTACAAGTGTAAATTCACTAGGATAACGGAAAACTATTTACTGGACTCTGTCATTATAGACCTGTAACGTATTCCTTTTAACTGCAAAATACCTGAGCCACTACAGACTGCTACCAGTTGTACTGATGGCTTTCCTTCTCTTACTCAGCATTTCTTCCCTCCAGAAGCTACAGGTCCAAGTCACTGTCTCAGATCTCAATAAATAATAATTTATAATACCAGTATTATGCACGAAGCACTGAATTAATTCAACATTTTTTCCTTTTAGAAATTTCTATTGGGCTATCATTAAGGCTCCAGGCACTGTCTTGGTGCTATATGGTTTGGCACCTCCCTTCAAAAGCTTGTAGCAAAGACAGACAACTAATTACAAGTAAAGTGGCACAAAAGTGTCATTCTCCTTTAGTAAAACACTCACAGAATGGACATCATTGGAAGCAATTATGCTGTCACAGAAAGCACACCAGGACTGAATCCAGGGTTTGGGTTTAAGGCTTCCTCTTCCTTGGGCAAGTTACCTCAGCCATTTCATCTTCAGTTTTCTTATTTATAGGACACAGTTGCTTGAAGTGACTGGAACTTAGATATTCAATATATGCAAGTATGTTAACTTTCTTTTTTTTCCTTGAAGGGGCAAGTTTTCTTCAGAAGTTCAAGAAAAAAAAATTTACCGAATATCTATTATATGCTGGACATTGATCATTTCCTTCTATACTCTGTCCTGAGGTGAATGAAAGAGTGTAGGGAAAAGCTGGGCTGTAAAGGGCATGGATGAGGCCATGATTCTGTCCCCGAGTTGACTTCTAGAAAGACTAAGTTTATGACTACTTGCACAGATACCAGAACATATGGCAGGAATTTGAATCCATCTGTGGTTTAGTTTATCTTTATGTCCATGTTCTGCTTGTCCTACATTCACTACCCCTCAATTCATGATTTCAGTTTTGACTCATTACACTCTGTGAGTTTATGATTTATATAAGGCCTCTCAATTCAATTTTATAATAAAGTGAGGGTTTAAGTTTAATACAGCAGCATGTATTTTACTTGTGTGAAATTCTGCATTGGCAATAATTGTAACCTTCATTCAATCCATGGTTTTCTACTCTTCTCTGATGTACATCTAAAAATTAACACACACACACACACACACACACACACACACACACACACTGAACTTGTGGTTAAACACAATGAACTGGCTATGCATTTCTGTCTTTACTGCCTCCCAAAGTGGCAGCATGAATTTAAGTCAACAACCCACAAGAGCAAAGAGACTCAGAAAAGAGAAAGCAGTAGAAGAAAACATTGCACAAACTTTTGGAAGATGGAAAGTAGACAGAGAAGTGGTACCTGACTGCAGAGAATGAAGGAAGTTTAAACTTCAAGACCTGCAAAGGGACACTACAGTAGCAAAGCATGCAAGTTTTCTTGGAAAATTCTCAGAATCTAGATGCAACAGGTCCTTCAGGTAGGGAAGGGTAGTAAGGAACATGACTAGATATAGAGATTGGTTGAGAATCCAGAAAGCAGTTGGACAAGGATCTACCAAAAGTTTAAAAGAATCCTCCAATTTAAAAGAGACCAAAGCCAAAAGGGAAAATTTAAGGAACTTAGAAGAAACAGAGACAATTCAGGAAGAAAAACAAAAACTATAGTATTACAATCTCCTCATGGAGCTAAAACAATATATTGCAACCATAAAAAAGCAAAATGCTATAAAAAATGAACAATCAGAAAATAAATGTGGCAGAGATACAACTGAACATTGCCAATCTCTTCTTCCTTAGTAATAGATGACCCACATCATTGAAGGCAGTGACATGCTCTGCTAAAAACTTCTTTTAGACTCCCTTACAGAGAAGGTAACCAATGAGAAGTAAGTAGAACTATTTAGGTGGGCTTTCAAGAAAGTTCTCCTTTATGGCACTACCAGAACTTCCATAAGGGTCTTGAACTTGATCTCCTTTAAGACCCGGACTAGTCACAAGCAGAGGATGCCTGACATCTTTTAGTCCCAGACAAGGCCAAATGTGGAGGCACTGGCCACATCATAAGCTTGTACCACAAAATGACCCACCAAAAAAGCAATTTTCCCCAAAAGTGTTTCAGTTTTACAAAGTACAAGTACAGATATGGTTGCTGTAACTAAATTGAATAATGAGGCCGGGCATGGTGGCTCATGCCTGTAATCCTAACACTTTGGGAGGCTGAGGCGGGCAGATCACCTGAGGTCAGAAGTTCGAGACCACCCTGGTCAACAAAGTGAAACCCTGTCTCTACTAAAAATACAAAAATTAGCTGGGCATGGGTGGCACATGCCTGTAGTCCCAGCCACTTGGGAGGCTGAGGCAGGAGAATCACTTGAACTCTGGAGGTGGAGGTTGCAGTGAGCTGAGGTTATGCCACTGCACTCCAGCCTGGGTGACAGAGTAAGACTGTCTCAAAAAATAAAAATAAAAAAAAAAACCACTAAACTGAAAAACAAAACATGAATTTTAAATAACTTGGTAATAGGGAGCTAGAAACTCATCTGGAATTTATAAAGCCAAGTACATTAATTTCCTTACATAAAAAGTGTTACTGTAAATTACAGTGTAGCCATCAACCACATTATTTTACCAGAACTAAGGCCATACTTCAAAAGTATCAGCTATTTGGCAAGTTATACCTTTCAAGACTTACAAGCATTTTCCAAGTCTAAAAATGTTTGCAAATTGGCTTAAAAACAGGCAGTTTTATAAACTTTATCCTTCGAATAAAACACCTAAAAATGTATTTAATTTTCTTCATGGAAACTATAAAAGTTTTTCTTTTCTAAAATAGCTCATTAGGCTCATTTTTAGTAAGACATCAGAAAATGCTCTTCTTGGAAGATCTTAAAGTTGAATCCTCCAAACTAAATACAGCAGAAGAGCTAAATTAGTAAGATGACCCAAAGACATACAGGAAAAATACAAAAAGTAATTTAAAGAAAGAAGAGTACATAAAGAACAATGAATAGCTGAGACAAAGCCATAAACATTACTCTATAGTGACAAAAAGTCAATTTATTTGAAAAGAAGAAACTTAACACATGCAATCTATAAACCCAATTCTAATCTGAAAATTCACATAGATAGTAGCTAAAAGGAAGGGAATAGAGTCCAAGAACATATTACTATGTTTTTAACAGTGCAATAAACAAGAAATTTTTTTTCCTTCAATATAAAACATTCCAGGCAAGTCAACTAGCCTTAGGTTTTATTAGAAATCCACTGACAAGAAAGAATAATGAAGAAGTGCAAACATGAGCACAAGGATCTCTGGGGAGAGGAGGATGAAGTATCATTAAGAAAAAAAAATGGGCCGGGCGCGGTGACTCACGCCTGTAATCCCAGCACTTTGGGAGGCTGAGGCGGGCGGATCTCAAGGTCAAGAGATCAAGACCATCTGGCCAACATGGTGAAACCCTGTCTCTACTAAAAATACAAAAATTAGCTGGGCATGGTAGTACACACCTGTAGTCCCAGCTACTCGGGAGGCTGAGGCAGGAGAATTGCTTGAACCCGGGAGGTGGAGGTTGCAGTGAGCCTGGATGGTGCCATTGCACTCCAACCTGGCAACAGAGCGAGACTCCATCTCAAAAAAAAAAAGAAAAGAAAAGAAAAAATAGTGGCCAGGCACAGTGGTTCGTGCCTGTAACCCCAGCACTTTGGGAGGCCAAAGTGGGAAGACTACTTGAGACCATCCTGGTCAACATGGTGAAACCCCATCTCTACAAAAAACATAAAATTTTAAAAACGAAGTATCTTCACTAAACTATTGTGAACTAAAACCCTGGGGACATGAGAGATATGTTCCCCTATTTTGAAAGGAGAAATAATCTCAGAAGAAGATTAAAGTGACCTCCCCAAACAGTCTTCAGTGGATGAAGTGTTTCTAAAACAGAGCAGTGTGCATCAACTTTAGTATTTTATATAGCAAACCATAATGATTCTTTCTGATTGGGTTGTCTCAGAATATAATTTCCTTAGATATTAAGGGTTTCTACCTCTAATATGTATCCAAGAAGGTAGGTAAGCTGACAGTAGGGAATGATTTTGTGAATACAAATAAATAGCATCTTTGAGAGAATGTTGATTTCTTGGATAGCTCTTCTGACCTCTTTCTTCTTGGAGTGCCCGCCCCTCTACACTAAAACTTTACCAAGCTTGATTTGACTCCCACACCAACACTCCAAATCTATACTATCAACAAGTGATAGATTACTGTCTTGCCAAGTTCAATGGTCTTACTCCCATTTTCTTTTCCCTTGATCACTTCCAGTCTGGAACACTATTCATAATCCTACTCTCTACTTATCTTTCATAAAACCAGTGCTTCCCTTAAGATCTCTAACACATTCCTAGTTTTCTACTAGCTTTTTGACCATCACCGCCCTTTTCTCTTCCTGTCCTCCTAACAGAAGATATTTTCCAAAGTTCAGTTATTAATCCTCTAATACGAAATATGGTCTTTCCCCTCCACTGACCCATTCTGTAAAACAGATTCTAACATCATCTGATGGGACATTGAAAAAAAATCAAAATCGATATCCAGTATTTGGTCTTAGGTCTTGTCATTCTTACTACCTTCAAATCAGTACCTTCCACACTAAGCAGACTTCTAGCTTCACTGTCCTGCCCATAGGACAATTCAGTGAATCCTTGCTCATGTCCACACCACCCCTACCCAACTCCAATGCCTTCCACGTTACATCCCATGCATCAACTTTCTGATTCAGGTCAAGAAGGACCTTCTCTAATAGTTTCCAAATGCTTTTCCCATTCTCTAGCTTCCTGTAGTCTTGCCGTCCAACATGTCTGCACTTATTCCTATGCTGCCCATAGCTGTTTCCTCCTTAACAGGACAAGTACCCAGAAGGTACTTCACACCAAGTGAAACAGGAGAAAAACCCAGAGGGCAAAGAAGGAAATGTTTTGAGAGGGAAGTTATCACCATCTCTTTCTGATGCTTTTGATAGACCGACAAGTGCTCTATTGGTCCCTTCCTCACCACACACACTGTCTCTAAGGCCCTGTCCCATCCCAACAGAAGAAAGTTATTTAATAGTATCTACTTACACTTCAGTGTGAATTTACACTACATGCCATATTAAGTCCAATCACTTTTCTATGCTTTTTAACATTGGGAAATAAGGAAATGAGTAAGACAGAGGCAGATATATGGAATAGCCAATAGCACAACAGGATGTGTACATGCCAGACAACAGGCAGGGCTATGTAAGGGAGGGTGAGAAACAGAGAAAGATGAATGAAGGTGCTGAGAGCTTGATTTTTCTATTAGACAGATCTAATACTGGGCCTGCCAGCATCAGCTGCATGGTGTTGGGGAAGAAACTTAGCTTCTCTGAACCTCTTTTTTCTCATCTGTAAAAAATATATATATTATATTAAATGATTTTTTAAAATAATAATACCTTTTAATTCAAGTAACAGCTAGAAACAATCATAAAAAACAAGTTAGCCTGGGAGCAGTGGCCCATGCCTGCAATCCCAACACCTTCGGAGGCCAAGGTGGGAGGATCGCTTAAGGCCAGGAGTTCAAGACCAACCTACGCAACATAGCAAGGCCCTGTCTCTACAAAACAAATTTAAAAACTAGCAAAGTGTGGCGGTACACCTATAGCCCCAGCTAGTCAGGAGGCTGAGACAGGAGGATCAGTTGAGCCCAGAAATTCAAGGCTGCAGTCAGCTATGATTGCACCACTATACTCCAGACCAGGTGACAGAGCGAGACCCTGTCTCAAAAAAAAAAAAAAGGAAAGAAAAGAAAAGAGAAAATCAGTTTGTACAAAATCAGATCAGGAACTTCCCTTTTCCCTTCACTTCTGAACAAAACCCTTTTGAAAGCCTCCAGCCTCAGTTTTGTGTGCCATTTCAGAATAATTCCCTTAAAAACCTGGTATAAAGTACAACCCTTTCAAAGCATGAGATAGGCCTCTGATGTTTAAGTTGGAGCAGATGATAGAAACTTTCCTGTTCTCAATAAAGTTTCTATTTTTTTTATTTTTAAACAGGGTAAAGCTATTTTCTGCTTCTCTGTCTCCAATTATGACTACAGACCATGCTCAAACTGCAGGACACAACTCAATCAGCGAGTTGTGAAATCTTTTTCATGAATAATACCCCAAAGTGTCATGATGATGTATTATTCCCCGGCACAGGGTATTCAGCTAAAAAGGCTCATCTTCAAATTCGCTTGGACTTTTTTTTATGATACTTGCTTACTTTCAGGCATCTTTAGAATTGGTTAAATAAAGTAAATTTGGCATGGTTTAAACTTGCATTTTTTCAAAAAAACATGTTCAA
Source organism: Macaca thibetana thibetana (assembly GCF_024542745.1). Lineage (NCBI taxonomy): Eukaryota > Metazoa > Chordata > Mammalia > Primates > Cercopithecidae > Macaca > Macaca thibetana. The sequence continues at coordinate 55,554,454 of NC_065594.1, read as the reverse complement.
AACTTGCTCAATCTAAAATAGAACTTGAAAAAGCAGGGGAAAACCCAACTAATACAACAAAACCGACTTCTCTTGTTGAATGAAGCATAACCAAGAAGTCAATCATGTCACAGGGCTAAAAAGATTTCAACTATAAAGAATTAAAAAGGTATTTGTTCATTCATCCACTTACTTTTCTCAGGAATATTTATTGAGTGCCTAGTAAATACTTGGCACTATTCATGACTTGAAAACAAAATAAGTCCTCATAGAACATAAGGCACTTATATTCTAGTGGAAATAGCAGAACAAACAAAAACACACACACACACACATATATATAATGCAGAGGCAGGTGATAATAAGTGCAATGAAATCTGAGTATGGAGTGACAAGGGAGGATAATGGCAGTGGGAAGGAAGAGGAAGTATCATTTAAGCTAAGACCCGAATAAATGAAGAAAATAAATGAAGACAAAATGTATTCATGCAGAAGGAACAGCAAGACAAAGACGTTAAGATAAAACCCAGGCTAGGCGCGGTGGCTCACTGCACTCCAGCCTGTAATCCGTCTCAAAAAAAAAAAAAAAAAAAAAAAAAAAAAAAAAAAAAAAAGATAAAACCCAGTACGGTTTGGAAGGCTGAAGCACGCATTATCACCTGAGGTCGAGAGTTAGAGACCACCCTGACCAACATGAAAAAACCCTGTCTCTACTAAAAATACAAAAAGTCAGCCAGGTGTGGTAGCACATGCCTGTAATCCCAGCTAGTCGGGAGGCTGAGGCAGGAGAATCGCTTGAACCCAGGAGGCGGAGCTTGCAGTGAGCTGAGATCCGGCCACTGCACTCCAGCCTGGGCGACAGAGCGAGACTCTGTCTCAAAAAAAAAAAAGTAAAACCCTTCTGAGTAACAGCTGGAAGCCAGTATGAGCACAGTAAGCAAGTGGTGGAAGAGTAGGGGTGGAGATGAGTTAGGCAAGCAGGGAACAGATCATGTGGGGCCCTAGAGACTGCCTTAAAAATTCAGACTTTATTCTGAATGTAATGGAAAGCCATTGTCAGGGGAGGAGGGCGCAGAGTTGGATGTATAATCTCTAACTTTTTTTTTTTTTTTTTTTTTTTTTTTTTTTTTGAGACAGTCTTGCTCTGTCTCCCAGGCTGGAGTGCGGTGGCGCAATATGGGCTCACTGCAAGCTCCGCCTCCCGGATTCACGCCATTCTCCTGCCTCAGCCTCCTGAGTAGCTGGGATCACAGGCGCCCACCACCACGCCTGTCTAATTTTTTGTATTTTTAGTAGAGACGGGGTTTCACCGCATTAGCCAGGATGGTCTTGATCTCCTGACCTCGTGATCCGCCCGCCTTGGCCGCCCAAAGTGCTGGGATTACAGGCGTGAGCCGCCGCGCCCGGCCTTTGACTTACATTTTTAAAGAGGAATCTGGCTGCTATTTTGGGAGCAAGGAGTCCAGGCTACTGCAACAGCATAGGTGAAAGGTGATGGTAGATGTGGCAAGAAGTGGTCAGATTCTGGATATATATGAAGAGACAGCCAGTTGGATTTCTTCACAGATTAGATGTGTGGTGTGATGTTAAAAAAGAACAAGAGTCAAGAATGACTTCCAATTTGGGAGCCTGAGCAACTGGCTGAACAATGAGGCCATTTGCTAAGACAGAAACATTGGGGAGATGACGAGAAGACTAGAAAGGCGTCTGGAAGGAGTAGTACTAAGAGTTTTGCTTAGAACCCAGTGAGCGTGACATGCTTATCAGACCTACAGTGGGAAATCTTGAGTAGTTACTAAAATTTAGGGACAAGGTCAGGGTCAGGAATGTAAATATGGAAGCAATCAGCGTGGAGAAGACATATGAACTTGATAACACCTGTTAGGAAGATATTGTAGACAAAGAAAAGAAGACATGGAAGATGAACCCTTGGATGTTCTCACATTCACTGATGACAATAATTAGGAGGACTGAGCACAAAAAAATTAGAAACACCAAGTGAAATAGAAGAAAAACCTAGAGGGCAATGAAGGGTTTGAGAAGGAAGTTATCACCAACTCTATCTGATGCTTTTGATAGACTGACAATATTTTCTTCATAACACAGGGTAATTCCAAATGCGTTTGATACTGGTGCAGAGGCAATATGTTTGCTTATTGTCCCCTTCCTCATGTAGAATGAAAAACATTAAACTCTAATGAGAAAAACTAATTCCATAATGAATTTCCTTCCTTCCTGTATTTATTTATTTATTTATTTATTTATTTATTTATTTTTGAGATAGGGTCTCACTCCGTCATACAGGCTAGAGTGCAGTGGCGCAATCATAGCTCACTGCAGCCTCAAACTCCCGGGCCAAGTCAGAATGAAAGTTTATAATGAGGCTGGCAATGACCTCCCTTCCTTTGAATGTTATGAAATGGTGGTATAACAAAATAACTCAGGTATTTCTTTCCCTGTTCACACATCTAGATCAAATTTCAATCTAGTCAAGAAGGCAAAAAAATTTCATCAGGGTCCCAGCTTTGGTACTAACAAGTCTAAAACACTAACTAAAAAGTATCCTAATCAAAAACATGACATGTATTTTGAAGCACTATACAATAACTATCTGTACAATTTTTGGTATGCATGAACTACAGAAATGTAGGTCACATGAGAGAAGGTGATACTTTTATAAATTATAGAAGAAACTACTTAGATATCTATTTCCTATTCTAGCTCAAAGTATAACTCAATGTTATATTAAAATGTTTCCCTTTTTTAGTACTTTAAATGGTTTATTGAACATTAACAATCACTAAAATACATTCAAACATATAAACCTAAAGTCGGCAATTGCTCAACAGGGTCCATCTGGCTGGGCATGGTGGCTCACACCTGTAATCCCAAGAGGTTGGGAGGCCAAGGTGGGAGGATCGCTTGAAGCCAGGAGTTCAAGGCCAGCTTAGGAAACAAAGCGAGACCTTGTCCCTACGACAGAATTTTTAAATTATCTGGGTGTGGTGGTGTGTGCCTATAATCCCAGCTGTTCCAGAGGCTGAGGTGGGATGATCACTTGAGTATAGGAGTTCAAGGCTGCAGTGAGCTATGATCATACCACTGCACTCCAGCCTGGGCAACAGAGCAAGACCCTATCTCTAAAATAGAAAAAAATATCTATTGGCAATTCTGTAACTTGCGTATATTTGATGATCATGTACTAATATGGCACCAACATCACAAGAAAGAACTTGTGCTGGTGAGCGGAAGTTGTATAGGATTTGTCATGTATAAAAAAATAGCTAATCTTACAGCTTTGGGTGGAACAAGGAAGAGACCCCATTCTTTTCTGATTCTAAATTCCTGAACAATGATGAACTACCTGGCCAGCGCCCCTCCCAGGCAGCAAAGTATATAATGACTAAGAGGGCAGGCTGTGGGCATTCGAATCCTCAGTCAGCATTTACTACTTCTAGTGTTTCCTTGACTAAATTATTTTACCTCTCACCTCTCTTTTCCCTCAGTGGAAAAGAACATCCTCAGGTAAGAATAGTCCTTCATCACAAGGTATGTAGGTATAATGCACTTGCCACATGTCATGCATGTGGTAGAAACTCAAGAATACTAGCTGCTTTAATTGTCATTTATTCAGCTTCTCTTGTAAAAACACACACACACACACACACACACACACACACACTTCACTAGTAGGTAACTCGCTATTCAAGTCAGCTCGTCTAGCGTAGGGCACTGCTACATTCATAGAAAGATCTTCAAAACACTGAGTCAAAAGTCTCACTGTGACCAGTTATTACCAGTTCTGCCCTCTGAGTCCATACAAAAATTTCCTAATCTCTCCTACATGACAATCCCTATTATGCTTGAAGACAGACAGAAGGTCTAGTGCTGTATACCAACATAAAAATGCACTCAAGCACCAAACTGAGCATTCTGTACCCAGGAATGAGAACCAATCTTTGAGCATACTACTGGAGTATTTCAAAATCTTTGGAAAGGCCGTTCATGGGACTGTGCTGTAATTCATCAGAGTAGAACTTGCTATTGTCCATCTCTTTAAGCAAAGCCACACGTTGAATGTGTTAAACCTCTGTTTCAAAGTTGTGCATATATGACAGCTATTAGCCTTATTAAGAGCTTTGACTACATCAAACATGTTTTCAAAGAAATACAACCAATCATTATTTAATACCTTCTGAAACTAAAAAGTACAGGCATGCATAATTTATCATTTCCTCCAGCTCTAACACATTTTTGATAGTTAACAGGCTTAAGGAGATCTGGAAACATCAATTAAATAGGCCAACTTTTTGATTGGATATAAAACGTTCATTCATTCAACAAGTACTTGGAAACACTCTGTCAGGAAATCCGGGGAACAGGAACAACATAAACAACTCAATCTGCAGATGCTAACTAGAAGAACGAGTTCACTTGCAAGGTGTATTTCTTCCACACTAAAAGAATTGGGCAAATATGTTGATGTTGCTTTGCTTTTCTTAACTAGCATTCACAAAGCTAGTATGTTTCTATAACTCAAATGCTGGTATGTTGAGAAGCAATCTTAACAGGAAGAGGGAAGGTGAATGGGGTGTTTAGTATCAACAGCAGTCCCTCACTACCCAAAGCACTCTTGGCATCCAAAGAGAAAGAGAGTTAGAGCAATGCACCAAAAGACAAGAACCAACGCAGATTGAATAAATCGGCATACTCCCTGTGGTCCAATCCAGGACACCATTCCTCTTTTCTCTAAGCCTAGGAGAAGCTTTAAGGATTTGTGCTTTACAAATGGCTTAAGAAACACCAAGGTATCAAGGCTTCTTCACAAGGGCCAACTGTGACTTTGTTGAGCCTTTTGTGGCTTAAGAGGAAACAGAACCCTCCTTTTCTCGGCTTCATCTTTCCTCATTGGAGGAAATCCAATGGGTCATTTGTTACATAAATGTTTAATATCACTAATAATCTGATAAAAAAGATAGGACAATGTGTCTTTCATCTGTTCATTTAGAGGGAAAATACAAATAACAATTTCTAATTTGGGCCAGAATATGGAGAAAATGGTGCCCTCAACCCCTGCTCATTCTGCAAACTGCCACAAAGGTTGCAGAGAGTATCTTGATCATGTGTATCAAGAACCATAAATCAATCATTCGCTCTTTTTCACCCAGTGGGTCCACTTCTCTAACTGGTTCAAGAATATTTATTTATTTATTTATTTATTTATGAGACAGGGTCTTACTCTGTCACCCAGGCTGGAGTGCAGTGGCACATTCATGGCTCACCACAACCTCGACTGCCCAGACTCAGGCTATCCTTCCACCTCAGCCTCCCAAGCAGCCAAGACTGCAGGTGTGTGCCACTGTTTTTTTTTTTTTTTTTTTTTTTTTTTTTTTTTTTTTTGGTAGAAATGGGGTCTTGCTATGTTGACCAGGCTGGTCTTAAACTCCTGGCCTCAAGCCATCCTCCCTCCTCAGCCTCCCAAAGTGCTGGGATTACAGGCATGAGCCACCATGTCTGGCTGACACCCTGTTTTATTAAAGGTACAAGTTCTTTGCATTTTTCCTCACTTTATGAAATAAGTCCATTTCTAGCTTTCAGTGCATCAGTACATTGCAAGAATCCAGAATGACTGACACTGCACTGGAACCCTCCCAGTTCGTCAGGAAATACTTTGACATATCTGTTTACACTTCCTGGAGTCAGGCTATTCTAACGGCATTCCTGCCCTGGTTCCTATTTGTGTAAATCAGTTCCTTCCCAAGAGGATTTCATGAGCTCCCTCATCTCTTGCCACCCCTCTCTTTTCTAGGATCCTTTCTTATTTCCCATGTAAAGATACTGTGTTCAAGAAATTATAAAACACTGCATAAAGAAAAAAATGGGGCCGGGTGTGGTGGCTCATGCCCTGTAATCCCAGCACTTTGGGAGACCAAGGCTGGCAGATCACTTGAGGCCAGGAGTTTGAGACCAGCCTGGGCAATACAGTCTCTACCAAACCTGTCTCTACCAAAAAAAAAAAAAAAAATACAAAAATTAGCCAGGCATGGTGATGCACACCTGTAGTCCCAGCTACTCAGGAGGCTGAGGCAGGAGAATCACTTGAACCCAGGAGGCGAAGGTTGCAGTGAGCCAAGATCACACCACTCTACTCCAGACTGGGCAACAGAGTGAGCTCCTGTCTCAGAAAACAAAAGTAAAAGAAAAAAGTGAGAGGAAAAAAGAAACAAATAGGTATTAAGACATTTCTTGGCCATTCAAACCTACCTTGAGAAATCCATAGTGCTAGAAATCAAAGAGTGGATGCTTACCAAAGGAATGGAGATTCATATGCTCTCTGGAAGAAACTCTCTTGTGTGATAAAAAGCATTCTGTATCTTGACTGGGTTCTGGTGACTTGGGCACATAGGTCTGACAAAACTCCTACAATGGTATACTTAAAATCAGTGCATTTCACTGTAAGTAAAATGTTACCTCAGTAAGGTACTTCAGTAAGAATAAATTACTCTGAGCAATGTCTGGAAGCTATGCTGTATGCAACTTTAAGATTTCACACACGACAAGTTAAAAAAGGCCAAAATGCTCCAGCCTAGTGCACAGATGGGTTAGCCCCACTGCAGCCTCGGCTCAAATGCTGCCTTCTCTGTGCGCCTGCCCTGACTCACCAGGTGGACTCGGGCTGCCAATGCCATCACAATGCACTGGATGAACTTTATTATCTGACGGCACTGCTGGGTTTGTCTGTGCATCTGCTCATGGGGGCTGCCTCTCTTTGAAGGTCCAGGTAAGGGCTAAGAATTTGATGACTGAATCTATAATCCCGGCAAGTGCCTGGCACACAGTAGGCACATAGTAGGTATTTTTGAGATGATAAATGTAAGTCCCTGTGAGGGAAATCATCAAGTGGAGGACAGTAGAGTAAGGTGACTCAGGAAGAGGGTTGAGGTAGAAGAGGAAATGCTGAGTAAATAGACAAGTACACACTGGCATGCAGATGAAGACACATCCTGTAGCACGTCCCAACCAAACAACTACAACCAATAAAGCTTAAGACACTGAGGCAAGTTTCCACTGGAAGAAGAAATGAGTTCTGGTCCTTAAAATCCTATTTTGTAATGTTGTTAAGGTTATAACTTTATTCGTACTTTTATTCAACAAGCATTTAGCAGGCACCGTGCCAAACACTCAAGCAATAAATAAGATACGATTCCTGCCCTCAGTTAGCTCATAGACTAATGTAGAAAAACGAATAGAACCACAAAATGCAAAAAGAGAGATTTATGTAAGACAGGAGAGAAAGGAATGCATGAGGCTGGAGGTTTGGCGATTTCAGGAAGGCTTCACATAAAGGTTGATTTTAGCCCAAGTATGGAAGAATGAAGAGGTGTTCACTAGGTTACAAGGAATAACAAGTATTCCATCCATACAAAAACGCGGAGGTGACAAAACTGCATTCTGTGCAAGGAGAAACACAAGCAACGGATTAGGGAGCATTTGTTGCTCTACCACCAGCATCCATTTAACTGGCACAACCACCAGGGGAGATTAAGAGGAAAAACCTGAGACCTACAGGATTTAAATATCAGAGCCCAGACCAGGCGCAGTGGCTCACGCTTGTAATCACTACGGTAAATACTTGTTAAAAATTGTAGTGTTACAAAGCAATTCTTATGCTAGCTGCTGTAGCTAAAATCACTGGAAGACTCAGAGTACAAGTCCTTCACATGCAACCCTTTAAAATGATTTTAGCTGCAGCAGCTAGCGTAAGAATTGCTTTGTAACACTACAATTTTTAACAAGTATTTACCATAGTGTCTTAATATCTGTTGATTGAAATTATATATAATTACTAAAAATACTTCCATTAGCACCAAAGTCAAAAAAAGTTAAAAGGTGGTGAACAGCACATTCCCGAAGGATAAAACTTGGGGCAGGTGGAGAAACAGACCAATTAGAAGTGAGGAAGGACTCATATTCTAGTGCCAGACTTGGCAATGCGCTCAGGTTGACATCCTTTACAGGGTGACAACAATACCGAAAAAATCCAATCCAGAGATAACAGGAAGGGCAGGTGAGCAGAAAGGTGGTGAATTAAGTTAGCCTGTTCTGCTCCAGCCATAAAAATTACTATTGTATTTGAACCTCAACCTAGATAGCAACATTAACTTACAGACTAGAAAACCGTGACCAGCCAATGCAAAGTGCTACATACCCCAGTTTCAATCTCATTAGTATTTTGTCTGTTTACCACATGGCTTTCAGACGACCCAAAACAGAGAGACAATGGCAACTATCAGGCATAGAAAATTAAAAGGTACTGCAGAAGAGGCCTAAAATTAGAGTCCAGCCTGTATTTTCTACCACTTCATCAGCCACTGCGTAGCCTTGTTAGAATCAAGCTTCCCCTCTGCCTTTGCCTTCAAACCATTACTTGGTTTTAAACTAGTGTTTAATCATAAACCAGCCCTGCTACATTATTAATGTTTCAAACAGCCTTTCCAACCACGTAATAATCCAATATCATTATGTTGCGCTATCTTAAAGGGTAGCTTTCCTACATTTGTTTTGAATTGCAAAATTGGCATGAGTAGACAAACCAGTTTTTATGTATACTCAAGTATTATAAGTACAATTTGAAATAAATAAAAACAAGATTCATAAAATGATAATAATTGGCAGAATAACCACCAGCTCTTACCTCACTCTTTCTCCTCCACTCTAAAAAATAAACTTTGGTTATGAGAATAAGACATTAGCTACTAAAAATCACAGATAGAAAATGGAAATGGCAAGGGAATGCTGATATGGAGTCCAGTCACCATTCAAAACTTTACAAGGTTATTGGAGTTGACTTTGGGGTATTCAAAGCTGCAGTTGTGAATAAAAGTAGCAGATTATATGTAATACATATAGAATATATAATACATATGTATATATGTACATACATATACAATATATACATTTTAAAACCCTCCTACATTTCAGTAATGTGTAAAGGAATAGGGCAAAATGTAGCACGAATATCAGCAAGCCAGAGAAATAATACTTTACAAATACACATTTGAATCAACATTTTATCTTCAAATTAGGGGTTCTTAAAGAGGTTGCGGCAATGACAGAGTCATTCATCCTGCTTCTTTTGGCAAGAACAGTATTTTAAAATATGTGCTTTGGTGGCAAAGGCAAAGCTGACAAGAGAGAGAAACGTGGACACTGGAGAAACAAAATAGCCCTAACAGTGAGCACACTGTGGTCATGTCAAATGCCCAGGGTATACTAAAAGTATCTGAACATGTAAATTACTCATATACACACAATGAAGACAAACATACTGCCTTGCTCCAAGTGGGATGAAAAAAAACAATAATTTTAATTTCATTACTATATTACAAGGATATGACAGTACCTTTAGGAAGATCCAGCTCTAATGATGAACAAAATACATTATAAAGGTGCCAAATCATTGCTGATAAACACCTTTACATAGACTGCGATGAGAGTGAATACAGACCACATGTACTATGCGCAATGATATCTTTTATCACAATACACTTTTCCCCTGTTCACTATATACAAATTTCTTGGAGAAAACCTACATAATTACGAGCAAGCAGGGACAAAAAAGGAATTCATCGTTTTCCAAAATGTGCATACTAAAAAAAGGGAAGCGTGTGAAATCATTCGTATTCACGTTTCCTGAAGCAAATACAAAGCACGCAGATGCAAACTCCACACAGAAGCCGTGTATGGCCAAAACATGTCCCCATGTCTCCCCTTCTCCCTCCCTCAATCCCCAACACTCAAACACAAAATGGCAAGTTTGTTTTCCAAAATTACGCAGAACACACACTGCTAATGGAAAATTACAGTTGGAAGTCTTGGCTTTTCAAAGTTTATGAATGAGGGAAGTTATTTCTCTTAACTATATTGCTGGAATTTTTCCACTCTCATTTCAATTCAAAATACAGTGTTTATTCTTCTCTCAACTTCCCATGCTCCTCCCTTCACATCTTTCTAAGTCACCTTCAGACCAAAGTTTCAATCTAAAAAGACACTAAAAGCTCATTCCTTAGACCTCCCTACTGTCCCATGGGTAATGCTACTCACATTTCACATTCCTTTATTTAGCGTAAGAAATGTAACGTTTAAAGTTTATTCTTTCTTTCCACACACATACGTGTATTTCTTTAAGGAAACATAAATTATTTTCAATTACTGTTCGCTTTAGAATTCTTAAACATGTTCTTTTTTCCGTGGAATAATCTTTAAGCCTAATTCAAAGTTTTAAATACGTTAACTAAACCAGCACGTGGCATCAATAACTCCTAAATGACTGCAGGGCTGGTGCACGCCCCAATTTTCAGCAGTGGTTCCTGATTCACATCTGCTTAGAAGACTTTTGCCTCGTTTTAAAAGCGTCCGGTAGAATAACAGCTAGAAGTCCTGATGTTAACCTTCTACAGACAAATGTAGCCCCAAGGCGTTAATGAAGAGACCCGCTCTTTTTCAGGGGGAAAGAAGGGAATGGAAGATCTTGTCTGTGAGACACAGCTGGGAGGGTAACAACTCTTCAGTGAGTGACCGTAGAATCTCAGTCTCATCAAAGCTGAAAATGAAAAAGCACATGTCCCGCCCCTACCCCCTGGGCTTGGATGCGGGCCCCAGAGAAATCACCCTTCCAGGTGGGCCTTCCTGTGTTACCTCCTACACCTGCCCTCCCACCCACCCTTCCTTTCCACTCCCCCCTCCACACTGAATACACTGGCTTCTCAGGTATAAGGTGAGCATCCCCACTTCTAGGCACCCCGAGGGAATGCACCCGAGAGCCCTGGCCCAGCTCTGCACCGCGCGCTCTGGGCTGTGCCCAGCAGAGACGCCCCAGGCGAGCCAGGGCCGACCGCGCTGCTCCTCCCGGACGCGCGGTGCAGACACCCGGCGGGCGAGCGCCCACCTCTGCCCTAGGAAGCCAGTGACACCGTCGGGGGCCAGGGGTTAGGGCAGCGCTAATTTAAGCTGGACATGAAGATGCAGGAGCGGCAGAACCCGCAAAGTCCCCAAAAGTGGGCAAGCAAACCAGCTTCTTCGCGCCGGCTGGATCGCCGAGGAAGCTAAAGTGCAGAGTGACCGGGGCTGCAGTCACCTCGCGACGACCGCCCCGAGGCAGTCAACAACCTGCGGAAGGGAGAGCAGTGAAAGGCACTCACCTCCACCCATCTCTGAGCCTCGGCGAACGCGACGGAGCAGTTGGCCTCTGCCTCCTCCAGCCCTTCCATGGCTAGGACAAGAGAGGGAGAGACTCAGTGGATGCGTGGAGGGGCGGGGGTGTCCCCTCGCGTCTGGGCCCCACGGACAGGGAGGGCACGCGGGCCGCAGCCAACTCCGGCTTCCGCTCCGGTTGCGAAGGCGCCCAGGTTCTCGTTCCCTTTGTTGCGCTGTGCAATTCGTTAAGGTCTCCAACCTACAAGAACGTGAAGACTTGGCTTTCTCTAAACTCCCGAAAGCGACCCAAGGTCCGCGGGGACCCGGGCAGCCAGGCAGGACGCGGGAGGCGAAGCGGGCGCCCGGAGGCAGCGCGCGGCACCAGCCCCGACGACAGTTTGGACTTCAAAAGTCGCAGCGCCGCCGCCGTCCTCCCCGCGGTGGCCCCGCCCCGGCCCACCCCACCGCCAGCCCGGGGCCGGCCGAGTCGCCGCTTCCGTCCGCCCCTCCCGTGGCTCCCCGGGGCTCCCGGCCGCTGCCGCCTCTGCGGTCAGACTGTCTGGTCCGGGAGATGCCACCGTCCGCCAGGGGCCGCGGCCCGCGCCCCGAAGGGACGCGCCGCCGTGCACGCATCCTTCCCGCACCCTCCCGCCTGGCCGCTGCCCTCTCCCGGGCCACTGAGAGCGGCGCCCTCCCTGCTCGCGGCCGCCGGGCCCGCTTGACATACCAAGAATAGCTGCACACAATTGTACCTTTCCCGGCCAAGAAACTTCCCCCGCTGGGGACCGCGGCCCGCCTCCTTCACCTGAGCCCGGGCCAGCAGAGCCCGCTACCCGCTCTCCCGCAGCGATCCGGCCCCGCCGCCAGGTGCGCACCCTCCCCTCCCACGCTCCCGCCCCCAGCGGCGGCCCGGCCCTCCAGGCTGCAGAGCAGGGTCGTGGCCTTGGCACGTGCGGCCGCTTCCCCACGGCGGAGTCCTGCCCCCGGCTCCGCCCGACTTTCAGGTGGGTGCGGTGGAAGGAGGGTCCCTGCCCCTCCACCACGGCTCGCCGCTGAGGGTTCGAGCGAGCGGGAGAGTTCCTTGCATTCCCCACTTCCCACCCGCTCAGCCCAGTTTAGGCTGTTTGATGATCGCCCTCGCGCTGAGCGTCAAAACTCCCACCATTCGTGGTTTAAGGACACTCAGGGGACAGCGAAGTGGCAGGTTATGCGGTATCCGTAGCCGCCCTGGGTGGGTGTGCAGGGCCGCGGGGCAGGAGGCGCACTGGTCGGTTTGCGTGGGTCCTTTTCACACCAGTGCTCAAATCAGGTCTCCACAAAGGAGTCTACTCATCTGTCTGAGCAACCTGGGCCCTCACTCCGCGCTCCTGAGGCACTATCCAGGCCACAGGTTGATGGCTTCATCTTTGGAGGAAGATAAAGACCAGTTTGTACTCTGCTGAAACGAAAGCAAACCCTTGTTCTTATTTTTCTGGTTGTTTACTTTTTATGAAGAAAAACATTAGATATAGAGCAGAGACTAGTAGAATACTACCTAAAACCTAGCGTCTGTATTTAACAACTATTTGCCTTTTGCCTTATTTATCACCTTTTCTGCTGGAGGGTTTTATTTTTTAATTTTTAAAATTGTATTTACTTGTTTTTGTTTTTTGAGACGGAGTCTCACTCCGTCTCTCAGGCTGGAGTGCAGTGGCACTCTGTCGGCCCACTGCAACCTCTGTCTCCTGGGTTCAAGCAATTCTCCTGCCTTAGCCTCCCGAGTATCTGGGATTACAGGTGCCCACCACCATGCCCGGCTAGTTTTTTTATTTTAGTAGAGATGGCGTTTCACTATGTTGGCCAGACTGGTCTCGAACTCCTGACCTCAGGTGATCCACCCACCTCGGCCTCCTAAAGTGTGTGTGTGTTTGTTTGTTTGTTTGGGGAAGGAGTCTCGCTCTGTCGCCCAGGCTAGAGTACAGTGGCGCTATATCGGCTCACTGCAAGCTCTGCCTCCCGGGTTGACGCCATTCTCCTGCCTCAGCCTCCCGAGTAGCTGGGGCTGCAGGCGCCCGCCACCGTACTTTTTTAGTAGAGACGGGGTTTCACCGTGTTAGCCAGGATACCCTCGATCTCCTGACCTCATGCACCCACCTCGGCGTCCCAAAGTGCTGGGATTACAGGCGTGAGCCCCCGCACCCCCCTGTTCTTGTTTGCTCTTTAAGTTTTTTAAGAGACAGCTCTGTTGCCTAGGTTGGAGTGCAGTGGCACCATCATAGCTCGCCGTGACCTTGAACTCATGGACTCAAGCGATCCTCCTGCCTCAGCCTCCCAAGTAACTGCGACTACAGGCAAGTGTCACCACACCCAGCTAATTTCTGTGTTTTTTGTAGAGAGAAGGGTGTCACTATGTTGTCCAGGATGGTCTCAAACTCTGACCTCAAGCAGTCCTCCCACCTTGGCCTCCCAAAGTGCTAAGCCATCACACCTGGTGGAGAGTTTTAAAGTAAAGATAGGAAATTTCACCCCTATATGGTACCATATACATATCATTTTTAAAAGGACACTTTCCCACTTTGGGAGGCCGAGGTGGGCGGATCACGAGGTCAGGAGTTCGAGACCATCCTGGCCAACATGGTGAAACCTATCTCTACTAAAAATACAAAAAAAAAAAAAAAGTTAACTGGACGTGGTGGTGGTACTCGGGAGGCTGAGGCAGGAGAATCGCTTGAACCAGGGAGTCAGAGGTTGTAGTAAGCCAAGATCACACCACTGCACTCCAGCCTGGTGACAGAGCGCAACTCCATCTCAAAAAAGAAAAAAAAAAGAAAAAAAGACACTTTCCTACATAAACATAATGCTATTTTCACACCTAACTAAAACTAACAATAATTATCAACTCATATCAAATTCTTCCAACTGACCCAGAAATGTCTTTTACAGCTGACTTACTCAGACCAGGATCCAATCCATGACCACCCATTGCATTTGAGTGCATCTTTTTTAACCCAGAAGAGACTCCTCCTCCTCCACACTCCCCCTTTTTTTGGAATGACAGTGCCTTGTTGAAAAAACCAGACTGTCTTCTGGATTTATCTTAGACTTCTTTGTGGTGTCTTCAACATATTTCTCTTCTCTCTGTACTTCCTGTGCTCTGGAAGTTAGCTCTAATAGCTAGATTGGAACCTCTCTCTTCTGAGTAAACAGTTCACCACCCACATTCTTCCGGATTGGGGTGATGGTTTTTGTTAGGTTCATTTTTGTTCAGCCACTTTTTACTGGCACTATCTCTAGTCTGTGGGTCTGTTTTAAAAAGCTGACAAGCAAGCTTCAGGAATACAACTGTTCTTGCTGAAAGGGAGGCCACTGACTGAACCATCTCTTCGCCTCTTGGCTACGCTCCTATCAGGCCGAACCCCAAAAGAAAAGGGAAAGATGAAAGAAACTGGGAAGATATTTCTCTCTTGTTGGCTATTCAAAAACTTTTAAGTGCGGCGAGGCACAGTGGCTCACGCCTGTAATCCCAGGACTTTGGGAGGCCGAGGCGGGCAGATCACCAAGTCAGGAGTTCACGACCAGCCTGGCCAACATGGTAAAACCCCGTCTCTACTAAAAATACAAAAAAATTAGCCGGGCATGGTGGCAGCCACCTGTAATCCCAGCTACTTGGGAGGCTGAGGCAGGAGAATCGCTTGAACCTGGGAGGGCGGAGGTTGCAGTGAGCCGAGACCGTGGCACTGTACTCCATCCAGCCTGGGCAACAGAGTAAGACTCCATCTAAAAAAAAAAAAAAACCTTTTAAGTAATTAGTGAATACCTCATATGTGCTAGATGTTATAAGCGATACAAAATTTTAAAATTCTAGATGCTGAATCCTATGCACTATTCAGTCCAGTAGGACATTCTGCAAGCTTCACAAGGATTATTATTCTTAGAGTTAATATATACATACATTACACTATTTAAAGCCCCTGCTGTGTAACTAGCTTTGGGGGCGGCAGCCCAGAATGTTAAGAAGTGCACAGCCTTGGGGATCTGAATGCCTTACAATATTAGCAAGCTACCAGAATCACTAAGTTTCCATTTCTTCATCTGAATAATGTGATAATACTTCAAAGGATTGTTGTGAGAATTAAATATGATGGTGGATATAAAAGCCCAAGGCATTGCTTAGAATAGACGCTCAATAAATGAAGGTTGAAGGTTATTTCCCTTTGGTCTCTCTTTCTAACAGTGTGTCACATTTTTCCTACAAAATGGGAATTTCATGTATTTGTTCAAATAGTTATATGGAAAGGCTGGAGGATTTTGCAAATCCTGTTTCAAGTCGGCTCAGGCACCAGTCACTGCTTGGCCTCTTTAATGTTGAAAGTTTGCAACTCAGAATACCTAAATATAATTCTATGACTCCTAATATCAGTCATTAGAATGTTTTACCCTTCTGGAAAGATTTATACAGCTCTACAGAGAAAAGTACAGCACCTGCCTTAGGAGTTTGAAATGAAATTCACAACACCAAAACATCAAAATTTGTATTTATTTTCCAAAGGATTTTGAGATACCTTTCAATATTTAAAAATGTAAGAAAGTACAATTGTCATATATTGATGCATTAGTGATTAACTCTTGCTGGGAGAAAGGGGTACAATCTTTCTGGAAGGTCACTTAGCAATAAATATAAAAAGTTTTTCAAATGCCCACACTCTGTCCCAGCAATTCCACTTCTTGGAATATATACCAAGGACCTGAGCAAACATAGATGCACAGAATGAAGTAATGGTATTAGACACAGAGATGCCCCATAGGAGTGTCATAGGAGGACTTGCTTCACAGGAGGACTTGCTGCTCAGCCTTGGAGAATGTGGTCAACAGATACCCCTAGCTATCAGCCCCTTCAGAGTTGACCTCAGCTGCAGAGTGCAGCCTCACCTGAGGTCCTTCCCCTCCCAGGACAGCCCTCATCTGGTCAGTGAATGACAAGATTATAAAAGCCTAGCCATTTCCACCCAATGGGACAACACTCATAGGCCTTTACAGTAGACCCTGGGGTCTGCTGAGGCTGCAGGACTGCACCACAGTTCACCTTCTCCCTCGCCCACACCTGCTCCTTCCCTCTTCCGTTCACAGGGATCTAGCCCTAGTTAATATCTTACACCTCCAATGCCATTTCTGTCAGCTTCTGAGGACTCAGCCTGTGATGGCATCAAGCATGACTTGTTAAGAATGAGAATCCCAAAGCTACCAAAACCCCTAACAATAGAGATGGTGGAGTAAATTATGGTTCCTCCATAGAGTGAGATATTGTGCAGTCATTAAGAATGTAAAAAGAGGCCAAGTGCGGTGGCTCACACCTATAATCCCAGCACTTTGGGAGGCCAAGGCGGGTGGATTACTCAAGCTCGGCAGTTCAAGACCAGCCTGGGCAACATGGTAAAACCCCATCTCTACTAAAAATACACAAATTAGCTGGGCATACTGGCGCACGCCTGTAATCCCAGCCACTTGGCAGGCTGAGGCACAAGAATTGCTTGAACCTGAAAAGCAGAGGTTGCAGTGAGCTGAGATTGCACCACTGCACTCCAGCCTGGGCACCAGAGAGATTCTGTCTCAAAAAAAGAAAAAAAAATGTAAAAGGACATTCAGTGGCACAGGAAAGAGTTAAAATATATTGCAAAGTGAAAAAAGGCAGGCTGGGCATGGTGGCTCATGCCTGTAATCCCAACACTTTGGAAGGCTGAGGCAGGTGGATCACCTGAGGTTAGGAGTTTGAAACCAGCCGGGCCAACATGGCGAAACCCCGTCTCTACAAAAAATACAAAAAAAAAAAAAAGAAGAAGAAGAAGAAGAAAGAGAAAGAAAGAATGAAAGGAAAGGAAAGGAAGGAAAGGAGAGGAAAGAAAGGAGAGAAGTATATAAAGCACCTTAGTGTGGGTTAGTTTGGGTTTGTATTTTTTAAATGTTTAATTTTGGCCACATATAACAATTCGGGAAAAACATCACTGAACTTTTGACAGTGGCTATTTCTTTGCTGTTTGTTTTGTTTTGTTTTGTTTCTTAAGACAGGGTCTCACTCTGTCACCCAGGCTGGAATGCAGTGGCACTCATTGCAACCTCAGCTTCCCGAGCTCAAGTGATCCTCCCACCTCGGCCTCCCGAGTACCTGGGACTACAGGTACATGCCACCACGCCTGGGTAATTTTTGTATTTTTTGTAGAGACGGTGTTTCATCATGTTACCCAGACTGATTGCAAATTCCTGAACTCAAGCAATCCACCCGCCTCAGCCTAAAAAAGTGCTGGGATTACAGGCGTGAGCCACTGTGCCCAGCCACCAACAGTGGCTATTTCCGAGTGGAGATTTTGTACCTCTCTCTCTTTTCCAAGTGTTTTTACAAAAGACATGTATATTACTTTTATAAATAAGAAAATCTGTATGACACAAAAACAAAATTGGCTTTCCATATCTGCAGGTTCTACATCTGCAGATTCAACCAACTGTGGATCTAGGGGGTATGGAGTGGGGAAAACAATGAAAAATAACAATACGACAATTAAAAAGAACACAAATGTTAAAAAATACAGTATAACTGTTTACATAGTATTTACACTGTATTAGGTATTGTATTAAGTAATCTAAAGATGATTTAAAGTATATGGGAGGACTGTGCAGGTTTTATGCAAATACTACATCATTTTATATGAGGGACTTCAGAATCTGTGGGTTGTGGTATGAACAGGGGGTCCTAGAACAAATTCCCCCAAATTCTGAGGGATGACAGTATGTCCAAATTTGACTTCTACCTCATCCCACAACCTTCAATCCCCTCCTGCCTTTCCTGACTTGGTAAATGGCACCAGGCCTAAAATTTGAGGGTCATGCACGACTTTTTCGTGTTTCATCCCAATGCCAACCCCATTCCCAGTCTTGTCAATTCTATTAATACTACCTTAGTTCAGTCTCTCATTAGCTCTCAGTTAGATTTCAGAAACAGTAATGACCTTCTTGAAATCTAACTCTTTTTAATTTTTTTTATTATACTTTAGGTTCTAGGGTACATGTGCACAACGTTCAGGTTTGTCACATGTGTATACATGTGCCATGTTGGTGTGCCGCACCCATTAACTCGTCATTTACATTAGGTATATCTCCTAATGCTGTCCCTCCCCCCTCCCCTCACCCCACAACAGGCCCTGGTGTATGATGTTCCCCTTCCTGTGTCCAAGTGTTCTCACTGTTCAATTCCCACCTATGAGTGAGAACATGCAGTGTTTGGTTTTCTGTTCTTGTGATAGTTTGCTGAGAATGATGGTTTCCAGCTGCATCCATGTCCCTACAAAGGACATGAACTCATCCTTTTTTACGGCTGTATAGTATTCCATGGTGTATATGTGCCACATTTTCTTAATCCAGTCTGTCATTGATGGACATTTGGGTTGGTTCCAAGTCTTTGCTATTGTGAATAGTGCCGCAATAAACATATGTGTGCATGTGTCTTTATAGCAGCATGATTTATAATCCTATGGGTATATCACCAGTAATGGGATGGCTGGGTCAAATGGTGTTTCTAGTTCTAGATGCTTGAGGAATCGCCACACTGTCTTCCACAATGTTGAACTAGTTTACAGTCCCACCAACAGTGTAAAAGTGTTCCTATTTCTCCACATCCTCTCCAGCACCTGTTGTCTCCTGACTTTTTAATGATCACCAGTCTAACTGGCAACGGATATGAACAGACACTTCTCAAAAGAAGACATTTATGCAGCCAACAGACACATGAAAAAAATGCTCATCACCACTAGCCATCAGAGAAATGCAAATCAAAACCACAATGAAATCTAACTCTTAAACCACCAACACACTCCCCACTCCTGCCCCAATTAACCTCTCTTTAAAGGACTCCCAGTGGCCTTTAAAAACCATCTGATGGTTGCCAGCCCATTAAGTGGTGTCCTTCGGGATCTGCTCCTGCCCACTTCTCTAACCACGTCTTAACCTGAGCTTCTCCCTTTTCCAGAAATGTGTTTCTCTCCCTCCCTTTGCCTTGCTTTCTCTTACCTATTCTTCCAGGCTCAATTCAGGCCTCTTCCTTCTCAGAATTCAAAAAGCTTAGCAGATCCTCCTGAGCGAGATGAGACATATCTTCATTATGCAATCATAGCCCCTTTCACAAGGTATTATATTGCCTCTTTTCCTCATTGAACCATAAGCAATTTAAGAGTACCTGGCTTGGTGCCTGACACATATCTAGTATTCAACGACTGTTTATTATCTGGAATGTGTATATGTAAAACCTATAACTTAATGTACAGAATAATGCATTGATAACAGCAGAATAGAAAGTATCATTGCTTAGTGCCACTGATACAAGAATTTCCTTACAGCAGGGCCTCTCAACAGAAAGACAATTGACAATCTGGGTCGGATAATTCTTTGTTATGGGGATTGCCCTGTGCATTTTGGAGGTTTAGCAGGATCCCTGGCCCCTACCCGCTAGACACCAGCAGTATCCCTGTAGAAGTGATAACC
This sequence comes from Macaca thibetana thibetana, assembly GCF_024542745.1. Taxonomy (NCBI): domain Eukaryota; kingdom Metazoa; phylum Chordata; class Mammalia; order Primates; family Cercopithecidae; genus Macaca; species Macaca thibetana. Next base: position 55,534,774 of record NC_065594.1, on the reverse strand, counting down.
AAAAATGTTTCCAGACACTGCCCAATGTCCCCTGGGGGCAAATCAGCCCCCCGTTGAGGACAACTATTCTACACAGAGAAACTGGCTTTGTCAGGAAATGCTTTTCTACAATAAAAGTGAGCCTTAGGCCCAAGTTTCTTGCAGCAAGCGGTGGGGTAGTGGGGGAGGGGAGTTAGGATGAATTGGGCAGAAAAGGCTACTCTGTGTTGTAAAGGAAGAAGGGATGGGGCTGAATGGTGCCTGGGCAAAGATTATAAGAGAAGAGGTCCTGTTGGCTGGAAATAATTGAAAGAGGAAACAGATACAGTGAGAATTCTTCTAATAAAAGAACTGAATTTTGTACTGTGATTGGTTATGATTCAAAAAGGTGCCTGCCCTTATAAGTTCAGAAATAACCAACATATGGATTTTGTGTGTATTTCTCATGCTTATATGACAGCTTAGTTAACACAAAGAAAGACTCCTAGAAGGTAGATTGAAAATATATTTAGTAATAATTATACTTATCCCATCTCTACCCCATTTGTACCCACAAAAAATACATCTTCAGTGTCAGTAATAAGAAGATGTGATGTTGTCAGTACTTACATAATGATATTCAGACAAGAAGGTTCAATTTTATATTTGGATATCAAAGCCAGAGAACAAAGAAGCCAAAATGTTATAGATAATGATTAAGAAATGAACATAAGAGGGAAAACATGTATGCACCAGAAAGCAAAAGGAGAAAGACAAAGTGAATCCCATATGAGAACACTCCTCCAAAAAGAAGACAAACCTCCAGGAAGTTTCCAGTGCAGCTTTAGGATGATGAATCCTACAGTGGACGAAGGCAAGGGTCATAAATTTGTCTTCTGAAGCTACTGGATTGTTAACTGAGAAGGGATAGATGAGAAGCCCTTGAGTTCTTATCGACCTTTGTCTCATGTACACAGACATCTCATTAAGAAATCAACTGAGATGGTAACTTTCAAAACATGGGACCAACCCCGTAATTTGAAAAGCAGTTGGTTGCTTTCTTCCTACTATAAAGGTCTTAAGGGTTTTTTTGTTTTGTTTTGTTTTGTTTTTTGAGGTTTTTTTTTTTTTTTTTTTTTTTTTAACAAGTAGAGGGGTTTCCTGTCATTGAACTAAAATCATTTAACATAAATCGAAGACCTTTTTTAAAGGTCCCCCATTCTAGCTAGAATTGCAAAACCACATTATAATTCTCTAAGTGATAGCAGTGAGATCAAAAGGACTTACCCTAGAATTAGCTTTAAAATAAACTATTGCAGCGTCTGGGAACGAAGAAGGAGAGAATGTGTGTTTACTAAGCTTCTCTTCCTGAAGCCCATGAAATGAAAAAAAAAATAAAGTCTGTGTTTTCCCTAGAAGGATATCTTTAGTAGGGATAATCAAAGATAAAAATAGTCAAGTCCAGTTTTCCCTAAAATACATTTGTGTGTGTGTGTGTGTGTCTGTGTGTGTGTGTGTGTGTGTGTGTTTATGTTTTGGTAAAGAATTTCTGCCTGATCTCTCATTAACTTTATTTGAAAAGATAAATAACCTTACTATCAGTTCAAATTGTTTTGTTAAAAAGGCAGGGGAAAATATTTAAGCGCAGTATGCACTATATGACTAATACAGATGCTCCTCAACTTATGATGGGGTTACATCTGATAAACCCATTATAAGTTGAAAATATTGTGAAATATTTAACCTACCAAACATTATAGCTTAGTCTAGTTTCCTTAAACATCCTCACAACAAGTACATTAGCCTACATTTGGGCAAAATCATCTAATGTAAAGCCTATTTTATAACAAGTTGTTGAATATCTTATGTAATTTATTGACTACTGTACTGAAAGTGAAAGAATGGTTGTATGGATACTCTTAAGTACGGTTTTGGCTAAATGTGTATCTCTTTTGCATCATTGTAGTCAAAAAATCGTAAGTTGGGGACCATCTGTACTTTAGAATTGTAATTGCAATTCTTGTTTACATTCTGAAATTGGACTCAGAAATGAAACAACCCATACATTAGAGGAAATTTATACTTCCTATAAAAGTTTAAACTACAATTTTTATAATAACCCCTTCATTCCCCTATTCTATTACTACTAGGTGGATAGCAGTAATATTTTAGCTTCAAAAAGGAAAGGGTAGTACCTATGGTCAACAGTAATGTATTGTACACTTAAAAATATATTGGCTGAATGTGGTGGCTCATGCCTGTAATCCCAGCACTTTGAGAGGCTGAGGTGGGTGGATTGCTTGACCTCAGGAGTTTGAGACCAGCCCGGGCAACATGGTGAAACTTGGTCTCTACAAACAATACAAAAATTAGCTGGGTATGGTGACGTGCAACTCTGGTCCAAGCTACTTGGGAGGCTGAGGTGAGAGAATGGGTTGAACCTGGGAGGTAGATGTCATAGTGAGCTGAGATTGTGCCATTGCACTCCAGCCTGGGTGACAGAGTGAGACCCTGTCTCAAAAAAATTATGTGTGTGTGTGTGTGTGTGTGTGTGTGTGTGTGTGTGTGTGTGTGTGTTAAGAGGGTAGATGATATGGTTTGGCTGTGTCCCCACCCAAATCTCAACTTGAATTGTATCTCCCAGAATTCCCATGTGTTCTGGGAGGGACCCAGGGAGAGATAATTGAATCATGGGGGCCAGTCTTTCCCCTGCTATTCTCATCATGGTGAATAAGTCTCATGAGATCTGATGGGTTTATCAGGGGTTTCTGCTTTTGCTTCTTCCTCATTTTCTCTTGCTGTCACCATGTAAGGAGTACCTTTCACCTCCCGCCATGATTCTGAGGCCTCCCCAGCCATGTGGAACTATAAGTCCCATTAAACCTCTTTTTCTTCCCTGTTATCAGCAGTGTGAAAATGGACTAATACAGTAGGTCTCATGTTTACCACAATAAAATTTTCAAAAACATTTTTTAAAGGACAGGATGAAAGACTACAGACTGACTGGCCTGGAGACAAGAGACCAAGTTGTATTCCTAGGTTTACCATTATTGTTTATCTGGGCCTCCACTGGAAGAGCACAGTGATCTTAAGCGAACCTCACCCTCACCTCTACCCAGTGTGAAGAAACCTTACAAACAGCTATGAAATGAAGTTCTCGGCTGGTCTTCACAGCTTCAGCATGACCTTGAAATCTTCATTTGTATGAAGACAGGTCTGATACTCCCTCAAGAGTTGAAAATAATTATGGGAGAAAAGGGAAGCCTTGGAGCCAGCTCCATCAGAAGATTCCCTATGAAACAAGGTAACGGAGTTTCCCTGAACATGAAGTTCAGTTTAGAATGCACATAAGGATCATGAACAACACCAGATGATCTCTAAGGTAAACCATCACAGTCTCTCCCAAGCTCTTGGACGAGGAATGTTCTGTCCATCACTATACTATAAATCTCTGTGGTCTTTGTGGACAGAAATAGACCAGTGAGGCCAAACTACTCCAAACTCATGTAACTGAAATTCCACACAAAACGAATCTGTGACCTTAGGGCTTTCTCTGGACAGAGGGAGAAGACATCTATCTACAGCTTCATTTCTGCTTACTGAGAAAATCAACTGCAGAGGAAGCACTGCCTAAGACTTTAATATGAATCAGAACCACACACATGCATGCACACACACACACACACATGCACACACACACATCTTCTGCTGGACCTTTACATAGTTAAAGGGCTATCAGCTTCTGTTATTTTAAAAAGTGCTGTCATAGTCTCTATTTGACTTCTGCGGAGATAGGTCTCTGGGCATGGTCTAGATAATCAGAAGAATATCAGGAGAAAGGCAAATAATACTGCAAAAATATAAAAGGCAATTTATTGTGGAAAAGAGAAATTCTTTGCTAGACATATTTGCCTTAGAGAAATCTCTCTGTCCCTTAATATGTGTTTAGACTGTCCAATACTTGAGAATAACTGTTTGACCTTGGGAGATCTTGTGTGAATGTGTTTTATTCAAAAGGTACTCAGAGAAGACCAAAAGAAATCAGGAAGAATAAAAAAGGCCATGATTACTTCCTACTGGCTGAGAAACCTCAACACAGGCAGCATTTCTCATGCCGACCACCATCCTATATTGTTGTGCTATAAATATTCACCACTGTTCCCATCACTTCTACTACAACTCAGACTCTAGAATATGTAACCCTGTGTGGACCCTTGTGTCTAAGGGTGTTGATATGGTTTGGCTGTGTCTCCACGCAAATCCTATCTTGAATCGTAACTCCCACAATTCCCATATGTCATCAGAGGAACCTAGTGAGAGGTAACTGAATCATGGGAGTGGGTCTTTCTTGTGCTGTTCGCATGATAGTAAGTCTCACAAGATATGATGGTTTTAAAAATGGGACGTTCCCTGCACAAGCTCTCTTCTCTTGTCTGATGCCATGTGAGACACACCTTTCACCTTCCACCATGATTACAGCCACGTGGCACTGTAAGTCCATTAAACCTCTTTCTTTTATAAATTACCCAGTCTCAGGTATCTCTTTATCAGCAGCTTGAAAACAGACTAATACAGGTGGGGTTTCCCTGAACATGAAGTTCTAATAAGTTCCAGAGTGAAAACATGTCCTTTAGGTAATGAGTAAAATATTCTTAAAGTAAGGGGGAAATTGGCCCTATGAAACATTTATGAAAGGTGCTGTCTCCTACAAATGAGAGCAGGCAGACCTTGACATACAGCAGAGAGGCTAGGGAGCTGGATAAAGCTGCAAAGGGTCCAATGTTTTTGCCTTAGATTTTGGAAATAGTTATATTCAAAATATAGGTTTACAGTAGTGGTGAGCATTGCTGTACTCTAATCTTCTCCTGAAGTGTGGAAACCTTCAGTAAAGGTGGATACATAGCTCTACCTTATGGCACCTGGAGGGTATGCCAACGCCCAACCAGAGGCAAAGTGCTTCCTGGGAAAGATCACTGTCTGTCATAGACGAGGAGACTGAAACAGAAATTGAGAATTCAGCAGAAGCAAACCATTGAACCAGAGATGGCTGGAGATATGCACACTCTTGATAATCCATGAAGATACTGGAGGAAGACTGGGATGGTCATTCAAAGCATTCTATTTGAAAATTAAAGGAGGTGTAACTCCAAAAGGTTGACTATTTAGGAATACCCCAAAAGACACCCAGTTATTATGCATCAAAAACTGACTGTATTCTCTCACTAGTAGAACAGACTGGGAAAAACAGCATTACCCATCACGTCACCTTCCAAAATTGCATTCCTAGTTACACCACAGATTTCAGTAATTTTTATCTCCCTATAACATTTCTAAAAACAAATCTAAATTGGTAAATTTCAGCAGCCAAAGTTTTCATTGTTTTGCAAGAAAAATTTTACTTGATGATACCTAAAATAAATTCCCAATTTAATTATTTTTTTTAAATGCTTGTTCAGTGGCTCATGCCTGTAATCCCAGCACTTTGGGAGACTGAAGCGGGCAGATCACTTGAGGTCATGAGTTCCAAACCAGCCTGACCAATACGGAGAAACCCCATCTCTATTAAAGTACAAAAATTTGCCTGGTGTGGTTGCATACACCTGTAATCCCAGCTACTGGGGAAGCTGAGACACAAGAATCACTTGAGCCCGAGAGGCAGAGGTTGCAGTGAACCAAGATCACACCACTGCACTCCACCCTGGGCAACAGAGCAAGACTCCGTATCAAAAAAAAAAAAAAAAAAAAAAAAAAATGCTTTGGCCTTTCTGATTCTGCCTTAGAAAATACAGAAAAATATTACCTTAATGAGAATAGTCCTTCCTGAATTTTGTTCAGTCCTCAAAATTATATCTGTGTAAAAAGTCATGACTAGGAAAGTTAAAAAACCACTACAGAAAAAACAATGAAAAGTAATCAACAAATATTTATTGAACAACAACAAATATTTTACTGAGTTTCCAAAGCATGATACCATTTAGTAGAGATGCCAAAATAAATAAATGCTGGACCCCAAAAAAGTCAAACACAATTATATGCCCAATAAAAAACTAACAATATTTTAAGTTTAAATTTCAGAGACACTTAAAATTATTTTTGCTTTTCTAGTGGTTTGCAAGAATTTCATATCATTTTTTAAATAACTGCAATGTCAAATTAATCTTTCATTTTACTTTCTTCAACAAAATAATTTTATAGTAACATTTTGTGCCTGCAAAATTATTTGCCAAAGAGGTATTTTGTTCATTAAGCCCTAGTGGCCTAGGAGAAGTTTATTGAATACTAAACCAAAAAAGCAGGAGTTATTAACTTTAAGATCTGCTTTCAGTTGGTATCCTGATATATTCAGCCAACACAGTAAAACACCATAAAATTTTACTATGCATAACAAAATTATTGAAAATCAAGACCCATTAGTATGTACTATGCTTATTGCCAGATCTACCGAATATATCTAATGTCAGGTTAGGAGCGTGGTCGTAAATCAGTGTGACACCTGCCCTACGCATCCGTTTCTGGTTTGATCCCTTGAAAGGAGCTCTAGACTTATAGTTCTTAAAGTAGTTAAAGGCATCATCAGAGTAGAAACATTTTAATTATGAAGGTAGTACTTACAGACAATTACAAGATTTAGAAAAATAATGAGAAAAACTTTTCAAAGCAAATTCCAGCAGGACTTAATAATACTGGACACACAAACCTACAGTGGCTTTGAGTAGCTCAGTTGATGTTTCTGTATGTACTTACCACCTTGTATGTGAAAGCACCTTAGAAACTACAACATGTCTTATGCTGTTATTTTCTACTACCAAGGCATATTCTACCAGTGCAAGAGATCAACAATGATTACAATAGTGATAAGAGGGAGTTAAAAATTTCCAGTCTTCTTGTTACTGACAACAAAAATTCAAGCTGAAAATGCCTGGGAGGGGGATGAATACCCCATTTTCCATGATGTGACTACTATGCATTCCATGCCTGTCTCACAATATCTCATGTACCCCATACATATTTGCACCTACAAAGTACCCACAAAAGTTTTAAAAGAAAAAAGAGAAAAAACAAGAAAATGCCTGGGGATAGTCTACAAAGCTGACTTAATTTTATCTCAGTTGCAGTATTTACTTCTTGCCTTCCTACTGACCTCTTTTCCACCTACATGTGTTCCTGAAGAAAAGCCCAATGGAGATGCTCTGCCTTAGTTCTTTCAAAGTAATAATATAAAAGTATTCAAGGAACTATTATTACCTTTTTTGCTGCAGATTCTGTCCCTGAGATACAGCCAACCCACACAGATGCAGACGTGAGCACATATCAGTTGCCCCCAAATTTCCAGAGCTCCGAGCTCTGTTCTCTGGAAGGGAATATCATAGGACATCCAACTGTAAAACGTGAAAATGTGGCATATCCTATTTTTCTTCATAGCAGTTGTAATAAAAAATTAAAATAACTTAAGACCATACCCATATATTGAACTTATTTGAACTTGTCCTATCACTCTAGCACCATATTGAAATTCATCAAAATTCAAATAGCTATAAATGAAACATGAATGGTAATAATAACTTCAGATGTTGAAATAATTGCTGAGGATGATTTAGATTCTATAAACATAGTTATCAAAAAGAAAAATAGCATTCTTTGCCCCCAAGAGTAAAAGATTCAGATAAAAATGTTTTCCTAATGAGCAATGTGCTTGGGTATAGTATTATTACAGGAAAGATCAAAATTCCAATCATCCTTGGTAAATTGCATGTCTGCTAACTTCAGCTATTTTGGGATTTTTTAAAGTTAAACCATTTCCGAGTCACAGAAGAAATATGCACGGTTCCCCTGTGCATGGAAACAAAATGCAATCTATTCATTCCATCTCCTTACTTAAATTCTTTTGAAAATTAGGTGAATCTGATGATTCATGAAACAATCTTTGAGACTACTTTCAATATAGCTTATTGCAATCTCAGGATGATGGTAATAATAGATACCATTTGTGACTGCTGGACTTTATGTACTTCATTTATAATTCTCATATAAAATCTACATGAGAATCTTTTTGCTTAAGGTATTAATTTGCCCAAGACCACTCAGAGTAAGTGCCAAGAATAAAACCAGGTCTCACACCAAAGTTTGAGCTCTACCCACGAAGCAATGACTTTTACATAATTGTTAGAGATCCTAATAATGTCTTTTTTTTGTACAGCCCCTATATTGTATGCCATAATCTCAGTATCATGTTCTCAATCAAGCACTGTGAGAACACTGACATTCTATATTACCAAGACCAGAAGTTTCAAAGTGAAGCAATTTTCTTTTTTTTTTTTTTTTAGTACAACTCATTTTATTATTTTAGTGCAACAAAACATTTCCAGATTTATTTCCAATTTCAGTTTCAAAACAAAATGACCTGAAATGTTTAGTATTTAGTATCTGTGACAATGACCAATAAAATGTGTAAGAATATAAAAAATAAATTCATTCATTGTTGGTAGTACTCCAAATTCAATGTGTAAGAACCTTTTCTATCTAAAGCATTTTCCTAAAACTGCAAACTAAAAATCTATTTATTTAAAACACTCATGTGGTAAAATAATCTCATTTGATTACGGATATCATAAATAGAATATAAAAGATATTATATTTCTTAAAATACCATTTATTTCACTGTGTTCAATTCTGGGTTTCCTAACATCTATTCTACAGATCAATCAAAATACAAAGGTGTGCAAATGAAACAAGCTATTGAAATGAAATAAAATTCAAGGAGAATAAAAGTTAGAATTAACTTATGAGGTAACTTTTATGTGAGGAAACATCACAGTTGTAAGGAATGCCTCTTTACAGAGAGTCATTAAGATGTGCATTTTCACAGAGCTATTATTTCATGAGCCCAAAATCAAGCAAAATAAAATTCCATGCTTCCTGGAATATTAAATACCATGCAGTGTACTATTTAAGAAAAGAATAGGGTTAACTAACTAAAAGCAGAACTTGCTTATTTTTTGCTTCCTAGCCAATTAAAAACACATTAAAAGCACTTGAAATGATGTATTTAACCTGAAAAAAAGTTGCTAAAATTCCAATATTAATGTAATTATCTGTAACTTGCTTAACCCATCTATCCCCAAAACAGTGTAGTGGGGCAAAATGTTAAAAAGAAAAATCATCCAGCGCATGTAGATGGGCACGGAGAAGCCAAGCTTCCCAGAGTGGGTACAGAGCCAGCCGCCAGGCGACTCAATTCACGCGCTCCTTTTCTGGGGATGAAAAGGTGCTCGTCAGATCTTTCTATGCAACTGAGAGCTCCTAAATCAAGTCAAAGGGGACCATCGTACTGAAATATTCCATACTTTCCACTGGTCCACCAGCAGGGCTCAGAGGCCATGAGCTGTTCCCCTTGCCCAGGCTTCAGACCAACCTGAATTTCAGCTTTTAATGTTCTTACGGAACAGAGGGGTGCGGGATGGAAGCCATTCAGAGCCTGATGAAATGGAACAGAAAACTCCCATTTTCTGTCACCTGTCAACTTCCTGTAATTCAAATCACCCTTGAATAAAATTAAATGTGCCTTCTGTAGTTCAGCATATAAGTCGGGAGCAACCTGAGGCATTGCACAGAACTCATGAGGCAGAGTCCAAAATATATGATCGTGGTAAACCCATTTACCCATTTTAACATACTCTTCCCAGTCAGCCCCACACTTGGACATCCACTTATGATTACCATGTTTTACCTGTTCAATTAACCAATTAAAATCATGTATAGTAGTATCAGAAACAAACCATGGAATTGTTTTTCCATAAAAATGAACCTCAGTAGCCAGTTCAGAGGACAACAAGAAGTTGGCTAATATTAAATCTGTAACAAGCTCAAACCCAGAATTATCGAGAACAATATACACTCTAGTAACAGAAGCTTTTTCTCTTGTTTTCTTGCAATTGCTAAGCAATGACCAAAGATGTTCCATATCATTCAATAAAATGAAAGGTTTTAGGTCTTCCAATGAATTTAGTACATTGGTCTTCTGAGAACTATTTTCTCCACCTGAGAGAGACGGATCACACTTATTTCCCCACAGTGAAATCTGCAGAAGTTTAAAAAACTCATCTTTCAGCTGATTTTCATCTAGGTCTTCAATAGTTTTTATCAATTGTTGCAGGTAAGTACATAAAGCAATGACAGATTCCTGTGACTCATAGAAATTTTGCTCTTTTGATTCTTTAAATACATCAAAGTAATCGATTGGTGGACTCTGGATAATTGAAAGTGAAGCAATTTTCATAATGCAGCCATTTAGTGGGTAAGGTTATCAACTGGATATTTGGAAAATTATGTTTCTCTCTTAAAAAGTTGTATCAGATGGGCTGGATCTCCAAACTCAATGTGAGAGGTGTGTATTTCTCCTGCCCAAGATTCACTTCCTCAACTGGGTTCTAGAAAATCACTATAAGTGTAACCCTGGGGCCAACAGCCTTAAGATTCTCTGGGTGCTTGTTAGAAATGCACAGCCTCTACCAGCTGAATCAGAATTTGCATTTCAACAAGATCTGGAATCTCATATCCTCATTAATGTTTGAAATGCCCTGCTACCCTATCCCAGCCTAGGTCCCTAATTATTCCATTTCTTTCCTGTTTTCTTAATTTCTCTCTATTGGTTTTTATATTTTTTCCTCACATGAAAACATTATTTTAAAAAGTTCTCTGCTGAATCTGCACCCTCATTCCCCTCATTTCTCTTCTTTTCTCAACCAAGTGCCATGAAGGAGGTTTCTATGCTCCCTGAATCCGTATCTTCTGTTCACTTCTCAACACACTGCAGTATAGTTTAGTCACCTACCAAATATCTGACCGTTACTATGTGCCAAGAACTGTATTAGACTCTGAGGATAAAATGGTATACAAAAGACTTGGTCCTTGTCCTCGAATTACTATCCTCAAAATCATTTTGACATAGATCACCACTGATTTCTTGAATTGTCAATTCTGGGAAGCACTCTTTATTCATTATCAGTAAGAGAACACAACTGTCCTCCTTAAGCCAGATATTGAAGAGAGTTTGCAAAAATATTACAGTGCCACTTTTCTCACTAACTTTCTTAAGAAAATATTTTTGGGGCCGGGCGCGATGGCTCACGCCTGTAATCCCAGAACTTTGGGAGGACCAAGCAGGCGGATCACGAGGTCAGGAGATCCAGACCATCCTGGCTAACACGGTGAAACCCCATTTCTACTGAAAATACAAAAAAATTAGCCGGGCGTGGTGGCGGGCGCCTGTAGTCCCAGCTACTCGGGAGGCTGAGGCAGGAGAATGGCGTGAACGCGGGAGGCGGAGCTTACAGTGAGCCGAGATCACACTACTGCACTCCAGCCTGGGCGATAGAGCACGACTCCGTCTCAAAAAACATATATTTTTTTTTAATAAAAATGTTATTTATGTTAACATGTGATAGGCTTGTTTTTAGTTTTAAATGAACAAATATTCCTAAAAGTTATTTTAATTTCTAATAGAGATCCACAACTCTCTAGGCTGCTCAATAATTTTTAGAGTATAAGGGGCTCCTGATGTTAAAAAGTTTGAGAACAACTTATTTCATATTAAAACCAGGTTGGTTGCTCAACGATATAGTTTGGATATTTGTCCCTGCCCAAATCTCATGTTGAAATGTAATTCCCAGTGTTGGAGGTGGGGTCTGGCAGGAAATGTTTGGATCATGGGGACAGATCCCTCGTAAATGGCATAGCACCATCCTCTTGGTGCTGTCCTTGCACCAAGTGTGAGCTGTTGCAAGATCTGGTTGTTTAAAATTGTGTAGTACCACCCCTTCACCCTCTCTGTTGCTCCTGCTTTCACCATGTGATATGCCTGCTCCCTCTTCACCTTCTGCCATGATTGTAAGCTTCCTGAGGCCTTCCTAGAAGTCTCTAAGCATTGCTATAGAGCCTGCAGAAGCTGTAGAACCTGCAGAACCATTAGCCAATTAAAACTCTCTCCCTTACAAATCACCCAGTCTCAGGTGTTTCTTTATAGCAATGCGAGAATGGCCTAATACATTCAATAAATCCCCAGTATCTACATAGGTATCAACTCTAGAATATATAATACATATGAATAAGTTGCCCTAAACATTTTATCTCTTATGTTTGATTAATTTAGCTAAAGAAGTCACTTTCAAGAGATCAGAAGTAAGATGGCCAAATAAAAGCCTCTACCAACCATCCTCCCCACAGGAACACCAAATTTAAGAGCTATCTACACAAAAAAGCACCTTCATAAAAACCAAAAATCAGGTGAGCAATTACAGTACATTGTTTTAACTTAAAATCACTGAAAGAGGCACTGAAGAGGGTAGGAAAAACAGTCTTGAATTGCTGACACCATCCTTCCCCTATTCCCCAGCAGCAGTGAATCTGTATGGCTTGAGGGAGGGAGAGTACAGTGATTATGCTGCCCTGTCACAGTGGAAAGCAACACTTGGCAGAACTCAGCCAATGCCCACAGAGGGAGCATTTAGACCAGCCCTAGCCAGAGTGAATTCATCCATCTCAGTGGTTGGAACTTGAGTTCTGGCAAGCTTTGCCAGTGCAAGCTCAACTGCTCTGGAACCCTAAATAAACTTGAAAGGTGATCTAGGCATCAAAGTCTGGACTTTGGGGGCACATGACCTAATGGGGGACATCAACCAGAGCAGCCAAAGGAGGGTTTGCAGCAGCCCTCCTCCAAGCGCAGGGAGCATAGCTCACAGTTCTGAAAAAGACTACTTCCTTCCACTTGAGGAAAGGGAAGAGTAGAGGACTTCAGCTTACAACTTGGAAACCAGCTCAGCCACAGCAGGATAGTGCACCAGGCAGAGTCATGAGGCCCCCGTGCGAGAAGCTAGCTCCCAGATGACATTTCTAGACACATGCTGGGCCATAAAGGACATTGTTGTCTTGAAGGGAAGACTAAAAAGCGCATGGGCCCTGAATAATCAGCAGCAGTAGACAGGTAGTACATGCCATGGACTTTGAGTGAGACTCTGGGATGTGCTGGCTTCAGGTGTGACCCAGCACACTCCCAGCTATGGTGGTGATGAGGAGAGACTCCAGATTCAGAAAAACAGAGAGAAGAGTAAAAGGGGTAGTTTAGGTACCAGCTCACCCACAGTGGGGCGGAGCACCAAGAGGGCTCTTGTGGTCCCTGATTCTAGGCCATAGCTTTTGGACAGCATTTCTAGACCTGACCTGGGCCATAGAGGAGCTCACTTCCCTGAAGGATATGTCCCAGGCCTGGCAGCAACCAACCACAAGCTGATTGGGGCTTCAGCGAACATCAGTGGTAGCCAGGCCGTACTCACTATCGGCTGGGGTGGTGGAGGCCACAGAGACTCCTCTGCCTATAAAAAGGGGAGGAAAGTGTGGGAAGAACTTTGTCTTGTGGTTTTTTTGCCAGCTTAGCCACAGAAGAATAAAGCACCAGGTGGATTTTAAGATTTCCAACTCCATGCCCTGGTTCCCAGATGGCATCTCTGGACCCACCCAGTGCCCAGGGGGACTCACTACCATGAAAGGAAGGATACAACCTGGCTGGCTTTGCCACCTGTTGATTGTAGAGCCCTAGGGCCTTAAGCAAACATAGGTGGTAGCCAGGTAGCGGTTACACCAGGCCTTGGGCAAGACCCAGTTCTGTACTGGTTTCAGGTCTGACCCAGCACAGTCCCAGTGGTGGTAGCCACAGGTGTTCTTGTGTTATCCCTCTCCCAGCTCCAGGCAGCTCAAAACAGAGAGGCAGGGGAAGGCCATTTGTTTGGGAAACAGTAAGGAAAGAGAACAAGAGTCTCTGCCCAGTAATCCAGAGAATTCTTCCAGATCTTATCCAAAACCACCAAGGTGGTACCTCTATGAGTCTGCAAGAACCACAGTGTTACTAGGCTAATGCAGATATGGTTGCAGTGACCAAACACTTAGATCACAACACCCAAGTCCCTTAAAATACCTGGAAAGCCTTTCCAAGAAAGGGGGTGGGGGGAAACAAGCACAGACTCTGAAGACTACAATGAATACCTAGCTCTTCAATGCTCAGACACTAATGAACATCCACAAGCATCAAGAGAATCCAGGAAAACATGACTTCAGTAAACTAAATGAGGCACCAGGGACCAAGCCTGTAAGGACAGAGATATGTGACCTTTCATATAGAGAATTCAAAATAGCCGTTTTAGGGAAACTCAAAGAAATTCAAGATAACACACAGAAGGAATTCAGAATCCTATCAGATAAATTTAACAAGGAAATTGAAATAATTAAAAAGCATCAAGCAGAAATTCTGGAGTGGGGCCGGGTGCAGTGGCTCACACCTGTAATCCCAGCACTTTGGGAGGCTGAGGCAGGCAGATCACTTGAGGTCAGGAGTTTGAGACCAGCCCGGCCAACATGGTGAAACCCTGTGTCTACTAAACATACAAAAATTAGCCAGGCGTGGTGGTGCATGCCTACAGTCCCAGCTACTCAGGAGGCTGAGGCAGGAGAATCACTTGAACCCAGGAGGCAGAGGTTGCAGTGAGCCGAGATCACCCCACTGCACTCCAGCTTGGGTGACAAAGTGAGATTCCATCTTAAAAAAAAAAAAAAAAAAAAAAAAAAAAGGGTGCAGTGACACATGCCTGTAATCCCAGTACTTTGGGAGGCTGAGGTGGGCAGATCACCAGGTCAGGAGTACAAGACCAGCCTGGCCAACATGGTGAAACCCCATCTCTACTAAAAATACAGAAATTGGCTGGGCATGGTGGCAGGTGCCTTTAATCCCAGCTACTCGGGAGGCTGAGGCAGGAGAATCACTTGAAACTGAAAGGCAGAGGTTGCCGTGAGCCGAGATCATGCCACTGTACTCCAGCCTGGGTGAAAAAGCAAAACTCCATCTCAAAAAAAAAAGAAATTCTGTAGTGGGAAAATGCAACTAACATACTGAAGAATGCATTCTCTTAAGAGCAGAATTGATCAAGCAGAAAAATGTATAGGATTTTTATTAGTTTTCTCTTTGCATATTTGCTAGTTTGTTTATGCAGTGAATGTTAAGTTGTTATCTGTTTAAAATAATGGGTTATAAGATAGTATTTGCAAGCATCATGGTAATCTCAAACCAAAAAACATACAATGGATACACAAAAACATAAAAAGTGAGAAACTAAAACATACCACCAGAGAAAATAGTTTTCACTAAAAAGAAGACAGTAAGGAAGGAAAGAAGGAAGAGAAGACCACAAAACAACCAGAAAACAAATAATAAAATGGGAGGCTCAAGTCCTTACTTATCAATAACAATATTGAGTGTAAATGGACTACACTCTCCAATTGAAAGACATAGAGTTGGTGAATGGATAAAAAACAAGACCCAACAATCTGTTGCCTACAAGAAACACACTACACGTATAAAGATACACATAGACTAAATATAAAGGGATGGGAAAAGATAGTCCAGGCAAATGGAAACCAAGAAAGATCAGGAGTACCTATACTTATATCAGACAAAATAGCTTTCAAGACAAAAACTATAAAAAGAGACAAGGAAGGTCATTATTTAACAGTAAAGGCGTCAATTTAGCAAGAGGATATAACAATTGCAAATATTTATGCATGCAACACTGGAGCACCCTGATTTACAAAGCAAATATTTAGACCCTAACACAATAATAGCTGGAGACCACGATACCTATCGTTTAGCACTGAACAGATCATTTAGACAGAAAATCAATAAAGAAACATCAGATTTAATCTGCACTATGGACCAAATGAACTTAATAGACATTTACAGAACATTTCATCCAACAGCTATAGTGTACACATTCTTCTCCTTAGCACACAGATCATTCTCAAGGATAGACCGTATGACTTAAAACATTTTTAAAAAACGAAATAATATCAAGTATCTTCTCTGACCACCATAAAATGAAACTAGAAATTAATAACAAGAGGAATTTTTGAAATTATACAAATACATGGAAATCCAACAGTGTGTTCTTGAATGACTAGTGGGTGAATGAAGAAATTAAGAAGGAAATTCAAAAACTGAAACCAATGGTAATGGAGACACAACATACCAAAACCTATGGGATACAACAAAAGCAGTACTAAGAGGAAAGCTTATAGCTCTAAGTGCCTACATCAGAAAAGCAGAAGAACTTCAAATAAACAATCTAACAACTATTCTTAAAGAACTAGAAAGGCAAGGGCAAACCGAACCCAAAATTAGAAGAAATAATAAAGATTGGAGCAGAAATAAATGGATCTGAACAAACAAAAAAAGATCAATGATACACAAAATTGGTTTTTTGAAAAGATAAAATTGACCAACCTTTAGCCAAACTTGCTTAAAAAAAAAGATAAGACTCAAATAAAGCCAGATATGAAAAAAGAGATATTACAACCAATACCCTAGAAATTCAAAGGACCATTAGAGGTTACTATCAGCAACTATATGCCAATAAATTGGAAAACATAGAAGAAATTGATAAATTCCTAGATACATACAACCTACTAAGATTGAACCATGAAGTAATCCAAAACCCAGACAGACTAATAACAAGTAATGAGATTAAAGCTGCAATGAAATGTCTCCCACCAAAGAAATGCCTAGTACCTGGTGGCTTCATTGCAGAATTTTCCCAAACATTTAGAGAAAAACTAGTATCGATCCTATTCAAACTATTCCAAAAATAAGAGGAGGTGGGAATACTTCCAAACTCATTCTACCAGGCCAGTAGTACCCTGATACCAAAACAAGAAAGAAAGAATGAAAGAGAGAAAGAGAAAGAGAGAGAGAAAGAGAGAAAGAAAGGCAGGCTGCAGGCCAATATCCCTAATGAACATTCATGTAAAAATCTTGAACAAAATACTAGCAAATCACATTTGACAACACATTAAAAAGTTCTTTCATCGTCACCAGGTGGGATTTATCCCAAAGACGCAAGGATGGTTCCATATATAGAAATAAATCAGTGCGATACGTCATATCAAAAGAATGAAGAAGAAAACACATGATTATTTCAATTGATGCTATAAAAGCATTTGATAAAATTCAACATCCTTTCATGTTAAAAAAATTTTTTTAACTGGGTATAGAAGGAGTGCACCTCAACATAATAAAAACCATATACAACAGATCAACAGCTAGTATCATACTGGATGGAGAAAAACTGAAAGCCTTTCCTCTAAGAACTGGAACATGACAAGGATGTCCACTTTCACCACTGTTATTCAGTACAGTACTGAAAGTCCTAGCTACAGCAATCAGGCAAGATATAAATGGCATCCAAATTGGAAAGGAAGAAGTCAAATTTTCCTTATTTGCAGATGATACAATCTTATATTTGGAAAAATCTAAAGACTACACAAAAATACTATTAGAACTGATAAATTCAGTAAAGTCACAGGATATAAAATCAACATATAAAAATGAGTAGCATTTCTATATGCCAACAGTGAACAATATAAAAAAGAAATAAAAAAGTAATCCTATTTACAATAGCTCCTAATAAAATTAAATACCTATGAATTAACTTAGGCAAATAAAGCTCTCTACAATGAAAACTATAAAACACTGATGAAAGGAATTGAAGAGGACACTAAACTATGGAAAAATATTCCATGTTCATGGATTGGATGAATCACTATTGTTAAAATGTTCATACTACCCAAAGCAGTCTGTAGATTCAATGCAATCTCTATCAAGAGAGCAATTACATTCTTCACAGAAATAGAAAAAAAAAAAATCCTACAATGTATATGGAACCACAAAGGACCCAGAATAGCTATCCTGAGCAAAAAGAACAAAACTGGAGGAATCACATTACCTGACTTCGAATTATACTACAGAGCTATAAAATCAAAATAGCAGAGTACTGTCATAAAAACAGATACATAGACCAATGGAACAGAATAGAGAACCCAGAAACAAATCTGCACATCTTCAGTGAACTCATTTTTGACAAAGGTGCCAAGAACATACATTGAGGAAAGGACAGTATCTTAAATATATGGTGCTGGGGAAACTGGATATCCAAAGCAAAAGAATGAAACTAGACCCCTATCTCTCACCATATAGAAAATTCAAACAAAATGAATTAAAGACTTAAATCTGGTTGGGTGTGGTGGCTCCCATCTGTAATCCCAGCACTCTGGGAGGCCACAGAGGGCAGATCGCTTGAGGCCAGGAGTTCAAGACCAGCCTGGCCAACATGGCAAAAAACCTGTCGCTACTAAACATACAAAAATTAGCCAGGCATGGTGGTGTGGACCTGTAATCCCAGCTACTCAGGAGGCTGAGGTGGGAGGATCACTTGAACCTGGGAGGCAGAGGTTTCAGTGAGCCAAGACAGCACCATTGCACTACAGCCTGGACGACAGAGCAAGACTCTGTCTCAAAAAACAGAAAAAAAAAAAAAAAAAAAGAGACAAATCTAAAACCCTAACCTATGAAACTACTACAAGAAAACAATGGGGAAACTCCAGGACATTAGACAGGGCAAAGATTTATTGAGTAATACCTCACAACCATAGGCAACCAATGCAAAAATGACCAAATGGAATCACATCAAGTTAAAAAGCTTCTGCACAGCAAAGTAACCATCAACAAAGTGAAGAGACAACACACAGAATGGGGAAATAGCTGCAAACTGGCCATCTGACAAGGGATTAATAACCAGAATATATAAAGAACTCAAACAATAGGAAAAAATCTTTAACAATCGATTTTAAATTGGGCAGAAGATCTAAACAGAGATTTCTCAAAAGAAGACACACAAATGGCAAATATGAAAAGTGTTCAACATCACTGATAGGGAAATGCAGATCAAAACTACGATATTATCTCACCCCAGTTAAAATGGCTTTTATCCAAAAGACAGGCAATAAAAATGAGGATGTAGAGATAAGGAACCCTCACACACTGTTGGTGGGAAAGTAAATTAGTACAAACACTATGGAGAACAGTTTGGAGATTCATCAAAAAACTAAAAATAGGACCACCCTAAAATTTAGCAATCCCATTGCTAAGTACACGCAAAAGAAAGAAAATCAGTATATTGAAGAGATTATCTGTTCTCCCCTGTTTAGCGCAGCACTATCCATAACAGCCAAGATTTCAAAGCAACCTAAGTGTCCATCAACAGATGAATGGATAAAGGAAACGTGGTACATATACACAAACGAGTGCTATTCAGCCATAAAAAGAATGAGAGCCTGCCATTTGCAACAATATGGATAGAACTGGCAGTCATTCTGTCAAGTGAAATAAGCCAGACACAAAGACAAAATTCGTATGTTCCCACTTATTTGTGGGAGCTAAAAAGTTAATTAAAAACAATTAAACTTATGGAGATAGAGAATAGAATGGTTGCTACCTGAAGGTGGGAAGGGTAGTGAGGGAGTGGGGATAGTTAATGGGCACAAAAAGTTCAAAAGTATGAATAAGTCTAGTATTTGATACCACAACTGTGTGATATAGTCAATCATTTAATTGTGCATTGAAAAATAACTAAAAGAGTATATGTAGACTATTGTAACACAAAGGATAAATGCTTCAGGTAACAGATACCCCATTTACCCTGATGTGATTATTATAAGTTGGATGCTTGTATCAAAATATCTCATGTACGCCATAAATATATACACCTATTATGTACCCATAAAAACAAAAAGTTAAAGATTAAAAAAAAAAAAAAGTCACTTTCACTTGGCATTTCATGCACCGTTTAAAAAGAAAAAGAAAAAGAAAAAAAAAAAAAACCAGGAGATGGCTACTAGTCCTTCAAAAACTAAAAGCCTTCACTGGAATACTTGTGACAACTGATGTACATGCTTTAGTCTTCCAAAATGGGGGAAACAAGGTAAAAACTAAAACCATGAATAGTTTGCTTTAAACATTCTTCAAGTTTATATTGCCCGTAAGCCATGTTTTCTAAAGTTCTTAAAATCAGTACTTTTGTGCTTTTATCTTGAATACTTCAATGTACCTGATTATAGTAGCAGAATGTGGTTATAAGAACAAATGTCTCTATCATATTAATATAAAAAATATTTAAGGTATTTGCATTTTGTTTTAAAATGAACTCTTCAGAATACATCTTTTAAGTTATACCCTGACTATGAAATATCATATTTTGGTCTTGATGGTGAAATATATGCACAGAGTAACATTCCCTGTCATACATTGCCTGCACACTGGGATCAAATGTATATTATTTCTGTAGTGGTGGAAGAAGGTTCTGGTTTCAAATACTTAGTATTCAGGGAGAATAAAGAAAATACCCCTCTTGAAAAGTGCTTTCTTGGCTTAGTCACACAGGAAAATTCAGATGCAGTTTTTTTTGTCATCTTCTCCCACAGGTGAACTCTCAGTAAGCAATGCAACTTTTCATCAGACAGGTTTTACTACATTTTTAAAGAACAGTCTAATTTACAAACTTTGCATGTGCTTCAAGTTTTTCATGTTTAACATACAAATAAAACCTCAAGCAATTTGTTTTCATCTTGTAGTCATAAAACATGTGCAGAACACAGAGATCCTTTAGCTCTTAAAGGACACACTATTAAACATAACTTATTTATTTGAGTATCAACTATGTTTACATATTGATAAAGATTACAGTTCTGAACCAAATAATTGTGCCATTCATATCACTTAGCTGATTCTTATTTTAAATAATTCAAGTTATACTCATTTCTACCTTGTAGATTATAAGAGCTACATTATATATTTCTAAGCAATTTTAAATTAATTTTGCAAAGTAGTTTTCAGTATGGTCATATACATTTAGTGTCCCTAAACCAGGGCTTTCCTTATCAATTAGACAATAAGGAATTGCTCATAATATCCAGCCTTTGTCTTTATAACCTCCTATATAATATCTAGCTGTAGCCTGTGGAAAAATGTCATACTGAGGACCCTCATCTATCAAGCTGGTAGAAGCAACAGATAGCTTCAGAACCACTATCCTAAACAAAGAAGTCAAGAGAAAGATCTAGAGTAACTTTTACTCAGAAGGAAAACAAGTGAGAATACGCATGAAACTGAGGCATGTTAGGTTGGTCAGATCAACTGGCACCAGTGACACAAGAAAATTAATGCCCTTCACTGGAATCTTCTACAATGCAATAGTTTATGTACTTTAAGGACGCAAAATTTTGAAAATCAACAGAAGCAAAGGAAATGACAAAACATTTGCTATCTGAAGAGTATATTCCACACTTGGTTTTTAGTAGCAATGTTGCTGAGAACACAAGGAAGCTCATTTTAAGATCTTACCAGGGAATCAGGTGACATTAACTATTAAACTTTATGTATGTGTATATAAATCCCTCTAAATTAGTTCTAAAAACCTGATATAATGATTACAGGTTTTTTTGTTGTTTTTGTTTTTTGTTTTGAGACGGAGTCTTGCTCTGTCGCCCGGGCTGGAGTGCAGTGGCCAGATCTCAGCTCACTGCAAGCTCTGCCTCCCAGGTTTACGCCATTCTCCTGCCTCAGCCTCCCGAGTAGCTGGGACTACAGGCGCCCGCCACCTCGCCCAGCTAGTTTTTTGTATGTTTTAGTAGAGACGGGGTTTCACCGTGTTAGCCAGGATGGTCTCGATCTCCTGACCTCGTGATCCGCCCGTCTCGGCCTCCCAAAGTGCTGGGATTACAGGCTTGAGCCACCGCACCCGGCCTCTGTTTTTGTTTTTTGAGACAGGGTCTCACTGTCACTGGGGCTGCAGTGCAGCAGTGTGATCTTGGCTCACTGCAGCCTTCACCTCCCAGGCTCAAGCAATCCTTCCACCTCAACCTCCCGAGTAGCTGGGACCAAAGGTGCACACCACCACACTCAGCTAATTTTTGTATTTTTAGTAGAGATAAGGTCTTGCCATGTTGCCCAGACTGGTCTTGAACTCCTGGGCTCAAGCAATCCGCCCACCTCTGCCTCCCAAAGTGCTGGGACTACAGGCATGAGTCACCATGCCCAGCTGATTACACACTTTTCAAAGTGGTTTTACTTAACTTCAGTCATGGATTTAAATAAGACAAGAAAATTTAAACCAAGGTTATTTGCCTTTTCAAGGTATACATATGTGTGAATGTGTGTACATATATATACATGCACACATACATATACATGTAGATACATGTATATGAGTATACACATATACCTACATAAGATTTACCTAAAAGAAATGAATTTCTATGAATAGGAAAGTTTTTAAAAAGTGATAGAAATATGCCTCTTTGCAATTCTTAACAGCACCATTAGAGGAATCATAAGCCTACAAATGCTTCTTTTGAAAGATACAGTAGTAGACAAACATTCATGTCTAAAAATACCTTTTAAGCTCTACTATTTTCATTAAATAAGCAGTTTGTATGTTATACACAGCCCAGTGATAAAGCTTACCAAATAAGGCTTGCACACAAATCAAAGATGGAATAAAATAAATTTAAATCAGATTCATTCAAATATGTTTTATAAGGAATCAAAGATAGTTTTCATTTTAGATAGCTTAAACTTCGGCTGGCCATAGAATGCAGGTAACTTCTGCTTTACTCACAAAGGAACATTGAAAATATTCAGGTTAAGTATTTGGGGGCTCATAAAAGCTCGTCTGTTTCAATAATTTAAAGCAAACCATTATACCCAGTGAAAGATGATGTTCCCAAAAGATTTCTTTTGGGAAAGAAAATCCCAAAAGATTTTTGTTCCCAAGCAAAAATATTTCGTTCTAGTTCTCATTTTAGTTCTATTTTCCCTGCGATCATGGTCATTAACAGCAGTATACAGAAAATAACCCACAACTTATCAACCTTAGTATCTCCATGAGTTTTCACACAAAGTAAACTATTAATATTTTCTATAAGTGCCAAGTTTTACGAAAGTGACTAAACAAAAGTATTGTAGGGAATAGAGTCGAGAATTAAAGTTTACACGTAAGCTTAAGAGAGCAGTAAAAAAAGTTTTCAAGCTGTCTGTTCCACAAGGGACTACCACCTTAAACTGTATGCCAAAGAACGCTAGCTCTAAGTGCCGCTCCCTAAAATGATAGAAAATGTTGTTCATAATACATGGAATATTTTTTGAAAGAACTGAGGCATCCTATAATTGCCCCCCTCCAAATATACCTGTAACTTTCAAAAAAGATTGTTCAACCCAGTATTTTCAAGATACTTGACTTCATAATCTTTCTTACCCATTAAGAGTTCTGCAAAGTTAGTGTTCCTCATGCATACTTTGAGAAACTATGTAAATTCTAGGTAATGTGTCACTGATTTAGGATCTTTTAAGAAATCATATAATTGAGAGAAATTCATCAAGGCAACAGGCAGAAAACTACTTAGGAATGTTTAAAATATTTAAGGTAACACAGAAAAGATAACATAACAAGAATAGAATACATGGGTCATTATTATTGGTATGGTAAGCATCATCTGCATAGACAATCTATCAAATTGTTTCAGATTATTTTTTCATCCGTATTGCCAACATTTCACCCATGCCCTTTTCACCATAGAATAATGGTAAGCTTAAATATCTTTCGAAGTTATTTTCCTCGTTATAGTCTATTTTTTCTAATCTAGTGTTTCCCAAACTTAATTTATTGCTTATGAATAAGAAGGGATCTTGTTAAAAATGCTTAACTAATCTAATCTAGTGCTTCCCAGACTTAATGTATTGCTTATGAATAAGCAGGGATTTTGTTAAAAGGTTTTGGGGGTGGGGTCTGAAATTTCCCCTTTCTAAGAAGCTCCCAGGTAGTACTGATGCAACCACACTTGAGTAACAAAGAACTAGTTCATTCTGAAAGCCACGCCTTACTACTCTTAGCTCAGTGAATTGTGTGTAAACACCTATATTCAATTACTGGCCAAAAACTTCATTCTGGACCAATCTGGTTTTTCTCTTAACTACTATACTCATTTCAACCCAACCCTGGTTTTTTCTTTTAAAGATAAAACATACGTGAAGTACAGATTTTAAATATACAATTCAGAGTTACGATAAATGCATATGCCAAGTAACCACTACTACCTCCCCCTACTTTAGGTAAAATGCATATACAGCAAAGTACAGATTTTTTATGTACAATTCAATGAGTTTTTATAAATGTATATACCCGAGTAATAGCTACTTCTCTCCCAAAAACATATAGAACACTGTCATCACACCAACTGTGTTTTGGCCCAACTCTATAAATGCCCTTTCACTTTTCCACGGCCTTTCCACCTATCCTTAAAGACTCAACTGAAGCACCTCCTTCTTCAAAGCACAACCAAAATTCACTCACGTACCACCATCTAAATTTATTTACTATTTCTGAGACACAGTCTCCCTCCATCACCGAGTCTAATGTGCAGTGGTACAATCATGGCTCACTGCAGCCTCGAACTCCTGGGCTCAAGCAATCCTTCCCGCCTCACCCTCTTGAGTAGCTAGGACTACTGGCACATGCCACCGTATCTGGCTAATTTTTTCCATTTTTTTTTCTTTTTGTAGAGATGGGATCTTACTTTGTTACCCAGGTTGGTCTCGTATCCCTGGCTGCATGCCTCAACATGTTGGGATTACAGGCGTGAGCCACTGCACCTGGCCTCTATCTAATCTACCACTTTTAAGGCCCAGCCATCATCATCCCACTGAACAACTACAGTGGGCACCTCACAAGTGTTTCTACCTCTATTCTTGCTTCCTTCCTCAATATATTACCCATAGAGTTGTCAGAGTGACCTTTTAAAATTATAAATCAAAGCAGGTCCCTATCCTGCTTAAAACTCTCCAATGGCTTACCATCACATTTGCAATGAATCCAAATGCCTTTTCCTGTATCAAAAAGCACCTGCTTTTCTGACCTCATCTCTTGCTACTTTCCCTATTACTTTCTATGCTCTGGCCTCTTGAACCTCCTTCCTGGTCCTACAATACAGCAAGATGTTCCTACTTTAAGGGACTCCACATTAATTACTTCTTCTGTTCTTCCCCACCACCTTTATGACAGGCTACTTTTAGTCATTCAGATCTCAACTTCAAAGTCACCTCCTCACAGAAGCCTCCCTGACAACAAAATCTAAAGCAGCTGCTTGGTCACTCCCTAACACAAATCCTACTTTAATTCTCCACACAGCATCTATCATTGGTATTTATCTTGATGTGTTTGTTATTTATCTCTTCTCACAATAACATAAGCTCCATGACTAGTACATTTATCAACGGCGTTCAATGCTTTAACTTCTGAACCCAGAACGGCATCCATCTCATTACAAGTAGATGCTTAACAAATGTTTTCTAAATAAACACGTTAACGTAGATAATATATATTCATGTTATGCAAATGGAAATTGTGCCTGGTATCCCAATACAAAATTTCCTGTAAAATATAAAGAGAATAAGAAAGCTATTGCTAGTTTTCAAACCCGATAAATCCTTCACAAGAAAAAGAGGAGGAAAGCAATGCGCCTTTAACTTGGAGCAAAAATAACATAAAACACAGGTTAAGGCAAAGTTTAACTCACATAAAGTTTAATCATCAAGTTAAGGAAAATATCAAAATGTTTGAGTTAGTGTATGACAGAGAAAATTTAGTTGCAAATCACACAGTATTTGGTGTTTCCATTATTGACAAGCTATGCTGCAGAAAGAGCAATCGCATTAAATCTTAGCTCATCAGGGTCACGCTCCATAAACTTCTTGCAAACTTCTATGGCATCCTATGGAGGAAAAAAAAAGTATGGTTTTTCAATGTATAAGTGTTTTACTTATAAATGATAAACATTTATCTTTTTCTAATTCATACTAATTTTATACTGCAAACTTCCTTTTCCAAATGAGAAATAAAGAACACCAGAAGAGTGAACAGCTGGGTGTCCTAATTTGCTTCATACAAAAGTATAAGATAGAGTAAGTGTTCTTTTTTTTTTTTTTTTTTTGAGACAGAGTCTTGCTCTGTCACCCAGGCTGGAGTGCCGTGGTGCAATCTCGGCTCACTGCAACCTCTGCCTCCCGGGTTCAAGCAATTCTCCTGTCTCAGCCTCCCTAGTAGTTGGGACTACAGTCGCACACCACCATGCCCAGCTAATTTCTGTGTTTGTAGTAGAGACGGGGTTTCACCATATTGGTCAGACTGGTATCGAACTCCTGACCTCAGGTGATCCACCCGCCTCGGCCTCCCAAAGTGCTGGAATTACAGCCGTGAGCCACTGCGCCTGGCCATAAGTGTTCTTAAAATGCTATTAAGAAACTTTTCACCTAGAAATCACATTTCATTGATTCTAAGCCACACAATTTATTCATGTTTTAAAATCTCTAAAATCAGGATCAAGATACAATTAATGGTATTCTAGATTTGATGAAATCTGGGATATAATGAGTAAGTCTTTCAATACTATTCTTGCCTTTTCAAATTTTACATTTGTTCATAGAGCTCTGAAAACCTCTTCATTTGTTGCAGATTTTTAACACTAATATAAATTTTCTTTTTGGATTTGCTAGAGAGAACAAGGATAAAGAAGTATCCAAATACAAAGAAAATGTTATACAAGTGACCTTTAGAGATGTTTTAAAGATGACAAAATATTAATAGCACTTAAGATGGGCCAACAAGTTTTACTGTTACCTCTAATAAAGTTTCATCACTAGTTTCACCGTGGTTAATTGGAAATGGTTTCCGCCCATCTGTGGAAAACAGACAAACAATTGAATGCTTAGCTGTTTTTACAGGATAATGTACTTTCAACTTCCATTTTCCTCTTCCCTCAGTGAGGCGAGAAAAGTTAAAAGTCATTTTAAATAATATATCCTAAAACAAATGTTTTAATGTGCTACCATTAATATTTTTTATTAAAGGTTATTAGTTAGAACTTTGCTTCCATATTCGAAAGCCTAAATTATCTTCATGAACAGAATTTATTACAATGCCGGCTTTCGTTTCCGGAAATTAATATGCAAAATTATTACGTCCGTTTTTAAAAAATTATCACCCCGGCCAGGCGCGGTGGCTCAAGCCTGTAATCCCAGCACTTTGGGAGGCCGAGACGGGCGGATCACGAGGTCAGGAGATCAAGACCATCCTGGCTAACACGGTGAAACCCCGTCTCTACTAAAAAATACAAAAAACTAGCCGAGGCGAGGTGGCGGGCGCCTGTAGTCCCAGCTACTCAGGAGGCTGAGACAGGAGAATGGCGGGAACCCGGGAGGCGGAGCTTGCAGTGAGCTGAGATCCGGCCACTGCACACTCCAGCCTGGGCGACAGAGCGAGACTCCGTCTCAAAAAAAAAAAAAAAAAAAAATTATCACCCCAGCTTTTATCCTTAGAAATTTTAAAAACTTCTTTTTTCACTTTAAATAGGAAGATCTCAAGTAAGATAAACATGTTTAAAACAATGAAAGGGAGCCACATTGTCATGGCTTATACAATACTACTACTAATTGTGTACTACCAATGCAGTAATATAGAGGAATAATTCAAATAACCCAGGGTTATTTTACTGACCACCAAAATAACCAAATTCACAATCAACTTAAATAAACTAGTACTTTTTGAATATTATTTTTTAAAAAGTCCAGAATTATTTAAACTCATGCTAACCCAAAGTCAACTAACAGTTATATATCCAAATCCATAATCTCAGATGTCTTGTAAATGGCTCTTCATTAAGTTCAATCCATAAAACACAGCCCCTTCTACAATTCCATGGTTTCTAATCATAATAAAAATTTCTGAATATACATATAGTAATAGACTTGGTTGTTAGATACTTTTCAAAAAATGAATGAAAATTAACACATAAATAATCTCCATATAAAGTAATATTAATTTATATAAATTATATCATCAGAATTTGTGATTCCTATTTTTGGACTAACATTGAGATAAATATTCAAAATCCTAAAGAAACTTATCCCTAAATTACAATGCCTGGGATATAATTCCTAAAGTTTCTAAGAACATTTAGGAAACATTTTCCTGTAACTATATTACACATGACCACTTAATTATCCATATTTCTATGAACTTATACTATCTTTCTAAGTTGTAATGTATATTTCTCAATAATATATCATAAAATGTCTTCTTAAAATATTATTTTGTGGCAAATGTTTATTCTTCAATAGACTATTCTATATTTACATGACTATCATATTCATTATGTGCCACCTCATTTTGTATTATTTTTTAATGTTTGCATAAAAGCAAAAGTATAAGTAAACAATGTAGGCTGTTCCCTCCCTAACGAAATCATAAATTAATATATATTTTTTCCTTTTGTATTTTTCTTTCTTCTTTTTAATTTAGAGACAGGGTCTCACTTATATTCCCCAGGCTGAACTTGACCTCCTAGGTTTCAAGCAATCCTCCTGCCTCAGCTTCCCAAGTAGCTGGGACTGCAGGCACATGCAACAGCACCTGGCTTAATATATGTATTTTCCTGATTTCCATCATTTTTGTGTGTGTGTCATTCATGAGACTAAAGAGCTAATAAACTTAATTATGGCTGGGTGTGGTGGCTCACGCTTGTAATTCAAGAAGATTGCTTGAGGCCAGAAGTTCAACACCAGCCTGGGCAATACAGTGAGACCCTACCTTTACAAAGAATTAATAAATTAGCCAGGTATAGTGGCACAAGTCTGTAGTCCCAGCTATTTGGGAGGCTGAGGCAGGAGGATCACTTGACCCCAGGAGTTCAAGGATGCGGCGAGCTATGATCATGCCACTGCACTCCAGCCTGGGTGACAAAGTGAGACTCTGTCTCTAAAAAAATAAAATAATAACATAAATAAAAACAAAAAATGGCAGTGAGCAATTTTCCTTCGAATGCAGCTGTTTAAAGTAACATATAATTAATTTCAATTATTATAGACTAAGATTATTAAACAATTGATTCTGAAATGTCAAAACTGTACAGTCTATTTTTATAATAGCAGTATAGAACAAAGATTAATTGTGATTTTTACTGTTATTCTATCCATGGGCCAAATCCAGCCCTCACTATATTTTTAATGCCTCCTTTAAGCTAAGACTGGTTTTTACGTAGCCCACAAAACCTAAAATATTTACTACTTGGTCCTTCACAGAAAAATTTTGCCACAACAATAAAATGTAAAATTTGCTGTTGTTCCAAACACCGCTACCACAAAACTGTCACTTGCCAACAACTTTGGATGTAATTTCAGTAAATGCATACTGTGCAGAAGAATCCATGAGGCTCAGAGACTGTCACACTTACAGGCCCCTTCTAAAAGAGGCAGGAAAAAGCTGCACCTTGTACATGGGTCATGTAACCTAAAAACCCCAGTCCAAATGGGCTATGCCACTTCCAGGCTGGACAGGGAAGATAATAGTGGCCTGACGTTTTGGTTGTAACTAACCAAATCATTCAGAACTTGTTTTTGCAGAGTTTGATCACAAGCCCTCAGAGAAAGGTGACAACAGAGTTGTACAAGAGACAAGCGACAAACACCATGATATGCTTTTTGGTGCAGATAACCAAGTATCAGCTACTGTCAAATACCCAAGGACAGCCAACGACATGAATGATGGAGGTTAAAAAACAGAGACTACACAGAAATAAAAACTTTTTTTTTTTTTTTTGAGATGGAGTCTCACTCTGTCGCCCAGGCTGGAGTGCAGTCGCGCGATCTCGGCTCACTGCAAGCTCTGCCTCCCAGGTTCACGCCATTCTCATGCCTCAGCCTCCTGAGTAGCTTGGACTACAGGTGCCCACCACCATGCCCGGCTAATTTTTTGAATTTTTAGTAGAGATGGGGTTTCACCGTGTTAGCTAGAATGGTTTCGATCTCCTGACCTCGTGATCCGCCCGCCTCGGCCTCCCAAAATGCTGGGATTACAGGCATGAGCCACCACGCCCGGCCACAGAAATAAAAACTTCTAAAAATGTACAGGCTTAAAAAACAGAGATTATACAGAAATAAAAACTTTTAAAAAATGTACAGGCATGCCTGAGAGATATTGTGGGTTAGCTTCCAGAATACTACAATAAATATCACAATAAATTGAGTCACACAAATTTTTTTGTTTCCTAGTGCATATAAAAATTATGTTTATATTACTCTGTAGTCTATTAGGTGTACGTTAGCATTATATCTAAGAAAACAATGTACATACCTTAATTTAAAAAAACACTTTATTCCTAAAAATGCTAATGAGCATCTCAGCCTTCAGCAAGTTGCCATATTTTTGCTGATGGAGGGGCTTGCTTTGATGTTGATATCTCCTGACTGATCAGGACGGTGGTTGCTGAAGGTTGGGGTGGTTGTGAAAATTTCCTAAAATAAGACAATAACGAAGTTTGCCACATTTGACTCTTTCTTTTAGGAAAGATTTCTTTGTAGCATATGATGCTGTTTGACAGCATTTTACCCACAGGAGAACTTCTTCCAAAAATGTTGTCAATCCTCTCAAATTCTGCTGCTGCTTTACCAACTAAATTTGTGTAATATTCCAAATCCTCTGTGGTTTGTGGTCATTTTAACACTGTTCATGACTTCTTTATTAGGAGTAGATTCTATCTCAAGAAATCAGTTTATTTGCTCATCTATAAGAAGCAACTCCTTACTTGTTCAAGTTTTATCATGAGATTGCAGCAGTTCAGTCACATCTTCAGGCTCTCCTTCTAATTCTAGTTTTCTTGCTATTTTCATTATATCTGCAGTTACTTCCTCCAATGAAGTCTTAAACCCCCAAAGTCATCCATGAGGATTGGAACCAGCTTCTTCCAAACTCCCGCTAATGTTGATATTTTGAGCTCTTCCCATAAATCATGAATTTCTTAATGGCATCTAGAATGGTGAATCCTTTCCAGGAAGTTTTCAACTTAATATTCTCAGATCCATCAAAGGAATAACTATGGCAGCTATAGTGTCGCAAATTGTATTTCTTAAATAACAAGAAATGAAAGTCTAAATGATTCCTTGATCCATGGCTGCAGAATGGATGCTGTGTTAGCAGAAATGAAAATATTAATCTCCTTGTACATATATCTATATCAGACTTCTTGGATTTCCAGGTGCATTGTCAATTAGCAGTAATATTTTCAAAGGAATCTTTTTCTGAGCAGTACGTCTCCACAGAGGGCTTAAGATATTCAGCAAACCATGCTATAAATAGATATACTATCATCCAGGCTCCATTGTTCCATTTATAGAGCATAGGCAGAGAAGATTTAGTATCATTCTTAAGGACCCTAAAATCTTCTGAATATCAAATGAGCATTGGTTTCAACTGAAAGTCACCATCTGCATTAACAAGAGAATCAGACTGTGCTTTGAAGCTTTGAAGGCAGACATCGATATCTCCTCCCTAGCTATGGAAGTCCTAGATGGCATCTTCTTCCCAAGAGAAGGTTCGTCATCTACATGGAAAATCTGTTGTTTATGTAGCCACCTTCATGGAAGAGCTGAGCTTGATCTTCCGGATAACTTGCATCTTCTCCATCAGCACGTGCTGCTTCACCATGCACTTTTTATGTTATGGAGATTACTTCTTTCCTTAAACCTCATGAACCAACTGCTAGCTTCAGACTTTTCTTCTGTAGCTTCCTCAACTCTCTCAGCCTTAACAGAACTGAAAAGAGGTAGGGCCTTGCTCCGGATTAGGCTTAAGAAAATGTTGTAGCTAGTTTGATCTTCTATCCAGACCACTCAAACTTTCTCCATATGAGCAATAATGCTGTTTTGCTTTCTTGTCATTCATGTGTTCACTGGAGCAGCACTTTTAATTTCCTTCAAGAACTTTTCCTTTGCATTCGCAACTTGGCTTATTGTTTCGCACAAGAGGCCTAGCTATCAGACTATCCTGGCTTTCAACATGCCTTCCTCACTAAGCTTAATCATTTCTAGTTTTTGCCTTAAAGTGAGAGACGTGTGACTTCAATGCTTAGATGCCTTTGTAGGGTTATTATCTGGCCTCATTTCAATATTATTGTGTCTCAGGGAATAGAGAGGTCCAAAGAGAGAGAAAAAGATGGGGAAATGGCCAGTTAATCGAGCAGTCAGAACACATACATGAAATCGATTAAGTTTGCCATCGTATATGGGTACAGTTTGTGGCATCCCAAAACAATTACAGTAGTAATATCAAAGATCACTGATCACAGATACTATAACAGATATAATAATAACACGTTTGAAATGTTGGAAGAATTACCAAAGTGTGAAACAGAAACACAAAGTGAGCACACGCTGTTGGAAAAAATGGTGCCAATAAGCTTGCTCAAAAAAAAGATTGCCATAAACCTTCAATTGGGTAAAAAAAAAAAAATAAAATATATGAAAAGTACAGTTAAATGAGGTATTCCTGTATTATTACTATCCTTAAAATGAGGAAATTCTACATACATAAAAGAAGAACAGAATGCCATATTTTCGAATGCTATGAAAACTCAGAGAACAGAAGAACTCTTAACAATTAAAACTATGGGCTGTGTGCAGTGGCTCATGCCTGTAATCCCAGCACTTTGGAAGGCTAAAGCAGGAGGATCACTTGAGCCCAGGAGTTCAAGACCAGCCTGGGCAGCACAGCAAGACCCCAATTTACAAAAAAAAAAAATAATTAGTCAGGCATGGTGGCACAGGCCTATAGTCCCAGCTACTCAGGAGGCTGTGGCAAGGGGATTGCTTGAGCCCAGGATATCAAGGCTGCAGTTTGAAGAGGTTCCTTTCAAAGGCCAAGTCTGCAGTAATTTGAGCATAAAAATACATGATATCATGGATTATAATCATTTAAGTAAGACAGGAATCCATGAGTCTATTCTGATTATAAATGAATGAATGAGAGGAAAAGGAAAGATTCTAATGTTGGAGGAATTTTTTTTAATTGCCATTTGGCAATGATAATCCAGTCAAGAATAATCAATGGATGCAAAATCTGG
Source organism: Macaca thibetana thibetana (assembly GCF_024542745.1). NCBI lineage: Eukaryota > Metazoa > Chordata > Mammalia > Primates > Cercopithecidae > Macaca > Macaca thibetana. The sequence continues at coordinate 55,501,942 of NC_065594.1, read as the reverse complement.
GGGATAAAAGCTTGATGAACAACTGCATGACACACTTATTAACTTTATTGTGAAGAAACTACCTAAAAGTGACTAAACATCACCAGTAATGGGGCAAATTGACATTATGTGCCTCTTGATATGATGCACTGAGAAGAACGTAGCATTATTTCTGTAGTATTCCTGCCAAAAATGTGTAAATCATGAGGATAAATCAGATGGCCTAAATTGGAGGATAAACTCGAAGTAACTGCCCTATACTCTTAAAATAAATGTTACAGCCATGAAAGACAAGAAAGCATTCTGAGGAACTGTTTCAGATTAAAGGAGACAAAGAAACATGATGAATTCAACACATAATCCTGGATTGGCTCCTGAATAGAGGACATTATTGTGATAATCAGGAAAACTGTAATGGTGTCTGTGAATTAGGTAATACTGGATCAATGTTATAATTTCCTGATTTTGATATTCATACTATAGTTATGTAGGAGAGTATCCACTTGTTTTGAGAAAATACAGAAGTTTTAAAGATAATGGGGCATCATGTCTTCAACTTATTTTCAAACAGTTCAGAAATATGAATTGAATCTGGATAATCTGCGGGAGGATGTATGGGAGCTCTGTATACTATTTCTGTAACTTCTATGAACATTTTAAATTATTTCAAAATAAAATTTCTAAAACTGCTTAAAAGTATTCCTGTTACTTCAGGTAGACAATAATTTATTATTAAAACGGTGTTTTAATCTTTGTTGAATAAGTTCCAAATCCACCTCTAAATCCAAATGCTCTACTCTATATCCATAAGGAGTTGTTATATCTATTTTAAAATATGTACTTCTTCCCCTTTACATATGAAAGAAACTATATGAGGCCCCAAGGAAAAGGAAGGGGTGATAACAAAAGAGAAATAAACAGTCCTTTTCATTGGTTAACCTTACAATTTATTAGAGTAGGGAATTAATACATGAAAGACTACCACCATTCTCTGTTAAATATAGATATCCTATAGAAATTAACTTGCATCATGTCTACAATCATATAGCCTTATTTTTAAAAGTAAAGTTAGAGTCATCTCTTCGTATCTGTGGGGCACTGGTTCCAGGACTCTGGCCCCATCTCGTACCAAAATTTTGAGATGTTCAAGTCCCTTGACATACTCTACCTAAATGGTATAGTATTTTCACATAACCTATGCAATTCCAAATACTTTAAATCATCTGTAGATTATTTATCATACCTAATACAATATAAATGCTATGTAAATAGTTGTTATATTGTTTCAAACTTTGTTTTTTATTATTGTATTGGTCTTTAATTTTCTAATATTTCCAATCCACAGTTGGTTCAATCTACCAACGCAAGAACCCACAGAAAGCCAATTGTACTTTGAAATGACTTCTTTCTTAAAAGTTATATAAGGTCTTCTTTTCTTTTCTTTTTTTTTTTTTTTTTAAGAGATGAAGTCTTGCCATGTCACCAGAAGTATAGAAGTGTAGTGGCTGTTCACAGGTGCAATCATAGCACACTATAGCCTCAAACTCTTATGACTTCTTCTTATTCTTTTCCATAAGACCTTCTCGAGTTTTAAAAAAGCCAAATTAACAACAAAAAAGAGAAGTTCTTTTCAGTAATTCTAGGTACTGTGAGTCTGGGTTCTATTACCTCTCATTTGCTGTCTATATATTACCTTGTCACATTAATTTTAAGTTACATAAAGGTAGAAGAGTTTTGAAAGGACACAGATTGTGACTGTAAATGTGATCCATCAAATTTAGGTGGATTCTGTGTTTGGAATATTAGCAACAGATCGCATACTTTATTAAAAAGAAATGGCCCAAGCAATCCTGCCTCAGCTTCCCACTACAGGAAGTGGGACTACAGGAACATACCACTGTGCCCAGTGCTAATCTCTTAATCACTGTTTTCTACCCACTAACTCAATACTCCTCTTGCTCAATATTCCTTTTGAATTTATTAGCTCCGCATCAGAGTTACTGCCAGTGTCCTTTGCAACCAATCAGCAACTGCCCATCTTTGCACTCTACCTATTATTGCTCTGACATCGCAAAGATCATGGCTATTCTTTACCAGTCTGAAATTATTTAAACTCATTTTAAAAATCTAATTTCCAATAGGCTTCTGATTTTCCATCAGGTAATTCTTCTTGACAAAGAATATCTAAACCAAACAAGACCTCAGTAGTTCTGCCTTTCTTTTATGAAGTTCTTACTTCAAACCAATTTTAAAATCCTTTTGTGTTGATCTTGGCATGCTCCAAAAGAGATCATTCTTCATATATAGCTTACCCTTGATATATGTCCTTCCTTCTAACTGCCCTTTTAGCCTCTGAGCCAAGAGAGCTATCTAACCAGTAAAATCCAGTTTTGTTTTTTTATTTTTAAGACAACTCTTTCCTTCTCATTGAGATCATTAGAAAGGTTTTCTTTTGGTTTAAATACATTTTAGATGTTATTGTTTCCTCTATACGTCTCTCATTCAGAAAGTCACAATCACATTTATAGTTTCTGGTTATGAATCATACATATCTTTGCTCTGGCCAAATCTACTTTCTTGAAGTCAACAGAATGTGTCTGCTAAGTCCCAGTACTCTCTTTACCTCCTCTTCCACTAGTTATTAATTACTACTCACAATTCAGAGTAGAAAATCTGCTTCCGGCAACCACCCAGACATCTGAAGTCCCCAGTCACCGTTATACTTTATCTCTGCAGATTTTATAGACTGAATTAGCAAGGCACATCTTCCAAACTGTCCTGCAGGTCCATTATATACTACCAAAACAATGACTTCTTTTCATTTAAGTTTTATGACTCCTCAAATCACTCTACTATTGTAGACAACCCTCAAGGTTGCACATTTTTATAAATATTATGTTCTTTCTTTTCCTTGTCCCCCTTGATAGGCCATTTCTTTTTAATAATGTATGCGATCTGTTGCTAATATTCCAAACACAAAATCCACCTAAATTTGATGGATCACATTACAGTCACAATCTGTGTCCTTTCAAAACTCTTCTACCTTAAAAAAATTAATGTGACAAGGTAATATATAGACAGCAAATGAGAGGTAATAGAACCAAAACTCACGGTATCTAGAATTACTGAAAAGAACTTCTCTTTTGTTGTTTATTTGGCTTTTTTAAAACTCAAGACGGTCTTATGGAAAAGAATAAGTCATAATAAGTATTGTATACCAATTATGAAAAAAATTACAAGAAGTTTATTCTGAGTAAATTATCTAAAATTATGTGATCTCCTCCAACATATCATGAAATAGTCCACTGAAAGATAAACTTAAAAGAAAAAAGTACAGGTATCAGCCAAAATACTAAGTAACTAATCAGGGGTACTCTGACACATGCCTGAAGAAACCAATGCCAGAAAACAAAGGCTTCTGGAAAATCTTTAAAAAATCACAGGAACACTACAAAACCCTGAAAACTAGTGACACTCATTATTGAAAACAAAGCCCAATCATTATGACTATTACTCTATCCTGTTTTTTTTTTTTTTTTTTGAGATGGAGTTTCGCTCTTGTTGCCCAGGCTGGAGCACAATGGCGCCATCTTGTCTCACTGCAACCTCCGCCTCCCATGTTCAAGCGATTTTCCTGCCTCAGTCTCCCGAGTAGCTGGGATCACAGGCATATGCCACCATGCCCGGCTAATTTTGCTTTTTTAGTAGAGACTGGGTTTCTCCATGTTGGTCAGGCTGGTCTCAAACTCCTGACCTCAGGTGATCCGCGTGTCTCAGCCTCCCAAATATTACACTATCTTTCAAAACTAAAGGTTGTTCAGCCAGATATTGATGATAACCCACTCAATAATTTCGTAACGACTGCCAGAGTGATTTGCAGAAGTTCCCTGTAATGGTTTTTACTTTCTTGCTTTGCTAAAATGTGAAGATGGTACGCAAACCTTTTTGAATGAAAAGTTGCTTAAACATAAAGTAACATTTTTCTAGCAAACTATCTTAAAAGGAAAACTGTCACTATGTCAAATGAATTTTATAGGCAATCAGTTAATTTAAGTAAACACAATAAATATCAATAGTCCTGTTTATCATAAGTAGAGACTTTCCCATTTACCATTTCTCTCCCCAGGACAAATTAAAATAGTTCTTACCTAATTCATAGAGATGCCCATCTACATGAACTAATGCAATAAAATGAAGATCTACTTTTTCATCTATATTTGGTGCCTGGAATAGGAGGGAAAAAATAGGTATTATATACATTAGTTGTCAAACAAATCAGTCATGTATATATAAACATATGCAAATAACATCAAGTTATAAAAGAGAACATTTATCCAATATAATTCAAGGCTTAATGTTTGGTATAACGGACAAAGAGGGACCATGCCTGTGTTTGCGACAATGTGCTCATTTATCAGCAAGGAAAACAGTGACTAAGAGTACAATTTTCTTAATCTCAACTACCTAAAAACCAAAAATTTTGTTCACCTTAGAAGCCTCAGCATTTAGCACAATGCCTGGTATACAGCATATGCACAATGCATACTTATTGAATGAAATGAATACATGAACTGATATGTATGAGTTTTTAAAATTTGAAATAAGAAAGTTAAAATATTTTTACGCCTAACAGTTTAAAGAAACCCTTTTCAAGTTAAATTTTAAGATGTCAAAAGAGATGTTCCCTTAAAGACTTGAACTCGATAATCTGATGTTTTAACAGTGCAGTGTAAACAGTCTTTGCGTAAAAGAAGCATTTTAACTCACTCTAGATTTTAAACATTTAAAAATGAATACATGCAGGAAAATAGCCCAGGCGATTAAAAGGAAGGGAAAAAAGAATAAATTAAAGTACAATTCACAGTAGCCTACGATTTTTCTCTTGCTTTGATGCTTAATAAACAATTTGAAATTAAGACTACATCTACGTTTCTTTAGCTTACCAATCAATTTGCCTGAGAAATATCTACATTTCTAAGGCATTCAAAAAACATACACAAAGTCGATACATTGATTAACTGGCACTTTCTATGATATGTAGTAACTATACAGCTAATATTAATATGAGTTAGCTATACATCAAATCTAAATGGTTTGAAATGAAATACAATCACTGTTAAATATGCAAGTAGAGCACAAATTTTAAAGGAAAGTTTTCAAAAGGCATAAATCAAATTATATCTCAGATTACTTAATATCCTTGCAGTAACAGATAGTATCTTAACTAAAAAATTATATTCTTTTCATCCTCAAGTAACTATATATTTTCAAGTAGTTGTAATATAAAGTTTTCTGATGCAGATATTGAAAGGTACAGAATAAATATTACTATCTTGGATTTACAGAATGTTTCTAAAATATTTATATATACAGTGTCTCACCTAATCTCACATTATTCTTCAGAGGTTATATCCCTCAAATTATGAATGGAAGAAATTCAACATAAACTGATGTGGCAAGCCAGTTCTTCTAGTGTCACTCTAGAACTACAGAATTCCACAGGTGTTAGCAATCAGGGTTATCTAGTTTTACTATTGCTCCAATATTGCACTTCTCCATCTTGTGGTAGCCCCTCTAATTGTTGCTTCAACACCACATAGCCCCATCTTGTGGTAGCCCCTCTAATGTCAGAGGCTCCTCCACTAGGTTTTGAGGCAGTCCATTTCATTGTTAGACAGTTTTGTTAGAATTTTCCCTCATACTGAGGCTAAATATGTCTCCTTGTATTTTCCATCATCTTAGAAAAAAGTCTAATCCCTCCTGAACATATTTCTTCAAATATGTGAAGACAGTGATAATGAGTTCCCTTACTTTCCTGGTCAGGGAATCAAAAAATATTAGTGGCCACACAATCTAATATCTCCACTTATAAATAATCAGAAGAGAAACCAATTTTTCAAGTCTAAACCTAGGCAATAGATATAAACCGTAACTTTAATTCTATAACAAAAAGGTTATAATGAATTATTCATTCAACTAGAAAACAGTCTTGTCTTTACTCATTTTAAGACAATTTTCCAACAGGATATGAAATACTCTAAATCTTACAAACTTTATGCTTTCATAAATTACTAGTTACCTTAATACCATCTCTTCTTAAGAATTACACATCTTATAGCTTCTATGTTTCATATCGTGCCAGTAACTAACTACAACCATGCTAGAGGTAAAAGTAGTACAACTGGAGTCAGAGAACTGAATATGGACCCAATCCCTGTAAGCCTCGGGTTTCTTATCCATCTCAAGGTTTAAATGAGCTGCATGAACGTATTTTGTAAACTGTTAAGTGTTATATAAACCTTATGTATTACTCCAATAATAATACTACAGTATCGCAAATGTAAGCAATTACCAAATGTAGTGACTCAAAATTGTGCATCATTGTACCTTTAACCTAAAAGTGTATACTAAAAATATAAAATTCTAAAGAGGGCACGAAAAGCCTTCAAACTATTATAAAAGATAAGCAAAGCTCAAAACTTCTAAGCCTTCCACAAAACCTCAGAACCTGTGATAAGCCTTTTCCTTCGGTCAGCTTCAATTAGTCTCAGAGTCTAAAAATCTGTAATTATTTACTTGCTTAAAATTATTCCACTAAAAACAAGAAAAATAAATAAAAAGCAACTTTCAGCAAGTCTTGTTTCAAAAAATGACCAAGAAATAACTACGTGAAGGGCAAAAAAAAAAAAAAAAAAAAAAGCTATAGATTGGATTTTTTTTTCCTTCATATATCCGTATATATGAAGGAAAAATTAAAATTCCTCTTTACATCCAACCACCACTTTGGCTTTGAAGCTGCCTCCTGATATTGACACTTCAAAGATGTAGTATGACTATTCTTATATGTCTCTATCTACTGATGAGGATCCCACTCTTTTAGTATAAACAGTACCACTGACTTCCAATCAATTAGTTTTGATACATATAATCCCTAATTTAGAATGCAACACTTCTTAGTTAACTCAAAGAATTAAAAAGTGATAACAAATCAATTAGATATAAATTAAATACTAAATATAAACATCACATTAAAATACACACTAAATTTAATGCATAATTGTATAGCACTTAATATATACCAGGCACTGTTCTAAATGTTTTATATGTATCAAATAATTAATCATCATACTGGTTGAGCATCCCAAATCCAAAAATCTGAAATCTGAAATGCTCCAAAACTCCAAACTTTTTGAGCACCAACAGGATGTTCAAAGGAAATGCTAACTGCAGCATTGCGGATTTCAAATTTTCTGGCTTGAGATACTCAACCAGGTAAGTCTAATATAAATAATCCAACCAAAATCCAAAACACTTCTCATCCCAAGCATTTTGGATAAGACATACTCAACCTGTATAAACCCAATAAGGTACATAATATGATTATGTCCATCTTACTCTCGGGAAAACTGAGGCACAGAAGCATTAAGTAACATGCTCTAGGTCATATAGCTAGTAAGTGGTAGAATATGGATTCAAACCCAGGCAGTGTGCTTCTAGAATCCATGTTATTTACTACTATGCTATGAAAATATTCAAAGCTATAAGGCAACGGAATTAATATGGAGCCAAGATCAACATTATATAAAAGCATATAAAACAGGAAATGCCAAATTTTATATGTTCATTTATATTTGGAACATTTTTAAGTAGAAAAGAAATAATTCACATTAGAATTAGATCAATTGTGCTCATGTCAGAATTTACACCTTTAGGATTCTACCCTGGTCATCTAATTCACCTTGTATCTCTCACTGTGCCAAATGGCATATGGCACGGTAGAGAAGCAACAAATATCAAATGGATGAATGAATAAAAATGAAGAATGTCATGACCCAATGAGGATAGTGAAACAGAAAGAGAGAGACGCCAGTTTGTTGATACTCAGTACAAATGGAGAAGTATTTGATGATCATACTGGTATTTGGTGGAAGCAAATATTTAAGGAAAGATACCACTTCACGGTTTGAGTACAGCACTAGAAGGGTAAGTAAGGGGAAGGAAAGAATGCTTGACATTGACTTTTAATTGTTCTTAAGCATTAAATGTATGTGTAGTCAGACTTCCTCCTCTGGCTTCAAAAGCCATCACGATTTATAGAAATGTCAAATTTCTTATAAATGTATGGCACACACCAAAGTTTTAAGATACTGCATTTCTAGGGAGGCTCTGCTAAACCACAGTCATTGCCTTTAGTAGTCCAAAACATTAGAAAGACAAGAGCTATAGTTGCTTAATTCTGTAGTGTATCATAGCTAGAATTCCATCATCGGTCTCGACACTTAAGATAATTAGTAAGATTATAAGAAAAATGTATTTTTAATAGTTTGTGGATATCATTAGCCTATAAAAGAGAAATCATAAATTTGTGGGAAGCTTACATCAATACACAAGGAGGAAATCTTCATTTCCTACTTGGAAAAGATCTTTAGAAATTGAATAGGCAGGAAAGATCAGATCAAGATTAAACCAAGTACCTGAGCCACCTCAGGGAATAAAATAATAGCTTAGATGAAACACCCTACACCATGAAGGATTTAGGTTGAGAATAGAGTAAGCAAAGTAATCCCAGAGCATGGCAAGAGACTAAAGTCATGCTCAGAAACATTAAAAAAAAAAAAAAAAGTAATAGCTGGCAAAGAACTCAGAAGGTACACAGCATTTGTTGACCTGAGTCAACTAAATGATTTCAGAAAGCTGAAGGGTAAGAGAACCCATATTCACTTTAACAATTAACTAGACTTCAACATTATCACGAACATGGATCAGTACTCATCAAAACGCAGGCGCCACTATGTTGGCAGGATATGGAGTGGAAAGATGGATGTTGCAGGCACTGGCAAAAGTCAAGCTAGACTGCAAAGCATAGAGGTGTGCTTGCAATCTTATTGGGGGAGAAAAAAGCTAATGGTTGAGTGAACCAAGAGAAAAGCACTCTGAAGACTGAAGTTGTTTAAGGAAAAAAAAAAAAAAAAAAAGGACAGCCCTTGTCACTGGAGAAGAGATGGAAGATTGACTAAACTTACAACAGAATGGAGACCCAAAGATGGTAGGCGTAAGAAGGGTCGCCAGCGACGAAGACGGAGAGATGGACTGGTAGCCTTTGCAGGGCCTACATGGTAACGTTTGACCCAGGGCAGGGATGCATGGTGACACAATGATGAGGCCTTCGTTCTGCAGTGGCTAGAATGAGGCTGTGATGAGGATGGCGAGGAGGACTACATAATTAAAAAAGAGAATATTTTACTTAGACCACGTTACTGGGTGATCATTTATTCTTAAAAGCAACGTCTGGTCATGCTTGTAATTCATATGGTCTACTAGTTTTAATAACCATAATCTAGCAAAGGATCATATATGAATATTGGTTAAAAGCAGGTAAAGTGGAAATATATAACCAAGTATCAGGTTATATGCCATAGTTCTATAAGTGTACATTGGAAATATTCACATAGCCTCATTTGCATAGCACAGACTCATGGAAATACTTAAAAGCCACTAAAATTATTACATCAAATTGTTTTTAAAAAGTAACACACACACAAAAACTAGGTAATGCATATAAAATGTACAAAGAATAATGGGTAGAAGAAAACTGTATGGTGATAGGCATTGCTAAAAAAGAATTCCTTAAAAGGAATAAGCTCCAAGAAGAAAAAAAAAAAACAACTTTAAAATATAAACAAGAGTGAAATTAATCCCTCCAAAGCTGACGACTTGAATAAACTATCCTCCTACTTAGGCTGATACGTTACATGGAAAACATCATGGCCTCTTAGCTATCTTTTAGGAAACGATATCATTAAATAAAATACACATCTTTTTTATGTCAGGTGCTTTTTAAGGACTTAACATATATCAGTTCATTTAACCTCCCAATAACCCACAAGCACAACTATTCCTGTTATACAAGTGAGGAATCAGAGCACAAATGGGTTAAGTAACATAACTAAGGTCACATTGCCAGCAGGTAACAGAACTGGGATTCAAACCCAGGAAATCAGGTTCTAGAGTCCAGTGATCTTAATCACTGTGGTGTATAGCCGAAGTGACCAAGAAAAATATGTTATTGCTAAATGGAACAGATAGTGTTAAGGAGAGAAACCATTCTGATAATGTTAGGGTATTTTGGGAATCACCTTTTCAAACACTATTGTACCACAAAAGGCAAATCTAGCCAAGAGTTTTCTACAAAATATACAAGGATATAACATAATAGTAGTAATCCAAATGATTTCATAATTGTCACATTCGATTAATAACACCAGTATATAAAATAAAAAATTTGAGGGAGTATGACAAAATTACAATCACTATAATCATAGTGAGAAGAAATAAAAAGAATGGTAATATAAATCCTCACTTGGTGATAATAGATTTTGCTAACCATAACAACCATAATAGATTTCTCTTAAGGAAAATGAGTTTTACTTTCCGAATGATTTTTAAAACTCTTTTCAACTCTGAAAATTCTCTAATCCTACTTAGTATTCTCAATCTAAATAAACAATATACTAACCTTAAAAAAAAGCTATCGTTTTGATGGGGGTTTAAAAAATATGTTCGAACATTTTAGCTGCTCATAATAAGCATCAGTCAATCAAAAATACATAAATGAATTCTATACTTGGTTCTACATGGGAACAAAAGTGTATATGATAGTGTCTCCTCTCACAGACATAATTTAATCAGAAATTAATTAGTAATATTACTAAACCAGAGTTATACAGTGAAAGAATATATAAAGTTGGGATGGGTGAAATAGGAAAATATTCTTGGCAAAGAATTCAATGTGAGAAAAAGAACAGAAATAGAAATAAGGAAGACATGTTTAGAAGAGTAATGTGTCAGGTCTGAAATTTGAGTTTATTCTTTCAATTTAATAAGCTAGCCTCTTACTTTTTCATGGGTATTGGCAAAAGGCATGAGACGCCTGGGTCAGAGAAAAAAAAAAAAAAAAACTTTATTACTCATAGCACAGCAAGGAGCATGATCATCAATACGTTTGTGCCAATTCACATGAGAACAACAGACATAGCTAGGGTGGATGGCTGCAAAAGAGAAGGCTGCGTTACAGGAGAGGAACACTGAGCTGGGGAAACCACTGGTTTACAGCAAGCAGTAAGCAAACAGGCTCTTTGTTCCGGAGGCAAAGACATTACCTCATCCCTTAAGGTTGCTTACTCCAAACACACCTGTGAGAAATGTGATTTCCACCTTCAAGTATGATGACCCTCTTCTTTTGTCATTTTTGAAGAACCTTTTTGAAAACTTTTTTTTAAAAAAAATTTCAAATTTACACAGTTACAAAAACAAGCATAATACAGGAAACACCTAGATTTTGACTATGACATTTTACCTTCATTTGCTTTATTATCTTTACCTTTTTCTACATAACTTTTTTTCCTGAATCATTTGAAGATAAGTTACATACATCATGGCCCGTTAATCCTAAATTCTTCAGTATTTCCTAGGACTAAGGGAATTATCTAACATTAATATCAGTGCAGTTATCACCCTCAAAATTTTATATTGATATAATACTTTCTCCTCATCTCCCATATTTTAATTTTGCCAGTTATCTAGTTGTGTAATTTACAGCATTTTCCCCCAGGATCTAATCTAAGCACAGATATTAAATTTATTCATCATGTCTCCTTAGTATCTTTTAACCTGGAACATTTCTAACAATCTTTATCTTTTATATTTTAAGCATCAAGCCCTTCTCCATTTTTCAACAAATCATTTTCTATTTAAAAAGTCATGCTCTCTGTGACTAGAGACTGCTTTACTTCTCCCTCTTTAAACAATATTTCCTTTATTTCCTTTACTTGCCCTACTATATTGGCTAGGACTTCTACTACAGTAATGAATTTCATTGACTTCTGCTTTTATCTTTGTTATTTCTACCTTTTAAATGCACTTCGGATTTAACCTGCTCTGCTTTTGCTACCTTAAGGTAAAAACGTAGATCTCTGACTTGAAGCCATTTCCCTTTTCTACTATAAGCATGTAATACTATAGTTTCCCTAACCCGTTTTTTTTTTTTTCTACTATAAGCATTTAATGCTATAGATTTCTCTCCAACCCCTGCATTAGCTGTATCCTGTCAATTTTGGTATACTTCTTTTTAGTCAATTCAAAATGTTTTCTAATTTCTCTTGTGAAATCCTCTTTGATCCATGAGTTATTCAGAAGTGTACTATTTAATATCTAAATATTTGGGGGATTTTCCAGGTATTTGTCTGTTGTTGATTTGTAGTTTAACTCCACTATGAATAGAAAACATTCTTTGTATAATTTAAATTTTTTTAAAAAATTTAAAGTTGATTTTCTAATCCAGAATATGGTCTATCCTGGTAACTATTTCATGTGCACTTGAGAAGACTGTATATTCAACTATTCTGTTTCAAATTTCTGAAGTGTTCCACAAATATCAAAAGGGTCCAGTTGTTTGACAATGTTGCTGAAATCTTCAATTTTTTACTAATGTTCTGTATTTGTTTTATTCATTCTGAGTGCTGACATCTTCATCTATAATTGTGAATTTGTCCATTTCTCTCTTCAGTTCTAACAGTGTTTGCCTCATACATTTAGAGGTTCTAACTGTTAGCTACATACACATACTTTGTTATGTGTATGCTATGTCTTCTTGGTGAGGTAACCTCTTTATCCTTACATAATGTCCTTCTTCATCACTGAAAATATTCCTTGTTCTGAAGTCTACTTAACTTCATGTCAATATAACTACTGTGGCTTTCTTTTGATTAGTGTTTGTATTGTTCATCTTTTCCCATCCTTTTGATTGTCACCTTCTTACGTTTTTTAAAGTGACTTTCTTGTAAACAGCCTATAATTGTGTCTTGCTTTTTTACCAAACTGGTCTTTCTTTCAATTTGAGGGTTTATAGACATTTGAGTCTTTATATTGACATTTCATTAACTTCATGTGATGTTTTATATGGCTGGATTTAAATCTACATTGTCAGTTCTTTATTTTTTCCATCTGGTCTGTTACTTTTCTGCTTTTTGCATTATTTCTATCATTCTATTTTATCTGTACTGTGGGCTTCTTGTTTATACTTTTTAAGCTTTTCAGTAATTGCCCCAGGATTTACAAGATATACCTTTAGTTATGGAGTACCTTCAAATAGTATTACACCACAACATATATAGTATAAGAACCTCACAACAGTATTATCCCAATTTCTCCCTCCCTTCCTTTGTGCTATTGTCTTATTTTATATGTGCTATAAATTTACAGTACATAGTTGCTATCTTTGATTTAGTAATCCTTATCATCTTCTAGAGAAATTTAAAACAAGAATAAAATTTATTTTATATTTACCTTCATTTGTTCCATTTTCAGTGCTTCCCAAATCTTTGTATAGCTCCAAGTTTCCATCTGGCATTGTACTGTTTCAGCATAATGAAATTCCTTTACATTTCTTATAGTGCAAGTAAGCTGGTGATGAGCTCTCTCAGTTTTTGTTTGTCTCAAAGTTTTTATTGTTAAAATATATTTTTGTTCCATTGAACTCTTAGCTTTCTAAAAATATCATTCTTTTCTGGCTTGCATAACTTCTAGTAAAGAGTCTGCTGTAATTCTCATGAATTCTTAGTATCTACTCTGTCTTTATCATGTGGCTGCCTTGAACATTTTCCATTTATCTTTGTTCTTCAGCAACACTTTCCATTTATTTTTGAATTTTAATGTGTCTCAGTGGTTATATGTGTGTGTTTGTTTTTTTGGAGGATAAAGGTATTCATCCTATCTAGTGTCTCTGAGATTCCTGAAGCTGTGGTTTGACGTCTTTAATTACTTTTGGAAAATAGTTGCCATTACCCTTCAAATACTTTTTGTCTCAAGGCCCCACCCCTCACCCACTCCCACCCCCATCATATCTTTCCATCTCTCTTCTCCTTCTGGGATTCCACTTTCACATATTACATCACTTGAAATTGTCCCACAGCGTTTGGATGCACTGTTTGTTTTGTGTGGTTTTTCTCCCCCTCTTTTCCACTACTTTTTCCCGTTTGTGGGTAAGTTTGGGTAATTTCCAGTGATTTATCTTCACAGTCACCAATTCTTTTGTCAACTTTGTTGAGTCTACTGGTGAATCTGTTAATGGCATTCTTCATCTCTAGTACTGTGTTTTTCATTACTGGCATTTCCATTTGATTCTTTCTTATGTTAATAGTTTCCAATTCTGCTGATACTACCCATGTGATGGAACATGTTTTCCTCTTTTCCACTTGAGCCTTTAAGTATTTTAAATTATCTGTCTGATAGTTTGACATCTAGATCATATCTGAGTCTAACTCTGCTGAATGCTTTTTCTCATGATTTTTGGTTAAAAGCCATACACTTTTCTAGGAGTATAGATAAATAATATGTATACCTAAAAATGGGCATGTCTCATCTTCTGCTATGACTTAGTGCATGGGGATAAGCCAACCTAGTCAAGAGTTTAACTGTTTGGGTTTTACTGTTACTATGATTACCCTGAGAATACCATTGGTTTAAAATTCATCTGGCACAACCTTGGGCTTAGAGTGGGAGTTGGGTTGTAGGATGTTTTCTTTTTCATTGCTCTTGTTCCACCCTCAGCTTTAGGTTTTTGCTCACAGGGTATGCCTCAGAGAAGGTCTCTCTCCATATTATTGACCCATCCCCACACATTTGAGACCTGTTTCTTGGTGCTTGCTAGTCTAATGGTGGGTTTGTGGAGGCATTCTTTATTGTTCTATATCAGCCTCTGTCCCTGGATATCAAGGCCAAGACTTTCTCAGGGGTCCTTTCCTCCAGTGGTAGAAGAACCTGCCCCTCCCACAAAAGGGGTGGTTTTATCTCTTCCCTTCCCCAGGAAAGGTTTTCTGTCTGAGGGTCTTTAGACTTTGTTCTATAGGGGAGAAGAATCCAGGCTTGGTGCCTTTCCCACAGCAGCAGCTGCTCTCCTCCCCTAGGCCTGCACTTAAAGATTCACATCTTGTCCCCACTTAATCTCATGAGCACCCATTGAGGTCTGCAGAGAGTAGATACAAGCTCACCCTTCAGGGCTGTTTACAGGGATTTTATAGTCTTATGGTAGCCTACTTGTGACCTTAAGCAATTTGTTAAAATTTTTAGCTATTTTGTTTCATTACCCATAAATTTTGGGCTTCTATTCATCTCAGTAAGTGTATCTCTACATCATTTTTCTTCTCCTTCTCCTTCTTCTTCTTCTATTCATCTCAGTAAGTATATCTCTACATCATTCTCCCCCTTCCCCTCCCTCCCTCCCTCCTCCTCCTCCTCCTCCTCCTCCTCCTCCTTCTTCTTCTTCTTCCACGGAGTCTTGATCTATCGCCCAGGCTGGAGTGCGGTGGCACACCATCTCAGCTCACTGCAAGCTCCGCCTCCCAGGTTCAAGCCATTCTCCTGCCTCAGTCTCCCAAGTAGCTGGGACTACAGGCACATGCCACCATGCCCAGCTAATTTTTTTGTATTTTTAGTAGAGACGGGGTTTCACCATGTCAGCCAGGATGGTCTCAATCTCCTGATCTCATGATCCGCCCACCTCAGCCTCCCAAAGTGCTGGGATTACAGGCATGAGTCACCATGCCTGGCCTACATCATTTTTCATGGCAACATATTATTCCTTAAATAGATGTACCATAAATGTAACACTGCACCTTTAGATTGTTTCTGGTTTTCTACAATTATGCTTTAGTGAAAATGTGCACACAAGTATCTATATATGCATCAGTCAACAGTAATAATATTGGTATCCAAAATGATGTTATAAAACAACAACCATAATAGCTAACATCAAGTGCTTACTATCTTTTACCAGATGTTCTAAACGATAGATGCTACAGATCTTCACAATAATCCTATAAGGTACATATTATGATTATTTCTATTTTAAAGATAAAGAATAATTTTTCCCCAAATGTTATCACACTAGTAATTTTAGTCTTCTTTTTGATCATCAGGCTTTCTAATAAAAACTTACATAACAGAGGAAGGAAGAAGAAAACGATAATGAGTCTGAAAGTACACTCTGTTAAATGAGTCCCATACATCAAAGCTTGTGTGTATGTGTTTGTATGTGGCTAATGTTTTATAACATTCAAAATAGGATAGCACATCAATATATTGTAATTGTTTATTTAACCACTTTGTAAGGCTTGGGGGCAGGCAAAGCTCTTGTCTACCTTACTGCTCCTGTGATAGCTTACTAAAGATTGTTTCTAACAAGCATGCCAAAATGTTAAACATTAGAACCAGTAACTCTAAATTTTTACTCTGGTCATATTTATTTTTACCTCCTAATGCTAAATGAACACACTATACACATATTATCTTCAACTGTATAATTTACACTATACACATATTATCTTCAACTGTATAATTTCCAGAGATAATTCATAATACAGACAACACAGTGTACATCATATATATTTTCAATTTCAAAGAGTTGATCTAATTCAGAAAAAGACTTTCAAGCAATAACATTTCAAGAGATGGAAGGACTTTGAAATAAAGTGTGCTATTATGGAAACCTAAAATTCATAGGCTTTCCTCCTAGAATTACAAAGATTAAAGACACATACACCAACTTTAAAATCTTCATAATA
Source organism: Macaca thibetana thibetana (assembly GCF_024542745.1). Classification (NCBI taxonomy): domain Eukaryota; kingdom Metazoa; phylum Chordata; class Mammalia; order Primates; family Cercopithecidae; genus Macaca; species Macaca thibetana. The sequence continues at coordinate 55,485,344 of NC_065594.1, read as the reverse complement.
TTAACAGTTAATGCAATTGTTTAAGCAACCTAATTTTTAGCTCTGCTTTCAAATATGAAAATGTAAACTGTGAGCTGAATCTTGAGCTAGATGGCTAATTTTTCATATTGTCTTCCACACTAATTGGAAAAGATTAAATGTCTACAGTTTATTTTTGAATATTTCATAAGAGTCTTAAAGAGAGTTCACTTTTTAGAGAGTCTGAATAAAGAACTCAACTTCCTCGGTTTTTTCATTCTGGTGAAGAGTCCAAAATCACTAACAATTATTTATTTCATTAAAACTATTAACAACACCAGTGTTTGCCAGGACATTAACAGTGAACCTGTGCCCTCACTGTTGACTGTGTGAGCACTGCAACAGTATACTGTGACGTACATATACCACTTTACAGGAATATAAATTCATCTCTTGATTATAGTTCAAAAAAACCTAGTCTAGGCTTTTCAGAAACCCGAGGAATTTTGAAAAGCAGATTAAATGTTTTACTCTTCAGGAAGAATGCTAAGATATTTAATAAGTAATTGTTGCATGAGATGTTTAAGCATTACTTCTGATTGAAACCCTCTGAGTTTAAACACACACACACACACACACACACACATTCACTTACACACACAGAGAAAGTGAGCTATGAGAATACAGACCATAACCATGACAGTTTTGGGTTTTTCAGAAGCACGAGGACCTACTTGACTTGCCCAAAGCCACATAACTAGTGAGTGTGAAAGCCAGAGGCAGACTCATGACTCCCAGCTCCAATTTCAGTATTTTCCATTGCACACAAAGCCACTGTCCATCAACTGTCAACTAATTTGACTGATTCATAAAGGCACATCTATTACTATTTCTATCTGAATTCCTGAATATAATTCAAATCTACCTTCTAGTTGTCAAACTTAAAACTAGTTCAAAAAACAACAACCAAGCTACTCGGGAGGCTGAGGCAGGAGAATGGCGTGAACCCGGGAGGCGGAGCTTGCAGTGAGCAGAGATCTGGCCACCGCACTCCAGCCTGGGTGACAGAGCGAGACTCCGTCAAAAAAAAAAAAAAAAAAAAACAACAACAACAACAACCATCACCACCTAGGTCCTCAAAGGCCAAATTACTTTTCCTTCACAGTTAGTGTGCATGCACTTTTTAATACGGAAAAAAATGAATAAATTACTCTTTAAACTTTTAAATAAAATAACCAATGTATTCGAAATGCTGTAAAGGCTAAAAAGAAATGATCCAGACTTTAAAAAAAAAAAAAATCAAAGAAAGCAGAGGATCTGCCTAAGAGTACTCCTCTATTAAGAAGTCAAGTGTTTTGCTAGTGGCTCACACCCGTAATCCCAATACTTTGGGAGGCCAGGGCAGAAGGATCACTTGAGTCCAGGAGTTCAAGACCAGCCTGGGTAACATAGGGAGACCCCATCACTACTAAAAATAAAAATAAAAAAATTAGCCAGGTGTGATGGTACATGCCTGTGGTCTCAGCAACTTGGGAGGCTGAGGTAGAAGGATGGTTTGAGCCCAGGAGATCAAGCCACTGCACTGCAGCCTGAGCAAGAGAATAGGAACCTGTCTCAAAGCAAAAAAAAAAAAAAAAAAAAGGAAGGGCCGGGCGCGGTGGCTCAAGCCTGTAATCCCAGCACTTTGGGAGGCCGAGAAGGGCGGATCACGAGGTCAGGAGATCGAGACCATCCTGGCTGACATGGTGAAACCCCGTCTCTACTTTAAAAATACAAAAAACTAGCCGGGCGAGGTGGCGGGCGCCTATAGTCCCAGCTACTCTGGAGGCTGAGGCAGGAGAATGGCGTGAACCCGGGAGGCGGAGTTTGCAGTGAGCTGAGATCCGGCCATGCACTCCAGCCTGGGCGGCAGAGCGAGACTCTGTCTCAACAAAGACAGACAGACAGACAGACAGACAGACAGACAGACAGACAGAAAGAAAGAAAGAAAGAAAGAAAGAAAGAAAGAAAGAAAAAGAAAGACAGAAAGACAGAAAGACAGAAAGACAGAAAGACAGAAAGACAGAAAGACAGACAGAAAGACAGACAAAGAAAGAAAGAAAGAAAGAAAGAAAGAAAGAAAAAAGAAAGAAAGAAAGAAAGAAAGAAAGAAAAGGAAGAAAGAAAGAAAGAGTTTGGTTTGGTGGGTACTGTAAGTGCTTAAATCTAAATTATGTTAAAATTCTAAAATAAAGTAAGTGGGTTTTGGTTTACAGCCAAGGCATTTTCTCATTTAAATTGACATACTGTTATTACGAAAAATATCCTTATAACCATGTAATTTCTTGAACATGAAGGGATCATTAGTGGGTAGATAGTTAAAATAATTACTGTTTTCTAAAATGTACATAACATGATTACCAAAAGAATGTGGCTGGTTTATGGGTAAGATTTCTTGTTAAAAGAAAAAAAAATCTAGTGTTGAGTAAGAACTGACTTAGATGTTAAAGGCACAAAAGAACAAAGTATTTGGCACAACTCTGAATGACTATTTGTAACTTATTACATGTTTGCATTAAATTACTAGCTGTGAATAGCCTTGCTTTTAAGGCAAAAACAAAAATTTAAATTCTAAATTCCTCATTTTATTTAGTTTGAGCAATTTGATTTACCTACATGTTTTGTTGCCTTAAGAGCATGGAAGTACCCACTAGCTGTGTGACCTTGAATATACTAGCAACTTCTTAGATTTCCCATCTGCAAAATGGGGTAACAGTTATCTTATGGAGTTGAGAGGATCAAACTAGGGTACATACAGCACTTAGTTAGCCTAACCCATAACATGAATTCAGAAAATGGTACCCATCATTATAATAATATGGCAGACATACTTTCAAAAGGAGTAAGAATTAAGAAGGTGAGAATACTTGAAAGCTGGTGAGCACCTCAAACAATTTTGAGGAGAGGGAGAGGGAGAGGACAAGACCACTGAGTCTAAAATATGGCACAGGGAAAAGAAAATAATTGGGAACATCTCTAGAGCTGCCAAATGCTATGAAAATTAGATTATAAATGTGTGTACACATATGTGTAAGGACATGTGTGTGTGCATGCATGAGAACACATACATGTATAACTTTGAGTTTAAAATCAAAATTATAAATTAATTCTAAATGAATTTCTGTAGATTTTTTAGTAAATTTCAGTGTATGTAATACATTGGATTACAGCAAATTTAAGGTTCAAATTTTAAAAAGGAAATTAAAACCAGATCCATGCAAAAGATGCAAAGTTTCCTACAGTGTATCCATGTTCGGTTGGCAAAGAAGTCACAAGTTAAATATGGGATAGATATCAAAATACACAAAATACCACTACATATTCCATGGAAAATCTGGATAATGGTAAGTTTCTTCATTTTGCTCACCTAATAAATCAAGATGCCCACAGACATCAAGATATTCTAAAAAGACTTTTTTCCCTGACTGGTTTAACAATTATGTTTTCTCCCTTCACTTTATAATTCTCCATGTTAGAAATATCTATTAATACAATACCTGTACATCTACATGTTACATTAAACCTAAACTTACCATTGTTAAACTGTTCAAACTAATTCCCGGAAATTATTTTCTTTACAATTTGAGAGTAGCCCCAAATAAAGTTCTCCTTTATTACAAATGAAAAAAATCTTATATCCTAACATTACCCTCTATTCTGGAAAGCTGTGATATAAAACAAAACTAACAGAAAACTTTCACCATCACCAAACACAACATCAATTCTATTTTTATTGCTGAAAGCATTCTTAGACGAGTCTCATCTAGTCAGATCTGGAAGGGTAAACTGGTAAGTTTGGTCTAAGAATTTTCCTTTAAAATAAGTAATAATTTAATATCTCCATTTCTAGAATTCTGAGATCAGCAAAGAAGAAAGAAGGGGTTAGGAAAGGAGAGAAATGGAGAGGAAAAAAGAAGGAAAGGACAGAGGGAGGCAGAGAAAAGGGGAAAGGGAATGCCTCTATTCAGGGAATGTTCAGAAGAAACAAAAAAAGATAGAAGAGAGACAGAGGCAAGCTAGAGAGTCCCAGAGCATTTTTGGTTTTAAAAATAAAATAAAATAAAATTGCCTCCAAAAGATTAAGTCATGTTGAAATAAAGAAAATGAGGTATGAAAAGTAAAGAAAAACAAAGATCAGAAAGTTGCAGTTTCAGACTTTTGACAAAACTGGACTCTACATCTTGAACTGCATGATACGTGTATTGTTTCCGCCTGATTCTTACAAGATAACCAGCAACTTAAATTTTATATTATTTAAGAACTAAGCTTCTTCCTAATATCCTCAGATTCTTTCAAGGTGAAGGAAGAAGGAAATAAATTCCAAAAAGAGGGAAATAAATATGTGAGCACCTTAATTTGTGTGCAAATCATTTTTGGCTTATTGGAATGATTTCTGTTATCTCTTTGGAATCCCAAAATAATAAAAATAACTAAAAACTATACTTCAGAGTAAAATGAAGCCATGCAACTATACATATACATCTAATGAAGATGAAACTTTATCCTATTTACTACCACTGACAGTCTATACTGGCTGGGCCAAAAAAGCCAAGTAGATTCTAAACAGAGGATTTTCTTAAATTAAAAATATGCACACCCACAGAAACACATACATGTATCTTTAATTATGTATATATATTTATGATGACATACTTGAAATCAGAAATTATTCACTGTTTACCCCAGTGGTCAAATAATCCCGCTTTTACAGGTCAACAACACTAACGAAAATAGATTACATATTAATATTTCATTGTAAATTAATTATAATTTTATTTTATGGTTCAAATTAACTTCATAAACTTTTACTAAAGATCTTTTAAATATCATTAGCAATCAAACATGCTATTTACCCCTATTAAATAAGCAAAAATTTAGAAATAGAATTCAATACTGGCAAGGACAATTTTCAAAGCTGCAGTCACCACTGAAGTAAAAGATCTTTGAAGACACAAATTATGTCTCACTTATCTTTATATGTACAATTCTAAGCACAGTGCCTAGTACAGTAGATGCTCAGACAGGTTATCTGGTTGAACAAATGAAAGAAAGACAACTTCATATTATTTAACAAGAATCATAAAAATGTTCATCCCTTTGAATCAGTAATCCCACCTACAAGAAACTACCTTAAAGAAAGAACCCAAAAGAATACTTAAACAGGGATATTCAATTAAGTTACATTTTTAACTTGAAACACTAAAAATAATCTAAACATCAAAAGTTAAGGAAATGAAAAATAAATTGTGGTTTACTCACATGATAGTATAAAGTAGCAAAGGTTTTTTTATGAGGAAATTTTGATGAAACAAAAAAATGTTCACGGTAATATGTTAAGAAAAAAGTCAAACAAAATTGCTTGATCTCAACTGTTCTTAAAATGTACTAAAAAAAGAATGGTAGCAAATATACATAGATGCTAAAAGTGTCTTTTGCTATTTTTTCCATCCTGGTATGTTTATTTAAAAACAGAAAACAATACTGCTGTTATTTTTCATTATTACTATTAATTTACATGGGGTGTTCTGGGCAGTACAACAAACTTACTCTTTTTACAAAAAGTTAAACAATAAATCATCAGGCAATCTACCCATATCTGGGTTGGCTCCTAAATTAATGTGGACAAATCACAAATGTTAGGAATTACTTTTTAGTTAAGTGTCAATGAAGTAAAAGTAGGGTCTGAAGGCACATAAAATACCCTTTTGGATTTTTGTTTCTTGCCTTCACATTTGACTTGCAGGCTGTTTCCACTCGTACATCACTGATATTTCTTCACACTTTTAAAAACACTTATTAGAATCTTCTGTGAGTAGAAAAGCCTTAAAATAAGGAGATCTTCTAATCTACTAGACACTTCAGTGGAAGCCCAAACCATATCAAGTTGGAACTTCCTGCCAATCTTATTATTCTACAGTTATTCTGAAAGGTCTTAGTTGCAGTGAATACACAGTCATCCCTCGATATCCATGGACTATTGGTCTCAGGACCCCCTGAAGATACCAAAATCCACGGACGCTCACAAGCCTTGTATATAATAGTGTAGTATCTGCATATAACCTATGTACCTCCTCCTGTATATTCTAAATCATTTCTAGATTACTTGTAATACCTAATACAATGTAAATGCTATATAAATCGTTGTTATACTATATTGTTTAGAGAATAATGACAAGAAAAAAGTCTGTATCTCTTCAGTACAGACACAACCATCTTGTTTTTTCAAATATTTTTTCTCCTTTTTGTCTGAGACAAGGTCTGTCACCCAGGCTGGAGTGCAGCAGCATGATCACAGCTCACTGCAGTCTTGACCTCCTGAGCTGAAGCCATCCTCCCACCTCAGCCTCCCAAGTAGCTGGGACTACAGAGTAGCTGGAACTACGGGTGCATGCCACCACACCTGAATAATTTTTTTGTACATACAGGGTCTCACTATGTTGCCCAGGCTGGTCTCAAACTCCTGGCCTCAAGCGATCCTCCCTTCTTGGCCTCCCAAAGTGCTGGGATTACAGGCGTGAGCTACCCTGCCCAGCCTCAAATATTTCCATTAAGTGGTTGGTTGAATCCACAAATAAGGAACCCACCATTACAGCAGGCCAACTGTATACATTCATTTTTAAATTTCTTAACTGGTCATGCATGTATCAGGTTATATTAATTTTAAAATCAGTAACTATTTTTCTAGTAGAACTTTCAACCATATTTCGTTTAGGGCTGCACATTACCATAACACACATGACCGATACATTAGTCAATTGAAAGCTTAGCTTTATATGTCTATTATTAATTTTTGTAACACAGTGCTTCAAAACTCAATCATGAACTCACTTTAAAGAAATAAAATTCAGGGCCAGGTGCAGTGGCTCACGCCTGTAATGCCAGCACTTTGGGAGGCGAGGCGAGTGGATCACGAGGTCAGGAGAACGAGACCATCCTGGCTAACACTGTGAAACCCTGTCTCTACTAAAAATACAAAAAATTAGCTGGGTGTGGTGGCATGCACCTGTAGTCCCAGCTACTTGGGAGGCTGAGGCACAAGGTCAGGAGATGGAGACCATCCTGGCTAACACTGTGAAACCCCATCTCTATTAAAAATACAAAAAATTAGCCGGGCATGGTGGCATGTGCCTGTAGTCCCAGCTACTTGGGAGGCTGAGGCAGGAGAATTGCTTGAACCTGGGATGCTGAGGTTGCAGTGAGCAGAGATTGCGCCACTGCACTCCAGCCTGGACGACAGAGCGAGACTTCATATCAAAAAATAATAATAATAAAGAAAAAATTAAAAAAGAAATAAAATTCAGGAGTAACTGAAAAGCTATCAATTTACTATTTCTCAGACAATCTGTTTCCTATCTCAAGCTAGGATATAAATAGTCACATTAAGCCTAATACACAACACTGGTCTTAACAAAACTGCTACAAAATTAGCTGTCAAACTTTTATTGAAAGTGTTTGGCCGGGCACGGTGGCTCATACCTGTAATCCCAGCACTTTGGGAGGCCAAGGTAGGCAAATTACCTGAAGCCAGGAGCTCAAGATCAGCCTAGCCAACATGGCAAAACCCCGTCTCTACTAAAAATATAAAAACTAGCCAGGCGTGGTGGCACACACCTGTAGTCCCAGCTACTGGGGGAGCTGAGGCAGGGGAATCACTTGAACCTGGGAGGCAGAGATTGCAGTGAGCTGAGATCGTGCCACTGCACTCCAGCCTGGGTGACAGAGCAAGACTATGTCAAGAAAGAAAAGAAAGAAAAGAAGGAAGGAAGGAAGGAAGGGAGGGAGGGAGGGAGGGAGGGAGGGTGGGTTTGTTTGAAGGTAGGGGTGACAGGAGGAAGACAGAGGAACTAGGACTAGATTCTGCAGCCGGACAGTTTGAGCTCAAATTCTAGCTCTACCACTTAGTAGATACGTGACCTTGGGGAAAGTAACTAAAACCTTCTGTGCCTCAATTGCTTCATCTAAAGAAGGGGGACAAGAGGACAATGGTAATACCTCATAAGGCTGGTACTGGAATTAAATGACAGGTATCAAACTTCTGTAGCACTACCCAAAAGATGCAACTCTAATAACACTATTTTATTCTATCCAGAACAAAGCATAAAATGGTGGTTGTAGCAAGTGAAAATCAATGGAAAAAAAGAAAACACTCTTTGCCACTAATAATTTAATTTCCTCATTGTTTCCTCATATCCCATTGTTCTTTTGTTTTTACTCTTAAGTGAAAGATGAAAGCAATACCTTTCAGTGTAAGTTAATGAAGCATAAGTGAGGTGGGGCTACTATTCAGATTTCTGTATTAGCCGATCTACCAGACAATCACAGTGGGATGGAGAAAAGTACGTAAGTAAACAACTACTCTAGAGCAGTATGCTATGGCCAATCTTCTGAAAAGACTACTGTATTTTGGTGACTCAACTTACAGATTTCTCATTTAGTCTACAAATCTCAGCATGCAATAAGGCTCCTGCCTCCTCCATTCCCATGAAAACTTTCTGACAGAGAGTACCAATGATGCCAGTGATGATTCTACTTGTTATTACACTATATTATTATTGGCTCCTCTTCTTCTACCCACTCCTTCAACACCTACATGCCCCAAGGATTTATTGTTGGTCTACCGCTATTCTCCCTCTGTAGAATTCTCAGGGTTCGCCGGGTGCGGTGGCTCACGCCTATAATCCCAGCACTTTGGGAGGCCGAGGCGGGCGGATCACAAGGTCAGGAGATCGAGACCACGGTGAAACCCCGTCTCTACTAAAAATACAAAAAATTAGCCCGGCGCGGTGGCGGGCGCCTGTAGTCCCAGCTACTCGGGAGGCTGAGGCAGGAGAATGGCCGGAACCTGGGAGTCGGAGCTTGCAGTGAGCCGAGATCGCGCCACTGCACTCCAGCCTGGGTGACAGAGCAAGACTCCGTCTCAAAAAAAAAAAAAAAAAAAAAAAAAAAGAATTCTCAGGGTTCTAACTAGTACCCAAATACTGAAGACTGGATATCTCGCCTGAGCTCTAGACTCCTACACATATGACCCAAAAAAACTCACCTTAAACTCAATAGGCTGAAAAGTAAATGTACCATCTTTGGTGGTTCTCAGTCTATAAAATCCAAGCCCCCCCCGATATGGCTTCACCCTATTACTTCAGCCTCATCTTCTGCCATTCAGATTCATTTTACTGGATGCCAGTAAATAAAATTACTGCCTACTATTTATTGAATGCCCATTAAATGCCAGGTACTATTCTAAGCAGTTTATATAATCAACTCATTAATTTTCACAACAATCCCATAAGGTAAATGCCATTATTTCTATTTTGTGCTGAAGAAAGTGTCCTGCCTAAGCTAATAAGCAGTGGAGTCAGTATACAAACCTATATCCTATGCTCTTACCTTCAAACTATGTGATTCTTAAACATGCCTATATATGTCCAGTTTGTCTTGGGGATTCAAAGTGAACACACAAACAAGGCCTATTCCATCATGGGACTTACATTCTAGTTAGCAGAATAAACAAATATACACAAGGAAGAAATAACTTATTATTGACTATTTTAAAGTGCCAGGAAGAAAATAAACAGGATTTTATGACAGAAAATAAGACAGAAGAACCTAATTAACAGTGATGAAAGAAGGCTTCTCTTAAAAGTGACTTTTTTGTTTTGTTTTGTTTTTATTTTTGAGACAGAGTTTTGCTCTGTCACCCAGGCTGGAGTGCAGTGGCACGATCTCGGCTCACCGCAAGCTCTGCCTCCCAGCTTCACACCATTCTCTTGCCTCAGCCTCCCGAGTAGCGGGACTACAGGAGTGTGCCACCATGCCTGGCTAATTTTTTTGTATTTTTAGTAGAGACGGGGTTTCACCGTGTTAGCCAGGATGGTCTCGATCTCCCGACCTCGTGATCCGCCCACCTCAGCTTCCCAAAGTGCTGGGATTACAGGCGTGAGCCACCGCGCCCAGCCTGAAAAGTGACTTTTAAGATGAGACCTGAAAGATGAGAAGTCTCCAACTCTGCAAAGAGAAGTGGTATACCCAGAAGTATACTGCGCCATTAGAAAGCACAAAGATGGTGTTATGGACTGAATTGTGTCCCCTCTGCCAAATTCATACGTTGAAGCCCTAACCTTCAACGTGACTGTATTTGAAAACAGGGCATGGAAGGAAGTAGTTAATGTTAAGTAAGGTCATAAGAATGGGGCACTAATCCAATAGGGCTGATATCCTTATAAGAAGAGGAAGAGATATTAGTCGATTGATGTGTCTCTGTCCCTCTCTCTCCGGCTCTCTCTCCACGCCCCCTCCATATGAACACACAGGACAGGCCATGTGAGGCTACAGTGAGAAGGTGGTAGTCTACAAGCCAGGCAGGGACATCTCAGTAAAAGCCAACTCCGCTGACACTTTGCTGTTGGATTTCCAGCCCCAAGAACTGTGTGATAATAAATCTCTGTTGTTAAAGTCACCTGGTAATAATTTGAGATGAATGCCCAAGCAGACTAACACAGACAGGAAAGACCTAGGTATTTTGTAGGAACTGACAAAAAAAAAATCAGTAGGCTGGAATACAAACAGCAATGGAGATAATAATACACTGAACACTCTTAAGCCCATAGACGGGAGATAATTCTTTTTTTTTTTCCTGAGACAGAGTCTCGCTCTTGTCGCCCAGCCTGAAGTGCAGTGGTGGGATATTGGCTCACTGCAACCTCTGCCTCCCAAGTTCAAGCAATTCTCCTGCCTCAGCCTCCGGAATAGCTGGGATTACAGGCATGCGCCACCACGCCCAGCTGATTTTTGTATTTTTAGTAGAGACGAGGTTTCACCATATTGGCCAGGCTGGTCTTGAGCTCCCGACCTCAGGTGATCCACCCACCTTGACCTTCCAAAGTGCTGGGATTACAGGCGTGAGCCACCACGCCCAGCCAGGAGATGAATCTTAAATGAGATGATCAGAGAAATATTAAAAGTTCCTGGTGCAGGAATTTAAAGTCAGATGACAGCTGGATTTTGAAACGCGTAGTGTAGGTTTTTGTTCTCTCAGTGACTGGAAGACACTAACATATGGCAACTAGAGGTCAGTATATTCCACCCAGGAGTGCACAAAACAGCCCCGCACAAAAAAGAATTGAACCCTTTCCAAAATGTTAACACTGTCCTATTCGGAAACAATGGCTAATGGATATGTTTCGTTTACTCAGAGGACTACAGAAAACTAACATTTGCCGCCCCCATCCCCCACTTTTTTTTTATTTCTTACACTACCAAGGACAGTTCTGAGCTAATTCTGGTTAATTAATACACATACATGTGTTGTATTTGTGTGTAAGGAACAGTATTGGATAATTTGGAACATGCACAAATGAATCAGATGCCAGTGCTAGGCCTAAGAGTCACAGAAAGGGAGATATGATACCATACTTCATACTTCACTAAGGCGCCATTGGTTACATGACACACCATTTTGTGAACCACTAAGATGGGAATAACGCCAAGTTAAACTATGACATCAATTGTAAGATACATTCTAATTTTGGAGTTTTTAAAATGTGAAAAAAATGCACATCTTAAAAAATGAAAGAGAATATGAAGTAGCTAAAATGCAAATAGTTGGAGTAGTCATACAAAGAGTTCATATAAAGGATAAAATACATCCAGTTCTGATAATCAGGAACTGCTTCATGCTGAAGATCATACTAAGCCGAGTCTTGAAGAATGGATAGAAGTAAGAAGTGCAAGAGATTGAGGGAAAGAGTATTTTCAGAAAGAGAGTACTGCAAGAAGAATAGCAATAATAAAATAAGGAAATAAGGGACGGCTAAAAAGGAATACTTAAAGTTACAAAGACAAGGTAAAATAAAGAGAGAGAGAGAGAGAAAGAAGGAAGGAAGGAAGGAAGGAAGGAAGGAAGGAAGGAAGGAAGGAAGGAAGGAAGGAAGGAAGGAAGGAAGGAAGGAAGGAAGGAAGGAAGGAAGGAAGGAGAAAGAAAGAAAGAAAGAAAGAAAGAAAAAGAAAGAAAGAAAGAAAGAAAGAAAGAAAGAAAGAAAGAAAGAAAGAAAGAAAGAAAGAAAGAGCAAGCAAGCAGGCAGGCGAAAAGAAGAGGAGAGGAGAGGAGAGAGGGGAGAGGAAAGGAGAGGAGAGGAGAGAGGGGAGAGGAGAGGAGAGGAGAGAAAGGAAAGAAAGGAAGGAAGGGAAGGAAAGGAAAGAAAGCAAGAAAGCAAGGAAAGCAAGGAAAGCAAGCAAGCAAGCAAGAAAGAAAGAAAGAAAAGAAAGAAAGAAAGAAAGAAAGACAGGGTTAGGAAAACCTTGAATGCAGCTAGGTTAAAGAGCCTGGAACTGACTGCACAGGCTTGAGCAATCATATTCTCAAACAGTTTTTTTTCACTCTGACACATTTTAGGGTTATAATATACATAAAAAATATGGCTCACTCCAGTAGTGTTTCTAAACTGTGGGAGATGGGAAAGGAGCAGAAAAGATTAATTCTTATGGGAGTACACAGTAGTGTAAAAAAGCCCTCCAGAAAATTCTATCTGCATTCCACCTTGAGAATTACTGCTGTATGCTCTAGGAAACCCCTAGAAAAATTTTAGCAGCCAACTGATTCAGGTACACTTCAGGAAAGGGAATCCAGCAGAATTGTGTGAAAATGAATGAGAATTGGAATAAAAACTGAGAATCTGCATAAAAGGCAGATCTTCTAAACCAGAAGTTAACAAATTTGTACTAGATTAGTTACAGTGGGAAAAAGTATGGTAGAACTACTGTAAGAAACAGAAACAATAAAGGGAAGAAAAAGTTTAAGATACAGATAATAAGCTCAAACAAAAGTGCATTCTAAAATACAGTGGGTCATTCAGATGATGTCTAACAGGCATCCAAGACTGGAAAGAATGAAGGAGGTTAGGTGTGAAAAAAGAGACATGAAGATCATTTAAAAAGAAGTTTAAATGTAAATCCATAATTTGGACAAAACTCCAAAAAGGGGGCAAGAGAAGTATGGCAAAAATAAATATTTTTTGTAGTTAATATGTATTAAAGCATTTAATTGCTTTATTACAACTAATTGTCTTCATATCTTTTTTTTTCTTTTTTTTTTTTTTTTTTTGAGACAGAGTCTCGCTCTGTCGCCCAGGTTGGAGTGCAGTGGCACCATCTCCACTCACTGCAAGCTCCGCCTCCCGGGTTCACGCCATTCTCCTGCCCCTGCCTCCCGTGTAGCTGGGACTACAGGCGCCCGCCACCTCGCCCGGCTAATTTTTGTATTTTTAGTAGAGACGGGGTTTCACCGTGTTAGCCAGGATGGTCTCGATCTCCTGACCTCGTGATCCGCCGTCTCGGCCTCCCAAAGTGCTGGGATTACAGGCGTGAGCCACTGTGCCCGGCCGTAATTGTCTTCATGTCTTAACAATAAACTTATGCTGATCCTCATCATCACCAATTTTAACACTATAAATTTGCAAACAAAAAATCAAAGCATAGTGAAGATTATTAATATGTTCAGGATCATATAAAGCAATACAAAACAGCATTTCATGAATTTCCAATCTGGTGTTAAAAACATTTAGACGGGCCTCTTACGTGTTTGTGTATGGATAAACTTGGTCAAAAACAATAATCCACACCTTTGAAAGCAGCGCCTAAGAGCAACCTCTATATATATATATTTTAGAGAGGCAGAGTCTTGCTCTGTCCCCCATGCTGGAGTGTAATGGTGCAATCACAGGTCACTATAACCTGAGCTCAAGTTATCCTCCCACCTCAGCCTCCCTAGTAGCTAGTGCTACAGGTGCGTGCACCACCACACCTGGCTAATTTTTATTACATTTTGTAGAGACAGAGCCTTACTATGTTGCCCAGGCTGGTCTCAAACTCCTGGCCTCAAGCGATCCTTCTGCTTTAACTTTCCAAAGCACTGGGATTACACAGGTGTGAGTCAGCATGCTCAGCCAAAATCAATGATTTTTAAATCAAATATTTTTTCAAGTTTTTTTTTAAGTATAAAGGCAATGTCCTCTTTTACATGAAAGAGTGTGGTTTCGGCTAGGCGTGGTGACTCATGCCTGTAATCCCAGCGCTATGGGAGGCCGAGACGGGCAGATTACGAGGTCAGCAGATCGAGAACATCCTGGCTAACACGGTGAAACCCCGTCTCTACTAAAAATACAAAAAAATTAGCCGGGTGGCCGGGCGCGGTGGCTCAAGCCTGTAATCCCAGCACTTTGGGAGGCCGAGACGGGCGGATCACGAGGTCAGGAGATCGAGACCATCCTGGCTAACACGGTGAAACCCTGTCTCTACTAAAAATACAAAAAACTAGCCGGGCGAGGTGGCGGGCGCCTGTAGTCCCAGCTACTCGGGAGGCTGAGGCAGGAGAATGGCGTGAACCCGGGAGGCGGAGCTTGCAGTGAGCTGAGATCCGGCCACTGTACTCCAACCTGGGCGGCAGAGCGAGACTCCGTCTCAAAAAAAAAAAAAAAAGAAAAAAATTAGCCGGGCGTGCTGGCGGGTGCCTGTAGTCCCAGCTACTCGGGAGGCTGAGGCAGGAGAATGGCGTGAACCCGGGAGGCGGAGCTTGCAGTGAGCCGAGATCGCGCCACTGCACTCCAGCCTGGGCAACTGAGTGAGACTCCATCCCACAAAAAAAAAGTGGGGTTCCGAGTCACATATGGGATAAGAAAGAAGAAAACCTCTAATTCTCTGGTATTAACCCTTAAATGTGCTATAAACATACCAAACAGCTTTAAATTATTTTTGACTAAAATACCTTCTGGCAAACTTCCTCTTAGAGTGACAGAGCCAGGGCTGGAGGGAAGGCAAGAAAGAAAAGATGGAAGGAAAAACGAAAGAAACCAATAAATGAAAAAAGAGGCAAGAGAAGGAAAGGAAAAGCAACCCAGCTGAACTAGCTAACAGGGTAAAGATGGTAAAGATCATTACTTTACCCTCAAACAAATTTATTGAGCAAAGAAAATGATGTGGTTTTCTGCTGGAAGCAGGACATAATAAAGACACAGGTTATTTAACCGTACAATAGTGCAGGTATTTGTCTCAAAATAGTTGGAAGTCAAAGGAATCTGATAGGGAAGACACAGGCCACCGTGTAAGCCGCACAAACAGCACACAATCTGCATTATCTCTAAATAGATGAACTGAAACAGCAGACAGCAGCATCTTAACAGCTTGTCAAAACATGTTCGTTTGCTACTTTATGACTGCTTTTGCTTAAGCAAATTATCTCAAAGGAAAAAAGAAAAAGCCAGGTAACTATCTAAAACTGTATGTCCTATAATAATAACACTATGGTTAAATTTACACATAGCAAGAAAAATTTAGAAAAAATGTGAAATACCTCAGTCTGACCTTCATGGGCACTGGTCTCATGAGTAACTCGGATGGCCTGTAATAAGAATAAAGGTATTCATTGGAAAAAAATGACTATACCCAACTTTTTAAATGAAAACAACAAAGCTAAATTTTAATACCTAAAGTCTTCTAAAAGAAACAACAAACTGAAGGAAATTTAAGAACAGCTTAATACTAGATATTTAAGAATGGTATCTGGGTAATCAAATGAATTACTATACTGTGTAACTCACAAATCTCTGAAAACTTAGGAAATTGAATATCTGATTATTTGCAATTTCCAGGCTGTAAGTAGGGGCTATTTAACTTATTCAGTTGTTAGAACTACCACTTAACACTTTATTCGATTGAGACTAGAATAAAGTAAGCATTTCACAGATAGAGACTAAAGAAGCTTATCTCATCTGTTTCTCCAGGTTCCATGCTCCTCTGCAGCTCTGGCTGTATTTATGCTTAATCATGCAGTTTCAGTCAGCAATTGAGAAATGTGGAGCACAACTCATGCATTTATCAGAAGCTACAGAATTTAGTTTCCTGAACTAAAAAATAAACTACTTTTATAGTACCCACTATTTGCAAACATCCAGAGAAATGGGCACAATAGTAAATTACAGGTGAAAGTACAATCTTTATAAACAGCAATTTGGCAATAAATAAATATCCAAGCCTTAAAAACATGCAAACTATTTTATCCAGCAATTTCTCTTCTAGGAGTTTATATATTTACATATAATTCTACATAATTATATATAATTAAGGATATTTACGAAGATTTAGCTACAATGATGTACCTTGCAGTAGTTATTAAAATAGTGAAAAAGAAGAAAAAGCTATTAAATTTCTAACAATAATTTATTGGTGAAATACAATACTACATAATGGAAACTATGCAGCCATTAAATAATATCAAATATATACTTACTGGTATGTAATACGTTTGTGATAAGTGAAAAAAGCAAGTTATAAAACAGTATTACAATATGATCAAATTCTTGTTTAAAAAACTGTGTATATACATACGCTCCCTAAAAAATATTAATGTTTATCTACCTCTCATTAGTAAGATTACTGATTTTCATGTTGTTAATTTTTATGTATAATAAAGATGTTTTATGAAGTCTCTAGTTTTTTTTAAAGAAAAAAAAATTTAAAATTCTCAAAGTATATTGGAAAGCATAAAAACATAATCAAATCAATTAATTTATCAGGCACAAATTCTACATAAAGCATTGTTCTAGCCAAATAATTTGTAGACTATATGCCTAATTTCAAAGAATTTATAATCTATTTATTAATGTTATTAAAAAGTCAAAAGATTTCAAAAGAAAAATTGATTCCAAAAGTAATAAATTTTAAAAACAATTTCAGAACAGTTATATGAAGTGGTACAATCACTATCACCTGAATTAAATATGACTTATATTATATATATATATACCCTAGTTTATGAGGCCTGGTTATTACATTGATAAAATAGCCACAGTATGGTCTAACGTCTACCTTGAAACCTTTGCTTTTTCCTTTCATCTTCAGCCTTGTTCCAAATTCCCAATAAAAGATACATAGGGTACTGGCAGGTATATATTTATTTTAGGGAGGGAATGGTAAGGAATAGTCAATCATAAGATATTTTATTAACTTGTAAATCAGGGCCAGGCACGGTGGCTCATGTCTATAATCCCAGCACTTTCGGAGGCCGAGGCGGAGGTACTGCTTGAGGCCAGGAGTTCGAGACCAGCCTAACCAACATGGCAAAACCCTGTCTCTACTAAAAATAGAAAAACTAGCCAGGTGTGGTGCCACGCACCTGAAATCCTAGCTACTCAGGAGGCTGAGGCACAAGAATTGCTTGAACCCAGGAGGCAGAGCTTGCAGTGAGCAGAGATGGCACTGCTGCACTCCAGCCCGGGTGGCAGAGCAAGACTCCATTTCAAAAAAAAAAAATTTGTAAATCAAACTGCTTTTATCCATTAAGACAGCTCTGAACATAGAAAAGAAATGTCAACTTATCAGCATTTATGGATATTTCAAAGTTATCTGAAAAGTACAAAAGGCTTTTCTTAATGGATACAATAAAATCCATAACTGCTCAAAACTATGGTTTCAAGACAAAACCCCCAAACACATCTACAATCCCACAAAACTTTGTCCACATATGAGATCAAAACAGAAAGAAGGTACCGACATCATAGTTCTCCAGGTATCTGGCTCGTTCTTCAGGGCTCATTGATACAGATTCCTCCAGGAATTTTTTCAAGGTTGATCCAGATTCTGAGAATATGAAAGAAGATAAAATTTAAAAGGCTTGATATAGCAGAGAGACCAATATATGAAAATACTAGAAGTATGCTACTATTCTTCAGGTTAAATTATTTCACTGGTAAATTAGAAATGTAAGGATCATGTTATAAATGATAAGCCTTACATTATTAATATTTGTTCATTTGTTTAACCTCTATTAGTCAACAATATAAAAGAATGAGAAGGATTAATATTTCTTCTAACAGTATATACATTCCCATCATAAAAGCAGCAGGGAATGCTTTATTTTATAGTTTGAAGAAAGAATTAGAGCACCACCTACTGCTCAATGAAAGTAACATATATTAAGGGCAAAAAAAAATGCAGTAATGAAATATCATTTACCAAAGTGCATCTTGTCTTTATTGTTTGCAATAGCATGAATCAGTCCAATTGTTCCACAGGCATTGCTGATCGTTTGCTTCATGAAATATACTGATGATGTAACAGCTTGTCCCTGAGATTTTATTTTTTCTTCCTCTTCTGTTCTGAATACTTCATACTGTTAAAAAAAAAAAAAAAAAGGCAATAGTGTATATGTGGGAAAATAACATTAAAAAACTCAGACTGTAAAAGAAAAAATATAAATGATAAAAAATATTTTTATAAAAGAGTTTAAAATAATTAATTTATCACCTACCAGACTGATAAAAGATTGAAAAATGAGGCCGGGCGCGGTGGCTCAAGCCTGTAATCCCAGCACTTTGGGAGGCCGAGACGGGCGGATCACGAGGTCAGGAGATCGAGACCATCCTGGCTAACACGGTGAAACCCCATCTCTACTAAAAAATACAAAAAAAAAACTAGCCGGGGGAAGTGGCGGGCACCTGTGGTCCCAGCTACTCGGGAGGCTGAGGCAGGAGAATGGCGTAAACCCGGGAGGCGGAGCTTGCAGTGAGCTGAGATCCGGCCACTGCACTCCAGCCTGGGCAACAGAGCCAGACTCAGTCTCAAAAAAAAAAAAAAAAAAAAAAAAAAGAAAAATGAATAGCAGTAGCCAGTGATGGTGAAGGTATGGGCAAAAAGGTATTCTCCTATGCTATTATTAAAAGTATATATTTGTACAATCATGTTACTGGGCATATGGCAATATGTATTAACATTTTAAATTCTCATACACTCCAATAAGCAATTTCATTTGTAGGAAATTGGTCTAAGACATAATCTTTAAAATGATATATAATTCTAAGAGCACAAAACTGGAAAAAATTCTAAATATCCATCAATGGAGATTTGGTTAACATATATTATGGCATATCATAATAGAATACTATAAAGCACACTAGATTTACATATTCTGATTTAGAACTTTGTCCACAACTAAGTGTGGTTATAGGCCAGTATGTATTAATAACAATTCCCATTTATGTTTTTAAAATATGTACATACATATTGGAAAGTCTGAAAGGCTATGCAAAAACTTAATAGAGGTTATTTTTGGGCCAAGAGATTACTGGAGAACTTTTATTTGCTAATTGTTACATTTCTTATTGTTTATCATTGGCAAAAATATTTTTCCTTTTGGAAAATCATAGCATATTTATAAAATTCACATTACATAATCTGTAACTGACACTAACCATTATCTATAATAACTGGTTATAAAAACAATAGGGTATAATAATAAGCATCAAAAATGTGGGCTCTACAGCTGACTGCCTGGGCCCACATCCTGGCTCAGCTGTTATTAGCTGTGTGACTTTAGCAAATTACTTAATGTCTCTGTATCTCAGTTTCCTAATAGTGTAAGAAAGAGTAAAAAATAGCAAAAAGGTTAAAAAATTGGTGAGGTGGGGAGGAGAAAGATGATTTTATTGTTTTGTTTATAGTTTTCCCATAACTTTCTGCTTCTAATAGAACGGGGTCAGCAAATGACAGACTACAGGCCAAATCGGGCCCACTGCCTCTTTTCTTAAGTAAAATTTCATTATGTATTGTCTATGGATGTTTACAAGGCAAAGTCAAATAGTTGCAACAGAGACTTTAAGGCCTGCAAAGCTGAAAATATTTACTATCTAGTCTTACAGAAATATTTTCCTGATTCCCTGCAATAAAAGAAACAAACGATGTCTATAGAAAACCTATAAGTAGTTAAGAAACTGCTTCTTTTATCTCTTGCCTATCGGAGAAAAAAATAATAAACTGCTTCTAACAACAAATGTATCTATGTTCAAAATATGAATTTTATTACTGTGCTTCTAAATGACATTTCAAGTAACATTTTCAGAATGAAAAGTAAGTCTGATAAAAAACTAGAAAGATTCAGTATATTATGATCTTATGCTGAAAAGTTTACAGTTCTACAGCTTAGTCTGTTGTTAATGTTCCTGATGACAAAGCAAAATAAGATTTGATAATTTCAAGATGTAATGTATAGGAAAAAAGTCCTAAAATGATACAAAGCAAGTAAAGGAAAAAAAAGAAATTTTAGATCAAAAAGTAAAAAATATTAAGGCCAAGAGACATAAACATCAGAGAGAAATAAATTTATAGCCTCTTTGCCTATGATTTACTGGCTGGACTGCACTATCACAAAGAACATATTCAAAACACTATCTATCATTGGCCGGGCACGGTAGCTCACACCTGTAATTCCAGCATTTTGGGAGGCTGATGCATGTGGATTATCTGAGGTCAGGAGTTTAAGACCAGCCAGGCTAACACAGTGAAACACCATCTCCACTAAAGATATAAAAATTAGCCAGGCGTGGCGGCACATGCCTGTAATCCCAGCTACTCCAGAGACTGAGCCATGAGAATTGCTTGAACCCAGGAAGCAAAGGTTGTAGTGAGCTGAGATCGCACCACTGCACTACAGCCTGGGCAACAGAGTAAGACTCTGTCTCAAAACAAACAACAATTAAAAAAAAAAAAAAAACTATCATTGATGGCAATTATCAAAAAGAGATAATAAATGTTGGTGAGGGCGTGGAGAAAAGGGAACCCAAGTGCACTGTTGGTCGGAATACAGATTCGTACAGCCATTATGAAAAACAGTATGGAGATTTCTAAAGAAATTAACAATAGACTACCATATGACTCAGCAATTCATATCCAAAGGAGACGAATCACCTTGTAAAGGAGATGAATCTCTACCTTGTAAAGATATCCGCACTTCCATGTTCACTGCAGCATTACTCACGATAGCCAAGATATGGAAACAACCCAAATGTCCATAGATGGTTAAATGGATAAAAACATGGTATAGTCTACGACCATACTACCCCGAATGTACCCAATCCCGTCTGATCTCAGAAGTTAAGCAGGGTTGGACCTGGTTAGTACTTGGTTGGGAGAAAAAGCGGTATACATATAGACACACATACACACACACACAGAAATATTATTCAGCCTTAAAAAAAGGAAATCCTAGCATTTGCTACATGGATGAACCTGAAGGACATTATACTAAGTGAAATAAGCCAGACACAGAAAGAAAAATCTTGTATAATATCACTGATACGTGGAATTTTTTTTTTTTTTTAAAGGTCAAATACACAGAAAGAATGAAACAGAGGTTGGCGGGGAGGTGATGTGATGTAGGTCAAAGGACACAAAATAGCAGATGTGTAGGAAAAACAAGTAACAAGTCTAGAGATCTTATGTACAACATGAAGACTAGTTAATAAAATTATATTGCATTAGAGATTTTTGTTAAATAAGTAGATTTTAGCTGCTCGTCACAAAAAAAGTAACTATGTGATGATAGATATGTTAATCTGCTTCACTATTGTAACTAGTTTAGTATGTATATGAATCCTATATCATGTTGTAAACTTCAAATATACATAATAAAATTTATTTTTAAAAACCCACCATGATTGACTTTAAAGGGTAATAAGTCACACCTATAATCCCAGCACTCTGGGAGGCCAAGGTGGGCAAATCATTCAAAGTCAGGAGTTTGAGACCAGCCTGACCAACATGGTGAAATCCTGTCTATACTAAAAATATAAAAAATTAGCCAGGTATGGTGGCACACACCTGAAATCCCAGTTACTCCAGAGGCTGAGGCAGGAGAATCACTTATACCTGGAAGGCATGGGTTGCAGTGAGCCGAGATCGCACCACTGCACTCCAGCCTGGGCAACAGAGTGAGATGCTGTCTCAGAAAATAAGTAAATGTATACATACATACCATACATTACATATATACATAAAGGGTAATGAGGTACCCATGACAGTTCCTTTGCTTAAGTCATTCACAACTACATATTCAATTTTTAAATTGGAACTTCAAAGACAAACACTTTGCAGCTCCTAAAGAATGCACTAGATAGCCTCTTAATAACTTTGCAATATATCACCTATAAGCTGAAATAAGGATCTACAAAACTGTAAGACATCTAAAAGTGGTACATGCTAGTTATATTCTCTACTTATATGTTATTATAGTTATATAAGTAAAGTATTTATGCTTATTTATATATTTACTTACATAAATTTTCTACTTACGTAAGTACAAATTTACTTAACGCAATACTTTAGAACTGTGTTCTACCTTTCAACTGGGAGTTGAAAGTTTTTTAGCTCTGATAATCTACTAAATTAAATCCTATTAATAAGGATAATATGCCTTTTTAATACTGATGACTCACTAACTGAAAGAGAGCAAATCTAATTTATTTTTTACAAAAAATGTCATAAAAAACCAATGGTTTGGAAATTTCCAATTCAGACAAAAAACTACTATTTGTATCACATCAGCTAAGAAACCCTAAGCTTTAGGCAACTGATTTTTTTTCAATTATTTACTGTTCATTACAATTGGGGTCCTGGGATAGTTATCTGTTGGCTTATTTTTGTAATCAAAAAAAGGTAAAAATAACATTGGATTTAAAGAGAGTAAACTTAAGTTCTTGTCTTAACTCTTCTATAAATGTCAATAATCATAACCTTACCATTGTGTAGAGGTTTGGTCTAATACTAGACAATCACTAAGAAATTCCTAACTCCAAATTTCTCTATTATGAATAGCAAATGCAAAGAAATACCATTTCTTTTACTGAATAATTTGTTTTGTAGAACCCTTAAGTAGAAGAGAGAAAATTTTCAATGGTATTTAATTTACCTTGAATTGAGGCTAATTTGTTATGGCATAAAGAAAATGATCCAGGAATTTCCAGGACTAAGCAAAGTCTAAGTCTTAAATCCTGTGGGATTTGGCTCCATTTAGTCCTGAAGAGTAGGATGACCTGAGCACAAATATGCCAAATCATCAACATATTTCTCTCACATCGTCCCACTTACTTCATTTTTTCATAACTACTGCAATCATCCTACTGTTTCTAATTTCAAAAATAAAAATCAGAAGGATATAGCCTCAAAATCTATTATAAAATGCACTCAAAAGTTCTGGCTCCACTATGCATATATATGTGCGTGTGTGTGTATATGTACACACATATATGTATATGTATGTATACATATACATATATACACACACAGAAACATACACACACATCATTCTAGAAAAAAGGACTAAAATATGTAGACTTGAATTTAAATACAGAGCTCAAAGAATAGCTTTTTATAATCCCCAACACACCCCAAATCTGCCAATTAAAATGTATTTAAGCTTAGTGATTCCCATTCAAGTTTATTTTGAAAGTAATGTAACCCACGGTATCAGTTTCCCTACCAACTTAAAATAGGCAAAGGAGATTCCTTTTTTATTTGTATTTAAAAAAACTGTATTTAAGTTTATTCTAGTATTTAAAATTTCTAAAATATATAAATCACAATGTGATTACATGTGACATCAAAACACAGCTGAGGCAAACAAAATTTTATAAAAGAAGAAAACTACCCAAGCTTAAAGCACTAACCTAGGACTTTACTGTCATCAAAATCTAAATATCATCTCTTTAATAAAAACATTTTTAAGATTTCTTCACTGCCTAGATTGCCTAATTTTATGCAAGAAGGGGATCATTTGTTCTTAAATATTGTATTTATCAAAAACTTTGTAAATTAAAAAAAAGAAGAAAAAGAAATTGGGCTGGGCACAGTGGCTCATGCCTATAAGCCCAGCACTTTGGGAGACCAACGCGGGAGGACCACTTGAGTCCGAGTTGGAGACCAGCCCAGGCAACACAGTGAGGCCCTGCTCTACAAAATTAAAATACAAGCATTAGCTAGGTGTGGTGAAACATGCCTGTGGTCCCAGCCACTTGAAAGGCTAAGGCAGGAGGATCGCTTGAGCCTGGGAAGTTGAGACTGCAGTAAGCCATGATTACATCTCTGCACTCCAGCCTAGGCAACAGAGTGAGATCCTGGCTCAAAAAATAAGATAGACGAAAACAAAAATTGTATTTACCAGAAACTTTCTATTTTACTTAACAATTACCTTTTCTGTAATAGGAAAGAGAAGTAATACTGCGCAGACTGGTCTTGGTACCATGCTAAGGAGTTCAGGATCCATTCCATATACATCGACAAATTGCCAGTTAGGATGCAGACCTAATTGTTTGAGAAACTGGTAAAAGAAAGAAAGAAAAAAAAAAAACAATGGAACATTAGTTGGTAAAAGAAAACTAGTATACTATACATAGTGTTAAAAGGGAAATGATCAACAAATATGTACTCTGTATCTAATACATACAAGGGAATAAAATACAAATGTAACCAACATTCAGTAGGAATGCAGTAAAGCAGCACATATCAAAACACCACAATGTACACTCTAAATATGTACAATTTTTGTCAATTACACTTTAATAAAACTAGAGGGGAAGAATGTAGTAAAGCAGATTTTCTATGAATAGGGTGAGAAGAGATAGCCATTTATTTATAGCACATAACAAACATTTAAAATTAATAACATGTGAAATAAAACCTCTTTTTTCAAACTCCATTTCTTTGGAATTGAATTTAATAAGCCTAGACTTCATCAAATACATACAAGTTGGCTTGGTTGATATGTTAAACTCATTTCCAGCACTTGGTTTTTAAGGAGAGGCATTAAAGTTACAGTAAATAAATATTTTATCAGAAAATCAACAGAGTTTATCCTATTTACCAAAAATGATGTCTGAAGTTTAAAGATAGATTGATGGCCATGAACTGTATCAATGAGCAAAGAGTAATATAAGCCAAAAATGCATCTAATGCATTGTATGAACAACAGAAAATGCTTGATATAGGAAGTAAACTACTGGCTTCCTGACCTCTACTACACAATGAAACCTACTTAACTTCATTGCCTCCCTTATATCTGGCAAAATAACTGTAACAAAAGATTAGTGCTTGTCTACAATTCTTAAGATGTCACAGGAAAATAAAATGTCAGACCTTAATCTATCACATAGAGAAAAAATGAGAATGATGTCATTTTCACAATAAATTAATAACTTTATATTGAAAGAAGCTGATAATTTTTTTAAATACATCATTACAAAATAAGTGTTAGATGACAGAAAAAAGGAATAGAGGAAACAAAAATCATATTAAAAATGCATCATTGTATCTTACCTCAAGAACACATTATAGTATTTGCTGGTCTAACATCTGAAATTTTGAAATTAAAAACAAACAAAAAAGGTGCCATAGGCATTTCTCAGTGAAGAATGATCACATGTACTTAGATCATCAAATGAGGTCTTGCAAAACCAGTGGAAGCCATGACACGTATATAAACAGTGTTATTCATCTCAAACGCATTTGAGTTTGTAAGACAAGACCTTCCTGTTTAAAGGGCAACTGTCCTTATCCCTTCATTTCTCTGTTTGTAGAAGATAATTTACTTGCCAATCATATCGTTGGTCAAAAATAAGTTTCTAGGTATGTTTAATAATAAATGTACTGATTTAGAAAAACTTTCTTAGAAGAATGCGTTCAACATAGATTAGGTTCATTCTTGCAACAAGTCACGTGCCCCGTAAGAGTCCAGGGTTGAGGAGATCAACGGGCTCCTCTGTTATATCCATTCTTCACTTTGATTCTATTTATAGCTCACTAAAGCACTTCAAACTACTTCCTGCTCCTTTCTCCACTTCCTCCAAACTTCCTAGTCTATGCTTTTTCAGTATTCAATTCTATAGAAAAACCAAAAAGGATAAAAATTAACTGCAAAGTCAAAGGAAAAAACTGTGTCTTATTCAATGTTTTTAATCCCATTGCTTAGCACTGTACATGGCTGAATCACAGACACCCAAGTTATATTTCTAGAACTAACTAAAGATTACATCTCTACTTTAGTAGATAACCTAGCCATCTGTATGTCTATATACATCAGTGAAGCCTTGGTATAATGAAGAAAAGAAATAGAAAAGATACATTTGGCTCCTAATCTAAAATCCCTAGCATTCATTTATCAAATCTGAAGACTACCTAAATATGCCTTTTAAGGGAAAGTATCATGAACCCTGATAAGATAATTTAAATTTATTTGTTAATTTTATGTACCCCCAAAGTCATCCTGTTATAAAGTTATAAAACAAGATGGTACATACAACAGAGCAATTTTACATCTGTGCTGCAAACTAAAAGTCACAGTTAGAATATTTTAGTGAAAGGTCTGGACAAAATCAGCAAGTACTGTAAATCAGTTCACTGCAAATCTACTCCATGTCAGCCAAAGCTAACAAGTGCAAAAAGTACTAGGAACCAAAGGCAGCAACTGTAGTGATACCAATTAGTATGAAACTGAGGACATAATGAATGATTAAATAGTAGATAAAATCATAACTTGATTAAATTTTAACCAGAATCATGCTTTTTAACTTTTTACTCATATCAACAATTAAATGAGATAGATATAAAGTTTAATGCAACTAATATCTACTGAATATATTAGTTACATCCTGACTCCAGATTGCCATGAGTCAGGCTCACTGGAAGCTAGCTATCTGAATACAAAGAAGAAAAGCAGCTATAAAGACTACCTCTGGGAAGTGGAGAAAGGGTAGAGAAGAGGGTCAACTTTTACCACCCACTTCTTTTGAAAAAAAAAAAGTCATTAAAATGTCCTACTTTTACAATTAAAAAAAAACCTGTGTTTGAAATGATCATATGCAAATACAGAAAGATAGGAAGGAAATTTTCTAAAATGTTAGCAGTTAGCTTGGGTGGCGTGAATCCACCTTTTTATTTTCTAGTATTTTATAAAAGCATTAGTTTTACAATAATTATATGTAGCTGTAAGTTACAAATCTATAGAACTGATATGCATATGTTTTCTATTTAAATTTACAAAACTAGGAGAAAACACAAAATGATGGTCTTAAAACTATACCAAACAAATTTTTCCAGACTACTCACAAAGATAATTACCTATACATGCATTTGCAAAGCCATCTCTACACAATTAATTAGAAGCATCCGCCGGGCGCGGTGGCTCAAGCCTGTAATCCCAGCACTTTGGGAGGCCGAGACGGGCGGATCACGAGGTCAGGAGATCGAGACCATCCTGGCTAACACGGTGAAACCCCGTCTCTACTAAAAATACAAAAAAACTAGCCGGGCGAGGTGGCGGGCGCCTGTAGTCCCAGCTACTCCGGAGGCTGAGGCAGGAGAATGGCCTAAACCTGGGAGGCGGAGCTTGCAGTGAGCTGAGATCCGGCCACTGCACTCCAGCCCGGGCTACAGAGCAAGACTCCGTCTCAAAAAAAAAAAAAAAAAAAAAGAAGCATCCCATTCATATCAAGCAGGATAAAAGGTTTCATAACCTCTAACACCAGTCTTCTGGCTTTTCAAACTTAAATACTGAGTAATAAAATAACCAAAAAAAACTCTAACTCAACAAATTTTCACAATGCCTCTAAAATTTTGGCCAACTGAGAAAAATAATTAATAAATTTTAATATTTGGCTGTTAAAAAATCTTTAGTCAACTTATTCTTTTTATTCCATGGTCCAATGACAATTTTCTTCACCAGATAAAGAATATTTAAAATTATTTGTAAATATGTTTTGAGACCCTTATATGTGAGGAGCTAGGAGCAGTACCCCCTTCACCTCCACTGCCATGGCAAGGCAGGTTTCATTTTATCTTCTTTTTTTTTTTTTTTTCAGACAGCGTCTTACTCCATTGCCCAGGCTGGAGTGCAGTGGCACAATAACAGCTCACTGCACCTCTAACTCCTGAGCTGAAGGAATCCTTCTGCCTCAGCCTCCCAGGTAGCCGAGACTACAGCATGCATCATCACAGCCAGCTAAATTTTTTTATTTTTTAGTAGAGACATCTCACTATGTTGCCCAAGCTGGTCTGAAACTCCTACACTCAAGCAATCCTCTGGCCTCGGCCTCCCAAAGTGCTCACTAGGTGTGAACCACTGCACTCAACCCAGTGTATCCTTCTACCAGGCAATTAAGAAAACCACGTCTGGGAGGTTAAGTGCTTTTTCAAGGTCCCTGCCAGAATTCACATGCAAGGCTCTGAACACTATGGCACCTGTTTACTTTTCCAGCTTCATTTCTCTCTGCCCAGAGTATCTCTCTGGTACTTTATTCTCTAACTTGGCCCACAAACTCCTGAGAGTTTTCAAAGTGTCTATAACCATCTCTTCCCTCCAGGTTTTTGCACACAAACTAGACTTCTCTGTCTTAAAAAACTGTTCATTCCTGTTCCTACATTATAACAAATTCTTCCTCATTCTTTATATTAGACAGTCAAATAACAAAAATTCTGATTTTATAAATTAAAAAAATAGATAAAATTCACTTTCCTTTCAAATTTGTTATTAAAGCCACTTCCTCTGGTCTTTAATGGTCTGCTCAGGGCAGCCAGAGATTCTGCCTTGTTACTAATTTATTAATGATGTGAATTATGATGTAAAATTATACTTACCTAGTAATTACTTGATATTACTACCAGTAAACTAGTATTAACTGCTAAATGTAGAACTAGGAGAATAACTATTAATTAAATGAGAAAATGGCAGTGTAGAAACTAGCAAAAATAAATTTTAATAGAGACAGAATAATTATTAATGTACATAATGAGGAAACACTGAAAATATTTTATGTGCAGATTAAGAAAAAATGAAATTTACTTCACTACAGGCTCAATATGGACTAACTAACAAAATGGCCAACAAAGGTGATATAATGTCAGTCTGCTTTAAAAGAAGGATCATTTAAGATAATGTAATAGCCCACTGTATTCAACAAAGATTATTCAGCAGAAAATACACTATAGGAGGCACATTTTATGAAAGTCAGTGACCAAGAAAAGAAAGCCCAAAGGCAGGTGACCAGAAGGATAAGGTTCTGGAAGACATCACAGCTGAAGTTTCTAAGCATGTTCAGAGAGGACTGAAATTACTATGATCCCTGTCCCTAGATATTTTTAGTAATATCATAAAATAGCAATTAGGAGCCAGGTACAGTGGCACATGCCTGTAGTCCAGCTACTCAGGAGGCTGAAGTGGCAGAATTGTTTGACCCCAGGAGCTGGAGGCCAGCCTGGGCAACATAGTGTGATCTCCATCTTAAAAAAAAACAAATTTTTTTAATTTAAAGAGTTTTTTTAAAAAGCAATTAGATTTACTCTATAGTTTCAATGGGAAGAATGATAGACAACTGGAGAAGGTTACAGGAAAGCAGATTTTGTTTCAATAAAAGAAATATAATTCTTCTACTTATATATTATTCTCATTATTATAATAAAAAAATTAAACCACTTTAAAAGACAGAACGCTGCTCATTGAGATAGGCAAAGGATTCATGACCATATTAAAAATAATGTTGGGGGATCTTCTGGATCAGGAAAGCAGGTCTATAAGATCTATTCATTCTTCCATCTGACAACTACCTATTTATTGACGGCCCCCTATGAGCCAGGCACCGTTCTCATACTTCAGACTCATCCCTGCTCTCACAGAACTTACATTCTAGTGGTAAGATACACATGATAAACAAGTATACACATAAACAAGGTAATTTCACAAGATGGGAAGTACTATGAAGAAAACATGACAGTACAGATTTGGGAGGCTAATTTAGCGTGTACTCAAAGACTCACTGATGAGATGACTTGAACTTGAGCCACAGATCAAAAGAACCTACCATGAAACAACCAGGAGTGGATGACTCAAGCAAAGGATGAGCAAGTGCAAAGACTCTGAAGCAAGAACAGACTCCACATTCAAAGACTGCAGCACAGCATCAGTGGAAAGGAGATGGGTAGTATCTCCTCATTCAGCCATGATACAAGCTTGAAATGGAGCTGGATGCCATTATCCTTAGCAAACTAACACAAGAACAGAAAACCAAATACCACATGTTCTCACTTGTAAGTGAGAGCTAAATGATGAGAACACATGGACACAAAGAGGGGAACAGACACTGGAGCCTACCTGAGGGTGAAGGGTGAGGAGAGGATCAGAAAAAACAACTATTAGGTACTAGGTTTAGTACCTGGGTGATGAAATCATCTTTCCAACAAATCCCTGTGACACGAGTTTGCCTATATAACAAATCTGCACATGTACCCCTGAAGCTAAAAGTTTAAAAAAACAAAAAAGTTTTAAGTATATTCTAAGCACAAGCATTGGAAGACCAGAAGAGTATGATAAGCAGGAAGTCATAACATGTGATTCTCATTTATTTAAGGCCACTTTGGGTATATATGAAAATTAGATTTTATGGAAGCAAAAGGAGAAGCAGAAGAACTACTTAGGCGCCTACTATAGTTGTCCAAGCTAAGGATGATGGTGGCTTGCACTGTGGCAGTTGAAATGGAATAGCCATATTTGGAATAGCCTTTGCAAGAAGAGTCCTTAAGATCAATTAGATCCGAGGAATGAGAAACAGAATATTAAAAATAGCTGACATTCATGGAGAGCATGCTTTGTTCAAGACATTGTTGTACATATTTTACATGTAGTAATTGTTTGATCCTTACAGTGATCTTACAAGATTAGAAAAGATTATAAGAAATGAAGGAACTCATTGCTTGAGGCCAAGCATTTGAGACCATCCTGGGAAACAGAGTAAAATCGTCTTGTCTCTACAAAAAATATAAAAAGTAGCCGGGTGTGATGATGCAAGCTTGTAGTCCTATCTACTTGGAAGGCTGAGGTGGGAGGATTGCTTGAGCGCAGGAATTCCAAGGTTATAGTGAGCTATGATTGTGCCACTGTAATCCAGCCTGCCTGGATAGAACAAGACCCCGTCTTTAAAAAAGGAAAAAAGAAAGGAAGAAATTAAGGAACTAAGGCACAAAGAGGTTAGGTAACTGCCCATGGTCGCAGAGCTGGTAAATAGCAAAGCAGAGATTACAATCCAAGAATCAAATCAAGACACTACAGCCTCTCTGGAATGGCAATCTGAAAGAAGAATCAATGGCATCAACTCGTCACCTCAAACACTGCATGGATGGCTATGCCCTTGGAAGATAGGGAAGAAATGGGTTTAGAGCAGAGATGGGAAGATGAAAATCCGTACTTCTTTTTTGGCCATATTAAGTTTAAGGTATCTATAAGACATCCAGATGGAGATACCAAAGAGTTGGCTGAATACACAGATTTCCAACTTGGTGGCAATGTCAGGGTTTCGAGGAACATGGGGTCATCTATGTGACAACTGATGGTATTAGAACTGTACAACAGAAAACATTACTAGGGCAAGAAAACACATAGAAAAGATTAGCAGTCTAAGATGAAGTGGCTGAGGAGCTCCTTAGAAGTTGGAAGGGAGATGATCTAGCAACGGAGACTCTTCGAAGCAATTAGGAAAGTAGAGGACAATCAGAATTATCACAGAAACCAAGAAAAGATAATGTTTCAGTAAGGATGGAGTGGGCTATACTACCAAATGCTGCTGAAAGGCCAAGAAATATGGTGACAGAAAAGTGATCACTGTGGCGAAGTGGCAATCATTAGTAAACTTGACAAAAGTAGTTACTACAAAATGGTACACACAGAAGCAAGCTACAAAGGAATGAATACGGAAAAGAATGCGAGCTGAGGTAGCAGTGGCAGCAGCTATGAACAATTCTTTGTGGAAAGTTTACAAAGAAGGAGAACAGATAAGGCAGCAGCTCAAGGAGGACAGGATAACAAAGAATTTTTCCTAAAATGGTATCTACTAATTAAAGAATTCTTATGAGAATTTATATGATTTATTGTGATTAAGGCAATAAGCCAGCAGATGATCTCTAATTCTTTTTCTAACTCTAAGCATACAGGCTAAATAGAATAGTTATGCTATAGTAAATTTATTTCCCTTTCGATATTATGCTAGAAAATATTTTGCCTCCTCAATAAAATCACAAGTAGAAAAAATCATCCTTGGGTTGGGAAGGGGTCCATATAAAAAAAAAAAAACCATTAGTTCCAAAGCACAACAATATGTAAAATATACATGTGGTTGTACTGTACTCAAATCACAAAAAAATAATCACAATGAAGATTTAGTATGGTCATAAATAATAATGACTGCCTATATCACATTCTATAAACGTTGTAATTCTTGATGTTTAATTATCTGTAACTTTCCATCAGCTGCAAGCTGCATTTACCCCTTTAAATGCATAGGTAAATAGAGTTTAAAATGTTTAAATAATTTTTTTGATCACTTAACTCATTTTATTCTGATTAAGTCCTACCTGTAGCATGACACAGTATCCTTAAAAGGGCTGACAGCATGCTAACCAACAAGAGAAATCACTGTCTACCACATTTGCTGAGACACATGGTTACTAGCTAATGTCTAACCATTAATACTCATCTGCATGTAGTAGACATGTGATGGCCATTCTTATACAACACTAGGCATCATCAGAGTCTAAAGCAGTATTTGCTCACACTGATTATAACAACAACACATGCAATTACCAGATGGTAACAGAGTGAGTCCAAGATCCTACCATTCCATTAGGTTGAGGAAATAAAAGAGGGTGGGATGGATATTGTTGTTAGGGTTTATTCATTCTCCAAATTCTAAGTCAGTTAACTACATTTCTATCCATCTTCTATTCTTGGTTCTGCCACTAAAACATAGAGAATAAAACAACCACAAAAGTTTTAGTTATAACTAATCACTTCTTACATACTTGTCCATTCTCCCACTAAAAGCACATTATTTCTTTAAAAAATAAATTTAAAACAAACTAAATCATGCAAAAGCATGTCAGATATAGTATAAAATCATATACTAAATAACATTGTTTGTCTGTTTAGATCATCTCAGAAAGGTCTCCTGTCACTATTCCATGTATTACATTTTCCCTGATGGTCTCTATCAAAGCACTATGTTCTTTTTCTTATTGTACTTATAATAAACGCTAATGACTTGTTTGCTTGTTTACTGTCTTTCAACTAGATTGAAAAGCAGAAAACCATGAATATTTTAATCACCAAAGAATCACCAGCTCCTGTTCAGATTACTGGTATTAAAAAAGGTGCCCCTAAAATATTAATGTGTTTGATAATTTTTCAAGACACCCTAGGAACAAGGTCCACTAGCAGCTGAATCACAGGACGTAAGTTCCTACTCACACAAACTTACAGTTTGTTAAAACAATTAACATCATCTAAAAAGTGTTTTTAGTCTATTGATATGGCTAATCACGTTGATTTTTGAATGGTGAACCAGCTTTGCAACACCAGGATAAACTGCTCTTGGTCATATGTTACTCTTTTTATATATTTATTGCTGTATTCTATTTGCTGATATTTTGTAGGGGATTTCTTACATCCATGTTCATGAGGGATACTGATTTGCAGTTTTTCTTATTATGAACTGTCTAGTTTGGCGTCAGGGTAATGCTAGCACAAAATTAGTTAGGAAGTGTCTTTTTTTTTTTTTTTTTTTGAGACAGAGTCTTGCTCTGTCACCCAGGCTGGAGTGCAGTGATGCAATCTCGGCTGAAAGCAACCTCCGCCTTCTGGGTTCAAGCGATTCTCCTGTCTCAGCCTCCCGAGTAGCTGGAATTACAGGAGTGCGTCACCACACTCGGCTAATTTTTGTATTTTTAGCAGCGATGGGGTTTCACCGGCCAGGCTGGTCTCGAACTCCTGACCTCAGGTGATCCGCCCACCTCAGCCTCCCAGAGCGCGAGTGCTAGGGATTACAGGCGTGAGCCACCGCGCCTGGCCGTCTCCCCTCTTCTATGTTTATGTAGGATTGGTATTATTTCTTCCTTAAATGATCATCTCAGAGATGCAGAAAAATCATTTGCGAAAATTCAACACAGATTCATAAGAAAAACTCTCAGCAAACTAGTGGGAAAAGAGGAACTTCCTTAACCCGATTTAAAAAACATTTACCAAAAACCTAAAGCTAACATACTTAATGGTGAAAGATCAAATGTTTCCTCCCTAAGATAGAGAACAAGACAAGGATGTCTCTCTGTCCAGGGAATTTGCTACAAGCTTTGAAAACCAAAAACCAATTTTTTTAAGAACACGGTTAATTGTTTCCTGGTGACGAGAAGGAAGATGGTGGAGGTAAGGGGAGTATGATAAACTCGGAGAGCAGTAAAAAATAAATGAGCTGTTGAGAATGAAAAAAACCAGGGTAAGATAAGGCACACCTGAGCAGATCAAAAGTTTATACCTGGTAGCACTTACTGTTCTTCTGAGTAACTGGGAGATGTTCCCTCGTCCCTCCCCAAACCCCAACCTCCAACACCTAGAAGGAACTTAAACTGCTGTAGATTGCAAAGAATGGCGTGGGAACTACTAAACTGAGCTTTCTTTGATACAACAGCAACTAAATGTCCAGCTTTAAAAGACTGTAAGATAAAGGGGGCGTGGCAGGGAAGAAAAGTGACTTGATGGGGCAAGAGATGATTGGAAGATGATTTCATAGTGCAGGCGGTGGATGAAATTACAAGGACTGGGTGGGCGAGTTTACAAAGCTTGGAGTCAGGAAGTGTGGGCAAATTAGTCATCCAGAAGGTACACCAGAAGGAAAATTATGGAATCGGCACTAACAGGAGGCAAAACGAAGAAGGGGAATAGGAATACAGGGTAAAAGTCCCTCCAAACCTCTGACCCGGAGTCCCCAAGATACGTGGTGTCTGAGGAATGGGACCAGAGGAGTGGTGGGAGCATCTCCAGGAGCCAGGTGGCAGGGAGATGGCCCTTTCTGAAAGGGGCGGACCCGCGTAAAGCCGAACAAGAGGGGCCCTCAAGAAATTAAATCCCAGAATCCTTGGAAGCGTGGAGGTGAAGTCCAGCAGGGAAGCGGACCGAGCAGACAGAAAGGACTCCGAGGTCCCGAGCGACAGACACCTCACTCACCTGGTTGGTGACCTGTAAACGAAACAGAGAACACGCTTTAGAGACAAACTACCGTGGACTCGCGGCAGCAAGCCGGCTCCCTCTGAGCCTGCCCACGGCCCAGGGCTGCCCCGAAGCGCGCCCACCTCGGGATTGGCCTCCAGCGGCAGCCAGCGTTGACCCTCCATGGCCGCGGTGCCCGGCCCTCCAGCTCTGACAGCCGCCGCCTTCGCCGCCGCCGCCGCCGCCGCCGCTTCCGCCCACGCGCGCCTTGACCTGGGCCCTCCCAACACACCGCCCCGAGTAGGGGCGCCTAAACACCAAAAACAGTTTGGCCTCTCATCCTCTTAACCGGTCCCTGCAGGTCCGTAGGTCAAGTGTCATATTTTAAATTAAGATGCTGTCGAGGAGGAAAAAAATAGGAGCCAAATACCTATTTCGGGAGAAAAACAGTATCTGAATTCACAGTCCTGTCCCCTCACGCTTGGACTCTTCCGAGCCGAGCCATGCCGAGCGCTCGCGTTCTACGCATGCGCCATGCGCAGGTCTGGGACCGCGTGCTCACCGGCCCCCTCCCATTCTTGCAGTGTCAACCGATGGCGCTAGGAGGCGCGCCGCGGAGTCCTATTCTGAGACAGACGCCCAGGTGGCTACCCATTGCCAGGCAGCAAGGCCAGAGGACTCCGTGCAGCACGGTGCTGTTGTTCCTTTGTCGGGGTGCAGGAGTGATGGGTTGGCCTTATCTGCCCTTGCGGGAGGCAGCGGGTATTTCTATATATCCGATTCAATTTGACAGAAAAAATGTCGATTACTAGAAATCACTGTACTAAGTATTGAGGACACAAAGTTGAGTTCACTGTGGAGTAGAGGCAGTGGACAAGACAACGGAGAATCAGGATAAAAAGCGTGGTACCTATATGATAGTGATGGCATGAGATGTGCTGGAACTACGGAGGAAGGAGGAGGAGAGTGTCCAGAAGTCTTCCTGAAAAAGTGGATGGCTGGACTGAACCCTTAAAAGATGGTAGACTTTACCCAGGCAGAGAGGAGGGTGCTGTGAAGAAGGGAAAACGCACTGTGGCTGCAGAGTAAAGGGTACTGATTAGAGGTGATGCTGGAGAGGTAAACAGAGGCAACCCGCTCAAGACATCTGGGCTTCCTGAAAACAGCAAGGAACCACTGAAGGATCTTAAGCAGGATTTACGTATCTTTTTCACCGAACTGCAAATTCCAGGAGCCCAGTAACATTGTCTCTTTTTTCTTCTTCACATTATTTATCCAGGGCCTAACCCAGTGCATGATACATAGAAAATGTTCAGTAAACATCTGAAGAATAAATGGGATGATCAGATATGCAGAAACATCACTTGTCGATAATGTGGAAAACGTGTGAGAAATAAATGCTGAAAAAATTAAGACAGTAGCCACGGAGAAAGGCACAGATTAAAGAGATACTGTTTTAAGGGATGATGCCTTTGATAAGCAGAAGTTATCAATGATAACTCCATAAATTTGACCTGGGCAAGAGTGCATGTTACTATTCTGCACCTAATAGAGGAAATTCAGGTAGAGAGCAGTTAGGGAGTCAGAAAAAGATAATATTATGCTGAGCTTGCTTTTCTTGGGAAACTTCCAACTCTCCCACCCATGTTCTTCTGGCCACTGTTCTTTGACTTCAGAGGTGTTTCATTACCTTAACTCCTCTTCATCGTTATCTGCCTAATGCATTGCTGCTATACTCACCTAACACTTTGGCTTGGTAAAACTGGCAGTGTCCAGCTTGTGATGGGCTTAGTTGCATTATCACTAGAGTTACATGGCCAGACTCTTAGTCTCTCCTGGGCCCAGTGCATGCCAGGGGCTGCTTTTCAAATTACTTACTATCAAAGGAATGGCCTTGCTCCAGATCCCTGAGGTTCTGCACTGTGCTTCACCTGTTAAGGTTGCTTAAGACTTCACACAGCATCTTTATCTTCCAGGGACGCTAGCCACATTGGATCTGCTGAGACACAAGGTCAGATAGCAAGACAGTTTGCATCCCAGCAGGGACTTGCTACAGAGCTCTGTCTTGCTAGGGATCCACTCAAATTGGCAGCTGTATTCCCACGTGTATATTCTATCTCCAAAAGCTAAAGAGGCCCAGTAGGTGGTCTGCCATTTTGCTCTTAATAGGAATTGCAAGATGCAGGAACTTGTCTTTCACCTTACAGAGGTTGTCCTAGCACACCCCAGACCTTTAGACCCATAAAACCTTTACAAATGTAGGACTGTAATTTGTAGAGTTAAACTGTACAATTTAACTTCCACCGTCTGGCTTATATGGTTTATACAGTTTAACTTCCACCGTCTGGTATGGATGTACCTATCATGGTATTGAGGGCAGCATGTCTCAGAGGTGCATAGAAACACCTGGGGAATATGAAATGCAGATTTTGATTCAAAAAGTCTGAGACGGATCCCAAGATTGGGCATCACTGGTTCCAATTTTTTAATCTTCCCTTTACCCACATCCTTTGCCATATGACTTTGAAGTTTTACAAAATTCTGTCCATCCTCATTATTTATGGGTTTTGCATTTTGAACTCCTTGCTAAAATTTATTGGTAATTCCCAAATCTGTACTTACAGAGTTCTCATGGTCACTCACAAATATTCACAGGGTGGCAAAAAATTTTAGTTCCCAGCCAAGGTTGAGCAAGGTGATACTCTGCCTTCTTCTTGCAGCTCTTATACTGGAAACAGGTGTCCTCTCGATGGTCTGTTTAATGCTCATTTTCCCATTTTTGAGATTTTTGTCAGTGAATTCAATGTTTAAAATAGCCCCCAAGCATAGTGCTCAACTGCTATTTAGTGATCCCAAGTCCAAGAAGGTTTTCATGTGCCTTACAAAGAAAATACAAGTATTAGATAAGGTTTGTTCAGGTTTTCACTTACAGTGCTGTTGGCTGTAATTCAGTGCTAATGAATCAACAATATATATTACATAAGGTTTTTTAAAATAGAAATGCACATAAAACAAGGTTATGTATTGATTATCTAATGAAAATATTGTGACCACAGGCTCACAGAAACCTAACCTGTACTTCCCCTAGAAGCAATGATTTAGTATTTGCTAATTCAGTGTTCACAGCAACTAGATCATCAGCTAAAACATTGTGCATCCCCTTCTTATGAGTATGCACAATATCATCACAGAAGATTTTATTAAATATTTTACAGTTTTCAGTTAAATATAGTGGCATGCCTATGCATAGTGTCATAGTGTCATGCCACTTATTTACATAAATCCATGCACTTTTAGTACCTTTAGCATGGACAGTATAATTTTGATGGTTGTCAAAGCATGTAAAGGTTTATCGCTATTTCCTACCTGACTAAGCATATAGTTACATTTTGCAGCAACTGCTGAATCATACATCTTTGGAAATTTAATAGCTTCTATTCAAAGACAGCAGGAAGTTTTTGGCAAATTAACGTTTGATGCCTTAACAAGAGTACTTGTGACTCAAAAACTGTTCTTTCATTCTAATACAGTTTTTTCTTATATTCTGAGGGATTTGGTGATTTCTCCAACCTTAAAGTGAAATAAGCAACTTGACTAACTTATCTACTCAAAGCTATCCACCAGTTTTAGAAATTGTAAATTATTTGGTTGCTTTGCAAGAATACACAGAATGGTGGCTATTCCTCCAATAGTCCATATTTGCCTCACCAGTACAAGTTTGCAACCTGTTGTTCTGTTTTCATGCTTATTTCCATACCCAGTAACTTTTTGTTATGCCAAATTACA
The DNA here is from genome assembly GCF_024542745.1 of Macaca thibetana thibetana. NCBI lineage: Eukaryota > Metazoa > Chordata > Mammalia > Primates > Cercopithecidae > Macaca > Macaca thibetana. The sequence continues at coordinate 55,446,733 of NC_065594.1, read as the reverse complement.
CCATAGTCTTTTAAAAGACATTTTAAATGTCAATATTTTTAAATTTTATTTTTTAATTTTTAGGAATACTTAGTAGGTATATATATTGATGGGGTACATGAAAGGCATACAGAGTGAACTAAGCACATCATGGAGAATGGGGTATCCATCCCCTCAAGCATTTATCCTTTGAGTTACACTCCAATTGCACTCCTTAAGTTATTTTAAAAATGTACTATTGAGTTATTATTGACTATAGTCACCCTATTGTGCTATAAATGGCAATTAAACATAGTAAATATAGAGCAAACAATACTCATAACTCTGTAGAAGTGTAGAAGAGCTATGAAGAAGTTCATGCATGCACCGGCAAAAACAACTGAGTCATGACTGCTGCCCTGGTTAACCGTCACTTTAAGAAGCCATCTGAGGCCAGGCTCAGTGGCTCACGCCTGTAATCCTAGCACTTTGAGAGGCCGAGGCGGGCAGATCACGAAGTCAGGAGATTGAGACCATCCTGGCTAACACGGTGAAACTCCGTCTCTACTAAAAATACAGAAAATGAGCTATGTGTGGTGGTGGGCGTCTGTAGTCCCAGTTACTTGGGAAGCTGAGGCAGGAGAATGGTGTGAACCCAGGAGGCGGAGCTCACAGTGAGCCGAGATCCTGCCACTGCACTCCAGCCTGGGCGACAGAGCAAGACTCCGTCTCAAAAAAAATAAATGAAAATAAATAAATAAATAAATAAATAAGAAGCCATCTGATGTGATGTTCACTATAATTCCTGATGTAAATATGAAAAAATACTTATCTAAGAATTGATGAAATTTGCTATTTGTACAACACCTGATTTAAGTTTGTCATCACAGTTGTAACCAGCCCAGGGAATCTTTCAGGTTCAGGCCCCACCTAACTGCCCTTAGGGCTATGGGGTTGTGGGGGTCAGTCTCTCTGTATACCTGTAACTCATTCATGGCACTTCACCTTAACTACTCACTATCGTATATTACTTATCTTAATAGCAGTATGTCCAGCTTTCTTCCTGCTGCATGTGTTCGTACCCTGTCATCTGCCTTGAGTGTATGTTGTATTGCCAAACTATCACTCCTAAACGTGGCCTTTTGGCAGTGCTTGAAAACATACCAAAGCCTTACATAATTAGGCCTTGTCTGTCCTCAGAATGAACTCATTCTCCACACTTGATCAGAAATCATGACTATCTAGCTGTGTTTCTCTAAACCAGGCACTTAACCTACTTAGGTCTTTTTTTTCTTTTTGGAGACAGAGTCTTGCTTGGTCGCCCAGGCCGGAAGGCAGTAGAGCAATCTTGGCTCATGGCAACCTCCGCCTCCCAGATTCAAGCAATTCTAGTGCCTCAGCCTCCCAACAGGTGTGCGCCACCATGCCCGGCTAATTTTTTGTATTTTATTTTATTTCTGAGACAAAGTCTCACTCTGTCCCCTAGGCTGGAATGCAGTAGTGCGATCTCTGCTCACTGCAACCTCTGCCTCCTGAGTTTAAGCAATTATCCTGTCTCAACCTCCAGATTAGCTGGGATTACAGGCATGCGCCACCACGCCTGGCTAATTTTTGTATTTTTAGTAGAGACGGGGTTTCACCATGTTGGCCAGGATAGTCTCAAACTCCTGACCTCAAGTGATGCACCCGCCTCAGCCTCCCAAAGTACTGGGATTACAGGCGTAAGCCACCATGCCTAGCTGGTCTCATTTTTTTTTTAACGCTACATTCTTCAACCTTTAAGCCGAAGGTTGAAAACTATGTCTTGAAGCTTTCAAATGTGTGAAGTAGACAGGAGAAATGAAAGAGTGATGTAAGGACTGTGACAACTGGATGACATAAAACTTTTCTAAGTGCATTCTCATTTGGAGTTTCTGATATAGATTGTTTTCTGTTTTGTTTTGTTTTTTAATCATTTGAGTAGGCCAAATTTGGCCCACAGGCTAAAAATTTTAAGTCCCACTTTAAACTCTAAAACCTCTATGATTCTAGGATTCGTGATCATGCTTATTCCTGGTTCTGCATCTTACTGATGCTGCTTATTTATTACCTCACCCCCCGCCCCCACCACCACCACCACCACAACACACACAGAATCACTCATCTTCTTGAATAGCCGGGAGTACAAATAAAACAGCCAATGAGCAGAAAGTAGCTGAGGAGCGTTTCAGCAGCTACACTGGGAGTTTGGAATCTCTCCAGAGCTCTCGGAAATTAGATTGCAAATTGTAAATTAATACCAGACTGCTTTAAGTTTTACTTATTAGCTAGGTGATGTTGCTTACCATTCCTGAACCTCAGTTTTCTCACCTTTAAAATAGAGATAATATATGATCTACATAACTTATAGGGTTCTTTGGAGTATTGAATATTGTGCTGATGACAATAGCTCCTAGGATTTATCAGCACTTACTATGTTCAGAACGTTTGCTACATGCTTTACATACAAGATCTCATTTATCCCTTAATAAAAACCTTGTGGGACAAATACTGATAGCCCTATTTTTAAAACTAAGAAAGCTGATGCTCAGAAAGGCCAACTTGAAGGATGTCACACAGCTGAGCAGTAGAAGGATTTAGATTCAGGCCTAGGTGACTGTCAAGATCGCAGCACTCATTGTTATGCTTTACTCTCTCAAATTCCTACTGCTGCTATAACAAATTACCACACATTTAGTGGCTTAAAACAACACCAATGTATATCTTATGGTCTGAAGTTCAGAAGTCTGAAATGGGGCTCACTGGACTAAAATCACAGTGTTGACAGGGCTGTGTTCCTTCTGGAAACTATTTGGGATATATAAGGGAGAATCCATTTTCTTTCCTATTCCAGCTGTTTTCTTTTCTTTCCAACTTATATTAGGTTAAGGGGATACATGTATAGGTTTGTTACATGGGTAAACTGTGTGTCAAGGGGGCTCAGCGTACAGATTATTTCATCACTCAGGTAATGAGCATAGTACTGGATAGGTCGTTTTTCAATCCTTGCCTTCCTCCCACTCTCTACCCTCAAGTAGGCCCCAGTGTGTGTTCCCTTCTTTATGTTCATGTATACTCAGTGTTTAGCTCCCACTTATAACTGAGAACATGTATTTGTTTTTCTGTTTCTGCATTAATTTGCTTAGGATAATGGCCTTCAGCCCATCCATGTTGCTGCAAAGGACATGATTTTGTTCTCTTTTATGGCTGCATAGGATTCCATGGTGTATATATTCATTTTCTTTAATCAGGTACACCACTGATGGGCCTCTAGGTTGATTCCATGTCTTTGCTAATGTGCCCATTCTAGCTTCTAGAAGCAGCCTTCCTTCTTTGGCTCTTGGCCTCCTTCTGTCTTCAAAACCAGCAAAGGCTGGCTGAGTCTCTCACATGGAATCTATCACTCTAACACACTCTCTTTCTCTCTCTGACTCTAACTCCTCTGCCTCTACTTTTCATCTTTAAGGACCCTGTGAATACATTGGACTCATCTGAGTAATCCAATAAACTCTCCTCCTTTTAAAGTCAGCTAATTAGCAACCTTAATTCCCCCTTTTTATGTAATTGTGAAAGTTGTTAAGAATCATAATGGAGTCACTTGTGTTAAAAATTTAAAAAAAGGTCCAGGTGCAGTCACTCACGCCTGTAATCCCAGTACTTTGGGAGGCTGGGGTAGGTGGATCACCTGAGGTCAGGAGTTCGAGACCAGACGGACCAATATGGTAAAACCCTGTCTGTACTAAAAATACAAAATTAGCCGGGCATGGTGGTGCCTGCCTATAATCCCAGCTACTTGAGAGGCTAAGGCAGGAGAATCGCTTGAACTGAGGAGGCAGAGGTTGCAGTGAGCCAAGACCGCACCATTGCATTCCAGCCCAGGCAACAAGAGCAAAACTCTGTATCAAAAAAAGGAAAAGAAACCTTGACAAATAGAGCTGGGGAAGGCCATGAGAGAGCTTTCATGCATAAATGCCAGATAACAAAAACTATCACAAAAGACTCTGCCAAAACAACAACCTTGCACAAAGGCCGTTGCACCCTTACACAAAAAATATATTTGCAAGGTCATCTGCCCAGCAACTGCCTGGCCAGCCGCTGACTGGCATCACTCTTGTTATTAATACTTGTAGACAAGGATAATTATCACAAAACAATTATGTAATCCTCCTAATTTTTCCATTAAAAACCTTTGTCTTCCTTCACCTCCTTGAATATGCACATAGTTTACTATGGCATATGTATTTCCACTGCAGTGCCCTATGCACGAATAAATATTTTCTTTTAGAGAGCCTCTGTTATTTAAACATACAACATAACATATTCATAAATTCTGGGTATTAGAAAGTAACATATTTGGGGGGGCCATTAGTCTGCATACCATATCCATTGACTACACAGGATAGTGCGTTGTAACACAGTATAGGAAATATGTTGAGTGCACATTTATTTTGTTTCTCTAGTATATTTTCATCCAAGCTTTGTTGCATCATTCTCACCTCCATCTCCTATAGAGCATGTCTTTTCACCCCTTTTGCTTCCAGTGACTCTACCAATCACACAACTCTACCCCTTATGAACACAGCAGGCAGCATGGGCAAAAATAATAACACATCACTCCAGACCCAGTAGTGGTCCAAGCAGATCAACTAGAGTCCTTCTCTGAGAATTGAGATGGATGGGCAGCTTCCTCTTTCTCCTTGGATCATGAGTCATAGGGCTGTGAACCCAGAGATGTTGGTGGTCATATGTCTATATATACACACTACTCTCCAACAACGTATGGTGAAGCTGAAGAGACCGAAGCCAGCAGACAGGCAGAAAGCTGGACCACAACTGAGAAGCGGAGATGGGGCACTTTTACTATTCAAACCTCACAATTCTGTTGACCCTGCAGCTGGCTCCACCACTACGTGTCAGAGGCTGCCTCTGTGAGACAATAATTTCTGCTACTTTGCTTAGGCTAGCTCGAGTTAGAATTTCAGTTGACTCTTGAACAACATGGGTTTGAACTGTGCTGGTGAGATTTTTTTTTTAAACCAACCACAGATCAAAGTTGCTATACTCCCGGGATGCTAAACCCACAAATAGTGAGGCAGAACTTTCCTACACTCAAGTTCAGCAGGACAGACTGCAGGACTTGAGTATATGCAGATTTTGGTACATTGTCATCTGCCTTAATTGGTCCTGGAGCCAATCTCCTGAGTATACTGAGGGACAACTGCATATCACTTGGCACAAAAAAGCCTTAAAATAAACACTTAAATTGAAGCATTGCCTGCTTCCTGAGTATCAATTTCGTTTTCTACATTACACCATAATGCTCATGAGATCAGAGTTTATGCCATAGTTCTATGGATTTCTTCCTATGCATGTGATAGTACTAGGCTTACTGTAAGAGCTCCAAAAATATTTTACAACATATGCTCTACTTATATGTCATTACATAAAAATAAAACAAAATTATACTCATGCATTTTTAATATTAGCATTTTTGACTCTATTCATAACATCTGTGTTTTCCAACTGCGAAGTTTGTGTAAGTGATCTCTTGTAAGATGGAGGTCTGAAACATAAACAGTTTATCACATGTGTTGCTGGAGTAACAATTGGCAGAGATTGCCCTACACTCTAATGACATTTTACTCTCCCCAAATCAGATCGATAGGTTTTTGAAGTGCACTCATGTTGAATTAGAACAATAATAAACAGTTTTTAAAGAAATGCATGAAAAATAAAAAGAAATAACAAAAATTACCTTTTAAAATACGTATCTTTTCACCTTTTTGAAGCATTTTTACAAAGTTAAGGGGCGTGTGTGTGTGTGTGTGTATTTACCACCCCCTTACCATGATGACAACAAGAACTCAAGAAAAAGATTTCCTGGGGCTGGGCATGGTGACTCATGCCTGTAATGGGAGGCCGAGGTGGGTGGATTGCCTGAGCTCAGGTGTTCAAGACCAGCCTGGGCAACATGGTAAAACCGCATCTCTACTAAAATACAAAAAAACAGCTGGGCATGGTGGCATGCGCCTGTAATTCCAGCTACTTGGGAGGTGGAGGCAGAATCGCTTGAAGCTGGAAGTTGGAGGTTGCAGTGAGGTGAGATCGCACCACTGCTTTCCAGCCTGGGCAACAGAGCGAGACTCTGTCTCAAAAAAAAGAAAAAAAGATTTCCTGGCAAAATGAACCAATGCACTGACCAGCTGGATGCACCACAGTGTTCTGTCTTTTCATCTGACTTCCTTAGAGAAGAAATCATCTGATTCATTCAGGGACTATCCTCCCAAGCTAATTAGTACATTTAATCACCTCCAATAACCTTGAGTCAGTGGGGGTTTCTGTTTGTTTGTTTTTCGTTTTTTGGCCTAGTATCTGAGTGCTACATGCCAGGGACATTTTTAGGTGCTTAACATGCATTAACTAATGTAATTCTCCAACAACCTATGAGAGTATTTGAGGTAAGTATTATTCTAAAAATGCCCTCCTCCAAAGATTTCCATCTTGATTACTCATTGAAACAGTAATTTAGGTATTGATCTGAAGGGACTTTACAAACATAATTAAAAGTTATGTACCTTAAGATAGAAAGAGGCCAGGTACGGTGGCTCATGGCTGTACTTTGGGAGGCCAGTACTTTGGGAGGCCAAGGCCCGAGGTGGGTGGATTACTTGAGGACAGGAGTTCGAGATCAGCCTCTCCAACATGGAGAGACCCCATCTCTACTAAAAATACGAAAGTTAGCCAGGCATGATGATACATGTCTGTAATCTCAGCTACTCAAAAAGGCTGAGGCAGGAGAATTGTTTGAACCTGGGAGGCAGAGGTTGCAGTGAGCTTAGATTGTGCCACTGTACTCCAGCCTGGGTGACAAAGTGAGACTCTGTCTCAAAAAAAAAAAAAAAAAAAAAAAAAAAAGTTTTTCTTAATTATTTGGTTATACCTGATCTAATAATTATTTCAGCCCTTAAAAATGAGAATTTTTTCAGGCTAGAGTCAGAGAGATGTGGCAAAAGAAGGAACAGGAACAGGAGAGATCATACAGAAAGCGAGATGAGAGAGATTTAAAGTGTGAGGAGGACTTGACGTGCCCTTCCTGGTTTCGAAGATGGAGGAAGGAGCCACAAGCCAAGGAACGCAGATGGCCTCTAGGAGCTGGGAATCCCCATCTGAAAGCCAGCAAGGAAACTGCACAGAACTGAGCTCTGCCAACAAGCTGAATGAGCTTCAAAGCAGATCCGCACCCCCGCCCCCGTCCTTCACCCAAACCCCACCACCCCCGAACCTTCATTGAGGAACATAGTCCTGATGACCCTTTACCGGTGCAGTTCTAGATTAGAGGAGACTAAGGATACATGATCACCAAATTCAAGACGACCCTTTGATTAGATTCTGTTTGTGGATGGGGTAGGGAATAACTTTAAAGAATGTTGTTGAAACAAGTGGGGAAATTTTAATTTGGCCTATTAGAGAATAGTATTTTATTAATGTTAAATTTCCTGAATGTGATAGTTGAATTGTGGTTATTTAGAAGAATGTCCTAGTTCTCAGGAGACAACATGCTCAAGCATTTAGGAGAGAAGTATCATCCTTAATATAAGCCGATATAAAGCAAATGTGTACAATGCGAACAGTTGGTGAATCTAGATGAAGGGTATATAGGTGTTCATTGAATTATTTTTTGCAATTTTTCTGAAAAAAAAATTCAAAATAAAAAGTTGGCGGGAAATAAAAATCACTGTGGATACTTTGTGTAGCATGGATTTGAGGTCAGTAGGAAAGAAGTAGGAAGACAGGATGAGAAGGTATTCCGCAGCCAGACTGAGGGCTGGGATGCAAGAGGAATAGCAGGGATAATGGAAAGCATCCCCCGCCCACAGCTAGGCAGGCGAAGCAGCTCATCCTATAACTGTGGTTCCCACAGGCTTCCCTTGCAGGGCCGGGGGTGTGGTCGCCCAGCTGCTTTCGAATTTGGTTGGGATTGAGGACGGGTGCCTCGGGATGCTTTGCCCCGCCCCGCTCCAGATTGGAAGAGCCCACGTGTCAGTGTTAGATGGGGGAAGCGGCATCATAAATTTAATTAGCGCTTCTCTTCTCAAAGTATCTCCCAAATCTTTGGCCTTTTTCCATAACATAATTTCCTTTTAGGTCAATATCTCTTTAAAATTATGTTTAATTAAGAAAAAGTGTGAGTCACATAAAGATGATTTTTTCAGCTTCCCCCGCTACGTCCGCCCCATGCGCCAGGCCGCGAGAGGCAGGACGTGGAAGCGGAAGTGCTGGTCGGGAGCGTTCTCTCGAGTCCGGGGCGCACCTAGCGGACGCTGCCCATGGAGGCGTCTAGCGAGCCGCCGCTGGATGCTAAGTCCGAGGTGAGTGCCAACCGGGAAGGAGAGCGGGCAGCGAGGCTCTGGAGCAAGAAAGATGTTTCTCTAAATTGTGTTTCTGCTTCCGTTTCAGGTCACCAACCAGGTGAGTGAGCGGCCGCCCCGCCCTGTCCTCCGCCGGCCCGCCTCCCACGGCTGCGAGACCATGCCACCCTGAGCCTTCCCCAGGTCTCCCCGAGTCTTGTGTCCGGGAGCCGGTGACCTTTAGTCCACCTCCTTGCTTTGCTCCTTCTCCTTTGCATCTGAGCCGGTAGCCGTTGCCATTGTAATGAAAGCTCCTCTTCCCCACCCCGCACTAGCCCAAAGAATGCAGATCAGGGATTGTTGGGCTTTGATTAGGCGTCATTTATTCGAAGCTAGGAACACCGTATTTTAAAGTGTGATGGATATAGAAGTAGTTATGAAAATTTTCAGAGATAGCGTCGCAAACATTTTCTTAGTCTCTAAAAAATGTTATTTTTGAAGATGAAGTATAGCATTTTAGCCTTTTAGAGTATGCATTTATAATGCTAGGAATATGAATTTGACTTTTAAAGTATATGTTAGCCCCATTTCCTTTTCAAGTGCTGCTGTGCTGTTTTAGCTAATAAACTATTTGTAGGCAACTAATTTATAACACTTCCCAGAATAGGAATACTAAAACTAGAGTATTTTTAGGCCAGGAGTTACCCAGTTCCATACAAAATGTAAGAAAGGGATGAGATAAGAAATAATTAGAGGCCGGGCGCGGTGGCTCAAGCCTGTAATCCCAGCACTTTGGGAGGCCGAGACGGGCGGATCACGAGGTCAGGAGATCGAGACCATCCTGGCTAACACGGTGAAACCCCGTCTCTACTAAAAAATACAAAAAACTAGCCGGGCGAGGTGGCGGGCGCCTGTAGTCCCAGCTACTCGGGAGGCTGAGGCAGGAGAATGGTCTAAACCCGGGAGGCGGAGCTTGCAGTGAGCTGAGATCCGGCCACTGCACCCCAGCCTGGGCGACAGAGCAAGACTCTGTCTCAAAAAAAAAAAAAGAAAAAGAAATAATTAGAATACAGGGGCTGAGAGAAGTGTCCATTGACTGCTCTCTGTCATTTTTCTCTAACTGACTTTGCTTTTGAGGATTCCTGGGAAGTAGGGGAAGTCAGCTGTCAACCGTCTACCTGGCTTTCCTTAGTTATATGACTTAGTGCATTTTGAGTCGATCTTTCGTAAGTCATTTTATCCATTCTCTTACGTTAAGTTTTGTATTTAAGATATTGTGAAACAGAATTATACTAATTATGGGGTTTTTTAAGTTGAATTCTTTTTGGCTTAAACACAAATTTATTATCTTCTAGTTCTGGAAGTCAGAAGTCCTAAACTAGTCGTACGGGGCTAAAATCAAGGTATCTGCAGGGCTGTGTTCCCTCTGAGGCGATAGGGGAGATTGTTTCCTCCTTGGCTTGTGGCCTCTGCTTCCATCTTCAAAGCACATCATTCCAGCCTCTGCTTCCATTGTCACATTGCCTTCTGACTCTGACCCTTTTTCCTCCCTCTTGTAAGGACCCTTTCGATTACATTTGGCCCACCTGGATAATCCAGGAAAATCTCCGCATCTGCAAGTCCTTAATTTTGTCACATCTACCAATACTGTTTTGTTGCCTAAGGTAACATATTCATAAATTTTGAGGATTAGCATGTGGACATATTTGGGAGGACCATTATTCAGCCTACTGCACATCCTTCTATACAGTCATTCACAGATTATGAGTGTTTGCATAGAAAAAGCCAAGATCATTTACAAACAGGTTATTAGATTTAATGTGAGAGTTCAGCAAGGTGATTCCATTGTTGAACGTTATTTAGTTCAGACAAAAAGAGTTGGAAAATATAATTTTAAAGATGTCATTTATAACATGAAGAAACTATAGGCTGGGCATGGTGGCTCACGACTGTAAGCTCAGGGCTTTGGGAGGATTGCTTGAGGCCAGCAGTTTGAGACCAGAGTGGGCAACATAGCAAGACCTTATCTCTATAAAAATAAAAAAATTAATCAGGTGTGGAGGCACAGACCTGTAGTACAAGCTACTCAGGAGGCTGAGACGAGAAGATCTGGGCCCAGGAGTTTGAGGCAGCAATGAGCTTTAATTACACCACTGCAGTCCAGCCTGAGTGACAGAGTGAGACTCCATCTCTTAAAAAAAAATTACAGAGTATCTTGCAATAAATCTAACAAAAGATATTTAAAAATTTTATGAAGAAAATGACAAAAAGTGGTAGACTTTTACTTTGTGGTCCAGCTCATAAGGAGCTTGGAAGTCATCACCCTGTCCTAGCAACAAGGAAAAGCTGCACAAACTGAAAAATCAACAACTCCTCTTGGATCTGTCAGAGAAGCGCGATCACAGGGTAAATTGCTGTCCCCCGAATTGGTGAGACAGACTGCGAAGACAGAGAACCACAACTTAGAGCAGAAGCTCCACGGAAACCAATGCCTGAACTGAAATTGACGGATTGCTGCAGGCTCCCATCTCTCCCTCACACCTGACATACAGTTGTATCAGCATATTGTTTTCTCTCGCTCTAAATTCACCACCTCTTGCTGCCAGCTGGGTTCAAGCCGCCATTCTCTTTCCTGGAATACTGCAGTAGCCTGGTAACAGGGTCACCCAACTTTCTTAAACTTTGTGCCTCACCAGGCAGTCTGGATGAGCTTTTTGTAATCCAAGTTAGACCAGGTATCTCTGCTACTCAGAGCTTTTTAAGAGATTCTTGTCACACTGGAAAAAAGTTGTAGGTATTTACTGTGGCCCCACAGGGCCCTTCGAAGATGGATTCCTTATCTCTTACCACTCTTCCTAGCTCATGCCCCTCCAGCTACCTGGGCCTCATTGTTCCCTGAACACACCAAGCATGCTTCTCCCTCAGTCCAGAATGTTCTTTTCTCCAGATCCTGTGGCTTTTTCTTCATTTTATTCGAGTCTCTTTCTGTTCAAAAGCCACATGAAAGAGGTCTTCCCAGGTTCTATCTAAATAGCCTTTCTTGTCACCCTGTCACCTTACCCTGCATTTTGTCACACCATAATGTTACCATTTCATTATACTTTTGTTTATTGTCTGCCTTCCCCACTAAAATTCTGAAGGTCAGGAACTATGCTTTATTTTTGACTTCCCTAATGCTTAGAATATAGTATTGCTTAGTATATACTGAATAGTGAGGCCTCCCTCCCTTACTCAAAACATATAGGAATTGCCAATTTTATAGATAGTTTTTATAGTCATGTTTTTATATTACTAGTAACTTCAGCCTCCACATCAATTTTTAGTGTGACAACAGCTAATTTGTTTACCTTTTTATATATTTACTTCCTGATTATTCGTTTTACTTCTGGATGTTTTTATATTTTCTTTTTTACTACTAGTTTTTTGTTTCTTTATATGTTTTCCTTTTTCAATACTTCATCATATAGTAATTTTGGGGCTGCCATACATTGTTTCATTCTTAACATTCTTCATAGTGGTAAGTGTTCTCTGTTCTGATTTTTTTTTTTATATTCTTGTATTTTTAAAATCTTTGCAGTTCACTCCTACTTAAGATGAAACCACAATTATTAGAAGGTTTGCTTTCATTTTGCATTTAAATGTTGAGGTTAGAATTTTGGAAATTATCTCATAAACCTAGTCCTAGCTTTCTTTAAATTGTGAAGACTGACTGCACGGTGTCTTGATGGCAGGTCTCCCTGTTTCCTCACCTGACAATTTCACTGTTTTAAGAGTCAGTGGAACTCAGCATTGCACGCCTTCTTTGCTTTTCTGCTTGAAATCTTCTAGTTTTATTTCAGATTCTGAGAAACAAATAGGCACCCCTTTACTCTGCCACTTTAATGTGGATGGTAAAAATGGAACTTCTTCCATCAAGGAGTTGTAGAGTCTAAATACTGTTAAGAATAAGAAATTGCTTGCTTATTTCTTACTCAAACATTTAGGGGAGGGAAGCCCAGGTAGAAGAATCGCTTGAACCCAGGAGGTCTAGGCTACAGTGAGTGAGTCAGGAGATCAAGACCATCCTGGCTGTGAAACCCCGTCTCATGCCACTGTGTCCCACTTCAGCTGAGGCTGATGGCAACGGAGCTTGCAGTGAGCTGAGATCCTGTCCAGCCTGGCCACAAGCGAAAAAAAAAAAAGGAAAATGAATTCGAGGTTCAATTTTTGGATATGCACTCCAGTCTTGAGATCCTGTCTGGAAAAAAAAAAAAGGAAAAAATTCGAGGTTCTCTCTCTACTGGAATTAAAACTCTCTCTACTCATGAACTCTCCTGAATTCTGTTCTTGGGTTTTTAGCCTATTTCTGAACATTCCTGTTGAGATATCCCTAGTATCATCTCATAATGATACTTTTGGACTGGATACCTCAGCATTCTCCCAGTTATCCAAGCTCAAATTTTTATAATTTTCTATAAACGACTATAGTTGTATCTTGTAGGCAATCATCAAGACCTAGCAATGCATCCTTCTTATGATCGGTTTAGTCCTACTTGTCACCAGCTTAGTTCAGGCACTTATATAACTTCAGACTTGGATTATTATGTTCTGCTGCCACCAGATGAATCTCTCTCTCTCTTTTTTTTTTATTTTTATTTTTCCAGAGTTGGGGTCTCGCTCTGTTGCCCAGGCTGGAGTGTAGTGGCATGCTCACAGCTCACTGCAGCCTTGACCTCCTGGGCCCAGGTGATCCTCCCACTTCATTCTCCCAAGTAGCTGGGACTTATAGGTGTGCCCTACCACGCCTGGCTACTTTTGTACTTTTGTATTTTTTGTAGAGACAGGGCTGTTGCCCAGGCTGGTCTGGAACCCCTGCACTCAAGTGATCCACCTGCCTTGGCCTCCCAAAATGCTGGAATTACAGGTGTGAGCCACCGTGTCCAGCCTGAATATCCATTAATCAATATTTTGATATCATTCTCTCTATTGAAAAACTTTCAGTGAGTCCCCAATGCCTATAGGGAAAGTTTAAGTGACTTAATGTGATAAGTTTTTCATAGGAAGATAAAGGATGTAAAAGTACTGTGAAAACCTCTGAAAGCTCAATTTGCAAGGAATTACTGGCTTTTTGATCACTTTTGTCAACTTTATTTTTCATATTTCCTTACAAGAGCCATCTACTTTAAGATAGAAAAATATCTATCCCTAAGCCAAATTTTGACTCTTTTCATCTGTAATTGGTTCCACCCAATATTTATTAAGCATGTATTCTTTGCTGGGTGTGCATTTATGGTATATATAAATAAAACACATTTTCCTCTCAATTCCTGTTCTGTTTATTCTTCAAAATGGAGCTTAAAGCCTTCTGTAAAGCTTTCCCTTAACTCCCTAGGCTACAATAAAGTCTTCCTTTCAACCAGAAATGTACTCACTCGCTTATATTGCTCTCGAGTATATATGCAAAAAGTGCACAAAATATGGACAGTTAATGAATTATCTAAAAGTGAACACTCATGTAACCACAAGCAAAAGTCAATAAATGGAATGTTACCAGTCCCCCAGAAGCCCACCACATGCTCCTCTTCAATCAGTGCCCACTTCTCTCCACCCCAAAAGGATAGGCATATTCTTCTCTTTATAGTTTTACCACCTCTTTCTCAAGTTTAAGTGAACAGAATCATAACTTTTGGCCTTGTTTTAACATTTTTGGTTTTACGTGTAACTGAAGTTCATTTTCATTGCTGTGTAGCATTTCATTTATCCATTTTATTTCTGATGAACATTTGGGTTTTCAGTTTAGGGCTATTACGAATAAAGCTGCTAGGGACATTTTCATATATGTATCCTGTGTACACATTCACAAGTTTTTCTAAGTTCTGTCCCTAGTAGAATTTGGATCACAGTATGCGTAGCTTCAGTTTTACTAGCTAAAGTCAGTTCTTTAATAGATTGGCCCAGTTTATACTTTCACCAACAGCATGTGACACTTCCCATTGCCTTACGTCCTTCCTTGTCAATACTTGGAATTTTCAGATTTAAATTTTTGCCATTTTGGTAGCTGTGTAGTGGTATGTAATTGTGGCTTTAATTCCTTGTTTCTTAAGGTGAGCACATTTTCATAGGTTTATTAGAAATTTGTAGTTATTTTGTGATTTGCCTTTCTCTATTTTTATATGGAGAACTTTTCTTTAAAATGAATTTATACAATCTTTTTTACTTATAAAAGATGTTAACCTTTTGTCAGCACCAGCTTGGACTTAATGCTGTAGGAGATTGGTGCAAAGCAAGTCTGAGATAGGAGGAATTATTGGTCCCCCTTTTATAAAAATGGGAGATTTACAAATGCCTTCCCCTATTCCATACCCCAAAAGTCCTAAAATAGAAGATGGGTTATATAACTTCCATGGTTGATTGAGGCATACGTGGGAACCATTCCATTTCTTTTCCTCACCATAGTCCTTAAGCTCAAATACTACATTAGTGTAAATAGTGATAAGGTGGTTTGGATTTCATCAGTGTTTGTGATAGATATGTGGTAGGATACATGGTGGGATTTACAGAAATCCTAACTTTTACAAGAAGAAATGTATTAACAAGTGAAGATTTTTGCCCAGTGAGCATTAGTTTTAAAGAAAAAGGTATCAGTCAGTGAGCAAGTGCTTTTTGAGTGCCTGCTATGCATCAGGCTAAGCTTTGGAAACAAGACAGACAGTATTTTATCCCTGTGTTTTATGTTTTAGAGTCATGTTTTTAAGGCACTATTAACAGCTGCATGTTTTATGCCATGGCATCATTTAGCAGTCATTGACAGGAATTAGATTAAAAAGTATTGAGGCAACCAGTAGTCACTAAGCATGTCATCTTTGGAGTCAAACAGACTGGTTTCAGTTGATTCCAGAAATGTGTGACCTTATGCCCATTACCTAAGCTCTCTGAAGTTGGCTTTTGTCATCTACAAAGTGGAAACAATAACCTATAATGTTACGTTGATTCAGTAAGGTATTTAATACATGTAAACTGCATAGCACATCACCCAGGGCGTATATCTGTCATGAACACTGATGAAATCCAAAATTACCTTATCACTATACATGCTAATGGAAGGCTTGAGCATGGAACAGCGAAGTGAACTAAAAGATACTCCAAGCCTGTTAAAGGAAACCAATACTGCCACATCTTCCTTCCACTTCCATTATACATTGGAGGGGAGATTTTTTTTTTTCCCCCACGTTTTGCTTTTTTCCATTTTTAACTACGATGGTGTTTTCTAACTGCGTTTATATCCCTTATTACCTCTCCATTTTTTCATTTGATTATTGTTCCTCTAGCAATATTAAAATGAAGATACTTTCTTTAAATATGACCAGCGTTGAAACTAAAAGTTGAGTATGAGTGCAGTAAAATTGAATAAATATCTGCATTCCAGGTTATGTTACTACTAATGTATTATTCTGTCTTATTAAAGCTTGTAGATTTTCAGTGGAAACTGGGTATGGCTGTGAGCTCAGACACTTGCAGATCTCTTAAGTATCCTTATGTTGCAGTGATGCTAAAAGTGGCAGATCATTCAGGCCAAGTAAAGACCAAGTGCTTTGAAATGACGATTCCACAGTTTCAGGTTTGTGATTTAACTCATCCAGTTTTAGCTCATTTTTTCTGTAATCGTCGTATAAAAAGATATATACAATTTTTCTTCGGGAAAACTTTAATGGTTTTTATTTGTAGATTGATGTGCTTTACGTTTACTAGTAGTATATGCAAGAGATGTGAATTTGTCTCCTTTGGGAATTTGATAAATTATTTTCAATATAATGTGCTGAATTTGTGTACTGTGCCATTTGATCACTTGAAAAGTACTCCTCTGAGTATATTTAGGAAATTTTTATCTTCAATGGCAGGATATTTACTTTGCATTTAAATGTTTTATTCTTATTCCTTTGGGCTTAATGTTCAAGAATGTTAAGCTAAATGAATCTTTGAATAGCGCTGACCCTGAATTTTCTAACTAATAATGTTTACAAAAGGCAGGTCAGAGCAAGT
Source organism: Macaca thibetana thibetana (assembly GCF_024542745.1). NCBI lineage: Eukaryota > Metazoa > Chordata > Mammalia > Primates > Cercopithecidae > Macaca > Macaca thibetana. Next base: position 55,430,390 of record NC_065594.1, on the reverse strand, counting down.
GAACTTGTTGCCTGGCTTTATCAGCTAGGGACTTAAGTAACTCAGTAGTTTAGAGTTACGTTACCATATTATCATTCTACCTCTTTTCTGTAACCAAGGGGGAGTAAGGGTCGTGGTGGGGAGGGCTCTAAATCAGGTTTTCTTTTTGTGTTTTTTTGAGACGGAGTCTCACCCTGCCACCCAGGCTGGAGTGCGGTGGCACCATCTTGGCTCACTGCAAGCTCCGCCTCCTGGGTTCACGCCATTCTCCTGCCTCAGCCTCCTGAGTAGCTGGGACTACAGGCGTCTGACACCACACCTGGCTAATTTTTTTGTATTTTTGGTAGAGACGGGGTTTCACTGCGTTAGCCAGGATGGTCTCGATCTCCTGACTTCGTGATCCACCCGCCTTGGCATCCCAAAGTGCTGGGATTACAGGCGTGAGCCACCGCGCCCGGCCAGGTTTTCTTTTAAATGTACATACTGGAGATGTTTTGTCATGAATTTAACTGTCCTGTACAGTTTTGTTTTTGTTTGGTTGGTTTGTTCCTTTTGGTATGAATAGGTAAGAATCTATTCTTAGCATTTATACTAGTACTAACTTAGTACTTACACTTAGTACTTATAACAGCAGTTAGTACTCTAAAAGTCAAAGCAACCATCGTGAATGAAATGGAAATAAAAAGTGATTCTTCGTAAAACAAACTAAAATTATATTGGTCCTAGGCTTCCTTTTAAATAAAACTCTTTCATATACCACTTTATGGTACTTTTGATTTCTACTTTTATAAACTATATTTTAAATAATTTCTTTCCCTTTCTTTTTTTCCTTTTTTGAGACACAGTTTCACTCTTGTTGCCCAGGCTGGAGTGCAATGGCGTGATCTCGGCTCACTGCAACCTCCGCCTCCCGGTTCAAGTGGTTCTCCTGCCTCAGCTTCCTGAGTAGCTGGGATTGCAAGCACGTACCACCACGCCCGGCTAATTTTTGTATTTTTAGTAGAGATGAGGTTTCACCATGTTGGCCAGGCTGGTCTGAAACTCCTGACCTCAGTTGATCTGTCTGCCTCAGCCTCCCAAAGTGCTGGGATTACAGGTTTGAGTCACCATGCTCAGCCTGATTTCTTTATTTAAAATAGATATCCCTGCTTTGAAACAAAAATAATGTTCACAAATTTAACATTATTAGTGTTGATTAGTGTCTTGGAACTGAGACTCAGTGAAAAGGAAATGTATATTGTGATATGGGAATGACATTCAACTAAATATGAAGACTCAGTCAATTTCAAGAGAGAATATACGTTTTGGTTTTCTTTGTAATTCACAGTGCTGGCCTAATTCTTATTATTCTGTGCAGCATTTGTGCTATCCTAATTCCACCTCTAGAAATTTTTTCTCATAGGGAAAAAAAGCACAAATAGATTAATTTTTTCCACAGTTTTATTGAGGTACAGTTGACAAAATTGTGTATTTCGAAGGTTTCACAATGTGATGATTTGATAAACATACACATTTTGTAATGATTACCACAGTCACACTAATTAACACATCCACCTCCACACATAGTTACCTTTTTTGGGGGACAGAGTGTGTGTGTGTTGAGGGCATGTAAAATCTTTTTTTAGCAAATTTCAACTAAACAATACAGTATTATTAACTGTAGTCACCATATTGTACATTAGATCTCAGACTTACTTATTTTATAACCAAAAGTTTGTACCTTTTTACTAAAATTTCCCCATTGACCCCAGCCTCAGCTCCTGGCAACCTCCAGTCTCCTTTCTGCTTCTGTGAGTTTGACTTTTTTAGATTCCACATAGGTGAGATCATGCAGTATTAGCCTTTCTGTGTCTGGCTTATTTCACTTTGCATAACGTCCTCCAGATTCATCCATGTTGTTGCAAATGGCAGGATTTCCTTCTTTTTTTATGGCTGTGTGATATTCCATTATGTGTGTATGTATACACATACATAGTATATACATACATTATAAACATATTAAATATAAATATACACAAAAACATTTTCATTAGAGGCAACTCTTTTAAAGAGAGTTTTTACATGGGTTAAAACTGACCACAAGATAACCTGTTAATCACACTACATGACTGAGAGCTAAGGAACATTCTTTGAGCTTTTAATTTATATCTGTTTGGTAACTAAAATTTTGAACATCAATACATATTTTTAAAGAAATAGTTTGAACACTTTGGGAGGCCGAGGCGGGCGGATCACAAGGTCAGGAGATCGAGACCACAGTGAAACCCCGTTTACTAAAAAAAAAAATAGCCTGTAGTCCCAGCTACTTTGGCGGGAACCCGGGAGGCGGAGCTTGCAGTGAGCCGAGATCGGGCCACTTGCCTTCTGAGTCTCAAAAAAAAAAAAAAAAAAAAAAAAGACACTTTGCTTCGTTCTGTGACAAATTTGCATATAAATTAAAACAATACAAATCCTCTTAAGTAGCAAAATAAAAAATTAAGACCAAATAAGAAGGAAAATGCAGATGTGTAAATCATTAGAAGGTATCCTGATTGCCAAGGTTAAGTTTCAAATTTGTCTCCTAGCTTCCTGGTAGGTACAGGAGAAGACAGAAGAACAATTCGTCTGATTCCTTTCTTACCTGAGATGTAAAAGAAGATGACTTCTATAGGAGAACCATTATACCAGCTTAATTTTTAAATGATAGAGAAATAAGCTGTACCATATAAGCCATTGCTAATGTTGGATCTCTCTTCTAGTAATTGAACCCATAATCTTAAATGAGACAGCCCCTACCACACTGAAATGCAGTTCTTTACTAGATTGAAAGTGTTTTGAGGCCTGGAACCAACCTGTTATTTTTGTTTTTATTTTCAGTGTCTAGGACAGTGCTGAGTATTTAATAAATCTGGTGTGATCTTAAAAGGACTTTCTCGGCCGGGCGCGGTGGCTCAAGCCTGTAATCCCAGCACTTTGGGAGGCTGAGACGGGCGGATCACAAGGTCAGGAGATCGAGACCATCCTGGCTAACCCGGTGAAACCCCGTCTCTACTAAAAAATACAAAAAACTAGCCGGGCGAGGTGGCGGGCGCCTGTAGTCCCAGCTACTCCGGAGGCTGAGGCAGGAGAATGGCGTGAACCTGGGAGGCGGAGCTTGCAGTGAGCTGAAATCTGGCCACTGCACTCCAGCCTGGGTGACAGAGCGAGACTCCGTCTCAAAAAAAAAAAAAAAAAAAAAAAAAAAGGACTTTCTCATGTGCTTTTTGAAAAGTTTAGTCATGCGATAATTATCCAACTCTACAGTAGTATTTTTGCTTGCACTACCAAATTACACCTGTTTATTTCTTACAGCAACCTTCAGTAATTGAGAATGTAACATTAAAATGCAAACTGAATATGTTATATAATCTCTGGTAGTCAGATATAATTAAAATAACTATTTAAATATCTTCTAAAAGCAAAATTAATATTATTTTCCCCATTTCTCTCTAGAATTTCTACAGACAGTTCAAGGAAATTGCTGCAGTTATTGAAACGGTGTGAAGACGGATTCTTTGGTTGATAAATTGCTATCATTCTAAAGTCATGGACTTCACTTTCTGCAACAAAACCACATAAGGATGGAACATTTATTGAATGAAAAATGCACTTTTGTTTTTCCATTTTTTTAAATAATAAAAATCAGATAAACAGGAATTGGGTAGTGGTAATCAATGCACAACTTTGTGAATGTGCTTTATAAAAGTGACTGAATTAGACACTTTAAAGGGTGTACTTGGTGATAATGTGAATGATATAATCAGACTAACATTTGAATCATTGCTATTGGAGGCAGCACAAATTTATGTGTTATACAACAGTAGTTTAAAAACTTGTACTGGATGGAACCCATTTTATAAATAATCTTGAGTCATATATAAATATATATATAAATCAGAAAAGTAGTATTTGATTAGGATAACTTGACAAATTCAATTGTATAGCCATCACTTATTATAACAGCAGTCGAAGAGTGAGCCTTCTTTTTTCAAACAGTTGTAATCAGATTAAGATTGACCATTGCTCCTTTACACAGTATTAGTCTAGCATTCAATTTTTTCTGGTATTAATGGTTGTAGAAAGTTCAAATACATACACAGAGTTGGAAAGACAAGTTTTAGTCTTTGAGTTTTGTACTACTGAGTTAACCTGTTAGCACAAGTTACTGCATTAGATGATCTCTCTTGAATTTAAATATATAAACCTGTTTTTAAACTCTTTTATATTATAAAGCTACCACATTGTATGGCGTTTGTTTAGAAGTAAGCAAATAGGCCACCAGAATAGAATAGATGGCCTAGAAATAGATCAAGACATTCTGGTCCACCACATTGGAAATTTAAACCCTCTTCACACGCTGTCTGCATTTCTGCAGGTCTGTGTGAGTCCACTTTCTTTGTTTTCTGCTAGGTAGCACTGCTGTGAGGAGCCCAGGACTGCTGCCTGCCACAGCACACCTGTGCGCTCAGAGTCCCACCAGCTTGATGAGTTAGCTGCTGGGCCATTTGTGCACACCAACTACCCACAGACATTTCTATTACCCACCCTCTGGATGCCAACGCATTAATGATCCTAGAATTATGAGAACCCAAAGATCCCCTCTCTGTCCCTCCCTCAATTCTGTGGGGTACCAGTGTCATTATGTTCCTAGAAATAAGAGTAGAAACCCCTCTATCTGGGTTAGAACAACAAACCTGCCTTCTCTTAACTGCGCATGAGGTTCCTGTGTCTCCCACTTCCTTTGGATTAAAACCTTCCTCTTTCCCCTTCCCTGTTTGCATGGTAGCATTTCTAGGTTTAAGGCAATATGCAAAAAGACCCAAAGTTAGGCCCTGGTTCAAACACTGTGGGTGGCAGATTTGAAATAAATTTAAATTGCATGTTTAAGTTTGTCTTTTGAATTTAAAAAGCAAGTTTTAACCTGGCACTTTGGGAGGCTGAGGTGGGCAGATCACTTGCGGCCAGGAATTCGAGCCCAGCCTGGCCAACATGGCAAAACCCCATTTTTACAAAAAATAAAAAAATTAGCCGGGTGTGGTGGCATATGCCTATAATCCCAGCTACTCGGGAGGCTGAGGCAAGAGAATTGAATGGACCTGGGAGGCAGAGGTCACAGTAAGCCACGATCTCATCATTGCACTTCAGCCTGGGTGATAGAGTGAGACTGTCCCCACCCCCCCCCACCAAAAAAAAAATAAAAAGCAAGTTTTTTCATAATGTATTTTCACACTTTTTATTACAAATGTCTATTTTTGCTTTATTAAGCAAAATGTCTATTTTTGCTTTATTAGCTTCACTGGGCTGGCCTGGGAATTAACCATTGTTAAAATTTCTGTGGAAAAGTGTGTTTCAAGTTTCAAACAGTTGACTTAAATGTAAACTTTTAGAAAACAGCTCATTCTCAAATGGGAAACTATTAATACACTTTTAGTTTTCAAAAAGAAATAGATTGCTCCCCCCCCCCGAATTTATCAAGCAAAACCCAAGTTTTTTCATGTATTCCACTACCAAGACATGTTGATATAAGCATCAGATTTATATAGAAAGAAGGCAAAACTCACAAAGTACTTAAGGAGAATTGTCTTTTCAAACAGGTTTTTTTTGTTTTTTTTGTTTTTTTTTGAGATAGAGTCTTGCTCTGTCTCCCTGTCTGTAGTGCAGTGGTGCAATCTTGGCTCACTGCAATCTCTGCCTCCGGGGTTCAAGCTATTCTCCAGCCTCAGCCTCCTGAGTAGCTAGGATTACAGGCGTGTGCCACCGCATTCGGCTAATTTTTGTATTTTTAGTAGAGAAGGGTTTCACCATATTGGCCAGGCTGATCTCAAACTCCTGACCTCAGGTGATCTGCCCACATTGGCCTCCCAAAGTGCTGGGATTACAGGCGTGAGCCACCGCACCCAGCCGTTCAAAACACATTTTTAAAAATCTTTTGTACCTTTTGTTTTTTAAAACTTCATAAAAGTCTTAAATTTATAGAAAAATTGTGGAAATAGTAGAACTCCCATATTCTCCATGTGCAGTTTCCCTTATTAACATATTAGTATGGTACGTTTGTTATAATTAACAAGCCAATATTGATATATTGCATTTCTTTAGTTTTTGCCTAATGTCCTTTTTCTGATCTAGTATCCCATCCAGGATACCTCATTACATTTAGTTGTCATGTCTCCTTAAGCTCCTCTTGGTTATGACAGTTTCTCAGACTTTCCTTGTTTTTGATGACCTTGACAGTTTTGAGGAGTACTAGTCAGGTATAATTTAGGGTGCTCCTCGATTGGGTATCGTCTGATGTTTTTCTGGAATTGAATTGTGGGTTTTTGGGAGGAAGATCACAGAAGTAAAGGGCCATTTTCCACATGTCATACCAAGGGTTCATACAGCAAAGTGATTTATATTGGTTTATGTTGACCTTGATAATTGACTGAAGTAGTGTTTGTCAAGTCAAGTTACTCTTTTTTCCCCTTCTTTCCATACTTTACTGTTCAAAAGGAAGTCACTATCTGCTGCCCTTACTGAAGGAATGGGAAGTTATACCCCGCTCTTTTACGGTGGAGCAGCTACATATTTGACTTGGGATTCTTCTGTGAGCAAGGTTTGTCTCTTCTCCCCCATTTATTAATTTATTCCGTCATTTATATCAGTATGTACCCACAGATATTTATTTTATACTTGGAGTTATAATTGAATTTTTTTGTTGCTCAGATTATTCCAGCTTTTCCATTGGTAGCTTTTTGGGTTGGCTCATGCGCCCCTTTCACACACTTTTATCAATGTGTGTGTGAGAACACTTTCTTTCTGACACTACAAGACACTTCATCTTGTATATTTCCTGCCACAGTCCTAGAATCCCATTACTTTCAGGAGCTCTGGTTATTTTAACTGAACTATGGTTTTAGAAACCAAGATGTGGATGCCAGGTTTGCTCTATATTTTATATTTTGAGAGCATTAAAATGTAGAAGTCAGCCGGATGTGGTAGCTCATGCCTGTAATCTCAATTCTTTGGGAGGCTGAGGTAGGAGGATCACTAAGCATTTGAGGTTACAGTGAGCTATGATTGTCCAGCCTGGGTGACAGGACAAGACCCTGTCTCTAGGAAAAAAAAAAAAAAGGTAAAAAAGTTCTGCTGCCAAGATATGTTAGACCACAAAACCAAGCCCTTGTTTGAGGATTGGTAAGAATGGTGACCTGGACTCAGTAAATGCTCTCACTTTAGTATACGATGGAATCACCTAACAAACAGGACAATACTTGGTATATGCCCTGTTTGTATGTATAAGATCAAAGATGCAAGAAAGTGGATATATCTACTTGGTAATGTAGGCCAGAAGGTTGATAGTTTTACTAACCCATGAGGAGGCAGATAGCATCTAAGTTTGAGGAGCCCAGAATTTTGGGCTTGCTGGCTTTCATACTGTTTTGAGCTGGATGGGATGGATGGGGAGAGGACCCACTCTTACCAGGACATTTTTGAAAATAAAAGGGGACATCATTAATATGCTACAATACAGATACAAATTGGAACTGCCCTGAGCATACCAGGACATAATGGTCATGCAAGTCTCATCTTACAAAGAAATTATTACTTAGCCACAACATCTATGTTCTATTTCCCTTTGTATCATAAGCCTGTTGAAGGATTCAATGTAGTGCCCTTAAAGTAGACCTAGTGTTGGCCAATTGCAGCTCATATTAGACTTACTGGTCATGCCCTAAGGCATAAAAGCTTACATTTGAAAGATACCTATATGTATATAAAGTATTCATCACTGAATGTTGTATTATTTCATTCTCTCACTGCTATAAAGGAATACCTGAGACTGGGTAATTTATGAAGAAAATAGTGGCTCACAGTTCCTCCTTAAGTGGCTCACAGTTCTACAGGCTATGTAGGAAGCAAGGCAGCTTCTCCTTGGCTTCTGGGGAGGCCTCAGGAAACTTGCAATTATGGTGAGAGGCAAAGAGGAAGCGAGCATTTCATACGGCCGAGAGCAGGAAGAAGAGAGAGAGGTGGTGGAAGGTGCAACCCACTTTTAAACAGCCAGGTTTCTTGAAAACTCACCATCATGAGAACAGCACCAAGAAGAGAAATCTGCCCCCTTGATCTAGTCACCTCCCACCAGGCCCCATCTTCAACACTGGGGATTACAGTTCAACGTGAGATTTGGGTGGGGATACAGATCTAAACCACATCATTCTGCTACAATCCCTCCCAAATCTCATGTCCTTCTCATATTCCAAAATACAGTCATGTCTTCCTGATAGTTCCTCAAAATCTTAATAACTCATTCCAGCATTAACTCAAAAGTACAGAGTCCAATGTCTCATCTGAGACAAGGATAGTCCCTTTCCCCTATCAGCCTGTAAAATCAAAAACAAATTGGTTACTTCCAAGATGCAATGGAGGTATGGACTTTGGGTAAACATTCCTATACCCAAATGGAAAAATTGGCCGAAAGAAAGAGGCTACAGGCCCCATGCAAATCTGAAACCCATCAGGGCAGTCATTAAATCTTAGAGCTCCAAAATAATCTCTTTTGACTCTATGTCTTACATCTAGGGCACACTGGTGCAAGAGGTGGACTCCCAAAACCTTGGGCAGCTCCACCCTGTGACTTTGCAGGGTTTAGTCCCTGTGGCTGCTCTCATGGCCTGACATTGAGTGCCTGCATCTTTTCCAGGTGTAGGGTGCAAGCTGCTGGTGTATCTACCATTCTGGGGTCTGGAGGATGGTGGCCTTCATCTCACTCCACTAGGCAGTACCCCAGTGAGAATTCTGTGTGGTAACTCCAGCCCCACATATCCCCTCCACACTACCCTAGTAGAGATTCTCCATGAAGGCTCTGCCCCTGCAGCAGACTTCTGCCTGTACATCCAGGCTATTCCATACATTCTCTGAAATCTAGGCAGAGGCTCCCAAGCCTCAACTCTCAACTCTGTGCACCCGCAGGCTTAACATGACATAGAAGCTGCCTAGGCTTAACGCGTGCACCTTCTGAAGCAGTGGCCTGAACTGTACCTGGGCCCCTTCAAGCCACAGCTAGAGCTGAAGACTGGAATGCAAAAAGCAGTATTTTAAGACCATACACTACTGGGCTCTGGGCTGGCCCAGGAAACCATTTCTCCCCGCTAGGTATCTAGGCCTGTGATGGGAGAGGCTGCCACAAAATTCTCTGAAATGCCTTCGAGGTGTTTTCCCTATTGTCTTGGCTATCGGCATTTGTGTTCCTTTTAGTTATGCAAATTTCTGCAGGCTGATTGAATTCCTCCCCTGAATATGGGCTTTTGTTTTCTACCACATGGCTGGGCTGCAAATTTTCCAAACTTGTACGCTCTGCTTCCCTTTAAATATAAGTTCCAGTTTCATATCATTTCTTTGCTCACACATACGAACATAGGTATCAGAAGCAGGCTACTTCTTGAACACTTTACTGCTTAGAAATATATTCTGCCAGATAAGCTAAATCATTGTCAAGTTCAAAATTTCACAGATCCCTAGGGCAGGGGCACAATGCAGCCAGGTGCTTTGCTAATGCATAACAAAACTGACCTTTACTCCAGTTTCCAATAAGTTCCTCATCTCATCCAAGACCTCCTCAACCTGGACTTCATTGTCCATATTATTATCACCATTTTGGTCACAACATTTTAACAAACCCCTAGGAAGATCCAAATTTTCCCTCATCTTCTTGTCTTCTTCTGAGCCCAGCACACTCTTCCAGCTCATGCCCAGTTCCAAAGCCACTTCCACATTTTCAGTTATCTTTATAGCAATGCCTCACTTCTACCAATTTTTTGTATTAGTCCATTCTCACACTACTGTAAAGAACTACCTGAGGCCGGGCGCGGTGGCTCAAGCCTGTAATCCCAGCACTTTGGGAGGCCGAGACGGGCGGATCACGAGGTCAGGAGATCGAGACCATCCTGGCTAACACGGTGAAACCCCGTCTCTACTAAAAAAAATACAAAAAACTAGCCGGGCGAGGTGGCGGGCGCCTGTGGTCCCAGCTACTCGGGAGGCTGAGGCAGGAGAATGGCGTGAACCCAGGAGGCGGAGCTTGCAGTGAGCTGAGATCCGGCCACTGCACTCCAGCCTGGGCGACAGAGCGAGACTCCGTCTCAAAAAAAAAAAAAAAGAAGAACTACCTGAGACTTGGTAATTTATAAAGAAGAGGTTTAATTGGTTCATTGTTCCACAGACTGTACAGAAAGCGTGGCAGCACCTCCTCAGTTTCTGGGGAGGCCTCAGGAAACTTACAATCATGGTGGAAGGCAAAGGGGAAGCTGGCACTTCACATAGCCAGGTGCAGGAGGAAGAGAGAGAGGTGGGAAGTGCCACACACTTTTAAACAACCTAATCTTGTGAGAATCCTATCATGAGAAAAGCACCAAAGGGGGAAATCCACCCTCATGATCCGGTCACCTCCCACCAGGCCCCACCTCCAACCCTGGAGATTACAATTTGATATGAGATTTGGGCAGGGACACAGATCCAAACCATATCAAATGTCATGGTACAAATTCATGTAATCAGTAGTTTATATCTGAGGAATAACTTTTTAAAAAAATTGTAATAGACTATTTTTTTAGAGCAGTTTTAGGTTCATCACAAAATTGAGTAGAAAGTTCCCATATATTTGCCCTCCTACAACACACATGCACACACGACCCCCCATTATCAACATCCCCTACCAAAGTGGTACATTCGTTACAATCCATGAACACACATTGACAAATTATTATCACTCATAGTCCATAGCTTACATTAGGATTCACTCTTTGTGTTGTACATTCTATTGTTTGAATAAGTGTGTAATGACATGTATCCACCATTAAAGTATACAGAGTAGACTCACTGCCCTAAGAATCCTCTGTGGTCTGCCTAGTCATCACTGGGAGGGTCATAAGCCTCTGGCAACCACTGATCTTTTTCCTGTCTCCATAGTTTTACATCTTCCAGAATATCATATAGTTGGAATTATACAGCATGCAGCCTTTCCAGATTGGCTTCTTTCACTTAGTGATATGTATTTAAGTGTCCTCTATGTCTTTTCATGGTTTGATAGCTTATTTCTTTTTACTGTTGAATAATATTCCACTGTCTGGCTCAGCATTTATTTTTGCTTTCTCAGATCAAGAAAGATGTTTAAGGCCAGGCGCGGTGGCTCAAGCCTGTAATCCCAGCACTTTGGGAGGCCGAGACGGGCGGATCACGAGGTCAGGAGATCGAGACCATCCTGGCTAACATGGTGAAACCCCGTCTCTACTAAAAATACAAAAAAACTAGCCGGGCGAGGTGGCGGGCGCCTGTAGTCCCAGCTACTCGGGAGGCTGAGGCAGGAGAATGGCGTAAACCCGGGAGGCGGAGCTTGCAGTGAGCTGAGATCCGGCCACTGCACTCCAGCCTGGGCGACAGAGCGAGACTCCGTCTCAAAAAAAAAAAAAAAAAAAAAAAAAGAAAGATGTTTAAAATACCCAACACTGTCCTAGACACTGAAAATAAAAACAAAAATGGCAGGTCTCCAGGCCTCAAACCACTTTAAATCTAGTCAAAGATTATAAATCAGGGTGGTAAGTATTCTATTATTTATCATATGGGTTCAATTTATATGAGAGAACTGACATTGATAAGGCTTATATAGTAAGTTTATTTCTCTCTCTTTTGAGACAGGGTCTTGCTCTGTTGCTCAGGCTTGAGTGCAGTGACGTGATCTCAGCTCACTGCAACCTCTGCCTCCCAGACTCAAGTGATTCCCCCCATCTAAACCTCCTAAGAAGTTGGGACTACAGGCCTGAACAAACACACCTGGCTTCTTCTTCTTCTTCTTCTTCTTCTTATTATTATTATTATTATCATCATCATCTGTAGAGACGGGATTTTGCCATGTTGCCTAGGCTGGTCTCAAACTTCTGAGCTCAAGTAATCCACCCACCTCAGCCTCCCAAAGTTCTGGGATTACAGGCATGAGCCACTGCACCTGGCTAGTTTGTTTCTCTTTCACTTAAGTATCTGAGCTGACATGGTGGCTCTCCTTTGCAAGTCATTGAGGGCTCCCATCCCTTTTCTACATCCAGCCAACCTAATTTCCCAAACTGTATTATGTCCACCTCTTTCTGTACATCTCTGTAAAATTAGCCTGGGTGTCTTAGTCCATTTTGTGTTGCTATAACATATTATTTGAGATAAGGTAATTGACAAAGAGCAAAGATGTATTTCTTACACTTCTGGAAGCTGGAAAGTCCAAGGTTGAGGGGCCTGTATTTGGTGAGGGTCTTCTTGCTGCATTATCCCATGGTGGCAGAAGGTGGAAGGGTAACAAAACATGTGCCAAAGTGCTCGGGGCGGGGGGGGGGGGTGGGGAGAGAGAGAGAGAGAGAGAGAGATTGAGATTGAACTCATCCTTCATCTTTTTATCAGATTCCCACTCTCACAATAACTAACCCACTCCCACAATAACAGTATTAGTTCTTTCATGAAAACAGAGCCCTTGGGTCCTAATCACCTTTTATAGGTCCTGCCTCTAGACACTATTGCATTGGGGATTAAGTTTCCAACACATGAACTTTGGGGGACACATTCAAACCATAGCACCGAGTTTCTCTTTCTTGTAGGACCTTGGCAAAAGTGGGAAGAAGCATCCAGCACACCGATGTTCTGACATTTTTTTCTAGCTACTTTTTCTAATGCGGTAATTCTTACCTAGGGTCAGCTCTTAAAAGGGACATTAGGAAGAACATGAGGATGTTTTTGGTTGTTGTATTGACTGAGGATTACTATTAGCATTTCATGGGTTATGAGCAAAAATGCTGAACATCCTAAAATGCCCAGGGCATTCTTGAACCACAGAAAATTGTTTTACCCAAATTGCCAATATGACACGTATTTAGAAACACCGTCATAGAGCTATAGGCTCTACATGCATGTGGGCTAACTTTTAAGGCATCATATAGTGACGGTTTCACCAAATGTTGGGCCAAGCATAAGAGTTGCCAGTGTTAGTCTACAATATGCTCATCAGCTGTTGCCTGAATTGCCAGTGCCTCTTGTTATAGGTTTTATTACAGTATCATCTTACTTTTAGGTACAAATTATGTATTAGCATATCAGTCCTGCTGCTGTAGTAGTAAACCCAAAATGATTTAAACAAGACAAATTTATTTCTTTATGTCAAGGCTGACTGCTCTACTTGAAGACATGAGGGGCCTAGTCTTCTGTCTTGTAACTCTGCTATTCTCAATGTACAGCTTCTTTAATAGATTCAGGATAATTGCTCCAACTCCTGGCTTCATATTCAACTTCCAGAGAAGTGATGTTCTCGGGCCATTAACCCAGAATTTTCCCCCATCGCTTCTGCTTACATACCATTGTCCAGACCTAGTAACATGGCCATAACTACCTGTAAGGAAAGCTGGCAGTTTTACCTTAGCACTCTGTGCCTAAATAAAAGTTCCATAACCATAAGAAGGAAAGAACAGATATTGGAGGTGATATGATTTGGCTGTGTCCCCACCCAGATCCCATCTCGAATTGTAGCTCCCATAATTCCCATGTGTTGTGGAAGGACCTGGTGGGAAATAATTGAATTATGGGGACGGTTTCCCCCATGCTGTTCTTGTAGTAGCAAGTAAGTTTCATGAGATCTGTTGGTTTTATAAGGGGTTTCCCTTTTCTCATTTTCTCTCTTTCCTGCCATGTAAGATGTGCCTTTCATCTTCTGCCATAATGAGGCCTCCTCAGCCATGTGGAACTGAGTCCATTAAACCTCTTTTTCTTTATAAATCCTGCCATGTGTGACAACATGAATGAATTTAGAGGACATTATGCCAACTGAAATAAACTAGTCTCAGAGGGACAAATACTTCATGATTCTGCTTATAAGAAGTATCTAAAACAGTCAAATGTGCGGAAGCAGAAAGCACAATGGTGGTTGTCAGGGACTGGAGAGAGATACAAATGGAGAGTTACTATTAATTAATTATTATTATTATTGGGTATAATATTTCAGTTGTGTAAAATGATCATGTTCTAGAGATCTTCTGTACAACATTGTGCCTATAGTTCATAATATTGTATTGTACACTTAAAATTATAACAGCAGAAATCTCACATTAAGTGTTCTTACCACAATTTTTTTTTTTTTTTGGAGACAGGGTCCCACTGTGTTGCCCAGGCTAGAGTGCAGTGATGCGATCTCGGCTCACTGCAGCCTCGATCTCCCAGGCTCAAGGGATCCTCCTGTCCCAGCATGCTGAGGCTGGGACTATGGGCACGTGCCATCATGCCTGGCTAATTTTTTAATTGTTTTGTAGAGACAGGGTCTCTTTGTGTTGCCCAGGCTGGGAGGATCGCATGAACCCAGGAAGCAGAAGTTACAGTAAGCAGAGATCAGGCCATTGCACTCCAGCCTGTGCAACAGAGTGAGACTCTTTCTTAAAATAAATAAATAAATGAATGAATAATAAAGCATTCTTGTACACTCTTCTCACTTTCATTTTGCCCCTTAAATACCGCAGTGTATATTTTCTAAGAACAAGGAACAAACACCTCAACTAACCACAGAATCAATATTGAAATCAGAAAATTAACACTGATATAATCCTCAATTCTTATTCAGTTTTTGCCAGTGTCCCAATGATGGCAGCAGCAGCTGTCTGGAGTGGCCGCTGCAAAGATGCTGGCTGCAATGGGGGAGGTGCAGTCAGAGTTGCACCTTGGTGGGGCAGCAGGAGCCCTACCCCTATCAAGTTGGCAAGACTGGAGGCCTGTGCTCCTGGGTGCAGCTGTAGCCTCCTGGCCACGGCCCTGGACCCAGACATTCCCGTGCTCTCAGGGGCCTGGGAAACCCCTGCCCCTGCAGGCTTGGAAGTGCCTGCTCCCACTGTCTGGCCTCTCCCTGCTCCCGGCATCCACTCTGGTGCAGAGCAAAGTTGTGGCCAAGCCTGGGTACTGTTGCTACCTGGCTGGGTGTGCATGCACTCAGGGCTGTGCTAACATGCCAGCCCCCTGCAACCTCCAGACTTTGGATGCCAATGAGTGCAGGAGGGAAGCCAGAAGGGGAGCTGAGGGCAGTTCAGCACAGGCTTGCAGGCACCCTTTGGAATGAACAGCCTGGGCACTTTGGATGGAATGTTGATGGCAGGAGGCAGACAGGTTATTGGTGGGTCCTCAGTGAAACCCCACTTTCAAGCCAGGGATAGCCTGAAACCTGGGGGGCCAGGCTGCAGGTTCAGGGTGGATTCTGCAGCCCAGAGTGAGAACTTACGGTGCTTTTCCCGGCCTGCCCGTGGCCGCCTATGAGCCAATCAGCATGCACTTCCTCTCTTCAGAACCCATAAAAACCCCAGACTCAGCTAGACTCACACAGACATCAGGACTACCAACTGCCAGAAGGATTTACCCACTTTAGGTCTCCTGGGAGCTGTTCTATTGCTCAATGAAGCTCCTTTCCACCTTGCTCACCCTACAGCTGTCCCCATACCTCGTTATTCCTGGACTTGGGAAAAGAACTCGGGACTCACTGAATAGTGGGACTGAAAGAGCTGTAACACAAACAGGGCTGAAACACACCCCCAGCCCCTACTGCTTGTCACATTGCGGGCAATGAGAAGGAGACAAGGAGAGAAGAGCTGTGGCCCTTCGGGGAGCCCAGACCTAGGGGCTCCCCAAGCCAGAGCTGTGACATCCTCTTTGGGGCTCTGCACTTCCTGGCATCTCCAAGCTTCCGGGTGCTACCACATTCCCCTCGTCCAGATGCAGGTGTCCACAGCAGAAGCTGCGTGCAGTACATCTGGCCCAACCACAGCCTTGCTTGGAGCCGGCACCTGTGCCAGCACTTGCAGCTGCCCACCCCAACACAGCAGCTGGCATGCCTGGCTGTGTGCGGTGGCTGGGCCCTGCGCTTGCTCGCCCACACACCCCTTGCTGCTCCACACCTGGCTCACCCTTGGCAGGTGTGAGACCCAAGTCAGAAGTGTGAACCAATCATAGCCTGCTGGGCTGAGTGGGTGGAACGGGCCCAGGGGGTGCAAGTAATGCAAGTAATACTCAGGCAAAAGGCACTGCCAGCCATAAAGGTTTCCAGCTGGTGAAGTGACACCCCAAGGGTTTTGCGACACCAATAATTCACTTTATTGTAAAAGAAAATCCAAGATGATATGTTACATTCAGTTGGCATGTGTCTTTAACCTTGTTTAATCTAGAACAATTCCTCCATCTTTCTTTGTCTCTTATAGTACTGGTATTTTAAAAAGTGTTCAGGTCAGTTATTATGTAGAATGTATTTCAGTTTAGGTTTGTCTGATATTTCCTCATGGTTAGGTACAGTTTTACATCGTTGGCAGGAACACCACAGAGGTGAGATTGTGTGTTTCTTAGGGCTTTGTATCAGAGAGCCCGCAAAGACTTATTTTTTGAAAAGGCATTATTTATTTATTTTGAAAGGAGGACCAGAAATATGAATCTTTCTGTTGCTCCAGGTAATTATGCATTCAAAAAATATTTGCTTTTTGTTTTAAAAAAGTATTTACAGTGCCTCTTCATCTTTCTCTGTTTCATCCCAGGTAATTGTTACAGAGTTAATTGAATCACTTGGAGAGCTGTCATGCTAATATTCCATTTGCTCAAAAAGTCTCTGAACTAGAGTGAGAATTGTCTTTGCAGTATGTCAACAAATCCACTAAAAATGATTTTCTTTATTAAGAAGAAAAGAGACTTCATTCCAGCAACAATTTGTAAACGGGGAGACACAGCCTTCTGTACAGAACCAAGGTTTCTTATGAGGGAACAAAGAGAGGAGTTGCCTTTTATAGAAAAAAGAGAAAGTTCCCATCCAGGTTCCCAATCTGGTCTGCTATGTAAATAAGGGATGCAAACTTGTTCAGTTCTGATTGGTTGATGCTTATTTAGTTCTGACTGGTCAGTGCAAGTCACAGCCTATTGGTTAACTTCAGAAGACGACATAGGATTTTTCCAGCAGCTGTTGATTCAGTTGAAGTAAAGAGGAACAGATATCTATCAAAGTCCCAAATGTGTGAGCACGTGGGTTTTCTGAGAAAGCAGAGTGTGAATGTGACCTCTCGTCAGCAAACGGCCACTTTGCTGTATTTTGAATTTAGGCCCAGTTACCTATTCAAGATCCATATCAAAGGATTGCCTCTTTCAGAGTTCACAAATAGAAACATTATGAATCGTGATTTTCTTACTCTTCTCAAATATTACGGTGGTTTAGAAGACTATTTTCTTTTTCTTTCTTTTTTTTTTTTTTTTTTGAGACGGAGTCTCGCTCTGTCGCCCAGGCTGGAGTGTAGTGGCCGGATCTCAGCTCACTGCAAGCTCCGCCCCGGGTTCGGGCCATTCTCCTGTCTCAGCCTCCTGAGTAGCTGGGACTACAGGCGCCCGCCACCTCGCCCGGCTAGTTTTTTGTATTTTTTAGTAGAGACAGGGTTTCACCGTGTTAGCCAGGATGGTCTCGATCTCCTGACCTCGTGATCCACCCGTCTTGGCCTCCCAAAGTGCTGGGATTACAGGCTTGAGCCACCGCGCCCGGCCTAGAAGACTATTTTCAAGACAAGTCACCTTTGCTTCCATTTAAAAACATAAAATAGCATATAACTTTTGAGTGGAAAAATATTTTGTTCAAAATATTCAAAATAAATTGAATAATTAAGGCACTGATCTTGACCTCAAGACATAAATCATTCATATTTCAAACATTTTTAAAGATATGGAAATATCAGCATTTTAAGATATCTCTTGGGCTGACTGCTCTGTCAGCTCTAAGCCTTGTGGATTTATTCAGCTCTCCTCTATTAGCCAGTTCACACAGGTTATGTTACAGTTACCAACAACCCTGTTTGTTGTTGTGGCTTACAACAACAAAGCCTTCAAATTCCAGTTAAATGTCTCTCGCAGGTTAACTCGGGTTCTGCTCTGGTTGTCTTCATTTCAGGACCAGCTGCTATTATGGAATCGTAAGTCTTGTGGCATATGGAAAAAAGAAGTGGTAAATCCATTCAGTGGCTCTTAAAATTTTTAGCGAAGTGAAGACATCACTTCCACTCACATTCCATCAGACAGGAAGTTATATTGCTGAGCTCAACAATAATGGAACAGGAAAATATACTACTCCTGCAGAGAGAAGAAAATATTTTTTAACAATAATACAGTTTACTCCAAATTGCCTCTACCCACAGCAACTTCCGAGTTTCAGTATATTGGGCATTGTTGCTAGTTCTGTAACTTCCAAGTCTCATTCTTGCTCTTTCAGAACTTGTGAGCTGCCCAATAACTATAAATTTATTTTTTGTCTAAATTGGTCAGAGTTTGTTTCTGTTGCTTGCAACTCAGAACCCTGTCTGATACAGAAAGTTAGGCCTGGGCCAGGTGCAGTGACTATACCTGTAAACCCAGCCTTTCTCAGGCCAAGGAAAGAGGAGCACTTGAGCACAGGATTTCAAGATCAGCCTGGGCAACATAGCAAGACTCTTGTCTCTAAAAAAATAAAATAAAATAAAATAAAAAAGAGAGAGAAAGAGGCCGGGTGCGGTGGTTGATGCCTGTAATCCCAGCACTTTGGGAGGCTGAGAAGGGCAGATCAGGAGGTCAGGAGATAGAGACCATCCTGTCTAACACAGTGAAACCCTGTCTCTACTAAAAATACCAAAAACAAGATTAGCCGGGTATGGTGGCGGGTGCCTGTAGTCCCAGCTACTCGGGAGGCTGAGGCAGGAGAATGGCGTCAACCCAGAAGGCGGAGCTTGCAGTGAGCCGAGATCAAGCCGCTGTACTCCAGCCTGGGCAACAGAGCAAGACTCCATCTCAAACAAACAAACAAACAAACAAAACCCAAAAAAACAATACAGGTGCACGCCATTATGCCCAGCTAATTTTTGCATTTTTAGTAGAGACGGGGTTTCGCCATATGGGCTAGGCTGGTCTTGAACTCCTCACCTCAAGTGATCCACCCGCCTCGGCCTCCCAAAGTGCTAGGATTACAGGTGTGAGCCACCGCACCTGGCCCAAACTTAACCTCTTAAATATGAAAATCTTGTCAGCCCAACAGAGCTTGCAAGTTGCAATGCCGTCTTACATTGAAACAACTTTATTTCAGAGGTGATTTGATGGTGTGATTATGCAAGGGAAAATTTATAGATCTGCAGGCATGGTTCAGTATTTGGTGATCACTGAGAGCACTGACACATTAGTAGAAATCACTTTATTTATTTATTTATTTTTTATTATTATTATACTTTAAGTTCTAGGGTGAAATCACTTTAATATTTGCCCCAATATTTCTCAGTTAATTCTTCCTGGATAGATATCTGAAATCAGTAATAATTCTGTATTATTCAGATTTTATATTGTGGGCAAGAGATGGCACTATATACTTTGAAGTGGAGGTACAGCATCTATTAATTTCCATAGATGCAGATATTTCAGACAGGAAAATTAAAATCTCTTTGAGACTTCTAATTTCTCCATATGATCAGAATAATGAGCTTTCTACAATGGGACAGGGTACCAATGGGTCAGCACAGAATTATCGGTATATAATACACTAGAATGCTATTAGGATTCATCACATAGATTTGAACATATCCTAAGTAAAATCGTAGCTTCTCTCATATAACTTTATATGCTAAAATCCTATTGTAAGTTATTTGGAGAAATGGTTGATTCTAGGGCTAGGCCTAGGCTAAATACAAGATAAACCTAGAACATCTCAGAACGCCAAAAAGCAAGGAATTGCTAAAAAGAAGAGAAAGAAAGTGGGGTATGTGAAAGGACACAGGAGTCAACTCGAGGGACCTCCTGATCGCCAAAGCTGAAACAATTTGAACAACAAAATAACACAGTATTGGGTTACAACCCAAGTATAAAATAAATATTTATTAATCCACAGTGATATAAATAAATGTTTGAATAAAGAAATCATTTGGGGAGAAGGGGCAAATCTTCCTTACAGAATATTTCCAAGCATTACGTATCCATACTCTTCCTCCAGCTGGAGGTAGGGAGAGCTTATTCCCCATCCTCCACCTCTGAGTGTGGGCTAGACTTACTGATTCAATTCCAAAGAATAGAGCATAAAAAAGGAAAAAAAAATAGTAACTTTAGAGCAGAGAAACCTGGCAAACACTATTTTAACCAGGCGGTCAAGTTTGGTATCATAGGTGATAAGTCATGTTAGTATCATAAATCCCCTGATATGATGTAATGAAAAGAAACCAGGACTCTGGAGAAATGATGGATTCAGAGTCTAGGGCAGGAAACGAAAAGAACATACTGTGAAATCGATTATCGTGGAAGAAATCCGACTGTCCGAAGGTGGGATAATTTGAACACCAGTGATATGGTTTGGCTGTGTCCCCACCCAAATCTCATCTTGAATTGTAGCTCCCATAATCCCCTCCTGTCATGGGAGGGACCTGGTGGGAGGTAACGAATCATTGGGGCGGTTTTTTCCCATGCTGTTCTCAAAATAGTGACTAAGTCTCAGGAGATCTGATGGTTTTTTAAAGGGTAGTTCCCCTATACAAGCTCTCTTCCCTGCTGCCATGTAAGATATCCCTTTGCTCTTCCGTCATGTTCTTCCATGATTGTGAGGCCTCCCCAGGCATGTGGAACTGTGAGTTCATTAAACTTGTTTCCTTTATAAGTTATCCAGTCTTGGGTATGTCCTTATTAGCAGCATGAGAATGGACTAATATAGCCAGTAGGGATAACAACTTCAATAAATTGAAATATATCAAATATATTTAAATCTGGAATTCATAATAACTGACTATATATTTGATATTAAGGAAGTATTATTAACATGTATTATTATGAGAATGATGATTATGAGAATAATGAATGAGAATAGTGACTCTTTAAAAAGAGTCACTAGTTTCAATATTCAGGAATTTTGAAATATTTATGAATAAAATATGATATCTGGAATTTAATTTACAATGATACAGGAAAGAAGGAAAGTCAGTAGAGGGTAACTTATGCCACTGGCCGTAAGTTGGTTGATGAATACATAAAGTTGATTATATGAGTCTGTCTGCTTATATGTATGTTTAAATTTTCCATAATGATAATAAAATTTTCCAAGTCCTAATGAATTAATGGATCAAGGAAATGAGTTTTCAATGTTGAGAGACAGAGAGACAGTGTTTCTTCTGTAAAATACACAACATTGCCTATTAAGTGATTTTGTCATAATAACCAAAACAAAATCAAACAAAAAACAAATACAAATGAAAACCAAAAAAATTCTACCTTCAATCCTATCAGGCTTCTAGCTCTTTACTTTCTAATTCTATAGCCACTAGCTATCTGTGGCTATTTAAATGTAAATAAATGAATTACATGGAATAAAATTAAAAATTCAGTTCCTGAGCTTCACGGGTAACATTTCCATGGCCACATAGAGAGTGTATTGGATAGTGGATAAAACGTGTCCATCGTAGCAGAATGTTCTATTGGACAGGGCTTAGACATTTTCCAGGACATATAAGAACAATAGGATGTATTAAATGATACCACCAGGAGGTAATTACCGAAATCTTAACCATAAGAAACACTATATGATAAACAAGCCAGTTTCTAAAATTCTTTTTAATGTAAAACAAAAGATATGATGGGGGAATCAATAGGTTAAAAGAAAATTAAGAGGGGCTGGGCATGGTGGCTCATGCTTGTAATCCCAGCACTTTGGGAGGCAGGGGCTAGTGGATCACATAAGTTCAGGAGTTTAAGATCAGCCTGGCCAATATGGTGAAACCCCATCTCTGCTAAAAACACAGAAATTTGCTGGGCATGGTGGCGCATGTCTGTAATCCCAGCTACTACGCAGGCTGAGTCACAAGAATCGCTTGAACCTGGGAGGCGTTGGTTGCAGTGGGCCAAGATCATGCCATTGCACTTCAGCCTGGGCAACAGAGCACAGACACTGTTTCAAAAAGAAATAAAAATAAAATAAAGTGGAAAGTCAGCAATTTTAAAAAAAGAGAGAGAATTGGCCGGGCGCGGTGGCTCAAGCCTGTAATCCCAGCACTTTGGGAGGCTGAGACGGGTGGATCACGAGGTCAGGAGATCGAGACCATCCTGGCGAACACCGTGAAACCCCGTCTCTACTAAAAAATACAAAAAACTAGCCGGGCGAGGTGGCGGGCGCCTGTAGTCCCAGCTACTCCGGAGGCTGAGGCAGGAGAATGGCGTAAACCTGGGAGGCGGAGCTTGCAGTGAGCTGAGATCCGGCCACTGCACTCCAGCCCAGGCTACAGAGCGAGACTCCGTCTCAAAAAAAAAAAAAAAAAAAAAAAAGAGAGAATTAAGAGATATATCCACCTATTGCAATGCATGGAATTTAAATTCTGATTCAAGTATACTGTAAAAAAAATTGTATAGCAATTAGAGAAATGTGAACACGAGCTGGAAATTTATGATATTAAGTTGTATTTTTAGGAAAAACTAATAATAACTTGTATTTTTAGGAATGACAATTATACTAAAGTTTTAAAATCATTACAGCTGAAATGAAGGATATGAGGAATACGACTTGCTTAAAAATAATTGGGGAGAGGTGAACGTGGTTGGAGGTGTAGGTGAAAGATTAGTCATTTATCAATAATCGTTAGAGTTGGGTAATGAGCTCGTCATACTATTGTCTTTTGTGTGTGTGTGTGAAAAATTTCCATAATAAATATTTTTAAATCCTAAGAATTTACCATGTATTATGCAAAATTAAAAGACATTAACCTTTTTAGTTTACAAATGTATTTGTTCATATTCCAATATGGGAAATGAAGATCTATCATAGAGGAATTTTTATGGTGCAGCTGGGCTAAATCATACACACTGCCATAATTAAAGTGTATTTTGAGCCAGACGATATACTTTTTCTATTTTGAATAGTGATACATAAACTGGTTAGCAGCTTGCTGCATAATTACACTGGCAGTGAAAGATGCTTCTTTGACTCTAACAAATTTCCAAAAGTAGCTTTGCAGTCAACTCATTGGGAAATATTAATTTGACTAAAATCTTACATTTAAAAAAAAAATTGAGTGAAAGGTAGGACAGAGGAATGTGTTGAGATGAACATAATACATACTCTATACATGAAAAAAAGCGCCTTAGCCATGGTGTACAGTTGAAGGCAGGAATTGTTGCTTGACTATGTGTGAAACATAACGCTGCAAAATAATAAAATAAAGTGGTCATCTTTAAAAAATATCTTCTTACACATTTTATGCCCATTGTTAAAAGTTCAAACAATATCATTTAATAAATAAATAAGTGATTTCCTTCAACCTCAGTTTAAGTGGTCCCACAGCTAGTGGTCAGCAAAAAAATATTTTGCTAGGTCTCCACAATTTTGTAATTACTACTCTGAGATTCCATCAAAAAATGGAAAGACCTGGAAATACTGGGCCTACATTCTCCAGTTCCAGCAATTGGCTACAGCTGACTAGTAACTGCTCCTTTAAGATGGGGTTTGAATTCTATCCACATACATGCGTGTGTGCACACACAGACATACATGCAATAAATGCCTTCCCACTTAGAGAAGCCAGCATCTTTCAGTGTCTTTTTCCAATAGGCATTTGAATTTGGAACCCCTCTTCTATTCAATATAATGAGGTGAGCTATATACTTCACCTTAATTCTGCCGTATATTAATGTTATAATTAATACATACGATTTTGATAGAAATAATCTTTGTCTATTTTATTCATTCCTTTTTTCTTTTATTGGTAAAATTTGTATTTCTGATTGAATGGCTCCTTATATACTAATAGCTTTATATTACCCTTAGTAATTCTCTGTTCTCTACTATGAGAAATATTGAAGTTTGCTAATAACCTCTTCTTGCTTCCTATTCTTCTACTCGCCAAGCATCTGATTTGAAGTAATATCCTTGTATTTCCATGTCATAACTGTAAGGCAGTCAGCTAGCTTACTCTCCTGTTTTTTTAAATTTTTTATTTTTATTTAGTTTTTCTTTTTTTTTTTTCTTTTTTTTGAGACAGAGTCTCGCTCTGTCATCCTAGCTGGAGTGCAGTGACGTTATCTCGGCTCACTGCAACCTCTGCCTCCTGGGTTCAAGCGATTCTCCTGCCTCAACCTCCTGAGTAGCTGGGATTACAGGCACCTGCCACCATGCCCAGCTGATTTTTGTATTTTCAGTAGAGAAAATTCTATTTTTGGTCTCGAATCCCTGACCTCAGATGATCCACCTGCCTTAGACTCCCAAAGTGTTGGCATTACAGATGTGAGCCACTGCGACTGATGTCTACTTTTTATATGTCCTTCCCATTTCCCCATTTCCCACTCCTCCTTCTTATTTTTGTCTTTTTGTTTGTATTTTAGAGACATAGTCCCACAGTATCTATGCACAGGTGAAATCCTGGCACACTACAGTGTGAAACTCCTGGGCTCATGTGATCCTCCTGCACCAGCCTCCTTTGCAGCTGGGACTACAGACACGTGCCACTGTGCCTCAGCTCCTAATTTTGAAAGTTGGACTCCCTTCATTATCAGAGCATATGGCAAATTGCATAACATACTCTCCTTTATATCTATTGTTCATAGTCCGAGTTCCACAGGTCAATGGATATTTTGGCTCGCTACCATCCCCGATGTTGATGTTTCTCTAGTCATTTTGGTTGCTAGAAGCTCATTCTCCAGGAGATCCTACGGAAAGGGATATGGAAACAATATTCCTTAAGTTCCTGAATGCTCATAACTGTCTATGATCCTTGACAGTTTGCATGGACATAAAACCCTTTGGTCAGATTTTCTTTCCTTAAGTATGCTAAATATGTTGCTCTATTATCTTCAAGCATAAAAGGTTGCTGTTAAAAGATCTGATAACAATTTATCATTTCCTTTATATGTCATTTGGGCTTTGTCTGGATATAAATAAAATATTTTAAAATCTTTCTTTTATGGGAACAATTGACACTGGGGATTCCAAAAGGAGGGAGGGAAGGAGGGAGAGCAGTAAGCGAAGGCTAAAAGCTTCCTATTGGTTACTGTGTTCACTGTCTGGCAGATGGGAACAATAGAAGCCCAAATCTCAGCATCATGTTATTTACCCTTGTAACAAACCTGTACAGGTACTCCATGCATCTAAAATAAGATACAAATTTAAAAATCAAATCTTTCTTTAAAATGCAGTGGTTTTACTAGAATATATTTTAGTGTTGGCCATTTTGAGTCAATTTCTCTAGGTACATGATGTGCTTTGCAATAGGTATTTTCTTTCTTTTTTCTTTTTTTAGTGAGACAGGGGCTTGTTCTGTTGCCCGGGCTGGAGTGCAGTGGTGTGATCATAGCTTACTGTAACCTCAAACCCCTAGGCTCAAAGGATCTTCCTGCCTCACCCTCCAGAGTAGCTAGTAGTACAGATGGCCACCACCCCCCAGCTATTTTTTTTTTTTTTTGTAGAGAGGGGTGGTCCCGTGGTGCTGTCCAGACTGGTCTTGCACTCCTATCCTCAAATGATCCTCCTGCCTCAGACTACCAAGGTGCTGGGATTACAGACATGAGCCACTGTGCCCAGCCACAAAATGTATTTTTCAAGTATCTTTTCATTTTAGGAAAATTTTCTTGAATCATAGGTTTCTAGTATTTGTTCTATTCCAGTTCCTTTGGTTTTCTTTAATACTTCTAGTATTTATATGTAGATTCTTTTGTTTATCTTCTGTATCCAACATTTTCTCTCAAATCCTTTCCACTTCTTTCTTTTCATTAATATTTTCCTCGTTCTTTTAATCTTCTGTTTCTTTTGCTTGTTATTTAAGAGATGAGGCCTCACTGTTAATTTTCTATTTTTATTGAGACTTTTTTTTTTTGTCGAGACAGGGTCTCACTGTGTCACCCAGGCTGGAAGTGCAGTGGTGCGATCACGGCTCACCGCAGCCTCAATCTTCTGGGTTCAGGTGATCCTCCCATCTCAGCCTCCCAAGTAGCTGGGACTACAGGCGCATGCCACCACACCTGGCTACTTTTTGTATCTTTTGTAGAGACGAGGTTCGGCCATGTTGTCCAGACCGGTCTTGAACTCCTGGGCTCTAGCAATCCTCTCGCCTCAGCCTCCCAAAGTGCTAGGATTACAGGTGTGAGCCACTGTGCCTGGCCTATTTGTTGTTTTTATTTGCTCTTGTGTACCTAGTTTATGCTTCCTTAAAATTTTTAAACCTTATGTCCTGAGTTTTCTCAGTTTTCCCTACACAAGCTTTGTGTTTTAATAAACAAAGTAAATATACATATGAGGAAGACTTCTAGGACCAAATAGGTAATAGTGAAGTTACTACTGCTAAAATGAATGTTTGCCATGCACATTAAATCAAAAGAGCAGAGACTTCGAGGCACCTAAAACTCTCTAAACTCGGTACCTGGAGGTAGAAAACCATTTTCTGTTTTCTTTTACCTTGTGCTGCAAAACCAAGTGAGAACCGTGTTACTCCTGGAATTAGAGGTATGTTCCTGGTTGTTTAATTGAATCTTTCTAAGTTAACATTTAGAACAGAGACAATAGCTATAGAAGAGTTATTTCATTTACAAATATAGAACAATATCACAACATTAAAGAGGAGGTTACATGGAAATTCTTGTTACTTTCAAATATCAGACACTTTCATATTATAGTACTACAGCAGTGGAATGAACTCTATGTCACAAAGGCTTCATTCAAAAACTTTCTGTTGGTGTTTACACCAAACAAGTCTCACCGTCCTTCTGGCATCATTCCGGAGCTATGAAATCCACTTGGCTTTTTAGATTATCGGAAACATTTACTTCGTGGTTTCCATCAGATTCAATACTGCCAGCTATTCACTCAGACAGACATTCTTTTTGCTGTCAGCCACTTGGGAAAGTGGAGGGATTTAAGCCCTTGGGAGGCTACAGCAGGGAGTTAAGGGCAGACTTCCATTGTCTTTGCTTCTCTCCCGAAAGATGACTGGAGCTCTACAACAAGGGGCTGAGTAGACAATGAAGTAGGCCTACTCCATATCCTAGTTAGCCTGGGCCCCTATAACGAAAATACCATGCACTGCGTGGCTTAAACAACAATTTATTTCTCATATTTCTGGTGGCTGGAAGTCCAAGATCAAAGTGCCAACAGATCTAGTGTCTGGTGGGAGTTTGCTTCCTGGCTTGAAGACAGCTGTCTTCTCCTGGGATCCTCAAATGGCCAAGAAAGAGAGAGAGAGGAAGCAAGCTCTACTGTGTCTCTTCTTATAAGGGCACTAATCCCATCATGAGGTCCCCACCCTCATGATTTAGTTATCTCCTCAAGACCTGCCTCCAAATATACTCACATTGGGAATTAGGACTTTAACTTATGAATTTGGGAGACACAAACATTGAATCCACAGCACCTCACCTCTTATGACTTATTTTCAGTTTGCTCCTTTAAAGGTTGGTGAGTGCCTTTATGGTAGGGTATGTACATGGTAAGGAAGATCTCAGAATTGCAATGAGTTACAAGAAATGTTTTCAAGGTCGAATGATGAAACATTGTCCAGGTAAGGAGGCAGAGTTGTCTGAGGTCATGGAGTCCCAGGGAGCTATCAGTATGTATCCTACCTCGTGGGGCAATGTGAAGAAAACAAAGGAGAGAACAAGTATTGAAATTTGTGCCCTGCAGGGACAAGAAAAGGTGCTAGGTGATGATGAGTTAATCTGACTCAGTTCTGAGGTCCAGCATAGGAACCATCCCTGGGCAACCCCTTTACCTGCCACTGTACATTCTGTGGAGGCTGGCAGCTGCTTCAAGGAGCTCTTCTCTGGAGCATCCTTTCAGGACACAAGAGATTATTTCATAAGCCTTTTTCATTCCTCTTAGTCCTCTCAGTCTACCATCCCTCCTTTATTTCCCTCAGATGGCTTCATTTTTCATTTCACAAAGAAAACAGAAGCCACCTCATGAAAATTTCTCAAGGTTTGGACACCACACTTATGAAATTACCTGTATCCATACTGAGTTCCTCCTTTTTGACTTTCTGATGGAAGAGATACCCTACCTCTGGTCTATAGATAATTCCTTTACCTGGTTTCTGGAGTGAATGCCTTCTTGCCTTCTCAAGGAATCCACTCATTTATTTAATATTACTTAGTAAGCCTCTCCTTTTCATACGGACCATGCTCCATTGAGTGACTAATCCCTTTCTCTTTTGTAGATTCAACCGATCTCTCTTCACTGGTTCCTTAGCACTTAACCATGCCTAATGCTTCCTCTCAGTTAAAAACCAACAAAACCAAAACACACAAAAAATTCCACCTTCCACCCATAACCCGTCTTCAGCTGTTGGCTTATCTTTCTTTTTTTCTGTAAAGCCAAGCATCTCTAAAACTTTTTGTATACTTAGTATTTTCATGTCACCATCTCTCAGTCATTCTACAGCCCACAGTAGTCTATCTTTTGCTTCCATTGTTCTCACTAACTTTGGTCACCAACAACCTACCTATGACTAAACTGAATGGAACCATTTTGGTCCTCATCTTACTTGATCTGGATGCAGCATTTTAAAATGTGGACCACTTCTTTTTTTCACGTGGTTTTGGTGACACCACATTACTCCTACGTTTCTGGTTCATCTAGCTCAGTTTTTTTGGCAAGCTGCATTTTTGTCTGTGTTTCTCTTAAATATTGGTGTTCCTTGGGGTTTCCTATGCATTATTTCCTTCATTGTTAGCACTCTTTATGGTTGATGCCATCAGTTCTTAGCACTGTAATTATCACATAAAGGACATGCTTGCTATTGTATTTAGAAATGAAGTTGTTGGAATTGCAAAGATTATCTTGTTTAAATAGGTCTACAGGGACAAAGCCAAAGCAAAATATACTATGAACTCTGATTAATAATGTATTTCATACCAATTAAATATTAGTGGAGTGAAGGAACAAAGTTATTAAGTTTATAGTTAGTGTTTTTGTCATCACAATGCTGGATATACATTACAATTTAGATGGGTAAAGTCCATTCCTACAGCAAAGATTCTAACAGACACAATTTTATGTAACATTGATGTCCTGCATAAATGCATAATCATAACAAACATGAAAAAC
Source organism: Macaca thibetana thibetana (assembly GCF_024542745.1). NCBI lineage: Eukaryota > Metazoa > Chordata > Mammalia > Primates > Cercopithecidae > Macaca > Macaca thibetana. The sequence goes on along the minus strand of NC_065594.1, from coordinate 55,401,325 downwards.
AAACTTCACGGCCGGGCGCGGTGGCTCAAGCCTGTAATCCCAGCACTTTGGGAGGCCGAGACGGGCGGATCACGAGGTCAGTAGATCGAGACCATCCTGGCTAACACGGTGAAACCCCGTCTCTACTAAAAAATACAAAAAACTAGCCGGGCGAGGTGGCGGGCGCCTGTAGTCCCAGCTACTCGGGAGGCTGAGGCAGGAGAATGGTCTAAACCCGGGAGGCGGAGCTTGCAGTGAGCTGAGATCCGGCCACTGCACCCCAGCCTGGGCGACAGAGCAAGACTCTGTCTCAAAAAAAAAAAAAATAAATAAAAAAAGAAAAACAAACTTCACATTATCTTTTGATTCTCATGCCTCAGCCTCCCGAGTAGCTGGGATTACAGGCGCCCATCACCACACCCGGCTAATTTTTGTATTTTTAGAAGAGACGAGATTTAGCCATGTTGGCCAGGCTGGTCTCAAACTCCTGACCTCAAGTGATTCGCCCGCCTCGGCCTCCCAAAGTGCTGGGATTACAGGCATGAGCCACTGCGCCTGGCCCAGTATTTCATATTTAAATTAATAAGACACAGAACTGGTATGTATAAATTGAACATAGCCTTCTCCCCATCTAGTTACCACTAAGTATTCTTCATGCATTTATGGTATCTGATTTACAAATACTGTTAAATCCCCTTTACCTTAAAACCTATACTAATTATTCTCCATTTGCTCATCCAGATACCTTCTCTGCCCTTTTCTCCCTTGCCTTATGCCCTGGGACAGTGTCCTCTGAGGACTGTATGTTGGAGGAATACCAGGAGGAGATGGAAAACAGGAGCACAGGGTCAGGGCATGCCTCCTCTGTCCCCTTCCTGTTCAGTGCTGTATCACCGGCATTAGCTGTGACCTTTCCCAACTACAGGTTCTGTGGGGCAGTGACTCCCACGGGCTTCCAACAACATTTCCCACTCTTGGCTTTTTAGTCCTAGGGCCAATCATGGTTTCCCACTGTTGTAAGTCTCCCAGCACCTCAATATTCCCTGTTTGTCTCATCGGTTCTGCCCATACCTTTGTTAAGAGTTCTTTCATTAAAGTCTTAATTTTAACTCACTTAGGGTAAATTTTTTTATTTCTGAGAACCTGACTGATATGACAATTTTGAAAACTAGCCCAGTGCTTTGCATTCTCAAAAGCACTTGTGCCAACAATTTTCTGCTTCTTACTCTTAAGGATTCTCATTAAATAACACCATGGTATGGTGGGGCGGGGCGGTCCCAAGATTTCACCTATATTTCAACCAAGGCTGAAAGTTCAGAATTTTAATTTTGTATTTTCACTGTGTGCTAAAAGCTCTCAGTTTGTATCTCTAGCCCAGATCTGTCTCCTAAATTTCAGAACTACATGTTCAACTCCTCTGATTTCTTTGCTCTGATATTCCACAGATACTAAAAATTCCAAATGCAATGCCTAATTCTTCTATGCCTTTTAAGCAACTTTCTCAGCCTGCTCCCTGTCTGTATAAAGTTACGAGCTTAGAAATGTCTTTTGTAAAAAAATTTTTAGAGACAGGATCTTGCTCTGTTGCCCAAGCTGAGTGCAGTCACATGATCATGACTCACCGCAGCCTCAAATTCCTGGGCTCCAGCAATCCTCCTGTCTCAGCCTCCAAAGTAGGTTGTACTGCAGGCAGGTGCCATTATGCCTGGATAAATTTTTTATTTTTGTACAGATGGCGGTCTCACTGTGTTGCCCAGACTGGTATACTCCTGGCCTCAAGCGATCCTCCCACCTTGGCCTCCAAAGTGCTAGAATTACAAGTGCGAGTCACCTTGTCTCGCCCAGAAATCTCTTTACAATCTGAATATTCATGGTTTCTGTTAGTCCCGGGTGGCGATACTTTTGCTGACTCAATTCCTTTAAGAATTTGGGGGGGCTTTATGTATATCAGACTAGAGTTCACTCCATGCTGCAGAAGCCAAACCCACAATTAGTTTCAAGACAGGTTTTTCTTCTTTAGGTTTACTTACTGCTAGTTTGAGATTAGGCTTCCATGCGACTATGTCTTTAAGCTTTCAGGAAGTCATTTGGTTCAGCAATGGAAGCACCAACTTAATTCTCTAGAAACTTTAAAATGTGTCTTACAGTCATACTTTGATTTGATCTTCATCCTTAAACTATTTTTAAATTTTTGAGTATCTTTTATTTGCTTGAGAAGTTGGAAATAAGATATAGTTTATATTCCAGACAGAGAAATTTTAAACCTTTATAATTCTCTGAATTCAACTTTCAAATTGGCCAGGTGTTTAACGAGTCCATCTCTTTCTTAAAAAAAAAAAAAAATGCCTTACTATACACAGCTGGTATAAATCAGCTGACACTCTCAATCTTCTGCTTGGAAATATTCTTACTCAAATCCAAAAGTTCATCAAGTTATTGAGTGAACTATTTTTCCAGTTCCTGCAGGTGATTCTCATACCACTCCACGACATGGGGTTTTTCAGCTTTTATAGCAGCGTCTTCATGACTTTTTCCAGTCTCCTGTAATAGTTTTCTTGCTCTTTTTTTCCAGCCTCCACTAACAGTTTCCTTTCCATCTGCCACATAATCTTGGAATCAATGTCACATATTTTAGAGTGTTGTTATGGCACCATCCCAGTTCTATACACTGTAGAATGTTGGAGCTGCCTTTCACTTGTCTGTGTCTCTTACTGGACAAACTCTGTAAGAATGGCAAAGATGTTTCCAGTCCCTGGACCATAGTAGGTATTCAGTAAATATTACTTAATAAATAAATAAATAAATGCGGTGATTCATCATTCCTAGAGACCTTTTAAAGGTGTCATTGCTTAGTTTGATCTAATCTCTATTGCCTTAATAATGAGTTCTCTAGTTCAGCTAGTCTCTTCTTAACTATTCTCTTTAGTATTGTACCTATTAGAGTACAACCTGTACACACATGAATAGTGGCTCTTATTTGAAGCAAAATCTACCCATTTACAAAATGTGATTCCTAAAAAAGATTCTTAATGTCTGTATGACTCAGTCTTCTCATCTGTAAAATAAGGATAATAGTAGTACCTACACGATTGTTGTCAGGATGTTTGGTACAGAGTAAAAACTCAACAAATGGTGACTATTACTATCTTTTCATTTTTGCATCCTTACAGAACAAACTTGTAACATAAACTGCTTCTAAAAAAATGAGAAAGAAGTGGAAAGGAGACTTACATTTTTTGCTGTACATATTTTTTGTAACTTTTGAATAGTGTACCATCTGCAATGACTGAGCTGGGTGGATCACTTGAGGTCAGGAGTTCGAGACCAGCCTGGCCAAAATGGCGAAACACCATCCCTACTAAAAGTACAAAAATTAGCTGGGCATGGTGGTGAGCACCTGTAATCCCAGGTACTCGGGAGGCTGAGGCAGGAGAATCCTTTGAAACTGGGAAGCGGAGATTGTAGTGAGCCGAGATTGGGCCACTGCACTCCAGCCTGGGTGACAGAGGGAGACTCCGTCTCAAACAAACAAAGAAACAAAAAAACACACACAAAAAAACAAAACAAAAAGACAAGAAAGAAAAAGAAAACAATGCCTGATTCAAAAAGTACTACATGTAGGCTGGGCGCGGTGCCTCATGCCTGTAATCCCAGCACTTTGGGAGGCTGAGGTGGGTGGATCACAAGGTCAGGAGTTCAAGATCATCCTGGCTAACATGGTGAAACCCCATCTCTACTAAAAATACAAAAAAATTAGCCGGATGTGGTGGCAGGCGCCTGTAGTCCCAGCTACTCAGGAGGCTGAGGCAGGAGAATGGTGTGAACCCGGGAGGGAGAGCTTGCAGTGAGCCAAGATCACACCAGTACACTCCAGCCTGGGCGACAGAGACTCAGTCTCTCAAAAAAAAAAAAAAAAAAAAAGTACTACATGTACGCATGTTCATTTTAATTTCCATTATTAATAGCTTGAATGACATATTTTAAAAACAGCAATAAAGACTTGGAATAATTCATCCATGACAAATTTAAGATAGATTTATTTTTATGTTTTTTTTTTAGAGCCCATTAGAAATAGCAATTAAACAAGAAGTATTCTTATGGGGGGAAGATTTTACTGTGGCATTAACACTGCTTTTAGTTATAAAGGTTTTTATTAGGTTAAAGAGAAAACAGTCAATAATATCAATATAAGTCCACATAATTCTGAACAGTATAAATGTGAGGTTTCATTCAATGGCAAAGTGTATAGTGAGGGAAATGTTTAATCACTCCACATTAGTACCCTCATACAAATAAACAGTATTTCACAACTTGTGGTTTATCTCACATGCTTGGCTGGCGTGGAACTCTAGCCTGAAAGCATGCAATAAATAAATGTTTGTTTTAACTTTATGTTTCCCTTCACACCTCAAGCAGGTTTTGTGACAATACAGTTTTCAGATCGCTCGAGACCTTAAATGTCAACCACACAGATTCCTGAATTATGCAGTAAGATAAGATGGGTATTGGTAAAATCACACCAGCCTATAGTGGGAAAAAATAATCACTTCCTCTGTAGAAATGTTTAACTTCTGAAACTAACTGATTCTGTTATTTGACGTTCAAGAGAGCTTTAAAAGAATTCATTGGCCAGGCACTTATTAATCATCCTCTCTGTGCCAAGCATTGTGTATTTGATTAGCAATCAGTCCTGTATTCCACTCATTCTCTGCAATGTTCCTTTTTTTTTTTCTTTTTTTTTCTTTTGAGATGGTCTGGCTCTGTCACCCAGTCTGGAGTGCAGTGGCATGATCTTGGGCTCACTGCAACCTCTGCCTCCTGGGCTCAAGCCATCCTCCCAACTCAGTCTCCCAAGTAGCTGGGACTGCAGGCACACACCACCACACCCAGCTAATTTGTGTATTTTTGAACAGAGACAGGGTTTCACTTTGTTGCCCAGGTTGGTCTGTAACTCCTGAGCTCAAGCCGTCTGCCCATCTCAGCCTCCCAATGTGCTGGGAATACAGGCGTGAGCCACTACGCCCAACCAATGTTACTCTCTTTATCCACTTAATTTGTACTTCAATTTCCTCATATTAAAAAAATGGCACTTTTAGATTTTTAGATTTCTTGCCATGCATTTGTCTGTCAGGAACAGTAGTAAGTAGCACCCGTTTGGGGTCTAGGCTGAATTAAATGAATAATTACCTAATTTTTTGTCAAGACGTCTTTGTTTTTTGTTGTTGTTTTTTTTTGAGACGGAGTCTCGTGCTGTCGCCCAGGCTGCAGTGCAGTGGCACAACCTCGGCTCACTGCAACCTCTGCCTCCCGGGTTCAAGCAATTCTCCTGCCTCAGTCTCCCGAGTAGCTGGGACTACAGGTGCGTGCTACCACACCTTATTATTATTATTATTATTTTAGTAGAGATGGGGTTTCATCATGTTAGCTAGGATGGTCTCGATTTCCTGACCTTGTGATCCACCTGCCTCGGCCTCCCAAAGTGCTGGGATTACAGGCGCGAGCCACCGCACCTGGCCTTAAGACATCTTAATGTCAAAAGACAAGATGTGGTTAATTTCTCTGAATATTCCATGAGTGCTTGGAGAAAAAGAAATCTGTATTCTTTTTTGTGTCCACAAAAAATAACGATAAACTGGGAAAAATATGTGAAACATATGTTGGACAAAATGCTGCTATCTTTAATACAGGTAGTTTCTATCATTTGACCCCTGTTTTAAAAGTAGGCAAAAGAGGAGCATCAAATCCTTCAAGAAGAAATCTAGATGATCAGTAAACATGAAAAGATTATTGACAATTTGCTGTTTTTTTCTACTCTTTTCCCATTCTCTATTTTCCTGATTTTTGGAGTTCTCTTTATTACTTCTTTTCTTTTCTTCTTCTTTTATGTAGCAAGCGCAAGCAGTCTTTCTTCTTTTTTTAAAGAAAATGACAGATAAAACTGTAATATATGTATCATGTTCAACATGGTGTTTTGAAATATACATACATTGTGGAATGTATTGAGCTAATTCATATACACATTACCTGACATAGTTATTATTTTGTGGTGAGAACATTTAAAATCTACTCTTAGCATTTTTCAAGAATACAATATATTATTATAACTATAATCAATATATTGTACAATAGATTTCTTGAATTTATTTCTCCCATCTAACTACAATTTTGTTACTTTTGACCAATATCTCCCCCATTCCCCCTTCTAGAGCCCCTGGTAACCACCTTTCTTCTCTCTACTTTTTTCTTTTTTTTGAGATGGAGTCTTGCTGTGTTGCCCAGGCTGGAGTACAGTGGTGCGATCTCAGCTCACTGTAACCTCCACCTCCCAGGCTCAAGCAATTCTCCTGCCTCAGCCTCCAGAGTAGCAGGGATTACAGATGCATGCTACCACGCCAGGCTAATTTTTTCACTTTTAGTAGAGACAGGGTTTTGCCACGTTGGCCAGGCTGGTCTCGAACTCCTGACCTCAAGTGATCTGCCCGCTTTGGCTTACCAAAGTGATAGGATAACAGGCGTGAGCCACCATGCCTGGCCTCTACCCTCTACTTCTACAGAATCAGCATGTTTTGCTCCACTGAATAATATAAAATAACATAAAGAATTTTCTTTTTATTGAACATAGTTAGAACTTACCCTGAAGCTGTCTCCATAGGTGGCCATAAGACCCGGGCTTGGCCAACCAGAATACTGAATATTCTTGGTACTATGATTTCTCCAAGAAAGGACATTTAATTAAGCCGAGCCAATCAAACCCATTCAAAACTAAATTGAAACTTTTTCCTGGGCAACCAGGATGGAAGTGTTCTCTTTTCTGCTGTGTGTGGAGCTGTAAGAACATTAATTTGGAGCTGGTATAAGCTTTTGCAACCTCAAGGAGAGAGGAAAGAGCCTGGTTGTGGTAGGTTTATGGCCAATCCTGATGGATACCTGTTAAGACACACATAAAAATTAGAATGTGCTAGTCTCTAATTGCGGAGCAGTAAGAATTTCTTTTTTTTTTTTTTTTTGAGACGGAGTCTCGCTGTGTCGCCCGGGCTGGAGTGCAGTGGCGAGATCTCGGCTCACTGCAAGCTCCGCCTCCCGGGTTTACGCCATTCTCCTGCCTCAGCCTCCGAGTAGTTGGGACTACAGGCGCCCGCCACCACGCCCGACTAGTTTTTTGTATTTTTAGTAGAGACGGGGTTTCACCATGTTAGCCAGGATGGTCTCGATCTCCTGACTTCGTGATCCACCCGCCTCGGCCTCCCAAAGTGCTGGGATTACAGGCTTGAGCCACCGCGCCCGGCCAAGAATTTCTTCTAATGGTAATAGAGTGGTCCCTTAAGATTCTGAGAATCTCTGACCTGTCTGATTCCTCACTTCAGACAGGCTACTAAGAGCATCCAATTTGAGACACACTGATGTAATACTGACCTTGCAGGGTTTCTTTGCTGGCTTAGTGGTCAAAGGGAAAACAATGTCAATAAATTGCCAGTTATCATCCTTGCCAAGATCTGAACCAAGATCAACCTTTGTAGTCCGGCCTACTTTACTAACTACAAATGGGGCCAACAGAGAGGAACACAGAACTTAGCTATGAAGAAGGACTGGGTCCTCTGGAGACTGGTTCGTGATCCCTAGGGAGATTTTCCATTTTCACCAGTTCAAGGCTGTTTTTATTATTTTCTTAACTTCATTCTCTCCCATGATGCACATAAAGTTAATTTGGGCTCTGCCAGACTCCTCACTGCTTTCCCATAATGGCTGATGAACGTTTTCCACTGTTTGTTTTATAGATGAGACAGCTTGCCAGTCAGCAGCTTTTGTCTCTAATCACGGAGCGCAGTTCCAGGTCCTAACTTCTATTAGCCTCATCTATAATCTTTCAAGAAAATATGGTCCCAGCTACCCACCCGTATTTTTAGATCTGATAGCCTCAGAAGCTGTTGGCTTCCGCTGCCACTGACCATTGTGGTTTTGGCCTAACTCTTTGTTTCTGGCATCTAGAAATGTTTCCTTCTAGTTTTCATAGTTGCTTAAGTTTTTTTTTTTTTTTTTTTTTTTTTTAATTTATCTAGTATTTTCCTGTATTTGGTGTGTGGGTGGATGGGAAGCCCTTCTGAATCAAATTAATCATTCACAGTAGCTAGGAATTTAATTATACTTTGTATTCTATGTCATCTTTTCTCTCTGTCCAACACCACCTTTTTGCGGGGGGGTGGGGGCAGGGTAGAATTTCCTTTTGGAGGTTTCTGTCTTCCAGCTTTAGGCAGTAGGCTGGATGAGATGGTTTCTAGACCTCCTGTAGGGTTATCAATCTGAGTCTTTGCTGTATGTCCTAGTAGGTGTAGCAGTGCATCAGCCAACATAGTCACTGCCTTGTCCTCCTTGTCCTGACTGCAAGGGCTTTTCAGTTCACTGACTCTGGTTTGTCTCTGCGCTCTTCCTTGGCTGCATGAGGATATATCCAGTGCTCCCTTTGCCATGCAGGGCATTTCCAGAGGCTGTTTAAGGTCTGCTGCCTAGATGCCCCCTCCCCTTCTTCTGCTCCCTCTCCATGATGGGTGTGGGAGAAACGCTGAGGTCTTACAGGTTTCCTGGGCTACCCTTGGTAAAGGGCAGCACAGCTTCCGCTCTGGAGAACTATGCCCCCCTCCACTGACTTCACCAGAAGAGATAGAGCCTAGGTCCCCTCCCTGGAGATCCACAAGACCCAAACCTTCTTATTCCCATTCTTCTCCTCTATCTCCCAAGTTTGGGGAAATTTTCTTTAGTGTCTAGAGCAAGAGAAACTGACTCTAGGAGCATATAACATATTCTAAATCTTTTGCCTGCCTTGCCAGGTCCTTGGGTTTTTTTGCCTGAAAGCTAAGAATGAACTCTTTTGTTCTCTGTGTTCTGCTGTGTCATCCTTCCCCTGAAGTGGGAAGATGGAATGCCCTGGCTGCCTGGGCTGAAGGAAGGTCACAGCGAACAATGAGGAAAAACCCTGTGAATATCTTGAAATCCTGTTAATCACAAATGCTTGGGTTCTGTGTGTTATCCCCAGCCAGAACTCCACTACATTTTCTGGGAGGCGTTCTATTATTTTCTAGTATTTTATAATTAGTTTATATTTAGAAGGTTAACCTGAATTTAGCTCATTAAATCATTTGGCATATCACCTCTATGATATCAAAACATCCCTCTTTAGTTTCTTAACTTCGAATCTGCTATTTATTCAACTCATTCATTCATTCAGTATTTATCACCTACCTAGTGTCAGTTACTGTGCTTTTTGCTGAAGGAAAGTATGAGACAAACAAATAATCCCTTCAGAGGAACCACTGACTCAGACGTGGGGGAAAAACAATCCCTTCTCTCAAGATGCTCTTGTTGTGGTGGGAATGCAGACAAATCACCCCAAAATTATAAAGAATGATAAGAGTTATAATAGTGAAATGCACAGAAAAGGGGGCAAAGGAGAGAAGGCCATTAGCTCTGGCTGCCAAAGTAAGAAAGATCTTTGCAGAAGAGATGACTCTTGAGGTGGGTCTTGAAGAATATGGGTCTTGAAATAGTGAAGGACGAGGAAATGCAAGCTGTGGGGCAGTGGGAAGAAAAGGCAGCTGGGGAGAGGAAGAAGCTGGTGAAGCCCCATAAAGACATGAACATGTACTGTGGGAACAGAGAGACTGTGTGGAAGAGAGAGTAGGGGAATGGGGAGCAAAAATAAAATAGGTAGAAACAGTAGAGCTTTGTGCTTTAGGAAATCTCTCAGTGTCTCTCTCTCTCTCTCTCTCTCTCTCTCTCTCTCTCTCGGGAATCTGGCTCTGTTTCCCAGGCTGGAGTACAGTGGGAATAAAGTAAATACTATATTTATCTTGGCTCACTGCATCCTCTGCCTCCTGGGTTTAAGCGATTATCCCGCCTGGGCCTCCTCAGTAGCTGGATCTACAGGCACCCGCCACCACGCCCGGCTAATTTTTTGTATTTTTAGTAGAGACAGGATTTCACCATGTTGGCCAGGCTGGTCTCTAACTACTGACTGCAAGTGATCTGCCCGCCTCGGCCTCCCAAAGTGCTGTGATTACAGGAGTGGAGCCACCAAGCCCGGCCCTCTTATTGTTTTCTAAATTTAAGTGATCAAATATATAATTGGGAACTTTTCACATGCATGTAATTTTGTAAAGCTCTGCAAGTGATACAATGGTGGTAAGAAAATAATAGCTTACCATCTAGTTAATGTGTATACTAAGTAAAATATGTATGAATGATTATAAAACAATTTGTATAACACATATTAATGCTAGAGTATAACAATTTTATTTGCAGGATAAGAGAGGTTAATAACACAGTGGAAAACAATCCACAATCTCAGTGGCTTAGTAGAAGAAAAGTTTATTTCTTACTCCTGAGGAGTCTGCTGCAGGCCTGGGAGATTCTCCAGGACAGCTGTCTGACCTGTATTGACTCAGCCTTTGGGGCTGCTTTGGTTACAAGGAGCCTCTACCTGGACATGTCTCCATGCTGGCCACTGGAGAGAAGAGTGGGCAGAGCCTTGACTACTGGCAATTAAATGTTTCTACCCAAGTCACTTCTGTTCACATTTCACTGTCAAAACAAGTCATATGACTGTGGCTAACTTCAAAGAGGGCAGGAAAGGACTATCTGCCCATGTGTGAGGATGCAGAGAGGATCAGACAGTAAAAAATGCTCATCAGCATGCAGTAAGATAAACGTAACAGGGCCGGGCGTGGTGGCTCATGCCTGTAATCCCAGCACTTTGGGAGGCCGAGGTGGGCGGACTGCCTGAGGTCAGGAGTTCAAGACCAGACTGGCTGACATGGTGAAACCCCGTCTCTACTAAAACTACAAAAAAATTTGCCTAGTGTTGTGGTGTGCACCTGTAATCCCAGCTACTCGGGAGGCTGAGGCAGGAGAATTGCTTGAATCAGGGAGGTGGAGGTTGCAGTGAACTGAGATCACGCCACTGCACTCCAGTCTGGGCGACAGAGCAAGACTCTATCTCAAAAAACAAAACCCAAAACAAAAACATAACAATAGAAAGAATAAGGGGCATTTCCAAGCAGAAAGCAGTCATACTTCACGTGTCATGTATTAAAAGGCAATTCTGTTTTTCTGTCAATCAGTGAAAGGGTGTTCTTTGTTACTTCACTTTATTATGCCAGTAGGAACTGGCCTGCTGCAGCTATTAATTCAATCCTAGCTCCCAAGCTGGTTGATTTTGTAGAATCTACAAGACTTCCATGCTTTCTCTATATTTTTGTTCCTTTCTTTTATATGTCTCAGATGTGTAGCCTAAGGAAATGGGATCTGTGTAAGAGAGTTTCTGGGAAGGTTTTAGAAGGTCTCAGTCTACCTTCCAAGAACTTTTCATTGCTTCTTTGAAGACATGGGTCTTTTTGAACAAAGGTTTTTTAAGTGGTTAAACCAAATGACTTAACCTAATCAATTAGTAATGTCTCCATCTTGGAATTTAGATACCTATTAATAAGAGAGCCATCAGGGTGCAACCAGAAATTCAGCATAGGAATAATGACAGTTAGTCATATTGACCTTAAATAAACAGAAGGGAAAAAGTGGTCCCAGGGCTTTCTAGAAAGTGAGAACTCATTAAACTAAAAACCAAGAAACTAAAAACCAAGAAACTAAAAACCGAGTTTTCATTCTTCTTGTAAGCACTTAGGAGAAAGTCAAGAACTTCTGTGTCTTTCCTATTTGTCTTTACTTCTTACCCAATTCTTAATTATCATTCAGTATGAGTAAAGAGAGAATATTTGTCTACCTGTTTTAAAATTACAATGATCAAATTATTCCAAACTTTTTTTTAGTTCTTTGGAAATATGTATTATCACATATACATAAAAGAACAAGAAATCTCTACATTAGCTCTCAACTGGGAATATAAAATAAATAAAATATAATTTTTCCATATTTTAAGAAGTTGGCTGCTTTAAGAACTAGGAAGATTCAAGTTGTCAATACTATGTTTTAAAGTGAAAATTGGAACTGGAATTTATAATATTGTGATTGAAAACACGAGCGTTTTTTGAGATTATTAGGAAGGATAATTCAGAAATTAATGTGTAGGTTTTAGAAGGAACTGAAACCAAGCAAATACTGTTAAAAAAAAAAAATCCCAGTTCTCCATTGCGAGTGGCCCCCTCTCTAGGGGGCAGCAGAGACGCCCGGGAGGAGATGGCGATCGCAGCGACCTAAGAGAGGCCAAGCGGGTCCAGGCAGTGCCCACGCCAGGCTCTAAGCTGCAGCCCCAAGGGCGGGGGTCGAAGGAAGAGGCGGAGAGGCAGTTTCGCAGATAAGCTTTTGCAGGCGACGCTCTCCGCCCGCCGGACGGGAGGCGGGTTAGCAGCCCAATTAAAGAAGCAGCCTGGAAGGAAGGAAGGAGCGAGGGTGGGACGGGAACGCCAGGAGGAGGAGCAGCGAGCTGGGCTGCAGCTGCGGCGGGAGGCGGAGCGGCCCCGCGAGGCCACATTTTGTTTTTGTTATTTTCCATTGGAGTAGTTGTCGGAGGCCTTTCCCGAGGACTGACCGCGCCGCAGCCCGGCAGCCCCGACCTTCCAGGTGACAGCCGGTCACCCTGGTAGGAGTCAGCTCCGCCCCAAGTCACCCCCTCCCGCCCACAGCCCCATTCCCCGCCCAGCCACCCAGTGCCTGCCCGAGGCGAGCGCGGAGGCTGCAGCGCTGGAGTCGGCGGCCGCGGGGACCCTCGGCGTGGTCCTCTGACCCTGCAAACTCGCGACAGAGGAAGGGGAGGTCCTGCCCGAGGCGCGAGCCCAAGGAGGATGCCCATTTAACCCACCTTCGCCTATCCCTCCGGCTGCCGGGCGCTTGCCTCGGTGCCCGCCGCCGGAGCCTCCGAGCCGCGCCCGTGGAAGTGCTGCATGGGGCAGGGCTGCTGAAGCGCGGAGTTCGGGGTCGCGCCGCTCCCAGGCGGGCGCGGGGGCCTGGTGCGGCAGTTGGCACAGTTTCGGCGGCGCCTTCTGCGCGGGAGTGGGGGGCGCGGTGCGCCCGGCCGGCCTCCGCGGTGCCTTGGTGAGGTGAGAGTTATGGAGCCGCCCAGCTGCATTCAGGATGAGCCGTTCCCGCACCCCCTGGAGCCCGAGCCGGGCGTCTCAGCTCAGCCCGGCTCCGGGAAGCCGGGCGACAAGCGGTTCCGGCTGTGGTACGTGGGGGGGTCGTGCCTGGACCGCAGGACCACGCTGCCCATGCTGCCCTGGCTCATGGCCGAGATCCGCAGGCGCAGCCAGAAGCCTGAGGCGGGCGGCTGCGGGGCGCCGGCGGCCCGCGAGGTGATCCTGGTGCTCAGCGCGCCCTTCCTGCGTTGCGTCCCCGCGCCGGGCGCCGGGGCCTCGGGGGGCACCAGTCCGTCGGCAGCGCATCCCAATCCGGCCGTGTTCATCTTCGAGCACAAGGCGCAGCACATCTCGCGCTTCATCCACAACAGCCAAGACCTCAGCTACTTTGCCTACCTGATCAAGGCGCAGCCCGACGACCCCGAGTCGCAGATGGCCTGCCACGTTTTCCGCGCCACAGACCCCAACCAGGCAAGACTGGGGCTCGGAGGCGCGGGGGCGGGCTTGGCCCTGGGGGATCCGGGAGCAGGGCGGGAGGGGGGCGGGGACGCGACTTTAAGGACCTACTGTGGTTTGGCTGCAGGCGCGCGCGCTCCACGTGGCGCTCTCAAGCGCCGTCTCGTCCGCTTCCCTGGACTTTGGGAGGGGTAGAGAAGGCATTCGGGGACTGGGCGAGCGGCTGGAGCCGGCCGGTTGCAGCAGGGACCCGGAGGGAGAAGGACCGCGGTCCCGGGATGGAGGAGGAGCTGGCGCGTCCAAAGAGCACGCGTAGAGGAGCGCGCGTCCCGGGAGGAAGGCGGTGTCTGGAGTGTGATCGGAGATGGCTTGCTTGCCGTGTGTGTGTGTGTGTGTGTGTGTGTGTGTGTGTGTGCGCGCGCGCGCGCGCTCGTGTATGAACGCAGAAGGTTGGGTTCCTAGAGGTTCTCACTAGTTCTCAATCACGGTCCTTAACCGGTTTGGCTGGTCGCGTCATCTTCGCCCCAGCACCTGCAGGTCTCCGATTTCGGAGCGGGGGTTAGGGAAAAGTTACTAGACATTGTCAGATTGTCTGCGAAGAAGAATTCTGCATTTGGATATTGAATGGAAAGAAGCCCTTCTCTTTTTTGCAGTTTTTAAACACATTTATTGGAGGCAGTTTAGTAGAACAGGTTTCTAATACAATTTTTAAATGATTTTTTTCACTTTTGTTTTTAATTTTTTTTTAGTCTTCTAATTCGAATTACCAAACAGTAAACTTTTACTTCCTTAAAAACAGATGTGGACCTTATGGAACAGGGAGAGGAAAACTTGACTATGCAGTGATTGTGCCTTTGAAAACAAGCTTTTTCCCCTTTAATTTGTAGTGAGTTTTTCCACCCCATCTCAAAAGCTTCCAAAATGCTGTTTTAAAAATGGTTATTTAATGTTTGCACAGTACTTTAGGTTCTTTGGAAAAATATTGTTGTCTAAATATAAATAAAGTCTCAGGTTGCACCATGTGGCTTTCTTTTGATAGCTGGGAAATTAATAGTAGTCAGATGAGAAAAACATCCTATAAATAAGGCTTTAATTTTTTTATTTCACAATTCTTCTGTCTGTAATTGAAAGACTTAGAATAGTTTTCACAAAAGGCTTATAGTTGAATTGAAGAAAATAAGAGTTAATTGTCTTAGATTTAATCACTTTGTAAAATAATTTTTTTTTTGTTTTGAGACGGAGTCTAGCTCTGTCTCCCAGGCTGGAGTGCAGTGGCATGATCTCGGCTCATTGCAACCTCTGCCTCCCGGGTTCAAGCGATTCTCGTGCCTCAGCCTCCCGAGTAGCTGGCATTAAAGGCGCCCAATAAAAAGAACTCCTGATGTGAAGAGAGCAGTTTAAATTTGTGGTCACTGTTATGTTTATGGCAAAATATTGTACTAAAATTATTTCAAGATCCTAACCACGATTTAATGAATTTCATTTTGTGATCATTTGTTCAAAACTTTTTAGCTTTTACGTATGTTAAAATTGGAAAGTTTCCGAAAGCTATTACATCTTTATTGTATTACATTTTTCTGGTTCTGGCCGTAAGGAAGAGCCAGTTGCATTTTTTCAGGACTTTAAGGAACTTTTCATGACTCTTAGGGGTTTATGTTAAAGTTATTTCCCTCCAGCCACATCTGATGCCTGACACATTGTTGCTAATCTCATTGATGGTCGTGGCACCTTGAATTCTCAATAGCTGCTGTTGAGTTCCTCCTGGTCTCATTGGTAGGAAGTAAATTATAAACATTCCTTTATTTTCCTCCATTATATATTTAAGCGTTAGAGGCTGAACTATATAAATATTAATATGTTTAAGATCACTTCCACCTTTTAGTCCAGTGGGAGCAGTGGAAGCCATAAGACTTTCTCATAAAAGTTCAAGAAAACCTCTAACTGACTTTCCTGTTTATTGCCCTTTCTCAGATGTGTGTTTGATATAAAGACAGGAATTACTATTTGCTCTTAACCAAGAGATTCCCTGGCAGAGGATTATTAATTTGAAGGGCCAGATGTAGTGTCTCTAGAGAGCATCTACAGCCATTAATCGGTGGTTACAAACTCAAATGATGAAGAAGAGGGTTGAATGAGGACCATGGAGGACTGGATGAATAGTGACTGCTTTCTCAAGGTGCTACTTAGTTCCAATTGGAAATTGCATGAATGGAATGCAAGTCTAGCATCGCTAGAGCTGCTGATTTCCCAAGAGAAAGTGGAAATCTGAATTTTTATATATGACCTTGCGTTTTAAAGTATTGGGAAATATTGTAAACATTTAAGAATCCTATCTGGGCCAAACACTACACATCTGAGAGATGGCTTCAGAGATCCATGAGCTGCTGCTTTTGATCTTTGACATAAATATTTGTTGAGTGGACAAGTGCAGTGATTGACATTATGTGCTGTTTGCCGTATTTCCTTTAGAGCATCCAGGTTCATTTGATATGGCTTTCATAGTAGGGGAAGTTGGGACCATCCTTTTTGAGGAATTTCCCAGAAAACTTCCCAGAGGGTTGATTCTGCAGTTGGACATGTTAAAGGGCTCGGTTCCACATATTATCATCCTGCAGTATGCTTCATGCAGAGTTGGCTGTGGATAGTTCTGGGTACCCTTGAAATCAGAAGGAAGACCTGCTGTTTGCTTTGTTCTGAGTTCTACATTTGAAGTGGAGAATTATTTATTTGGACTTAAGATCATTGTTAAGAGAGTCTCCTAAGTGTTTCCCTCAGTCCTTGACGAAGTATACAAAGTCTACAAAGGTAGCCTAGAGCAGTAGACCTGCAAACATCCCCTAACATACTTGCCTGTGGTTTGTCTCTCATGCCTATTCCTTTAATGCAATGGCCCTATCTGTTGGATGACCATATACTTTATTGTTTGATATGGGACAATTTTATTGTCAATAGGGGCACCACTAATAATGACACAAGCACTGTGAGTAATAAACCTGGACTGTGCAGGACAAACCAGGATATATGGTCACCATGGCAAAGTTTGTGTTCATGCAGAGCCACTGAGTTGGAGGATTGTGGTTACTAATATAAAATGATAATGTTTTCAAGAGTATCTACTCACATATTGGAGTTGGATCTACATTTGACCTCAGAGCTGGGAGTGCTGTACTAATCGCTTGGGGGTATATTGTGGGGAGTTGCCACAGTGATGTGTTGCCTCTTGGCTGCATACCTCCCTGGTGGGTCAGAGTCAATTTAAGGATGTGTGTCCGGAAAAGCATTCAACCAGAATGGCTCGATGCACCACTGTTTCTCCCAGGTTCTAAGAGAAATGGAGATGGGGGTCGAATATATGCCAATGCAGATCTGTCTGTAGTCAAGCCTATGTAGTCTTATACAGGAGGAATGTCAGACTTAGAAATTTCAGCTAAACTTGAGTATTTGAGCTGGGAAAAGGGCTTAATCCCATTGGCATGAAGTGAGTTATAGACTTGAACTGGGGAACCAAGAATATCTGATTCTCTCCCAAAGGTCTAGGGTAGGCCACTAATACTCTGTAAATATTTATCCACTTTCAAAAAGAGTCTGTATGGCATTACCCAAATTTTTCTGTTAAAAAGTTATTTTATGTTATACATTTATTACCGCAATAAAAAATAAAGCAGGAGTTGTCATTGAAAATATGAGACTCTGGTATGTTAATTGTGAATTAACATTTGCCTGTGAGTTTTGAAGCATCATTATATTTTATAATTATAGGATGAACAATCATTTAAATGATAAAAACATGATTGTTATAATGTTCATTGCTTGTTTTTGTGTATGTTTACTGAAGCTTGCAAGAATGATTTTAAAGAGACTTTACAAATTGTATTCTTAAAATTAAAAAGGGAATTTAATGCCAGTTTTTTCCCAAGTCTCAGTTCTCTTAAAAATGTTTATTACTATCTGAACTTTATTCAGGTAATCAGTTGTTTTGTCAATATTTTTAGAAGGTCATTTTTCAGTTCTTTTTCAAAGTTGATGGTTAGTGGCTTTAGGAATATACCAGTGAGAATACCAGAGAAGAGAAATTGAAACCTGGAAGATTTCACCTCTCTGCTTTCTAAGAAGTTTGTTCTGTGGACAGATAGATCTATCTCTTTTTTTGTAATCATTTTTTATTCTCTCTCCTCCCTGCACTCTGAAGTAGAGGTTAATTTGCCTTGGCTCTGTGGTAGAATCATGACTGCAGTATCTGGGGGAAAGGCACAAACATAGCCCAGAGACTCCCAGCCACAAGGGAGCATGTTATCATAGGAGCCCTAAGCTGAAAATTGAAGGTGTTCAGTGTCAGGGCTTGATTATCAGAAACCAGAGATTCTCAAAGTTCAGCGTCTGTGTCAAAATTACCTAGAGGGCTTGTTAAAAGAGACCACTGGACCCTACCCTCAATTTCTGATTTTAAGAAGTTCCCTGGTGATGCTCAAACTACTGGCCTGGTGACCACAGTTTCAGAAACCCTGTGCTAGGTTACTTGGTTCCTTTGGTTGACTGTATGACCATTTCTGTTCCCCTGGTTATTTTTGCAGTCTTTCTCAGGCTTGAAAGTTCAAGTTGAATGTGAGGAGAAATAATATTTGACTATGGAATATTTTTAAGAAGCTCTTCATCTTCTAGCTTAATGGTTTGCCTGTCCTTTTCCTGAGATAGACATTATTCTACCAGATATCATAAGACCATGCCAATGTTGAATGAAAACTTTGCCTTTCAGCCAAAGGTTTTAAGTTCTGCAGGTGGAATAAACAGTTCATTTTGAGGGGAATACAGATAACCTAAAAATCTGAAGTCCAAAGTGTTCTAAAATCAGAAACGTTTTGAGCATCAGCATGACACTACAGGTAGAAAATTCTTCACCTGATTTCATGTGATCACAGTCAAAATACACAAAATTATTGAAAATATTGTATAAAAATACCTTGACGCAGGAGTGCACCACCACGCCCAGCTAATTTTTGTATTTTTAGTAGAGACGGGGTTTCACCATGTTGGCCAGGCTGATTTCAAACTCCTGACCTCGAGTGATCTGCTCACCTGGGCCTCCCAAAGTGCTGGGATTACAGATATGAGCCACTGCGCCCACCAGAAACATAAATGAATTTTATACTTAGACTTGGGTCTCATATTTAAGATGTCTTATTATGTATATGCAAATATTCCAAAATCTGAAAAAAAAATTCAAAGTCTGAAACACTTCTGTTCCCAAGTATTTTGGATAAGGGGTACTCAACTTGTATATCCTAATTTCAAATTACGATAGTTTTTGAAAAAATTAAACCTTGATTTACAGCCTGAGAAATAACACCATTCAGTAAGGCAGACACTGCTCACATGCCCTTTACTCAGTTTGGTGTGAGTAATTGCTTAGTGAGGAAACTGATGATTTCCATGAATTTTCTAGATTATCTGGTGTATTATTTACCTCATTAGTAAAAGATACAAGTCAGAAAAATAGCAGCATGCTTAATATACTGGCTTTTAAGAAAATCATGCAAAAAGAAGTAGAGTTGGGTAATTTAGTGAATAAGATGATGGCCAGCCTAAATAATTACTGCAAGCAATTTTATTTACTTAAAAAAAAAAACAAAAACTCTCAAGGCTTCTGTTTGTTTAAAAACATTTGGCTGGTAGTTTCAGAGCCCCATTTCCTTTAGACTGTGTTGGCATGTCTGAACTAAGCCAACATGCAGTTATTTGGATGTGTACCCCCTTGTAAAGTGAAGAACAGATCAATTATGATTTAATGTAATAGTATATTCAGACTTATTTGACCAAGTAAAGGATTTTGCTTGACATATGGTCTGTATAAAATATTTATACAAATTGACTACTTCGCTGGGATGTGTCAGCTCTAAGGATATCATTGGCTTCTACTTTAAGGTTGGAATATAGTATGCAATATGGTATGTTGACATTGCACTGTCTAGTTTGAGTAGCTCCTTAATGCATTTCCTTAAAAGTGGATGTTTATTGAGCTCTTACTGGGTAATAGCACTACTTTCACTGCTTCTCTTAGGTGATCACATTTTAGCTTCACAGTAACTGGGTGAAGTACATACCAGTATTTCCTCCATTTTATAGATGAGAAAACTGAGGTATAGAAAGGTTAAATTATGGGCCGGGCATGGTGGCTCATGCCTGTAATCCCAGCACTTTGGGAGGCTAAGGCAGGTGGATCGCCTGAGGTCAGGAGTTTGAGACCAGCCTGGGCAACATGGTGAAACCCTATCTCTATAAAAATACAAAAATTAGCCAGGTGTAATGGCACATGCCTGTAATCCCAGCTACTTGGGAGGCTGAGGCAAGAGAATCACTTGAATCCAGGAGATGGAAGTTGCAGTGAGCCTAGATGGTACCACTGCACTCTAGCTTGGGTGACAAAGTGAGCTTCAAAAAAAACAAAAGGTTAAATTATTTCTCCAAGGCCACAAGACCTGTACTGGTAGAAGCAGATTTCTATTCAGGCAGATTCTAAAGCTTGTTTTCTTACCTGCTACACTAGAATGCAGTTATTGAAAATTAGTTTTTAGTTGTCGGTCTTATCAACTTTTATACTATCACTTTTTCCTACTCATGTTAAAAATCTCCACAGGTAAATATGCTTATTAAGTTTGTAAAATAATAATTAGTGCTGAATGCACACTTGGGTATAGTTATGTCAGTATGTACTTTCCGTTTTAAGGGGAAATAAAAAAATCTGTGTGATTTGTTAGGCTGGTAAAGCCGAACTCTGGTGTATCTTTGATTTAGTGTCTTTAAGTATGGCAGGGGAATAAACTATGAGTCTATAGTATTTATAACCATTATAACTTTAGGTTAGCATAAAAGATCACTAGGATATATATTTAAAAACAAGTAAACCATGAATTTGAATATATTTTATTGAAATATAAAGTATATGAATATCATTTAATATGTCTTTGATATCTATGATTATATGACAGAAGGGCACAAAATATAGGATTAAAAGTTTGGTTGGTTTCATTTCGGGTACTCTTGCCATAGGTTTGTGCAGTCTCACCAGAAGGAAATCAGGGTTGTTATTACTGTTTAACTTACTGATCTCTTCCAAGTTTCACTTCTTGCAAGATGTCGGGGTTGGAAAGAGGATCTCTAAGTAATGGAATCTTTCTGGCTAAAAATAGAAGCCTACATTCGCTGCTTTAGCATTTTTATTTTGTAGATACCCTTAACCAGTTGAATAGTCTTCACTTTTAACTTTTGTGAATTTTTACACACATTTTTAAAATTCTCTAAGTTAGGACCATGGAAACTTTGTGCTATCAATATTATATAATTTGTGAGTAGCTTATTATCAGTCTCAGATTCTAAGTCAAACACTGCTTCTGGTCGAACACATCTAGAAATCTTTTATATCTCACAATTGTATCTTCTTTTGTATCTTACAATTGTATCTTCATATATATTTTTAATAATGGATTATGTAACTTAGACACATACATTTATGGCTTGGACCTTTTAAAAATCAGTAAAAATTGGGAGGCCAAAGCGGGCAAATCATTTGAGACCAGGAGTTTGAGACCAGTCTGGTGAACACAGGAAAACCCCATCTCTTCTAAAAATAGCAAAAATTAGCCAGGTGTGGTGGTGCATGCCTGTAATCCCAGCTACTCAGGAGGAGGCTGAGGCATGAGAATCGCTTGAACCTGGGAAGTGGAGGTTGCAGTGAGCCATGATTGTGCCACTGCGCTCCATCCTGGGGTGACAGAGTCTCAGTCTGTCTCTAAATAAATAAATAAATAAATATCAATAAGTAAATTGTTTTTGGTCCCTACATGGCTCCCAGCTTTTCCAACTCGTCTCTTGCCTTGGTTTCAGCCATTTA
Organism: Macaca thibetana thibetana; assembly: GCF_024542745.1. Classification (NCBI taxonomy): domain Eukaryota; kingdom Metazoa; phylum Chordata; class Mammalia; order Primates; family Cercopithecidae; genus Macaca; species Macaca thibetana. The sequence continues at coordinate 55,379,929 of NC_065594.1, read as the reverse complement.
ATTCCCATTGGCTGGGCAGTCTGAGAGCTTTTCCTGAGTTTACCTGAATTAAACTGATGTCCTTTCTCCTTGGTTCTCCAGGTAATTATTGCTCCCAGATTTCCAGTAGCAACTTCTTTGGGAGACCAGTTTGGATACCTCATTATTCTGTGTTGGATCTCCCTGATTCTGCCGCTGTCTTTGAAGACCACCCAATGCTTGTTGCCTAAACTCTTTACAGATTGTGCGCTACTTGCCTGATGGGATTTCTTTCTCGTCATGGAAGCTGGTCTTGTTTTTCCTGAGAGGGGATCTAGTTCTGGTCCTCGCCCCTTCCTGTTAGCTCCTTCTAAGGCTGTTAACAGACTTTATTTGCAGCCAGATTTTATTTTGCACAGATTTTATTTTGGCTGTTGTATGGAATTTTGTAAAAGCCCGTTGGCATGAACATAGTGGTGGTGGTGGGCATGACCCTTTTAAATCCATCCACAATTCTTTTTTTTTTTTTCTTTCTCTTAGATAGAGTCTTGCTCTGTCACCCAGGCTGGAATGCAGTGGCGCGATCTCGGCTCACTGCAACCTCTGCCTCCCAGGTTCAAGCAGTTTTCCTGCGTCAGCCTCCTGAGTAGCTGGGACTACAGGCGCCTGCCACCACACCCAGCTGATTTTTGTATTTTTAGTGGATACGGAGTTTCACCATGTTGACCAGGTTGGTCTCTTTTGACCTCATGATCCAACCACGTCAGCCTCCTGCAGTGCTGGGATTACAGGCGTGAGCCATGGCGCACGGCCCATCCACATTTTTTTTCTTTTTTTTCTTTGAGAGGGAGTCTGGCTCTGTTGCCCAAACTGGAGTATAGTGGCACAATCTTGGCTCACTGCAACGTCTACCTCCAGGGTTCAAGCGATTCTCCTGCCTCAGCCTCCTGAGTAGCTGGCACAACAGGCGCCTGCCACCACGCCCGGCTAATTTTTGTATTTTTAGTAGAGATGAGGTTTCACCACATTGACCAGGCTGGTCTTGAACTCCCAACCTCAGGTGATCTGCCCGCCTTGGCCTCCCAAAGTGCTGGGATTACAGGCGTGAACCACCATGCCTGGCCATCCACAATTCTTTTATCTAATTTGAGGTAGGCAGACAGGTTCAATAGGTGGATCTTTGTCTAGTTTCTTTCTTTCTTTTTTTTTTTTTTTTTTTGAGACAGAGTCTCACTCTGTCACCCAGGCTGGAGTGGTGCAGTGGCCCAGTCTCAGGTCACTGCAACCTTCGCCTCCCAGGTTCAAGCAATTCTCCTGCCTCAGCATCCGAGTAGTTGGGATTACAGGTGTGTGCCACCACACCTGGCTAATTTTTGTATTTGTAGTAAATACTGGCTTTCACCACGTTGGCCAGACTGGCCTCGAACTCCTGGCCTCAAGTGATTCTCCTGCCTTGGCCTCCCAAAGTGCTGGGATTATAGCCTTGAGCCACCGGGTCTGGCTTGTCTAGTTTCTAATAGCAGTATTAAACAATATGAAAACAGGTGGTGGTATATTCTATTTATAGATATCCCTTTATGTTTTACCTTGCTCCATTAATTTTAAACCTTCCCACTGGTCACATTGATAAATTTATTTATTCTCTGTTCATGTAAATAAAGTACATTAGTTATAACGTAGAGACTGTTACCTAATAGCTAATCCTCCATCAGGGATCTGGAAGTTAATTGGCATATCACCTTTCTTCTATTGGAAGTTAGGTTGGAGGAGATATATATATTTAAAATTAAATTGTTCATTTTAATAAGTGGAGTGTGAACATGACATAATTAAATCTATCTTAACATGAGAAAGTAGAAGACTTCTTTGGAATAAAGAATATGTAAAAATCAACCTTTAATTTCTCCAGTATTTTCACTGAAGCCCACCGTATAGGTTTTTTTTTTTTTTTTTTTTTTTTTTTTTGAGACAGGGCCTCACTCTGTCGCCCAGGCTGGAGCGCAGTGGCATGATCTTGGCTTACTTCAACCTTCACCTGTTAGATTGAAGTGATTCTTGTGCCTCAGCCTACCGAGTAGCTGGGACTACAGGCGTGTGCCACCACACCTGGCTAGTTTATATATTTTTTGGTAGAAACGAGGTTTCACCATGTTGGCCAGGCTGGTCTTAAACTCCTGACCTCAGGTGAGCCGCCTGCCTTGGTCTCCCAAAGTACTGGGATTACAGGCCACCATGCCTGGCCAACCCATCATATAGTTTAACAGAGATTTTTATCTGTCTTTTGCTTGATCTACCAAAATTACCCAGCATTTGACTTGATGTTTAGGAGCTACACCCTAAACTTGTAGGAGCCAGGTTAATGATGATAAAAATAGCACCTAATCACTTTATATGTATTTATGTTCTAGACCAGAGAGTCTCAAATTTGGGACTCATCCTTGGAGGTTTTGTTACAATGTGATTGCTGGACCCCAACCCTGACCTCCAGAGTTTTTGATTCAGTAAGTCTAGGGTGGTGTCTTAAATTTGCATCTCTAACAGTTCCCAGTTGATATTTTAACAATTTTTAAATTTTTTATATTTATTTTTATTTTTTATTATTATACTTTAAGTTCTAGGGTACATGTGCATAACGTGCAGGTTTGTTACATATGTATACTTGTGCCATGTTGGTGTGCTGCACCCATCAACTCGTCATTTACAACAGGTATAACTCCCAGTGCCATCCCTCCCCTCTCTCTCCTCCCCATAATAGGCCCTGGTGTGTGATGTTCCCCTTCCCGAGTCCAAGTGATCTCATTGTTCAGGTCCCACCTATGAGTGAGAACATGAGGTGTTTGGTTTTCTGTTCTTGTGACAGTTTGCTGAGAATGATGGTTTCCAGCTGCATCCATGTCCCTACAAAGGACACAAACTCATCCTTTTTTATGGCTGCATAGTATTCCATGGTTTATGTGTGCCACATTTTCTTAATCCAGTCTGTCACTGATGGACATTTGGGTTGATTCCAAGTCTTTGCTGTTGTGAATAGTGCCGCAATGAACATACGTGTGCATGTGTCTTTATAGCAGCATGATTTATAATCCTTTGGGTATATACCCAGTAATGGGATGGCTGGGTCATATGGTACTTCTAGTTCTAGATCCTTGAGGAATCGCCATACTGTTTTCCATAATGGTTGAACTAGTTTACAATCCCACCAACAATGTAAAAGTGTTCCTATTTCTCCACATCCTCTCCAGCACCTGTTGTTTCCTGACTTTTTAATGATTGCCATTCTAACTGGCGTGAGATGGTATCTCATTGTGGTTTTGATTTACATTTCTCTGATAGCCAGTGATGATGAGCATTTTTTCATGTGTCTGTTGGCTGTATGCATGTCTTCTTTTGAGAAATGTCTGTTCATATCCTTTGCCCACTTTTTGATGGGGTTGTTTGATTCTTTCTTGTAAATTTGTTTGGGTTCTTTGTAGGTTCTGGATATTAGCCCTTTGTCAGATGAGTAGATTGCAAAAATTTTCTCCCATTCTGTGCTGTGCAGAAGCTCTGTAGTTTAATTAGATCCCATCTGTCAATTTTGGCTTTTGTTGCCGTTGCTTTTGGTGTTTTAGACATGAAGTCCTTGCCCATGCCTATGTCCTGAATGGTATTACCTAGGTTTTCTTCTAGGGTTTTTATGGTATTAGGTCTAACATTTAAGTCTCTAATCCATCTTGAATTAATTTTCATATAAGGAGTAAGGAAAGGATTCAGTTTCGGCTTTCTACTTATGGCTAGCCAATTTTCCCAGCACCATTTATTAAATAGGGAATCCTTTCCCCATTTCTTGTTTCTCTCAGGTTTGTCAAAGATCAGATGGCTATAGATGGGTGGTATTATTTCTGAGGACTCTGTTCTGTTCCATTGGTCTATATCTTTGTTTTGGTACCAGTACCATGCTGTTTTGGTGACTGTAGCCTTGTAGTATAGTTTGAAGTCAGGTAGCGTGATTCCTCCAGCTTTGTTCTTTTGACTTAGGATCGTCTTGGCAATGCGAGCTCTTTTTTGGTTCCATATGAACTTTGAAGCAGTTTTTTCCAATTCTGTGAAGAAAGTCATTGGTAGCTTGATGGGGATGGCATTGAATCTATAAATTACCTTGGGCAGTATGGCCATTTTCATGATATTAATTCTTCCTATCCATGAGCATGGTATGTTCTTCCATTTGTTTGTGTCCTCTTTTATTTCACTGAGCAGTGGTTTGTAGTTCTCCTTGAAGAGATCCTTTGCATCCCTTGTAAGTTGGATTCCTAGGTCTTTTATTCTCTTTGAAGCAATTGTGAATGGAAGTTCATTCATGATTTGGCTCTCTGTTTGTCTGTTACTGGTGTATAAGAATGCTTGTGATTTTTGCACGTTAATTTTGTATCCTGAGACTTTGCTGAAGTCGCTTAAGGAGATTTTGGGCTGAGACGATGGGGTTTTCTAAATATACAATCATGTCATCTGCAAACAGGGACAATTTGACTTCTTCTTTTCCTAACTGAATACCCTTTATTTCTTTCTCTTGCCTGATTGCCCTAGCCAGAACTTCCAACACTATGTTGAATAAGAGTGATGAGAGAGGGCATCCCTGTCTTGCCCAGTTGATGTTGATGCTGCTGGTCTGGTGCCCACACTTTGACAAATATTGCAGTAGACAGTGGGTTGGCAAAACTATAGCCTTTATTTTTGTAAATACAGTTTATTTGAACACAGCCCAACTCATTTGTTTATGTATTGTTTATGTTTTCATGCTACAGTGGCAGTGCTGAGCATTTGTGACAGAGACTCTATGGTCCCCAGGCCTAAAATCTTTATTATCTGGTCCTTTATGGAAAAAAAAATGGATAACCCCTGCTCTAGACTATTTTGTAAAAAAAATAGGTGTTTTAACCCTCATTTTATAGATGAGAAAACTAAAGCTCAAATAATTTTCTTAAGGACTGGAGCTAGTAAGTGGCAGATCTGGGATTCCAAACCCCATGTGCTTTCTAAAACCTACTTAAACAATTTTTATTGATGGTTTCCAGATTTATTACCGTAGCCCAGCCCTCTCCTCTGAGCCCAAACTTTCTTCAGTATTTAAATGCTTACTTGACGTCTGCACTTGAATATATACTTGCTGTTATAACTGGGAATTATATTTGAATCCTACTTTTTCACTCCCCAGTTTCAATCACTGAGGCAAGTCACATTGATTCTGCCTCCAAAACTCCTTTTTCTGGGGGAGGGGAGGGGTAGAAAGCAGATTCTTGCTCTGTGGCCCAGGCTGGAGTACAGTGGTGCAGTCGTAGCTCACTGCAGCCTTGACTTCCTGGGCTCAAGTGATCCTCCCACCTCAACCTTCCAAGTAGCTGAGACTACAGGTTCTAGCCACCATGCCTGGCTAATGTTTTCAAAAATGTTTTTGTAGAGACGGGGTCTGGCTATGTTTCCCAGGCTGGTCTCAAACTCCTGGGCTCAAGCAGTCCTCTTGCTTCAGCCCCCTAAAGTGCTGGGATTACAGGTGTGAGCCACAGCACCTGGCCACAATTCATTTTTCATACGTCCACAGCTCTCCATTACCACTGACACCACCCAGATCTCACTACCTTATCTTTTGCTGGGATTACCACACGCCCTCTCACCTCTTCTCCTTGTTCTCAGCTTGCTCTCCCATCAGTCCCTTCTTTCACGGAGCAGTAGGAGAGGTAAAGTACAAACCAGATCAGGTTTCCCTTGCATTCAGAATAATATGCAAATTCCTTATGTGATCGTGTGTGACTCTACCCCATTCGTCTCTGGGTGTCTTCTTGAAGACTGCTCTCCTGCATGCATTACATTCAGATATATAAGTCATCTGCCCCATCCTTAAACAAGCTCAACTCTGAAATCACTCCAGAGCCTTTGTATGTGTGACTGCCATTCTTTGCGAGCGTAGTTTTTTATCCTGGGCTTCAGTTCTCTGTTAAATTGCAAATGTCACTTCCTCAGATTGGCCTCCCTTAGGTGGGTATCCCACTTTTTCACTTCTGTCTCAGTTGTTTTTCTTTTGACACTTACTCATTTAAAATTAATTTTCTTTTTTACCCTTCTGGGGAGCATTGTCGCCGCCTCTGGAATGCAAGCTTCACACTGAGCGTGATCTTACCTGCACATGGTTGTGTGCCCAGAACCTAGTTCTGTAGTATGGGTTCATTCCAACGAATTGAAATGAGGTTGAGTAAGAATTGATCCCTGCCCTCAAGGAATTGAGTCCACAGGAGCAGATTCATGTCTGCTGGCAAAGATACATGTTTGTTTTCGTATGGTTGCCTTTAGTTTTCTTTATGTTTAACAAGTGGTGATTGTATTCTGTTTGCCCGGTATTTTTTGTTATGGCTATTTACACATTTAGAGCCCTCATACTGCTTATAATATTAAAAAGGATTATAAAGTAACTTATGTAATTTCTGAAAATATTTTGTTGTCTAATTTGAGAAGAGCTTTTTTTTTTCCCCTCCTGATCAAAACATAGGAAGTTTACTAAAGCTACCAACAGGAGAATGTGCGTCTCCTTGTCCTGTGTGAGTTGAGGATTTGGGGATTGGAAGATGATCAGCCTTAATGATTTTGCAAATATATCCTTGCAATAATTGGAGTAATTTTTAGTTTCAGTTCAGTTCAGTTATTTAGGCTTCCCAGTGGTAACATGTTCTCATTTGGAAGGCTATTTAGTAACACTGAGAATGTGTTTGAGAATGGGTTCTGTAAGTTTTTACTCCCAAATCTGAAACTGACCATTTTCTTAGGCCCAAGAAGCTGGACTAGAGCCAAGAAATTGAAACTCTGGACCCCACTCTTTTCATGTAACATGAAAAATCCAGATCATGATTTCTTAGTTGTTCCTTTGTTCATTACCCTGTTTCTTTAAAAACCAATCAGGTTAATAGCTTTTCAAGGCCTGTCTTAACAAATCGGCAGGGCAGGCTAAGAGGTGTTTCAAATGCTTTTTGAAATCAAAAAGGGAAATGAATGAATGGAGAGGAGATCCATCTGGGTGAGGTCAGAGAAGAGCAAGAAAAAAACTGGCCAATGTCCACAGTGAACTCTTGACCGATTATAAGATACAGAGTTTGTATTCTGAATGTCTTTTTTTTTTTTTTTTTTTTTTTTTGCTAAAACAGCATGTTCTTGTGACAGAATAATAATCACTGCTCTTGTATATGTTTTATTTAATACTTGGAATAAGAGGTTTTGGTAGGTCGATTATAGTTTTCATGGCCACTGAGGCATGCACCAAGCTATAGGTAAGATGGCAAGTAAGACTAGTATTCTTGTGGGTTGGGGTTCTACTTTATTTATTTATTTTATTATTATTATTTTTTGAGACGGAGTCTTGCTCCTCGCCCAGGCTGGAGTGCAGTGGCGCTATCTCAGCTCACTGCAAGCTCTGCCTCCTGGGTTCATGCCATTCTCCTGCCTCAGGCTCCCGAGTAGCTGGGACTATAGGCGCCCACTACCACGCCCGGCTGCTTTTTGTATTTTTATAGAGACAGGGCTTCACCGTGTCAGCCAGGATGGTCTCGATCTCCTGACGTGGTGATCTGCCCGCCTCGGCCTCCCAAAGTGCTGGGATTACAGACGTGAGCCACCGTGCCCGGTGGGGTTCTACTTTAAAGAAAAAAACTACACAAGGAAAGATAACTTTATTTTTCTAGGAAAACCTAACAGGTGCCATAGTCATATGCCTTTGTAAATACAGGCTCCCTGCTTCCACCTCCTTCCTCAAAAGGGCCTTTTCTGCTCCTTCATAGTCTGTCTAGTATGAGCAGTACTCATTTCTACATTTCTTCAATGTTTGGTCCCTTACATGGTGTAGGCGAGTCTCATACAGTAATAAGTTCTAAGCAACTTTTCTTTTTACACCATTGATGAAGCAGTATGTGGTTTATATATGCGTTTCTCTGTTTTGTCATTAGTTTTTATAATAATTGAAATGATTTTTGGAAACCTGCTTTCCATTATAATCTTGGCCCAAAAACATTGACATTGCTGATGATGCATTCAAAACAGCAAACATAGCTGCTTGTTAAGGCAAAAGGCAAATATGAAAATAGACAGTTTCATAACATGTTTGCCTATTTACAAAGGCTGTTTTCTTTTGCTCTTGGAGTGGAGGATAAACACATCATTTCTGTAAAGGGACAAGCTGTAATGTACATATTGAGTATGAGAGTTACTTGTTAGCATTGATTTGAGTCATAATATATTACCCCCTTTACTTACGAACCAGTCGGGTTAATAGATTTTTTTGTGCATGTGATTGTACCAACTAGTAGTTTCCCTGGAAATCTTGTTTGCTATGATTTTTCTTCTGAAAGCAGAATTGGTTATAGATATTGGCAGTGGGAACTGACATGTATATGTCCTATAATTGTTTTTTAGCTGCTTACATTTTTCAGATGATTTTTTTTTTAATTTTAATTTTTTTTCTTTTTCTTTTTTAGACAGGGTCTCACTCTGTCACCAGGCTGGAGTGCAGTGGCGTGATTTGGACTCGCTGCAACCTCCGACTCCCTGGTTTAAGTGATTCTCCTGCCTCATCCTCCCAAGAAGCTTGGATTACAGGCATGCGCCGCCACACCCAGCTAATTTTTGTATTTTTAGTAGAGATGGGGTTTCATCATGTTGGTCAGGCTGGTCTCGAACTGCTGACCTCATGATCTGCCCACCTTGGCCTCCCAAAGTGCTGGGATTACAGGCATGAGCCACTGTGCCTGGTCATCAGATGACTTATTTTTGAAAACCATGCTACTACCATGAAGGAGAATTACAACAAATGCTTTGCATATATTTAGATCTTCATAATTCAAGTGGAGACTTTGAACTGATTATTAGAAAACTGTTGATTTTAAAAAATTATTGTTCAATATCCTCAGTACCTGATAGTACATAGGGTTTTGTGTACATTTTCTGCTTTAGATTCTTGCTGTCAATGAACAAAATGTTTGTTTGTCTAATGCAGTTAGAGTAAATACAGGAAAATCCCATCCTTAACTCATGTTATTCTCTGTTTTGGACATGTTCACTGTGATCAGTCTTAAAAGAAGTGACTAACTTTTGCTGAGTTTTCATTTGCCGTTTGGAGGCTTTGCAAAGGAGAAAAGACCACTTATTATTGACTACACAAGTCTGACCCTGTGGAATAAGTGTTGATGAAAAAAGTCAAAGTCTATTAGGTATTTGAAGAGATTTATTCTGAGCCAAATAAGAGTGACCAATGGCCTGTGACACAGCTCTCAGAAGATCCTGAGAACATGTGCCCAAGATGATGAGGCCACAACTTGGTTTTAGGGAGACATGAAACATCAGTCAATACAGGTGAGATGTACATTGGTTCAGTCTGGAAAAACAGGACATGTAGAAGTGGGGGCGTCCAGGTCACACTGAGAGTAAAAGATTTTCTGATTGGCAACTGCTTGAAAGAGTTATTTTCTAAAGACTTAGAATCAATGGAAAGGAATGTGTGGGTTAAGATAAGGGGTTGTGGAGACCAAGGTTGTATCATGCAGGTGAAGTCTCTAGGTAGTAGGCTTCCGAGGGAATAGATTGTAAATGTTTCTTTTCAGACTTAAAGAGTCTGTTCTATCAGTAATTCCAGAAGGGAGGAAGGTATAATGAGGTGTGCCTGCCCCCCACCCCCATCATGGCGTGAAGTGGTTTTCAGGTTAACTTTGGAATGCCCTTTGCTGAGACGAGGCGTCCATTCAGAAGGTTGTACAGGCTTAGAGTTCTGTTTCGGCTTTACACAGGGACCTCCAGCTTGAGAAGCCAGACTGGAACCAGGAAATTGAAGCTCCGGTCTCCACCCTTTTGTAATTAGTCATGTAACATGAAAAGTCATTTGATCTGGATTATGATTTTCTAGCTGTTCCTTTGTTCATTACCTCATTCATTTATTCACTCATTCATTCCCTCAACCGTTCCTTCATTTGTTCAGTTATGTTGTAAGCTGAATGCTTCCAGTGTGCCTGGTACTGTGTTGAATATTGGTATAGAGTGGTGTATAAAGGAAATGCATTCACTGCTTCATGTATCTTAAAATTTGTGGAGGAGTGGGACAAAACTAAGTGAAAAACAGCATTAGGTGATAGCAGAGTTCCTGGATTCTGGAATCCGACTGCTGGGACTCCAAGCTCCACCACTTAGGGCCCTGCGCAAGTTCTGGCATCTCTCTCTACTTGTATGTCCTCATTTATAATGTGGGGATGTCAAAATGTGCAGATTTCATAAGGCTGTTGTGAGGAGTGAGTGAATTCATTTGTGTAAAGCACTCAGAACAGTACCATATGGTAAGTGCTATGTAGATGTTAGCAACATACCTACAAATTTTCAATTTCAAATTGTGATGAAGGCTATGAAGGAAAAGAAGGTAATGTTATGAGAAAAAAAAAGAGGAAACTTACTCTAGATTGGGTTTTGTAGTAGGTAGTTTCTTCGGTTCTCTTTTCCTAATAGAATCTTGTTTTTATTCAGTCATTTCTCCTTCTGTCTCTCAGCCAGTAGGCTACAGGAAAGATTTGCCCAGGAATCCAGGCTCAAGCCAGTTTGTAAGTTTGTCCCTGGACACACAGTGGTTCCAGGAAATGTGGCTCAGTTTGTGCCAATGCAAGATCAAGGGCATTTTCCAGGTGACGAGACCAGCCTGGTTGTGGAGACCCTAACTCAGCGGTGCTGGAGGAATTAGACACACACACAGAAATGTAGAGTATGGAGTGGGAAATCAGGGGGCTGACAGCCTTCAAAGCTGAGAGCCTCAAACAGAGTTTTACCCACATATTTATTGACAGCAAACCAGTGATAAGCGTTGTTTCTGTAGATCACAGATTAACTAAAATGGGAAACAAAGGGATGGGCTGAAACAAAGGGATGGGCTCTGGCTAGTTATCTGCAGCAGGAGCATGTCCTTAAGGCACAGATCACTCATGCTATTATTTGTGGTTTAGGAACGCCTTAGGCAGTTTTCCACCCTGGGTGGACCAGGTGTTCCTTGCCCTCATTCCGGTCAACCCACAACCTTCAGCGTGGGAGTCATGGCCATCATGAACATGTCACAGTGCTGCAGAAATTTTGTTTATGGCCAGTTTTGGGGCCAGTTTATGGCCAGATTTGGGAGCCTGTTCCCAACAGCCAGGGGCTCTGAGAAAGTTTTCTAATTGGTTGTTGCATGTAGATTTAGAAACTGGAACTGTTATAGTTACTTTACTACCAGAGAGATGATGAAGTTAACATACTGAGGAGGGTATTGTTGGGACAACTGGGAAAAAACTGTACCTGAATTCTGACAGAAATAAACCTGATTACCACTACCTGTGGTACTTTTTCAGTTTACATGAGTTGAGTTGGTTTTTCTGTTACTTGTAGCCAAAAGAAAGAGAAGGGTCATAGAAGGCCACTTTTGGAGGTAAACAATTCAGGATGACTTGAGATGCGCTAATTTTTTACTAATCAGTAGACTTGGGACCATGTATCAATATGAGGAAAGCTGGTTGGGGGAATGTGGGAGAAACAGGTTTTAGGGGTAAATCAAGAATTCTTATTTCTATAATAAGATGAGCTGGATGTTAACAGTGGTTTGCAAATTTTTTCATTTTCTGACCTAAGATACCTCAGATATATGACATCTTAATATCAGTAACTATGATTTCTAAAGAATTGGCAATCATTGTCACCAATATTGAGGTTGATGAAATAAAAATCTTACTGGGGGCAGGTGGAAAGGGTGATATATCAGTGTTTTTCAACTTGATTACACATAAGAACTTTGTGGGGAGTTAAAAAAATGTGTACATGTCTACTAGATTCTTGCGTCCTTTTGTAGAGATGTGGAATCAGAATCTCCAACGTGGTCCCTGGTAATCTCTGTTTAAAAATAGGTCATTGGGATGGAGTCAGCTTAGCCCTTCTGTGTAGCCTGAATTTGGAGAACCAGTGCATTAGGGAACCCAAGGCCCCTTCCTATACAGGTTTTTTTTTTTTTAATTACGACTCCAGGAATCAATTCCACTTAAACTCAGGAAACACCAAGAGCCTTAGGATTTGCCACAGTACAGTCTTGTTAAAACACCATGAGTAACATCATTACATTACTACTTCTTGACACCACCTCTGGTGAAATTGTTATGAGTTTTTTTTTTCTATAGTGTTAGTGAAAACTCGATCTCTGCAGGAATATTGGCAATACTGTGAGTGCGTTAACAGTTACCAAATGCTTGGGTGTTTGATTGATGATTGTTAGAGTATCTGTCACTTAAACAGCAGTTAAAATATCACTTTACATATCAATAGTTGAGTAATTTCCTGGGAAGTCAGGTGGTAGATCAGCCTGTAATCATAAGGTTGTATTCTATAGTCATTGCAAGGACATTATTACCCATGCTTTGCTGAAACTAGGTAATACCAGTAGATGAAATCTGTTGTCAGATAGTAAGAAGAAATGAGTCTAGGACACATTGAAGCATAATTATGAGCAGTGTTATATGCAGTGGGGAGGTGGGATGATCTGCAATGGTGATGAGCCAAGTAGGGTACTGGCTCCAAGGCCGAGACAGAGCCCCCAAATAATGAGATGATCTACAGGAAGACATTACTCTAATTAATGTAATTAAGACTTTATTTATAGTCATTTGGGCTACATTGTTAGCCAACCAATTTGCCCAAGGTGGAATGATTCTCTCAGCTTTGGAAGATGATGCTGTAGGCATTTGTGTAGGGATGGGCGGCGGGGGAGGGTACATTTTAGCTCTGCTTTGTCAAATCTTTTTTTTCTTTTTTCTCTTTACCCTGCACCCTCATAGGTTTATGAGTTCTGGAAGAACATTTAGTCCTGGAAAAAGGCAACATTTTAACTCTTCTACCTAGTAAGAGATAAGGTTCTGACTTGACTTCCCCAGAAAGCAAACAAGTTGTAAATATAACATTCTTCTCTTTGCTTATCTGTTTTTGAGGTAATGTACAATTTGGTACTTACCCTAGGTATCATATTAAACTTTAGGTCTGTAGGTCTGGGGTGAGGCTTAGAACACTGGACACCTTGGACACATTTGCATCTGTTCCTCTGGTTGATTTGCTGTCTCCATAATGGTACTGCCCTTCATATATATAGTTGATCTGCGAATAACAAAAATAGTAATGGTGATGGCATAGGATTTTCATAGGGTAATTCTTGGTTATGGATTAGGCAGTGAGAGCCATGAGAATTTTGTAGTTGTCACAGTGTTTTAATCATCCTTGTCACCACCATTGTCATCACCTCCACTGTGGCCATTAGCAAATATTGGTTGAGGCTAATCAAGTGTAAGATTAGCAGGTTGGTAACTGGGAATAAGCGGTGTAAGTGATTTCAACATAACAGATAAACACTGGTGGTAGCCTAAGCTCATGTTAATCATGAGGTGAAGCTGTAGAGATAGTACACATTTGTTGGGGTACTCGATATTCTCTGACATGAGATCTGCAATTAGTTTCAAGGAATGTGGAAGTTTCAGGGCGTTGTTGAAGAGTTTCAAGGAAAAAATGACAAATAATTAACATTTAAGCCTTCTGCAGGTTTTCATTCTTTAACAAAATGTCTCAATCTGTCAGAGACTTAAAAGTCAGTCAGTATAGCTACCTGTATGTAGGAAATGAAGAACTCAATTATTAGGAAATTGTAATGATAGTGCTTTTTCTGTCATTCTTACATTTCTATAAAGAATGTGGCATTTACAGGTTTAATCAAGTTAAACATTTCTTTCAATGGCTTCGTGGTGATTTCCATCTTCCTTAGAAATAATCATAGTACTTTGAAAGAGCATTTTGGTACAGCTGGAAAGTTTATAGTACCTAGTAATTTTTTGAGGCTTTAGTATTAAAGAAATTTATATGGAAATGGGATCTGGAGAGCATATGATAATTGAAATCCATGGATAGTCCTTTACTTGAAGTCCTTTCTCAATGAGTTGAGGAACAAATAAATACAGATGGTCTTTACATCTTTTTTCTCTTAAGCCCTTACTTGCATTTCTTTCATGCCATTATGTATTGTAGATTCTAAGATGTAAGAGAAAATAGCTTAAACAGTGGCTCAACTGAATTTGAGCTCTGATTGCTTTGCAGACATTCAGTGGCTCCCCAGTATACAGCAGAATAGTTAGATTCACTCTTTTGTAAGCGAGCGGCTTCAGTGATAATGATGGTATGGAAGATGATAATGAAAAACTACATTGGCTATTTATGGAAACACATTTTTATGTATGAATGGGTACAGCCTAATATTGTATACTTCTAGTGTCTGGTCTGTAAGATTATTGTCATTGAAGGAATAAATTTGGCTCAACCGTTTATTTCATTCCTTATCTCTCTCCTTTTTTGTTGTTTTTTCGAAGCAGGATCTTGCTCTGTCACCCAGGCTGGAATGCAATGGCATGAAGTTGGTTCACTGCAGCCTTGACCTCCCAGGCTCAAGTGATCCTCCCACCTTAGTCACCCTAGTAGCTGGGACTATGGACACGTGCCACCATGCCTGGCCATTTTTTTTTAATTTTTATTTTTAGTGGAGATGAGGTCTCGCTATGTTGCCCAGGCCAGTGTTGAACTCTTGGGATCAAACTGTCCTTCTGCTTTGGCCTCCCAAAGTACTGGGATTACAGGCATGAACCACTTCATTTGGCCCCTCTCTCTTCTTTCTTATAACCAGTCCAGTTACTCAGAGAATGCTCAAGCTCCATACCATGAGTTGGTAGTTCTGATCCTTCTCTTTCCCTGAACTTCATCTCTGCTTTCCAGCTCTCTGAACTTCTCACCATTCCTCGTGCCCACCTGGCCTTCCACATCTCTCTCTACACACATTGGTCTTTTTGTTGGGAATGCCCTCTTATTCACCTGGTTTCCTGATCTTTACAAACCCCATTCACAAGTCACTTCCTTTGCTATAGTCTTCTTGATATCAGTCCCCATCCTCCAGATGAAAGTTGCTCCTTCCTTTGTGCTTCCCTGTTTATGGCTTTATTGCGGCACTTGTGTTTTTATTGTTGATTTGCAAGCCTCTCTTCACTAGTTTGTAAACTCACTGAAAGTACAGATAGGGCCATTTTTGTATCCTTAGCATCTAACACAATGACTAATATGTATTATTATTATTATTATTTTTTCGAGATAGAGTCTTGCTCTGTCACCGAGTCTGGAGTGCAGTGGCGCGATCTCAGCTCACTGCAAGCTCCGCTTCCCAGGTTCACCCCATTCTCCGGCCTCAGCTTCCCGAGTAGCTGGGACTACAGGCGCCCGTCACCACACCCGGCCAGTTTTTTAATATTTTTAGTAGAGACGGGGTTTCACCGTGTTAGCCAGTATGGTCTTGATCTCCTGACCTCGTGATCTGCCTGCCTCGGCCTCCCAGAGTGCTGGGATTACAGGCATGAGCCACCGCACCTTGCCAATATGTATTATTTATATGCTTTGTTGAAATAATTTTAACAAAATATATATGTTGTTTTCAAGCCTTTCCTTTCTGAATAGGACTGTGCTATGTGTCCAGGGTTATAAGAAGTATAAGGATTGACCTGGACACTAAAAGGTTCATATTGTGTTTGGAAGAAAAAGAACACACAGGGAAAATGTTAAATAATTAAACACAGTGAATGGTCCTACCACTGTTTTGGGAAAAAGAACACAGAGAAAGCATATAGGTCCTTAATAGAGAGCTAGGTAAAAGAGGTTGTATTTTATATAGAAGAGGAGAGACATAGAGAAGTGGGATAGATCATATGCATGTATTTTGCAGGAGAAAAATCAAGACCATTGCAGTGCCAAATCCAGAAACTGACTAGATGGAATTAGGAGAATTAGTAAATTCCTTAAGTCTCCCTTGTCTGTAGAATATTGGTACCTGTCTCACAAAATTATGGAAAAGAAATAATTCGTGTAAAACATTTTGCACAATGACTGTAACAAAGAAAGTGCTCACAGGATAGCACTTTCTTACTGTCATTAGAATGACAATAAGAAACTATAGTTGTTATTAATAAGTAGTGGTGGCCAAGCATAAAAACACACTGAGGGAGCCATACAAACTGAAGCCACACAATCAATCAGAAACACAGTTAAAGAAGATAAAGGTTAGGTATTAGGCGAGGAATTAGTCAACAGGAAATTGAGAATGAACAGTATCAGGTCAGTGTTGAGGGGAAGGGAAAGGCAGGGAAGTTTGAAGAGTGGTTGAGAACAAAACACAAAGAACTAGTGAAAAGAACGACCTTGAAGCTAAGACATTGCTTGCCCTAGGCTGGTAAAAATCCGTGCTCTCCTTCCTGCCAGGACTGGAGCGGATCAGTGTGTGACCAGCCCAGGGCATGCTGGCGGAAGCAGGTGTGCCAACGCATGAGCTGGTAATTAGGTTAAGGGGGAGAATGGGGAATTGCAGTAGAGCCAGATTGTGACAAGAGAGAGGAGTGGAGGAGGTAAGGAGGGAGACTCTTGAGGCAAAAGAATGGCAGGAAGGATATGTGAAACAAGGTCCCAGTTTACATTTACCTAGTGCTTTCTCTTTCTAAGGCCTTAGGTCTGAAAGGGAAGGCCAATCAGAGACAGTATCAGTTTCATAGGCCCCTAGGAGGGCACAGAGCCACTGGCTTGACTTGCCTTTCTCACAATATTAGCTAACTCCTGTGTCTAGTAGTTCAGTTTTAGTAGACTTTCATTTTATTTTTTAAAAGCTTGAGATTTAAAAAAAAACCATTAAAAAATTATACTTGTAGAAATGTTTAGGATGTTTGTCATGCAATATAGTTAAAAGGTTTTCTTTTTTTTTTTTTTTTTTTTGAGACGGAGTCTGGCTCTGTCACCCAGGCTGGAGTGCAGTGGCGCGATCTCGGCTCACTGCAAGCTCCGCCTCCCGGGTTTACGCCATTCTCCTGCCTCAGCCTCCCGAGTAGCTGGGACTACAGGCGCCCGCCACCTCGCCCGGCTAGTTTTTTGTATTTTTTAGTAGAGACGGGGTTTCACCGAGTTAGCCAGGATGGTCTCGATCTCCTGACCTCGTGATCCGCCCGTCTCGGCCTCCCAAAGTGCTGGGATTACAGGCTTGAGCCACCGCGCCCGGCCGTGAACCAGATTTATTTAAAGATATTATGGCTTTTTTGTTTGTTTTAGTCTAATCCACATGGTTTATATTGGACACTAAGCCTATGTGAGAGCTGGGAGTGGTGCTTGCCTGTGATCCTAGCTACTGGGCTGAGGTGGGAGGATGGTTTGAGCTCAAGAGTGTGAGGCCAGCCTGGGCAACATAGTGGGACCCTGTCCCTAGGGGAAAAAAAAAAAGCCTATATGAGTAGCAGATTAATATTTATATATGTATTACATATATGCATTAGAAGAGAAGTCCTTTTACTTGTTAAGTTGAGCTAGGCAGTTGGTTGGTTAATATTTTCGTTAAAGCAGGGTATCAGAAAGGATACATTTCCTAAACATTTTAAGCTAACTTTTTGCTAGGCTTTTGGGGTAGGTCCACATCAAGGCCGTTTCTTTCCATATGGGTGCATTAGTGACAGTGGAGACTCTTCGGTTTTTTGACTATATCATACCTTAAAAGTACCTTTAGTGTTAGTGAGAATGTAAAGACACTTGTGAATTGGTTAGAGTTCAAAGTCATCCTAAAGTTTTATAATTTTTCCTCATGTTATTTTATGATTGTTTTGTCTGCACTTGATTTGACAATTTCTCATTTTAGTGAATTAAAAAAATGTATGTATTTTAAAAATTTTATTTATGATCCCAGGCTGGACTTGAACCCCTAGGCTCAAGTCATCCTCCTGCCTCAGTCTCCCAGGCAGCTGGGACTACAGGCCTGTCCCACGGCACTTGGCTTGGTGAATTTTTTGTTTTGTGTCCTGTAAGACTTTTTTTTTAACTCCAAATTTATTAGCTTACATATATTTCATTACATAAATATAATTATAATGGTTGTATAGTAAGCACAAATAGGACTGGGGGGACACACAGAGTAGACTTATAAGCACAGGGTTCAACTCAGGACAGAGATGCCTAGGTGTACGGAGTGGGGGCCCCTAGCTAACCATAGCCAGTGGGCTGTGGGCACATGGAACATGCATGTTTTACAGAGGCAGTAGAGAGTGAGGGTTAATTCATCAACTTATTTAGAGGATGGTGGATGAAGGTTCTCCAGTTCTCATTGAGCTGTGTAGTTGGAAAGATAGGATGGGAGGGGGGGAAAATAGATATTTTGATCTTTCTGATCAGTTACATAGAATCTCTACCTTCTCTAACTGAAGAAAGAATCAGAAGCAGATGAAAGAGTAGTCATGTATTTAACTAGGGAAAGCATTTATATATTCATGTTTACATTTTTCCCAGAGAGTACTTCATTTTTAAATTTGAAACAGTAACTTGGGATTAGAGAGGAATCTAACACCCATAAAAGGTTATATAGGAGTACATTTCCAGTGTAGTTATATAAAGGACTTTACAGATCGTATTTTGAAAGAAAAAAATATACCTTTAGATCAGATCATTATTAGGTCCAGCCTGGGATCATAAACCCTGGGAAAAAGGACGGGGGATTTGTGTGTTCTTGTTAGGTCTTGCTTGTTAGTATCTCCAGACATCCTGTACTAACATGCCAAAATCCACCCCATAAATTCTGTTGGAAAGCGATCTGCTGCCAGTTTGAAGCTGCCTATTGCTTAATAATGTCTAGCAGTTTCTATATGTTTTCTGCAGAAACTGAATAAATATAGCAAGGTAGAATCTTTATTTAATTTTGGATCTGATAACATCTTTTACTTAAAAGTTGGAAGCAATTTTTGCATGCAGCTGTAATTTCATGTGAATCATATTTTTAAATATTGTAGGATAAATCTTGTAAGAATTTAAAATGGAACATCTATGCTAACACTTATATTAATCTTTTTATCAAAGCTTGGAAAGAACCCTATTAAATAGGAGGAGTAGGTATTTTAAATAACATTTCAGAATGTTAGTCTGTCTACTTTCTTTTAATAAATCACAATAGAGGCCAGGCGCCATGGATCACACCTGTAATCCCAGAACTTTGGGAATATAAGGCAGAAAGATCACTAATATATTTTTATTTTTGTTTTCGTAGAGACGGGGTCTTGCTGTGTTACCCAGGCTGGTCTTGAACTCTTGGGCATGGTGGCACACCTGTAGTCCCAGGCTCCCAGGGGGCTGAGGTAGAAAGATTGTTTGAGCCTGGAAGGTGGAGGCTGCAGTGAGCCATGATCATGCCACTGCACTTCAGCCTAAGCAAGAGAGCAAGACTTTGTCTCAATAAATAAATAAATAAATAAATAAAGAAAAAAAGAAAGAAAGAAGAGATTTACTACAGGATGGATTATTAGAAATAATTGTATTTTACATAATATTCCTTTTATTTTCATGTTTGCTTCATTTATTATTGGCAATGCCAGGTAACAGGACTCACATATGATTTTTGTTGTTCAATATTATTAAATAAGAATTTTTTTTTTTTGAGACAGAGATGGCAGTGGCACTATCATGGTTCACTGCAACCTCTGCTCCCGAGTTCAAGAGATTCTCCCACCTCAGCCTCCTGAGTAGCTGGGATTACAGGCACGCACCACCACGCCTGGCTAATTTTTGTAGTTTTAGTAGAGACGGGGTTTTGCCATGTTGGCCAGTCTGGTCTAGAACACCTGACCTCAAGTGATTCACCCGCCTTTGCCTCCCAAAGTGCTAGGATTACAGATGTGAGCCACCGCGCCCAGCCAAGAATCTTATTAAAATAGAAAATGTTTTCTCTACCTAGTGGAAGTATATATATATATAACTAATAATTAATATTTTTAAGGAGATTGAATAACTTGGTTAAATGTGTCTGAGTGGAACTAACTATTTGGCAGTATTTATGAAGAAGAAAACATGATTTGGTGAAAAATTCAGATTTAAGTTTTAATTGTATAATTTTATTATTGTATTAAAATAAAGACTATGATATATGAAATATATTGCTTGTTTGAGGTCCTTTGGAAATTTGAAGCCAGAAACACCTTGTTAAACTAAACATATTAGTTAAACTCTGATGTGCTGCTCAGTGCTTGAGGAAACTTGAAAGCAAGAAAAATACTACGTAAAAATCTTATTTACTACTTATAAAGTAATATAATATAAATTTAATTAATTCAAGAATTATGTATTATGACTGATTTGTGCCAGAAACATTACAAATATGAAGAATAAACCTCACAGAAGCTGACAGGAATTTTAATGCATTTGAAAATGATTTTCTTGAAATTTTGCTTATTTTTGGCAGAAAAGACTAAAACCTACCATTGCCAACATTTTTATAAATGTAATTTTATGGGTTTATTAAACCTGTATTTATTGAGCCCCTACTTTACATCACAGTGACCATAGTTGCCATTCATTTCTTTTAATTGTTTTCCTTGTTTTTCTTCGTTATGATGTAGTGTCAGAATTTCCGTTTTCCTCCAGAGGTGTACTTCATTTAGTGTAATAGCAACATTCTTGACACATGTATGTTTCAGATGTTACTGTTGCCTTTTCATTTGCTTTATACTTTCAAAAAAAGCCCTTTAGTGTTAAGTCTTTTGATAGCATCTTTGACATTTATTTAAGTTTTATCACACCCATAAGATACATGCAGATATGTTATCTGGCTTTTTTTCCAGGAAATTACAAATAGAAAGGATGAAATTGGTAACTTTGACCTCTTTTTATAAGTGTATAACACTGTGATCAATACTCTAATTTTCCTCCTTGAGCACCGGCTTGTGACAATATGCAGAGAATATTGCCAACCAGGTAAGCCCACCAGAACCTAAGTACCTGGAGTTTTTATTGAGGCTTCCTTATATAGGCATGATTAATTGAGTCATTAGACATATGGTTGAACTCAATCTTCAGCCCTTTCCACCACCCCAAAGGTCAGGCTGATATCACCTGGTGGCCCAAGCCCCACCTTTAATCACATGGTTGGTCTTTCTAGCTTGGCCATTTTCCATTCTCAGCCCTCTTATTAGCATATATGATCTAGGGCCCACTGTGAGCCCCCTCATTAGCACAAACTATCAAGTATAGTTTGGGGGCCCCATCATGAATTACAAAGATACTCCTATCAATAGGAAGAGTCCAAGGATTTAGAAGTTACCACTCAGGAGCTAGGACAAAGGCCAGCCAGAATCTTATCAAGCGTTCTTCTATTTCCCCCAAAAGTACAGCATGTCTTATTTTATTAGGTGCCTGCAAAATTGAACTATGTACCATTTCTTTACCATATTTGCATTGCAGTGCGCATGAAGAGCTCTTAATTCAGAACTTTTCTCTGCCACTAATTATGTGGTTTGGGTAAATCACTTAACTTGTTTGAGACTCACTTTTCTTGTCCATAAGATGGAACGAATAGTACCTACTTATTAGAGCGAGAAAAAGTGCCTCACAGTGTCTGCACATAAAAGGTGCTCTATAAAATAATAACTATTATTATTATGTGCATCTTTTTCTTGTAATCAATTGCTGTATTTAAGAGTCAGTAGATAATTTTTTTCTGTTATTTATTAAGCGTACATTCTAGGACTGTTTTCATTTAACTCGGCTATTTATAATATAGATATGTAATATTACATATTTTGTCCAATATATGACATACATATTAATATTTATAATACATATTTTGGGTGAGACTCCATCTCTACAAAAAATAAAAAATGTAGCCAGGCATGGTGGTGCAAGCCTGTGGTTCTAGCTACTTGGGAGGCTGAGGTGGGAGGATCCCTGGAGCCCAGGAGTCTGAGGATGTAGTGAGCTATGATTGCACCACTGCATTCCAGCCTGAGTGACAGAACAAGTTCCTGTCTCAAAATAAGAAACTCCAAAAACTTTTGTATGTATATTTATATGTGCTCTATATTATAATTTATATACTTATATACAATGTGTTATATAAATATATTTGTAATGAATATATACATTTATAATATACATTAAATATATTCATACAATATGTATTTTATATATGTGTATATATATTAAAAGGAGAGTTTAACCAAAAACCTGATAATATAATTGTTTTGACACTTGGCTGTTTCCTGTGAAGCAAACCAAATAATTACTAGTGTTTAAATTATGGTACTTGAATTAATTTTATATTTTTTGATGATATCTGTAAATTAATTATTTAGTACAAGATGTAATTTTAAGTAAGTACATTTTTTGGACCATATTTTGACTAGTATTGTGTTATTTTTCTTTTGACTGATTTCATTACACCACTTACTTAAGTTTTGACTTTTTTTTTGGTTGCTTACATTTTTAAAGTACATATTCATGTTTATCCTTGCTTCCAAGTAAACTCACTGTTTATTATAGGTGCTTTATAATCAGTTTATAATGCTTGGGATTACTCAGTAAATGTTATTGTCTGCCTAGAAATTGGAAATTAGATTAGCTTTTTGCATCTCCTGTATAGTAAATAAAGATACTATCTTGGAGTTTATGACCAAAAATAACCCTAATTAGTATATGAAAGCTCCATGTATCCAGAAACTGTGGATATATGACATGAACATATCTTGATAAAACTATGAGCGTATATATAAAACTGTGAGCATATCTTTGTAAAACTTGTCATATTGGTTGACAAAGCTAAATTAAGACACTAATTAAAAATGTGGGAATATAACTTAAAACCTTTATTAATGGTAGCAGTAAAAGCAATAATAATGAGAAAATTTTATAGAAAATTTATTTTTATTTCATAGTTTTCTAAGAACCTGCCAACTAATTTCGATGACTAAACATTAATCCACATTCCATTGCATAACCATTCCACAGAAGCTTTTACAAATTGCTGTAAGTAATTTTCAACAAAGAAACTGGTGGAAGTTGAAATATATGGTATTAAATCATAAAAGGCTTCAATTCCTGATATATGAGTGATATGGAGGAGTGAAGTAATTTTCTGGATCACAGGAGAGAAGATAACAATTTTAGGTGTGGTGACATAGACATGTCATATGAGAGTCTTTTTTTCTCTTTTTAAAGTGTTTCCAGCTTTTGGTGTGGCCTGTTGTGATGAGAAAGCCTGAGGCGGCCATCAGGGGATAGCGTCTCGGGGGCCTAGGCCTCTTGCTCAATGTCTTCAGCCAGAGCAAATGGTTTTATTTGATTTATGTGCTGGTATTATCTGAAAGACATCTTTCGAAAAAAAAATTCCCTGAGTTCCAGAACCAGGCTGTTTTGGAAACCACTGGCCTAACAGAATGTTTAAGTATTTTTGACATAAGCTGAGCAGCGGAAAATGATACTGGAACATAAGTAGTGGCAGGGGAGAGAGACAGTTCTCATAGCAGGGGAAGATTAATTTTCTCTCCACACACCACAGTGAAAAATGAGAAGAACGTAATACAGTTGTTTCATGCTACCCATATGCTATTTGCTGGAATTATGCTGCACTTTAAAAAATTTAGGTAAAATTCTTATAGAGTGAACTATTTTAAATAAAGGAGACGATTCCATAGCTTTTAGAACATTCGTAATGTTGTGCAAGCATCACATCTATTTAGTTCCAGAACATTTTCATCACTGTGTTGTACTTTTAAATTTATTTATGGGGTTTATTTGTGCTGTGCTTCTTTCTAAAAAAAGCTTGGGAGTGGCTTCTCGTTAAGGCTATTAATAAAATAGAAATGGAAGATCAGAACCAAGGAAAGGAGAAAGAAGCTAACATGAAATCAACATGTGTTAATGTAGTTTGTATTCAACATCAGGTTTGACGCTTAAGCTTTCCAGCAGCAGAGCATAAAGGTACATCTGATAAGTTATCCAAGAGCAGAGAATAATTCCAGCTCCTCAGTGGAAACAGGTTTTCTTGACACTGAATTCTAAATGAAATTTCAACTGGGACTTGATGTGACATTGAACGACTGCAGTTTCACAGTGTATACTGAAGAGTTTGTAATATGACTTTTTCTGTAATAACCTTCAATAAAACCAGATTTTAGAGACAGAAAAACTATAAATATTTGACCTCTACTAGCTTCATCTCAAATTAGTCCATATAATTTTTTTTTAACAAACAGGAAAAGTGTGAGATTGCGAGGAAGCCCTTAAGAATGTCCCATCAGCAGGAATTGTGGTGGCCAAGGCAGCACCCTCAGCAGGACCTGAGGGGGTGGGACCAGGTTTTGCCAGGGATATGTTTTGAAGTTAAGGGTGGAATATTATAGATTGAAGGCTAAAATCTTTTTATATATTAGGCAATGAAGTGTAGGTGTTACAAAATAAAAGCCTCACTGTGCACAATGATGTACAACTGCTGCACGTGGTTACAGGAGTTACTTTTAGTCAATGGACTTGGTGGGTGACAAATGTAGATATAATTGGAGGATATTTATAGGGAGAAAGTATTTAGAAGATTTGGTAAATTTATATCAATGGTAGAAGTATGGAAGGATTAAGGTAGATTTTTATTTGTTCTATACTCCTACTTTCAAGTTGCTGTTCCTAAAGATTTTGGTAATTTGGAGTGCAACTATCAGTTTATGCGAGTTCCAGTTTCATTACATACTTGTAAGCCCTAGGTGTAATCATTAACACTGTTTTTCTAATATAAATGCTGAAAAGGATTCTTATTGTTACTTATATTTTCATAGATGAGGATACTGAAGGCTGTGATGCTGTAGAAACATCAGATCATAAGCTGATGGACATGCACAGTGTGTGTGTATGTGTATACAGGCCACTGACCGGTACTGTGTGTGTGTGTATATAAATATGTATATTATGTACACACACACACACACACACACACATATATAGTATATATATAAACAGTACTGGTCAGTGGCCTGTTCGGACCTGGGTGGCACAGCAGGAGGTGAGCAGCAGGTGAGGTAGCAAACTTTTATCTGTATGTACTGCCACTCCCTGTCTCTCACATTACTGCCTGAGCTCCACCTCCTGTCAGATCAGCAGCAGCATTAGATTCTCATAGGAGCAAGAACCCTATTGGGAACTGTGTGTGCGAGGGATCTAAGTTGCAGGCTCCTTATGAAAATCTAATGCTTGATGATCTGTCACTGTCTCCCATCACCCCTAGATAGGGCTGTCTAGTTGAAAAAAAACCAGCTCAGGGTTCCCACTGATTCTATATTATGGTGGGTTGTATTATTATTTCATTATATATTAAAATGTAATAATAATAATAGAAATAAAGTGCACAATAAATGTAATGCTCTTGGATCATCCCAAAACCAGTCCACAGAAAAATTATCTTCCATGACACCTCTTCCTGGTGCCAAAAAGGCTGGGGACTGCTGTTCTACAGTGACTACTTTAATCACTCTTGTATTCATGCTGTCTCCTACAGGGTCTTGATTGGAGTAAATGCTTAATAAAAGTTTATTGAATGAATGAACAAATGAATGAGCTGGGACAGAGGTCTCTTTCTTTCAAGTTGGATGCAGTGTATACATTGCATTTATGTGAGAATTTGTTTCCCATGTTTTAAAAAACACTTTATGGGGAGGCCAAGGTGGGCGGATCACCTGAGGTCGGGAGTTTGACACCAACCTGACCAACATGGAGAAACCCTGTCTCTACTAAAAATACAAAAAATCAGCCAGACGTGGTGGTGCATGCCTGTAATCCCAGCTACTTGGGAGGCTGAGGTGGGATAATCGCTTGAACCCGTTAGGTGGAGGTTTCAGTGAGCTAAGATCGCGCCATTGCACTCCAGCCTGGGTAACAAGCGTGAAACTCCGTCTCAAAACAACAACAATGACAACAACAACAACAACCACAGCATCAACAAAAACCCACTTTATGCTCTATAGTGAACACATTAATTAAAATGAGTATTTTATATGGTGTTTGGTTAAAGAGATGAATGGCTAAAAAATCTAAGCTCTAAAGCATGTGAAATGAGTAGACTTATTGAAAAAGAAACTTACTGAAAAAGAAACAAAATATTTTGGTAATGAGAAGGTAAATTAATATATACAAATAGGCAGTTTTCTGTAATTGATCTAATATACTTCCCCAGGTCATGTTTAGTAAATAATAAACTTCAGCAACCTCTTCTTTAAAAATGAATGAAAGAAGTCTTTGAAATTCTAGCAGATTATGTGAAATTTTATAAAAGCTGTTTCAGTTATTGCCTCCTAAAATGTGACAGTGACACTCATAGCACAGCTTTTGAAATTCACATACACAAAGGGGAGAATCATGTATATGCATTCACATATTTGAATTATATATGTATATAATTATATACATATCAGATTATAATTATATATCAATCACACTTACATTACCTAATATTAACACGTATAATACTAATGTGTTGTATACAGTAATCCCCCCATGTCCTCATGGATACGCTCTAGGACCCCCAGTGGATGCCTAAAACTGCAATATTATTGAATATTATTGAAGCATATGTGTGTGTATACATATATATACACACACTATATATATATTGAACCATATATGTGTATACACACACACAATTTCTTTTCCTATACATACATACCTATGATGAAGTTTATGTTAGGCACAGTAAGAGATTAACAATAACAACTAATGATAACATTGAACAATTGTAACAGTATACTGTAATAAAAGATAGGTGACTGTGGTCTCGCTCTCAAAATATCTTATTGTATGCGATATTTTTAGACCATGCTTGACTGCAGGTAACTGAAACCTGAAAGTGAAACTGCACATAAGTGTAGACTACTGTAACACAGTCTTTAAACTTAAAGTGCCCTCCCCGCCTCACACACACACACACACACACACACACACACACACGCACGCACATACACACACGGAGTTTTAATGTACATAGCTTTTTGGTTTTTTTTTTGAGATGGAGTCTTGCTCTGTTGCCTAGGCTGCTGGAATGCAGTGGTGTGATCTCGGCTCATTGCAGCCTCTGCTTCTTGGGTTCAAGCTATTCTCCTGCCTCAGCCTCCCGAGTAACTGGGATTACAGGCACATGCCACCACGCGTGGCTACTGTTTTGTATTTTTGGTAGAGACTGTTTCACCATGTTGGCCAGGCTGGTTTTGAACTCCTGACCTCAAGTGATCCATCTGTCTTGGCCTCCCAAAGTGCTGGGATTATAGGCATGAGCCATCATGCCCAGCCAAACGTACATAGTTTTAATGTGTATTTTTAACGTTCTGTAGTCCTTTAGGAGTAGATTGCCGGTGGTTCTGTGGTGTCCTATCATTTGATGATTCCAAATAAATGAACTCTGATACATTTTATATTGTTTTGTGTGGATACATAAACAATATAAATTGAATGTTGCATTAGTTAGGGGTTATTGTAGGGAACTGATACCACTCTGGTTTTTTGAATCAGAAGAGATTTATTCCAAGCAATTACAAAATTGATGGAAGAGCTTGAAGAGTGGTAAAATTAGGGGCTGGCATTAGTTGCTAGCATTTGTTGTTTCACCACTGAAGTTGTGATGAAGAGTTCTGGAAGATTCTGTGTGGAAAGCGAAAGGGAATGAACTTCCATGTCTCAAGTGGAGAGGATTCCAGGTGGCAGAGCAGGGACCTTTTCAGATACGTTTGAAAAGGAAAGGCCAGTGCTAGCCAGGCAGACACCAGACCCAGGATTGTACCAGGCATGTGTGTGTGTATGTATTGTCTCGAACTCCCAACCTCAGGTGATCCGCCCATCTCGGCCTCCCAAAGTGCTGGGATTACAGGTGTGAGCCACCACGCCCAGCTGTGTGTATGTGTTGTGTATGTGCACACACGTGTGTGTGCATGTATATCCTGGAGAAAGTTATTTAAGGTCTTTGTTCTTAAGGAAGTTTCTTTGGAGGTGGCAAGATTACAGGTAAGAAGCAATAGAAGTAGAAATTGAAATCCAGAAGGAACTTTAGAAATAGTCAACTCTCATTCCCTGTCTTCACAGATGAAATAACTATCACAGGAGTGTGATGATTTTTCTCGAGGTCACATAATAGAGGCCTGGGCTGAGAACAGTGTATGTGCAGAGAATCTTTCTGGACCTTACCAACTGGCCGTGACATTATAAAAGATCATTTATTTAGACAATAAGATCAATAGTATAGTGAGTTTCTGCAAAAATAGTCATAGTAACTTGATCTGATTATAAAAATACAAACACAACAAGGTTTGTTTCTGATTTAAGACTATGAAGTGTCCAGAGGTGTATAGATTGTTTACAGATTAAGTGCTACTAAATTGGGTGCCGTTTTTATCCTGCAATAAAGATGTGAGTCTGCAATTTACCTCTATTTCATTGATTCTTAAATGCACATTTTGTTTCCACCTTTTAATATAGCCACAGTCTGAATGTGTCTTAGAATGTATGGCTCCCTGGATTTGGTAAAAAACAGTAATTGTTGGCTCATGCCTGTAATCCCAGCATTTTGGGAGGCCGAGGCAGCCGGATCACTTGAGGTCAGGAGTTCGAGACCAGCCTGGCCAAGATAATGAGACCCCATTCCTACTAAGAATACAAAAATTAGCCAGATGTGGTGGTGTGCGCCTGTAATTCTAGCTACTCAGGAGGCTGAGGCAGGAGAATCACTTGAACCCAGGAGTCAGAGGTTGCAGTGAGCCGAGATCACGCCACTGCACTCCGGCCTGGGTGACAGAGCAAGACTCCATCTAAAAAAAAAAACAAACAAACAGTAATTGTGGGAGAGTCTACTGAAGTGGTTCTCATAGGAACTGTAACTTAAAGTTATCTGAAATAACTTTTTAAAAACAAAAATGTCCAGGCTGTGACTCAGGCTTGTTGAATCGGCAATCATCAGATTATGAATGTGATAGTAAAGTGTTTTCCAGCAATATTTCACAACTTTTCATCTGCTTACTTTTTTTAGGGAGTAGTGTGAATGGTAAATTCTGTCTAGACTTGAAACATTTTCTGTCTTAAATCAATGTGTGTCACATGTTGGTAAATTGTAAGCTTTGCCAATACGAATTTTTTTCTTTCCTTTTATACCAGCAACAGATAACAAATTAGATGAAACTAATATTAACCACTGTTACATTTTACTCCTGGTGAGATTGTTGGTTTTAGTGCTCTAGGACCTTATTTTATAGAAGATTTTATAGTTTAGAAAGTATTTTGCATATACGATCTCAGTGGATTCTTAGAGTGGTTTCTGAGGAAAATACAACAACAGATAATGTAATATTTTTGGTGCAAATGAGAAAATAATGTGCTCAAGGTCTATAGCTAATTCATATTTGAGTATCTACAACAAGCCCAGTATGTCATGTAGACAAGGAAATGTGCTATTCTAGATATTTTAAGACTAATTATTCAATAATCACTTGAGTATTTTTGAGAATAGTTCCATGCACTGTTCTATGTGTTGTATGGAATAGAGTGATGTACAGTATATACACATAGATTATTTAAATTTCTGTTAATATGTAAAACAAAGAAATAGCAGTTACTTGTGTGATTATCTTCTCTGGTGTCTGCATGATATTATGAGAAAATTCCAGTTTCAGTGTAGTATGAGGAAAAAGCATGGGCTTTAGGGTTCATCTCATCCTGGGGCTAACACTTAACTCTTCCAGTGGTTAAGTGTCTGTGACCTTGGGCGAGTGACTTTTTTGGGGGGTGTTATTTGGAAAATTGAGATGAATGTGTCTATTCATATAGATTTTATGAGGGTAAATGAGGTAATGTGCATAAAATGCCTAGAAAACTGGCTGGCCTATAGTAAGCAATTAATAAATGATAGCCATTAATATCATTTTTTCCAATATTGAAATAAAAAGTAGAGAAATATAGACCCATGAGTCATGATAAATTTATATTACAAAATAAAATATTAACACACCACCAACACAGAATGTTGAAATACAGGTTTATGAACAAACATCCAGACTGCAGTGATAAATGATCAACCCCAGAGCCAGGGGTATTTTCTTTTATTTATTCGTTGTCCTTTGAGTTGTTTTGTAAGTCTTAAGGTAGATTACAGAAAAGCTGGAGAATGTACCATATTTGTTTTAAATCCAGGATTCCAGATTTCATCAGGGTGTGCAGTAACACAAAAAGACATGAAACATGAACAACAATGTCTTATTTATAATGTGAAATTATTAAACTTTTGATCAACTTGTTTTTTCCATTCCCTTGGACTCTATTATTATCTTATCTAGATTATGATCACAGCATTTAATTTTTTACTAAAGCGTTAGAGGCCAGGCAGCCCTTTGGGAGGCCAAAGAGGGGCGATTGCTCAAAGCCGGGAGTTTTGAGATCAGTCTGGAGAGCAAAACAAGACTCTACAAAAATACCTAAATGAACCGAGCATGGTGGTGAGTGCCTGTAGTCCCAGCTATTCAGGAGGCTGAGGTGGAAGGATCTCTTGAGCTCAGGAGTTCAAAGTTGTAGTGAGCTATGATGACACCACTGCACTCCCGCTTTGGCAACAGAACAAGACTTTGTCTTAAAAAAGAAAAAAGAAGAATTGTATCATTTGCTTCCTACAGGTACATTTTTCTGCCTTTTCCTCCACAACTCAATATATGTTCTTTAGCTTTTGGGTATGTCCAATAACAGCAGTTACTTTGCCTTTGTCCTCTGTTACCCTAGCATTTACAGCTTTTTTTTTTTTCCCCCCAGATGCTTATATTTTTCTACTATCTGCTTATAAAATGCTTTAAGAAGACTGTGAAAGTTATCCTGTTGTCACATCTGTATCTTTTTCTGATTCCCAGTACTTGGATTTCAAAGTAGCTGGTATCCTAAGTGCTTGGCAAGGTAGATGGAAGACCATGTTAAACATTCATCTTGGCTTTTCCTGATCTCCGCAGTTGCGATAGCTGTGATTCTGAGTAGGGATGGCAGATATAGGACAGTGTTCTCAGGGGAATCTGTTGTCCCTTTAAGGTGAAGGAAAGCAATGTTGACTGGAAAAAGCCTCTCTGTTAGTTTGGATTGACATTCTTCCTTTTTCCCTCTTTGAGAATCATGGATGTAGAGAGAGGGAAGATGGAACACCTCCTCCGACTGCTGCGTCAGCTGTAGCTTCTGCTTTAGAAGGGTGCCTGGAAGGCAGTGTTTGATAGGTGTATTATTCTCTGCTAGGGAATCCCAGCCCCCCTGTATATTCCAGACATGTTACGATGAGAACTCATCCAACAGTTTCCCTGATCTTACCCACACATGGCAGTGTGCTTTGATTTAGATATAATTAAATTTTTGCATTATTTAATGCTATATTGAGTACTTTCAGAGGATTATAACAAAAATATTCAAACACTTGAAATGAGATATCTGGTCAGTCTAGGTACTTTTGTGTTTCTGATTCTTATTTTATGTTCCTTTAGAAACTCTGTGACAAATCTTGCCTTTTCATTCTTGATAGCTAACCTCTACAGGGAAAAAGGTAGTTACACAGTTATTTGTCAGTGACATGTCCTAGCCGCTATTGGCCCGTTCACTTTTGCATCTGGCTGCATCCAGCTGGGCACCTCTAAACTGAGGTAACTAATTACTTGCCTAAGCCCAGAGGAGCTACAATAAACTTCATAAAATAAACAGAGCAATGATGCATGTAGCAGTTTATCACCTCTGGTGCCTTTCTTCACGTTAAGTGGTGATTCTGTTTTTAGCATAGACTAGGCAGAGAGAAGAGGCACAGACAGGACATGGAGTTTGGACAGTTTCTGTTTTTTTTTTTTTTTTGCTCTGTTACTCGGGGACCCTTCCCTTCCCTTCCCGTTCCTCTTCCCCTTCCTCTTCCCCTTCCTCTTCCCCTTCCTCTTCCCCTTCCTCTTCCCCTTCCTCTTCCCCTTCCTCTTCCCCTCCCCCCCATCCCCTCGACCTAGTGTCACTCTGTTGCCACACTGGAGTGCAGTGGCGCGATCTTGGCTCACTGCAACCTCTGCCTCCTGGGTTCAAGTGATTTTCGTGCCTCAGCCTCCCAAGTAGCTGGGATTACAGGTGCATACCACCACGCCCAGCTAATTTTTGTATTTTTAGTAGAGACGGAGTTTCACCATGTTGACCAAGATGGTCTCAATCTCTTGACCTAGTGATCTGCCCGGCTTGGCCTCCCAAAATGTTTTTTTCCCCTACCAAATCATTCACACTCAAATTTAAATTTAAATGTTAGTTTTAGATTATTTGATTCCAGAACCAAATTTAAGTGATTTTTAGTTTGTTTTCTATTTTGGGATATTCATTGCATTGTTTTATTTCATTATTGTTGATTATTAGAATCTTAAAAATAATCATCTTAATAAACCTCACTAATGCTTATTGAGAACTGGTTATTTGCTAGATTCTCATCTGAACACTTAAAAAATTTTAGTTTTAAAATGATTCTTTGGTAAGTTTTGTTATTAGCCCTATTTCACAGATGAAGAAACTGAGGTTTTAAGAGGTTAACTGTAAAAGAGGATTTGCCAGAAACTAACTAAATACCACTCCCTCCTTTTTGAGACATAACATTTTTCTTTTGAGGTTACCCTATATTATTGAGGAAGTTAAAAAGAGTACATACATAGTATATATTATGGTGTTTATAAATTGCCCAAATGTTTTCTGAAACCATTATTTGAGTAGCTCTGAAATGGAAATTATGATTACTCGTTGTTAATTAATTAAGTGCTTTAAGCTTAGTTCTCTTCAGCACATGAATTGAGTATAAACATTGAGTACAGCTACACCACACCATTGGATACAAAGAAGTGTTACAGAGTCTAATTTGTCTTCTTAGAGGGAAAACAGACATGTATACAATTAAGTTGTATTGTGAATCAGACTGTGATGGTTGCTGTAATTCGGAGTTGAGGAACTGTAATGGGAACAGAGAGAATGAAGTTACTGATTTTACTGGCAGGATTGGGGAAGGCTGAAGCATTGTCATTCTGTTTCTGAGTTAACTGATCCTGTTAGATCCTGCAGTTTTAAATTGGTTCAAATTTTTATGACTCCTTAGTTTTCCAACTCTATAGGTACTATATGCAATCTATACATGTGGTGCATAGACATTCCTGGGCTATGGAAGATAAGAAATCCTATTTTTAGATTTTAAAAGTAATCTTTTTAGAGATACTAAAAATATAGTGCTTTTAAGTTACTTATGGGGAAAGCTCTTTGAATTTTGTTTGGTAAAAATGCAATTTCCTTTTTAATTTTTCGAGATTGATTAGATGTTTGACAAGGATACACATAATAATTGGGTTTCTTTTTTTTGGTTCCTACTCTAGAAGATACGGTTTCCAGATGAGTCCCTTAAATTAGAAAGCTGCTTACATTGTATACATTTTACAAGTTTTTTATAGAATTCTATAGTTTCATATATTTCAAAGGCACTAATCATGTCTTGTTCCCCCCACCCCCCTCCATTTTTTTTTTTTTTTTAAAAGACAGAGTCTCACACTGTTGCCCAGGCTGGAGTGCCGTGGCACGATCTCGGCTCACTGCAACCTCCGCCTCCTAGGTTAAAGCAATTCTCCTGCCTCAGCCTCCCAAGTGGCTGGGATTACAGGTGCCCGCCACCACGCCTGGCTAATTTTTTTGTATTTTTAGTAGAGACGGTGTTTCACTGTGTTGGCCAGGCTAGTCTCAAACTACTGACCTCATAATCTGCCTGCCTCAGCCTCCCAAAGTGTTGGGATTACAGGTGTGAATCACTGCACCTGGCCTGTCCTCTTTTTTTAAAAAAAATCACATAGCATTTAGTACAGCACCAGCCTGAAAGAAGGTAAATGTTCACTGAATGTTTGTAAATTAATATTAAAATATGGTGATGGTCTGGTGCAGTGGCTCACCTTTGTAATCCCAGCGGTTTGGGAGGCTGAGGCAGGAGAATCTCTTGAGGCCAGGAGTTTGAAACCAGCCTGGACAACATAGAGAGACCCTGTCTCTACAGAAAAAAATAAAACAAACTAGCTGGGTGTGGTGGTACATGCCTGTAGCCCTATCTACTTGGGGGGCTAACCTGGGGGAATCCCTTGAGCCTAGTAGTTCAAGGTTACAATGAGCCATGATCACACCACTGCATGCCAGCCTGGGCAACACAGTGAGACCCTATCTGTATAATTTTTTTTTTAATAGTAAGAATAAATATGGTGATATAAACATAGAGCCCTTAACAATTGGTTCCCTCTTCAATATGTATACCTTCATGTTCAGTCTAGTCTTGATGTCCTTCACAACTCAGGTTTTTTTCCTTCTAAAATTTAACTGTGTCAATTACTTCACTGCTTAAAACTCTCCTCTGTTTTCTCTTTGCTTGAAGGTAAGTCCAGTTTTGTGCCTGGCTTGCTGCCCACTTCATGATATAATCTGGTCTAGCTTAACCTCAGACTTCTGCAGGGTTCTACTCCCCCTTTGAAGAGTTAGCCATTTCATTTTATACAATCCACCCCTAGTGGAAACACCCTTCTTCTCCTCCTTCTCCTTCTTCCTCTTCCTTCCTCCTTCCTCCTCCTCCACCTCCTCCTTCTTCCTCTTTCTTCTTTCTTCTCCTCCTCCTCCAATTATAACACTTAACGCATTATTCTGTTTGTTGACTTCTATGTCTCTTTGGAATTACGTAAAGGTGGGATTTCTGCCTTCATGTATTTATAGTATTCGTCTTTTTAATGACCAGTGCCTGACACATAGTGTATCAAAAAATGCTTGTCCAATGATTGTGTTCTGTCCTCAGAGTCCTGCAAAATTATTATGCTCATTAAGTGTACAAGAATCTTTTCATAAAAGGTACTGTTTATAGTCAGATGTTAATGAAACATTTCTTATATTTTAAGTTGTTTGGAATATTGCATGTATACCAGTTAATTTTCTTTTCTTTCTTTTTTTTTTTTTTTTTTTTTTTTTTGAGATGGAGTCTCACTCTGTCGCACAGGCTGGAGTGCAGTGGCGTGCAACCTGCAACCTCCGCCTCCCGGGTTCAAGTGATTCTCCTGCCTCAGCCTCCTGAGTAGCTGGGATTACAGGCGCGCGCCACCAATGCCTGGCTAATTTTTTTTTTTTTTTTTTTTTTTTTTTTTTTTTTTTTTTGAGACGGAGTCTCGCTCTGTCGCCCAGGCTGGGGTGCAGTGGCCGGATCTCAGCTCACTGCAAGCTCCGCCTCCCGGGTTTATGCCATTCTCCGGCCTCAGCCTCCCGAGTAGCTGGGACTACAGGCGCCCGCCACCTCGCCCGGCTAATTTTTTTGTATATTTAGTAGAGACGGGGTTTCACCGTGTTAGCCAGGATGGTCTCGATCTCCTGACCTCGTGATCCGCCTTCTCGGCCTCCCAAAGTGCTGGGATTAAAGGCTTGAGCCACCGCGCCCGGCCAATATTTGTATTTTTTTTTTAGTAGAGACGGGGTTTTACCATCCAGACTGCGCCACTGTACTCCAGCCTGGGTGACAGAGTGAGACTGTCTCAAAACAACAATGACAACAACAAAAACCTTGCCAATTTTTCTAAACATTGGGTACAACAAAACTAGTAATTGAAATAAAGAAGCATAGATTGAGGAATATAGTCTAAGCAAGAATAAGTGAGTTATTTGGCTATTTATATGAAGATTTGAACATAGTGGTTTACAATTTCCATTAAATACTCTGGATAGCAAACAGTCTTATTGTTTTGTGTGATTAATACAGTATCTCTGAGTGAACATGCGATTTGCATTGGAGAAAGAACACAAGTTTAAAAGAGCAAGCATATTATTAGGCTTCTGAATAGTAAGCAGCGTATTCAGGCAGATGATAAAATATTACATTTAAATTGTGAAAAGTAAAAATTATGAATTTTATCACAGCACTTGGCCTTAA
The DNA here is from genome assembly GCF_024542745.1 of Macaca thibetana thibetana. Classification (NCBI taxonomy): domain Eukaryota; kingdom Metazoa; phylum Chordata; class Mammalia; order Primates; family Cercopithecidae; genus Macaca; species Macaca thibetana. The sequence goes on along the minus strand of NC_065594.1, from coordinate 55,344,132 downwards.
ATGAATCAAAATCAACATAAATAGAATAAAAAAACTTTATATACGAAGTGTAAAGAAATTTAGATGTGGCAAATTTTACTTAAAGTTGCCATCAATAAACTGGAATTACCTCTTGGATGAGGAACAAGGCAGTTTTTTGGGAGATTTTGTCTATGGCAAACACGTTTATAGAACTTCTAAAGGGAAGCATTAATAGTGATGTTGCTTGAGCTTATCTTCAGCTGCAGAAGCTAAGCTCTTTGCTCTCAAAATATATGGTCCACATAATACTGTACAAAATATTTGGCACTAAAATAATGTCGCTTTCCACTTAAATTACCTTAAACAGGAAATACTTTTATCTCCTCTCATATCAAAATATTTGGCACTAAAATCATGTAGCTTTCCACTTAAATTACCTTAAACAGAAAATACTTTTATCTCATATCATATGCCCTTTTGACTACATAGATACGTATCTGTAGGAAACTATTTCTGAATTTTCTAAAATGCGAATCTAAGAGACTTGTAGCCTGTTTATCTATAGACAATGTGGTCGACATTAATCTGCTTTAAAAAATAAGTGAAGAGACACACCATGTTTCTGCATGAAAATTCTTAATATTATAAAAGTTTTCCGTAATATTTTACTATTTATAACTTGAATTCTCAGTGTGTTATGGCCTTGCATGGGCTCTTCCTTTTAGATCTATCATTGTTATAGAATGTAGCCACAGGTTTGCTGGCTAGACTTTCTAAAACTGACTTCCAAGTGCTTTAGAGGATATTGATTGGATTTGCCCCTTTTTATACATCTAGGATAGAGCTCTTCTGTTTTTTTCTATTCTTAGGCATTTACAAGTGACAGGGCTTTTGTTAAGGTGGGTATTTCAAGAGCAGCTAATATTGAAAGGCATATTAATGAAATGTTTCTAGAGAAAATTGAACCATAAGCATTGCTCAAGTGAAACATTTGGAATTGTTTTTAGCATAGAGATGCTTATTTGCTTTATTGTTTTTATCAGTTGTAAGTTTCTAGGAGTTACTAGGAAATGTAATTAACGGTATATGAACAAGAGTAGTATGCTTCAAGAGGGAAGCTTGACTAGAAGAATGCAACAGGTGGAAGTTGTCTTTTGAAAGAACAGTTTACCATATCAATTATTGGATATAGCAGAATGAGGAAAAGATATTTATGACATTGGAAAATTGTAGTGTGATGGGAGAATCTGAAGATTTTATTTTTGCCATATTTGTGTAGCTTTTTGAGTATTTTCTTGGCTAAGAACATTTTCCTCAATTGTAAGAATTGCAGATCTAAAGGATTTTAAAAAACAGGTTCTTAGTAATACCAGGCAAAACTCTGTACTCTTTTGACAGACCTCTGCCAGCCACCAGAAAGAGTTAATGCATCTTCAAATAGTTCACAGTGAATAGCAGCGACTTCTCACTGGGAAGGTCAGGGCACTTAACAGCTTGCTCTGTTTTATAGAGGAATTAGCTGCTACTGGTGAGTTAGCTTTTCTCTGAGAGTCAGTTATCCACTGGAGAGCTGCCAAACTTTTAAAGACATCAGCTACTTCTTAGTGTCCCAAATCTCAAAAACTGTATATCGGTGTATTGTAGAGGGGCCAGAAATAGCTCCATTCTCTTAAAAAAAAAAAAAATGTTTATAATGAGACTAGCACTTCAAGGAATTTAACGGAATAATTTTGCTACTCCTCTGCTCATACTGTGGACAACTAAAGTAGATTTAAAAAACCTTTTTGTTTTAGAATAAGTTCAGACTTACAGAAACATTGAAAGAATAATATAAAAACTCTTACTCCCTTGATTCACATTTTACATTTATTAACATTTTTACAAAATTTGCCTTATAATTCTCTCAGAATCTAGTTCTCCTTGTTACTGTAATTTTTTTTGAACAATTTAAAAATAAGTTGCAGACATGCTGCTGCACTGCCCCCTTAATGCTTCGTTGGATTTTTCCTGAAAACAAGGACACCGTTAGATAACCACCGTGCTGCCATAAAAATTGGGAAATAAATACCAAACTGTTGTTATCATTTAATCCACAGACCCCATTCAGATTTCACCAGTGATCTCAGTAATACCCCTTTAGGCCTAGGATCTGTATCTAATCCATATGTTTATGTTTAAGTCTCTCCTAATCTGGAGTTTTCCTAATCTTTTCTACTCTCTCATTACCTTGACATTTTTGAAGAGCACCAGTTATTTTTGAACAGGCATTTTTAGGATATTTCTCATTTTGGGTTTGGCTAATGTTTTCTCATAGTTAGATACAAATTATGCGTTTTTGGGAGGAATATCACAGAAGTGTGTTCCTATCAGTGCATTTTAGCAGGAGGCATGAGATGTCAATTTGTCCCATTACTGGTGATACTAACTTTTATCACTTGATTAAGATGGTGTCTTCCAAGTTTCTCTAATGTAAGATGAAGAAGAATTTTTCACTTGTCAATTAATCATAAGGATTCTGTGGGGAGATGCTTTTTATGAAACATTTTACCCATTAGTGTCCATTGATGATTCTTGCCCAAATCCATTATTACTATGATGGTTGTGAAATGGTTTTGTTTTTTCTTAAGGCGGAGTCTCACTGTTACCCAGGCTGGAGTGCAGTGGTGCAATCATGGCTCATTGCAGCCTCAGCCTCCTCGGGCTCAGGTGATCCTCCCACCTCAACCTCCTGAGTAGCTGGGACTACAGGCGTGTACCACTACAACTGCTTAATTTTTGTATTTTTTATAGAGGTAGGGTTTCACCATGTTGTCCAGGTTAGTCTTGAACTCCTGAACTTAAGTGATCTGCCTGCCTTGGCCTCTCAAAGTGCTGGGATTACAGGTGTGAGCCACTGCACCCAGCCTGAAATGGTAGTTTTTGATTCCACCATTCCTTCTTCATGAACTAGTTGGCATTTGTGTTAGTCCGTTTTCATACTCCTATGAAGAAATACCCGAGACTGGGTAATTTATAAAGAAAAAAAGGTTTAATGGACTTACAGTTCCATATGGCTGGGGAGGCCTCATAATCATGGGTAACGGAAGGTAGGAGCGAAGGCACATCTTACATGGTGGCACGCAAGAGAGCATGTGCAGGGGAAGTGCCCTTTAAGAAATCATCAGATTTGTGAGACTTATTCCCTATCATGAGAACAGCATGGGAAAACCTGCCCCCATGATTCAATTGCCTCCCATGACACATGGGGATTATGGGAGCTACAATTCAACATGAGATTTGGGTGGGGACACAGTCAAATGATATCACCATTGTATATAAAATAGAACTTTATTTTCTTGTCTGTTTGTTTATATCAGTGTGGATTCATGGATTCTTATTTTGGTTAGTGGGCTATAACCAGTCACTGTCATTATTTCCCAGAGTTTGCCAGTGGCAACTCTTTTACACTGACTTCTATATCTTTTTCCCATACTGTAGTTATTCTTTGAGCACTTTTGGGACAAAAATGGATTTCAGACTTATTTTATACTTACCTAGCTTGTCAGTCAGCCATTTTTTCAAGAAACTCCAGATTCTTTTAGTAGAGAATGGTATTTAGAAACCCACACCAGGATACTTGGTATATTCGTTGCCACTTGCTGTCATAGCTTCTAGGATCTGTCAGTGGACAGACATATGAAATCTATGTATGTTTATGCATACAGATTTACTATATCTAGAAACAACGTGATGTCCTTGTGTTAAAGATTGTTGCTTGCCTTAGCATTTCAGTATCTAATATTTACAGTTTGTAAAGATTAAATTAAAAACCTTGTTATAGAGTTATTTATTACTGAAGTTTTCCTTTCAAGTTATCATGACTGAATCATATTATATTTCTCTTACAAAGATGTTTTAATTATATCACTGATATCAAAGTGGTTTTTTTTAGTTGTAATTATGGTTTTTTTCTTTTTTCTTTTCTTTTTTTTTTTTTTTGGATACAGAATCCTTCCTCTGTCACCCAGGCTGGAGTGCAGTGGTGTGATCTTGGCTCACTGTAACCTCTGCCCCCGGGTTCAAGTGATTCTCCTGCCTCAGTCTCCCAAGTAGCTGGGATTACAGGTGCCCGTCACCATGCCCAGCTGATTTTTGTATTTTTAGCAGAGACAGGGTCTTGCCACGTTGGCCAGGCTAGTCTCGAATGCCTGACCTCAGGTGACTTGCCTGCCTTGGCCTCCCAAAGTGCTGGATTACAGTCATGAGCCACCACACCAGGCCTGTAATTGTGTATGTTTTAATTGAACTTTTAAACTTTCCTCCTCTTAATATGAAAGCAACCATTTTTAGGTCTGTGAAACTCTCAGAACTTTTTTGTTTTACAGATTTTGAAATACGCAACTTAAATTATTTTTATAGGTTGAATCTGTGTTATTAATATTTCATCTTATATACAAAATATTTTTAGTTATCTGAAGCTTTTTATTTATTTTGTTAACTTTTAGGTTTGGGGGTACATGTGAAGGTTTGTTACATAGGTAAACACATGTCACAGGAATTTGTTGTATGTATTATTTTATCACCCAGGTATTAAGCCCAGAACACAATAGTGATCTTTTCTGGTCCTCTCCCTCCTCCCACCCTCCACCCTCAAGTAGACTTCACTGTCTGTTGTTTCCTTCTTTGTGTTCCTAAGTTCTTATCATTTAGCTCTTACTTGTAAGTGAGAACATGTGGTATTTGGTTTTCTGTTCCTGTGTTAGTTTGCTAAGGATAATAGCCTCCAGCACCACCCATGTTCTGGCAAAAGTCATGATCTCATTCTTTTTTATGGCTGCATAGTATTCTATGGTATATATGTACCACACTTTTAAAATCCAATCTGTCATTGATGGGCATTTAAGTTGATTCCATGTCTTTGCTGTTGTGAATAGTGTGCCATGAACATTCGCCTGCATATGTCTTTGTGGCAGAATGACTTACATTCCTCTGGATATATACCCAGTAATGGGATTGCTGAGTCGAATGGTAGTTCTGCTTTTAGCTCTTTGAGGATTTGCTGTACTTCTTTCCACAATAGTTGAGCCAATTTACACTCCCACCAACAGTGAATAAGTATTTCCTTTTCTCTGCAACCTCACCAGCATCAGTTATTTTTTGACTTTTTAATAATAGCAATTCTGACTGATGTGAGATGGTATCTCATTGTGGTTTTGATTTGCATTTCTCTAATGATCAGTGATGTTGAGCTTTTTTTCATATGCTTGTTGGCCACATGTATGTCTTCTTTTGAGAAGTGTCTGTTCATGTCCTTTGCCCACTTTTTAATGGGGTTGCTTTTTTTCTTGTACATTTGTTTAAGTTTCTTATAGATGCTGGATATTAGACCTTTGTCACATGCATAGTTTGCAAATATTTTTTTCCCATTCTGTTTACTGTTGATAGTTTCTTTTGTGAAACTTTTAAATTTGCCATTTTCTTTTATTTATAGTATGAATCAATATAATATGGTATAAAATGAGTATTCTGTGTATTAGAATAGATGAATCAAGTATGTTAGGAAAGGTCTGTCTCTCTTGCAGGTAATTTATATAATGGGTTAAAGAGCATTCATTGCCTTTGTCTTTTACACATATGCTTTCCTATCTGTGTATAATAGGGAAAAGCATCTTGTATTTTCATTTCTTAACAAGGGACAGTAGATTGTTTTTATTTTATGACTTATACTCTCTTGTCTTGATACTTTGGGTAGATATATTAGATCAGAAATGGGAACAGATTGTACAAAGAATCTATGAGCCCTTAAAACACTCTACTTCCATACATACTTCGTGAGTGCTACATAGTAAGGCAGTATGGTTTGAAGAATGTTTTGGATAAATGGACAGGGCAGTTTCCTGTGTTTTCCACTGTGTGTGAGAGAATAAGGCTGAGGAATGCCACTGGCACCTGAGATGGATCTAATGAATGGGTGGCAGTCTGTGGGTCACCGTGGCGTGACAGAAAATGACTCATGCGTAGTAAATATTCAGTATTTATTGAATGGCATGGAATGGTGAGAGGTGAGGCAATAAATGTAAGTGAAGTAGAGTAGGCTCTTTTGTATTTTTTTTTTTTCTTTCAGTTATTTGCTCTAATCCCTATGAGAGGCACCATGCAAAGAACATAGGCACTGTGACAGACAGGCATGATTTTTAGTGCCGAAGCCACTTCTTGCTAGCTGCATGTCTTTTGCAGCCTGAGAAATCTTCAATCTCAGCTGACTCATTTATAAGATGAAGATGATAATACCTACCTTATGGTAAGGTTGTGAGGCTATAGAAAGTGCATCAGACACTTGAACATATTAGTTCCTTTCTTCTGCATCTTTACTTGTAAATAGTTATTCCGTTTAAGTATTAACTGTACATTCTAAATTGCTTTCTCTGTGCCATTTCATTTTAAACTAACAGTAGTTATAAATTCCCACACCTCCAGGTCAAACATTACCTTTTTATATTGCTGGGAGAGTGCTGGTTTTTCCCTCTTCATAGTCCCCAGTGCTTCTCTCCACCTGACCCATGATGTTTTATTTATTTGTGTGGTTGTTGACATTCCTGCGGTGTCATAGACATTATTGTTTTGTCTGCTTAGAACCACAGTGAGCTACAGAAAACTGCCTCAGAACATGGAATTTCAACTTACCTTTTAGTCATAGTCCCACAAGGTTCCTGGGGCCATAGAACATCTGGGCAGTTAATACATTTATCCCTTGGCTGAGGTGCTCGCCCCAGGGATGGGCCGCATCAAGTGGAGCTTTTCCCTGGTATTTCACACTAGAGACCATTTTCTCCAGTCACAGAGATGGAAGGGCTCCAGTTTGATTTGTCTGTAAAGCCAACTCCACACTGCCTACTTCTGGTTACACAAGGAAAGTGAGTGAATTGGGTGTCTGTTACTTTTCACCAAAGAATGGACTTGGCCTGGAATCTTCCTCCACTTTCTCACTCCAGTTGCTAAGCTTTACTGATTTCTTTAGGCTCAGTTCAAGCAAATCTAATCCTTCTAAAATGTCCATTCTTAACCCTTAGACTGGAGTGAGGCTACTCCTTCCTTTCCTGGTTCCTCTCAATATTTCTTAATAGGTAACAAGCCGTTTTAAAATTTTTATGTGCACAAGTCGATGTCTTCTTTCATATCCTATTTCTAGAATATAAATTATCTGAATCTTTAGTACCAGTACAGATCCTGATACATTATAGATACTCAGTAAATGTTAATTCATTGAAAAGGCAATGATTTGCCTTTTGAATTCCAGGCAAATAGTTCCTTAGTAAAGATCTTTGGTAAGAAGAATGCAATATGAAATTATTTTTATTTACTTTCATCATTACAGTTGTTACCTAACTCTGATCCTTAGACCAACGGACCAAAGGTTGGGATCCTTAGTCCCAACAGACCAAACCAAAATGGAGTTACTCATGCTGAAGTTCCCAGGCACCAAGTAGAAATTAAGTTGTTTATTCAAGGAAGATGTCCTTATCTCAATTTTATAGATGTGAAAAGAAGCTTTTGTACGACAGTTAGGTATCATACTGAAGGTCACCTGACAGCTTTAGCAACAGAATTGAGATTAGAACAGGGGATTAAGATCATTTAGAAAGTTAAAAAAATAGTACAAAAGAGTTTCCTATAATCCTAGCACCCATATACTTGACAGGTTATGGAACCCGTTTTTCTCAAAGTTCTCAAGAATGAAAATTGCATAGAAACAAAGCCAAAACTCCGATTGCTCATAATGATAATTTGCATGTATAATTACTAGCTTATTTATATCAACTAGCTGATTACACCAGTTATAATTTCTAGATAATCTTCTATAATTGCTTGTTTAAAGGAATTTAGTACAGCTGTTGTAAAGCCCATTGATACCTCATTTCCCTTTTATTCTCCCTGGGACACCTCCAGAAATAGCTTAGTTTAAGCTTGCCAGGAGTGTTCATTTGCTGGGCACCCCTCAGGACTTGAGTTTAAGTCTAGCTTATTTTAAGCTGGACTTTGTTCACCTTGTCTTTCACTGAATGGGTATCAGCAAGGACATTCTCAGTTACAGTGGCAAGATTGTGGGTGGAGTGGCATGGGAGGGCAAATGTGAGCAAACACACTCAGGGATGGAGCTGCATTGACCATATGAAAAGGAAGGGGTGGCCGAGACAGGCGGATCACGAGGTCAGGAGATCGAGACCATCCTGGCTAACCCGGTGAAACCCCGTCTCTACTAAAAAAAAAATACAAAAAACTAGCCGGGCGAGTTGGCGGGCGCCTGTAGTCCCAGCTACTCGGGAGGCTGAGGCCGGAGAATGGCGTAAACCCGGGAGGCGGAGCTTGCAGTGAGCTGAGATCCGGCCACTGCACTCCAGCCCCGGCGACAGAGCAAGACTCTGTCTCAAACAAAACGAAACAAAACAAAACAAAACAAAAAAAAAAAAAAAAAAAGAGAGAAAAGGAAGGGGTGGGTGGAGAGAGAGTGAAGTGCTGTGCCCGAAGAGCCCTAATTACACATGATAAAGCCTTAAGGGAGCAACTGTTCATATCTACACAAATCAACGGGGATATAAAAGAATGGAAGATGCAAAACAGAAACAGCCATCTGCACATATAATAAACATTTGGGAAGTTGTGATTTCTCCATCTGTCCCCCGATGAGCCTGGAGTACTAAGCTGATGTAAAGCAACGACACTTAACAAGAAAAGCCCTTGCAATGTCCTCTTCCCTATTTCTGTCAGTTTCTCATTCTGCTTTATAAATTCCAGTGGTGTGACCCTTTGGTCATGTTTGGAAAGAAGATACAGATATTAGGAAAGAAAAGAGATTTTGAAGTGTGTGCTTGGGTGGGGCACAAGGGGACAGTATGGACTGTTTTGAAAATGGCCTATTTAATTTAGAATTCACAAAAAGACCACTTGTTTAATTTTTAAAGAAATGAAACAATGCTAAATGAGTCATTTTTGGGAGTAAAAGCTGTCAGCCTTTAAAGCGATGTATGTTTCACAGTGAGAAAGGAATGTCTTCCAACTTAAAAGGCTGTAATTTTTGTCATCTAGCTAGATAGAGTAAATTTTACAAATTTCCAGTTACAGAGCATATCCATGGTGATACGTAGCTACAGATATTGTGAGAATATTTCATATAGACTCATATTCTCAACTGTCATGTATATATTTTATAATTTTCTTTTTCTCTGTTCATTGTCTGTGTGCAATGGTAAAGGTTGTTCTGCTTAACCCTTCTCTGGGAGATTTAGAGTGAAATACCTTTATCTAGTCTTGCTCATTCTCTGTGGACTAACTCTAGCTTTTCTCCCTTTCCAGATGGGTGCTTTTTGGAATACATTATTATGTAGATTGCAAGATTCAGCTAAAAATCTATTTATTCTGTTCAAGTTTTGCAGACGGTTCTATGCTCTGAAAGTCCTATGGGCTCTCAGACTAAGGTTTTTCTAAGTTTTTCTTTGCATTTCACTGCCTTAAAGTTTTGTTTTGTTTTGTTTTTTTGGTCTAATTTTTCTCCCCTCCAGTTCTCTCATCTTTTTTCTTCCTCGATTTTTTCCAATTTCTCTCAGGTGTTTTGTTTTTTTCTTTTCTCCCCCAATACCCTTTTTAAAAGAGTAGTGGTTCGACCTAAATAAATTTGAAAAGCATTTTGGGATCATTTTAATTAAAACCTTTTATTTTATCTTGCTAAATTGATTTGGAAGACAAATTTTATCAACTTTTTAATGACAAGAATATAAATGCCTGGGCATGAAAATCTCAGCAAATGGCACCACATTTGTCAAGCCCTGAAGGCTTAAATGTTGCAAATCAGACCAGAAGATCCAGAAAGCTCTGGGTCAACCTTGACTCACTCTGTTATACATACTCATTCCTGTTCCATATTAAGACTTTGGGCTTATCATTGAACTCTGGAACTGGATGGACTTTTCTTTGTGATGAGATGAAAATATTTACTTTCAGTGATGGAGATTATGAAGAGGGGGAATTTTACTTTGCCTTCTGTAGGTTGTTGATTTCCATATTGACTTATTTTTTAGATTAGGGTACGACAGTTAACTTTCTTTCCTATGTTACTGGAAAGATATGCTTCGTTCTTTTCTCTAACATGTGATTTTACAACATGAAAACATACATTTGGTGGTTTTAATACTTAAAACTCCAAAAAAGTTACTCACAGAAAACTAGGATTGCCACCACTTGTGACTCTGTGTAATGATAACCTGGGTATGTGGTATGAGAAATTTGTGGTGGTCAGGTGATTTAGCTATGGCAGTTTCCACAGTTAATTCTCTCTTACCTCTGTAGGATGCAAGAGTGTGTAGGGAGGGGGCCTACTGTCATCGTTACTGCTCTGAAAGTTGGCCGTGTTCCATCAAAGACCAAAGCTGTCATGGCTGGAAATATGGGAGCCTATGAAATGTGTGATGACAGGGGTTGCAGCAAGGGTGGCATTCTCCTATTTACTTCACCCTTAGTCTGCCCTGTCTATATTTGCGGCAAGCCTCTGTCCAAGAAGGCAAAGACTTTTGCAATATTGCTTCAGATGAAGAATGATTCCATTTCAAAATGATCAAGATGAACTAATCCGGGGAACTGGGTTGCCAAAAATCATTTTAGAAGCAAATTGCTCCTCATTTGTCTGTTACATTTTTATTTCTGTTGTGTTCAGTCCCCCATAGAGTGATTTAGATTAAAAGAGTCTTGATTTTATTCATAAGAGCTAAAGGAAATTATTATACATTAATTCCTGACTTGTTAATTTTTCTAGAAAAATCTAGTATAGATTCATACCAGCAAACATTATACTGGTTTTCCATTACTATATTTAATCCAAATATGACTAACAAAAGTGTAAGGGTAGAGGGTGAAACATGCTGGAAGGATGTGTAAAAAACATGAACATTGTCCAGATAAATTTTCAGCGTTTTTCCTTTAAAATCTTCTTTGGTAGTTCACCTCAGACCTTAGCATAGAATGTTACAAAAGCAGAAATGTGTTTGAGATCTGTTTCATGACATGAAACATTTTATTGTAATGTTTGAGCTTTGCTTGTTTCATCCCTTCCCGCTACTCCCCCCAAGTCCTCCCCAAAATAATAAACAAACCCGACAGTACTGAAGCACCCCCTTAATGAAGGCTGAATTTTATGTCCCCTGTTGTTTTTAATACCTGTAGAGAATGCCAGGTATTAAATGTTTGCTTCCTGACATTATTTTAAGTACATATGCTTGCTTGCTTCCTGATTTTATTTTAATTTTTCTTCCCATTATAGTCTATTCCCTTCTTTGGCCCTTCCTCCTGTTAGTAAATTGTCAGAGGAGTATTTACCAAAGTATATCAGAAATCTATCATGTATAGTTCAAAAAATGGATTCATGAAAAAGTGATTTAGCATTTTCTTTTTGTTCTTCTAAGCAACATAAAACAAGAATACGGAAGTGTGAGCTTTCAAGACTTTTCACTTAAACAGTGAATAAAGCACAGTTATAAATGTGTGAAGGATGCAAAGATCAGTGACCCAGGGATCCTAGCTCTTACAGGATCTTGCAAGTCTAGGAAAGAGGTCAGTGATTATGAGTAATTTGAGTGTGAGTATCGGGGCAAGTGCCGAGGGAGGTCTAAATACAAAAGGAGCCAGCTTCAAGCTTCAAGCCTGAGCAGCAGTGGTGTGAGGTTCACTAGCTGCTCTGATAGTTCCATGTTCTTTTTTTCTTTTTCTATTTTAATATTTAATTTAAAAATAGAGATAGGGTCTTACTGTGTTGGCCAGGCTGGTCTTGAACTTGAGTCTAGGCTGGACTCAAGTGATCCTCCCGCTTTGAACTCCCAAAGTGCTGAGATTACAGGCATAGGCCACTGCACTCAGCTTGAAAATTCCATCTGAATAATATTGTTGATATATACAGCAGATACTTAAAAGTTTATATTTTGAAGATATTCACTCTCTTTTTTTTTTTTTTCTTCTGAGACAATCTCTTGTCTTCCAGGCTGGAGAACGATGGCATAATCATAGCTAACTGCAGCCCTGAACTCTCAGGCTCAAGCAGTCGTCCTACCTCAGCCTCCCGAGTAGCTGGGACTACAGGCATGCACCACCATGCCCAGCTATTTTTTTGTGTGTGTTTTTTCCAGGCAGAGTCTCCCCATGTTGCCCGGGCTGATCTCAAACTCCTGGGCTTGAGCAATCTACCTGCCTCAGCCTCCCAAAATTCTAGTATTATAGGTGTGAGCCACTGTGCCTGGCCAATATTCATTCTTTCTACTTTTGTTTAAAGCTTTTTGTTTGGGGATGCTTTTTCTTTCATTTAGTTTTGGACATGAATAGTCTCTTGTGGTTATTAAGAGACATGGGATTGTACAAGGTTGCTTCCAAACCTGTGTAGGTATTTGCTCCAACAGGTAAGAAATTGAGCCAGTGGCTGAATAGTTCCTGAGTCTCATACCAGTGTTGCTAGGGAATAAATTCAATGCAAGGTGAATAAGAACAGGTAATTTGATTTATATGTGTTTATCCTGATGTGTCTAGAATCACAGTCTTTAATATAGCCAGTAACAAAAAGGGTTGAATTGACCTCCTCCCATTTGTTAGCTGGATACATGTTTTCTGTGAAACCACTTGATAATTTCACTTATGGTTATTTTAATAAGGGGACTTGATCTGTGACTTAAGCATTATCAAAAAGGATTTTTTCCCTTTTCTACACATCCTCCCCAACACTTGTGGTCTCTTCTTCTCTTTTTGATAACAGGCTTCCTAAGAGGAGTGAGACTATATATATCTCATTGTATTTTGCTTTGCATTTCTGTAATGATTAGTGAAGTCAAGCATCTTTTCATATCCCTGTTGGCCATTTTTATGTCTTCTTTGGAGAAATGTCTGTTCAAGTTTTTCTCCCATTAAGAATTTTATTTCAATTGATAAGTAAACATTTTATATATTTATGGTATAAAACATGATGTTTTGATACCAATATGCATTGTAGAGTCGTTAAATCAAGCCATTTAAGATATGCATTACCTTACATTCTTAACTTTTTTGTGTGGTGAGAACCTTTGAAATCTACTCTCTCAACGATTTCAAGTATATAATATGTTGTTATTATTAACTATGGTCACCATGATGTACAGTAGGTGTCTTTAACATGTTCCTCCTGTCTAACTGAAATTTTGTGTCCTTTGACTAACATCTTCCCAAAGCTCCTACACTCCAGCCTCTGGTAACCACCATTTTACTCTGTTTCTATGAGTGGATTTTTTTTTTTAGATTTCACAGATAAGTGAGATCATGTGGTATTTGTCTTTCTGTACCTGGCTTATTTCATTTAACATCATGTTCTCCAAGTCTCCATGCTGTTGAAAATAATAGGATTTGCTTCCCAGGTGGAATGGTATTCTATTGTGTATATATACCACATTTCATCTGTTGGTGGACGCTTACATTGATTTCATATCTTGGCTATTGTGAATAATGCTGCAGTGGACATGAGAGTATAGATACCTTTTCGACATATTCATGTCATATCCTTTAGATATATATCCAGTAGTGGGATTGCTTGATCATATGATAGTTCTATTTTGAATTTTTGAGCAACCTCCATACTGTTTTCCATTATGACCATACTAATTTACATCCTGGCCAATAGTGTGGTTCCCTTTTCACCACATCCTCAGCAACACTTACTTGTCATCTTTTTTTATAATAGCCATTCTACCAGGTGTGAGGCATTGTGGTTTTAATTTGAATTTTCCTGATGATTAGTGATGTTGAACATTTTCTCTTACAACTATTGACCATTTGTGTGTCTTCTCTTGAGAAATGTTTGTTCAGGTCCATTACCCATTTTTAAATTTTTTTTTTTAAAACTATTGAATTGTTCCTTATATATTTTGGATATTAACCCCTTACCAGATACATGGTTTGCATACATATATATTCTCCTTTTTCATAGTTTGTCTCTTCACTCGGGTAATTTTGTTTGTTGTGCAGAAGCTTTTTAATTTGATTATATTCTATTTGTCTATTTTTGCATTTGTTGCCTGTGCCTTTGGGGTCATACCGAAAAAAATCACTGCTTAGACCAATGTCATGGAGCTTCTGGTAGTTTTACCGTTTCAGGTTTTATGTCTAAGTCTTTAATTCAGTTTGAGTTGATTTCTGTATATGGTGTGAGATAAGGGTCTAATTTTATTCTTCTGCATGTGGATATCCAGTTTTCTCAGCACCATTTATTGAAGAGACTATCCATTCCCATTGTGTGTTCTTGACACCTTTGTTGAAAATTAACTGACCATAAGTGTGTGGACTTATTTCTGGGTTCTCTCTTACATTCCCCTGGCCTATGTGTATGCTTTTATGCTAGTACTATGCTATTTTGATTACTATAGCTTTGTAGGAGATTTTGAAATCAGGTAGTGTGATGCCTTCAGCTTTGTTCATTTTGCTCAAGATTGCTTTGGCTGTTCTGGGTCTTTTGTGGTTCCATGTGAATCTTAAGTTTTTTTTTTTACTTCTGTGAAAAATATCATTGGATTTTGATGGGAATTGCATTGAATCTGTAGATCACTTTGGATAGTGGAAACATTTAAACAATATTATAAAAATGATTAAAAAACAGATAAAAATGCAATATTATTAAAAGATTTTTAATTCATTAAATGATTGCTTTCTTAGAGCAATTCTGCATCCATAATTTTTTTCTTTTCTTTTCTTTTTTCTTTTTTTAAGATAGAGTTTTACTCTATTACCTAGGCAGGAATGCAGTGGCATAATGATAGCTCACTGCAGCCTCAAACACCTGGGCTCAAGGGATCTTCCTGCCTCAGCATCCTGAGTAACTGGCACTACTGGCATACACCATCATGCCTGGCTATTTTTTTGAATTTTTAAATTGTTTCGTAGAGATAAGGTCTCACTGTGTTGCCCACACTGGTCTTGCACTCCTCCTGCCTTGACCTTCCCAAGTGCTGGGATGATAGGAATGAGTGCCCAACTCATACTTTTTTCAAACTGTCAAAAATACACGTAATATAACATTTACCATCTTAACTATTTTAAAGTGTAAAGTTTAGTAGTGTGAAGTATGTCTACATTGTTGTGGAGTCTCCAGAACGCTTTTCTTCTTGCAAAACTAAAACTCTGTACCCATTAAACAACTCCCCTTTGTCCACCCATCCCATCTGTAATTTTTAAAAATTACTTTTTATTAAGAGAGAATAAAACCTGTAATGTAAAAGCAGAGCAAGGATCCTAATAGGAACTATATTAGGAAGAGCTTAAAATGGAGACTAAACAGAAAAGTAGCTGCGGAGTTAACTCTACAATGGAAGTTTTTGTTTTAGACTCATAGAGAAGTCATTCTTCTCTTGCCTTTAATACCTAGAATCAGTAGAGGAATTAAAATGTCTGGAATTGATTGATGTCTTCACCTGCTTTGGCCTTTTATTGAATCTCTTCTAACTTTGTTATTTAATCTCCCTCTTTCCTTTTACTCCCCCTCCCCCAGTTTTAAGGCAAAACTCTCTCTCTCTTTTTCATAAAATAAATTTTAATTTCTTTAGCGAGGTGTTGGCCCTAGCAAACCATCTGTTGTTAGTAACACTGCTTCCTTATAACTTTAGTGCTGGAATAACTGGGTGAAAAACCTATTATTATACTGCTTTCTTTTGGACATAAGTTATATAGCAACTTGTTGAGATATTTCCTGAAAACTTGCCAGTTGGCTTTAAACAGAGAAAAAGAAACCACTTAAATACATAGAGATTTCAAACTATACAAATTAAAAATTAATGCAGATATATTAAAATAAAACTTTCTATGGAATGCTCTATTTAGACCTCATTTGTGATAACTTTGGGCTAATGTTTATAGTTTCTAATTGAGAGTGTTGTTGCTTTTGGAAACTTTTCCCCTAAGATTAACTCTGGTATCGCATCATTAAAATATGTTTTCTCTGTCAGCTGTGTCATTTAGCCTAACTAGTAGCGGAAGCAATTCTAAAATTGGCCTGATTTATGAAGTTTAATTTGAATAAAAACTGTAAGGTCAATTAAAATAATTGGTTGACCGATGGTGGCTTGACATACAAACTAATGGAAAGTTAGGGCAAAAATCCATTTTTAAAAAAACCAAGAGTAGCTGAATACTTGATTGAATTCTCTGTTTTGCTTGTATAGACAAATTATCAAAGATAATCCCAAATATTCTGTGACATTTAGAAATACATTGAGGAATTTTGTTTCCCCCTCACTCCTCAGTTTTACTAGGAAAAAGCTTTCATTGATATTATCTTTAACATGAATGTCCAGAGAAGATCCTTCCCATAGTCTTCCTGGCACTATCACAAAAGTGAATTCAATAAACAAGTAACAGAAATACAGCAGTTTTTAACAAGATAGATTTAAATATTGTAAAGAATTGAAGTTCGAAAGGATTTTCTTTGATAACAAGATTTCTAGAAATTCTCAATATTTTATAATGAATTTCCAATTATTTCTATGACTCAAAATTAATTTTCCATTTGCATAGTTAATGACTTTTTGCCTGATACCAAAGTAATGTGTTTTTCAAAGGATTTTATGATGGAGATAAATGAACCTGTATCTGAGCTTTGTGTTATAGCTTCTCATTTCCCTTACAAGAAAGAAATGACTCTCCGATTTCATCCTGCAGGGGCTTCCTAAATTCAGGCCTGAATTATTTTGATTTTTTTTTCACAGCCAGTTTCTTAACACTGTAGTTTTCTGGTCAAAATGACAAGGAACTCCGTGAGATTGGGGGGCAGATGAACTCATCTTTGCTCAGTATTTTGCAATCTGGATTATTAACCTCTTGGAATAAGGTTTGTGTATAGCACAACAGGTGACATTTAAAACAGTATTTAAGACCAGGTGTTAGTGGCTCACACCTGTAGTCTTGGCACTTTGGGAGGCCAAGGTGGTAGGATCACTTGACCCCAGGAGTTAGAGACCAGCCTGGGCAATCCCAGTTCTAGTTGAAAAAACAAACTTCAGTATTTAATACACGAAATGTGTATTTGAATGCACAATCTTTGTACACCATGTATGGGGAGGAAATGGATTTGTGGAACATTTGATGAAATGAAGAACAGAGAACATAAGGGATTGCTTCATCTCAGTATCAGTGATTAAGTCACAATAATTAACTTTAAAGTCAGTATTTTTTATAGATTTGGAATATGGTTGTTTTTTGTTAAGAAAGTTGTCACTTTTAAAGTACTTCTTTGTTTTTAAGATTAAAGGAAATGAGGAGCATTTGTAATCCAAAAATTATTTTCTTATAAACATAATAGAGAAGTTCTCTTTGCCCAGTCTCTGATATGCTGCTTCATTTCAGGTTTTTCTCCCAAGACTGTACACACAACCAATAGAGTATCATTAGTGCTCCTTTGAAGTATAATTGTTCTTAGCAAAAATAATTATTCTGGAGTTCTTGTTATAGAACATTTTGTAACAGGAAAGCATGTATAAATATACTCCAAAGAATTACTTAGTAACAGTTTCCCAGCAAATAAAAAGTTACTAAGGAGTCTCTCCCATCAGGGGTTGCAAAGGTGAGTGTGACCTAATGCCTGTCTTCAAAGATTTTGTGAACTCCCCAACTGAGTTCACAAAATCCCCATGCAGTTAGGGAGTGAGGGAGACTGTAAATGGGATAGGAGAGGCTGAAGCCAAATACAGCGGTGCCTTCAAGGATGGAGAGATTGTATGTGGCCAAAGGGTCTGAAAAGGCTTTGTGAGGACCATGGTTTGTTTTAACATCACTGTTCTGAGGCATCGTCTGCACACAGTGAGTGAGAAGGGCCTCAAGTACCTGAGCCGTGGGGATGCCACCCTGCTGTTCCCCTACTTACCATTTCTCCAAAAGAAACTAGGAAAGCAAACCTAGATTTTATTAGTGCTTCATTGTAGATGAGTGAATAGAATTTCCGTTGATAAGTAATCTTCTAAATTTTAAAGAATGATGTTTGCGTTCGTTTGTGTGGCTGACAGTCCAGTGTTGGGCTCTTGACAGCCAAGGGGTAAAGCTGCCTAAATAATTCTCCCTTTTATAACTGCTTGGCCTTTTCTGTTCACTCAAGGTCCGTTTTCTGAAGGCCTCGTTCAACTCTTGCAGAGGTGTTACATTTCTTCTCTAGATTTAGTTCACCCTTTCCCCCTGAATGATTTCCTGCTTTAATATTTTCTCGAACGTACCCTACTACATTTGGCGTAACTTGTTAAATTATTGTAGGGTGGAATTTACAAGGATCCCAGGAAGCATAAATGTGTGTGGTTATTTGAAAATCACTGTTATTTCTGATAATGTTCCAGAAAGCTTTTCTAGAGATCTAATTAGGACTCCTAATTATCTTCTTGAAAATAGAAGTATCTGCATTCCATGTTGCTTGAAGCACTTCTAGATTTCTTGCTTATTTGCCTCACCAAATCGCCACTTGAGGCCCACATAGTTTCACACTATAGAAGGAAGTTTATACACGTACATTTGTTGATTACTCGTTGATGTAGCACTCTAAAAAGAAAATCACACCTTTGAAAATCTAAAAATTATGCTGACTCATATTTATGATTTACGTACTATACATTCACTTTTTTTGAAACTATTTTTGTGGCTCTCTGGATTGCAGAGGCCAGGTAGGTAGAAGGCTAGCTATAGCTAGTGAGCATTCGTTGCCACTTTTCTTGGACCAGTTGTCTCTCCGATAAGAGATGTCCTTTGTCCATTCCTATTCCACTGCTCTGCCTAGCACAAGTCCACCACCCCCTTCTGGAAGATGGCAGCATCTAACTTCTTACTATAGCCACTGAGGAATTTTCTGGATCCAGGCTCTCCAATCTTCTTTGGCCTATTCTGTCTCTGCCAAAATCAGGTACTTGCCCTTCTTCTGATACATTCCGCCTTGTCCTTTTCCTTTGTGTTTGTTCACGCAGTGTTCTTCTCATTTCCGCCCAGTGACATCCTGCTCTTCCTTTAAAGTCTAGCTCCAGTGCCGCTTCCCGCACGAGGCCTTCTGATCCTTCCAGAAACTGTGATCTCTGCCAGTGGCATACCATTCTTCCAGTGCTTGTCATATTTGGCATTCTACTGTGGTTATTTGTGCATGTCCTATCACCCCTGGGGAGAGATACCATATCATCTCATCTATTTTTATATTCTCATAGCATGTAGTATGGAATCAGGTACATGGTAAGCACTCAGCGAAGATTTTTCGATTTAATACAATTTGTGAGTTCCACACATGTACCAGATGGAGGTGACTGGGAGACCACAGTTAATGTATGGTCCCCCCTTCAGCCTCCCTCTCTGGAAGAATGTAAATTGTTATAAACCTTAACACTACTGTGTGGTTCTCATTCATTTCCTGCTGTAATTTCAGAAATGTATCTATTAGAATAGTTACAAGAGTGTTTATCTCCTTTAACATGATTTTTGATAATATATTTTATACAACTTTGAGGTATGCCTCATCAGAACTCACATATTTGCCTTCTATATTTTCTCAAAGCTAGTACCAGACTACAACAACTAAAAAGTTGGTAAAAATCTGCGATCCTTACTACATACTTACATTGTTAGGCAGAAATCCAAGGAATAGGGTGAAAATGTTGCATACAACTTCAACAGCTCCTTTTTCATCTTCCAGCACTGGAATGAGAAGAGGCAGAACTGTAGAGAGGCCAAGTGATTGCTTAAAAACACCTCTTAGATTGCAGCAGAGCTTGACTAGCAAAATAACCTCCAGCAAAACTTTCTTAAGCAGTTATTTGAGGGAATTGTAAAAATTGGTTGGTTACAGCAAAGTGGCTAAAGTCACATTTGAATGACTGTAAAAGCACCCTGAGTTATACAATCTCCATTTGTGTGTGTGTCTGTGTGTGTTCATGTGTGTGAAAGAGAGAGAAAGTGAAAGAATTAATAGTTACAGAGAACAAACGTTTAGATCAGTGGTCCCAACCCTTTTGGAGTTACGACACCCAAAAGGCCCCACATGTGGTTTTTGGTCCCTTGGATAGTGGCTGCTCCTATTTTGCCCATCTTCAATCCACCTTTAGCACAACCAGAACTGCTGCTGTGATAGTAACAAGGTATATGTGTGTTTATTTTGTGGAGGTTGCAGCAGAGAGTAGGGAGTGAATAAAGAGTGTAATTCAAACATAGCACTTGGAGTTGTTAGAATATCTGTGATTCCAAAAATCGAGAAAAAGAAAACCATTGAAACAGTGTTTAACAGAACCGGCCCTTCTGAGAAATTATTAGCAATTGCTTATGTAAGTCTGTGTCTTCATGCTGCCTGTATTTTTCACCTTAACACTGCTTGAAATATTATTAATTAAATATTTACGTAGATAACAATTATTCTATTTTAAGAACGCAGACCTCTTTGGAAAACTTAAGGAGAACTCTTGGAGGAATTAACAAGAAGCTTTGGCCTAATAGCTAACTGTGTGCCTTTCATCGTTTGGGATCTTTTGTTTGTAGAAATTCTCTTTTCCCATTTTTCAGCTGGAAAATTCCTACTTATCTTTTAGGGCCCAGCTCAATGCCACATGCCCTGTGTAACTGTCCCAGATCCATCTCCTGTCTGGCAGGAAAAGTAATTATCCCTCCATCTGGATTCTCATTTAAACAAGTCTTTTCACACATTTGATTACAATTTTTCTTTACATTCTTATTTCCCAGTAGAAAGAATAAATACCATGGCATACTCAATGCTGTATCGGTGGGGCTCAGTAACACACACTGGTTGAGTTAAAAAATTTTGGCAATTAGATGACATTAATTTTAAATGAATCACACTAGGTGATTTTCAAGTCAGTCCTTGCCAAATCTAACATTTTATGATCTCAGGAGAAATGGTTAAATTTTAGTCACTGACAATTATGATAAAATAATAATAAAATAATAACAAGTATAGTTAGCATATCCAGATAGTTTATTATATTTCACATATTGGGATTTATATTCACTTCCATTTAATATTCAGTTTTAACAACAACTCTATGGTGGTGGTAGTATTATGACCATGTTGACAAATGTGGAAGATTATGTGACTTCCTCAAGATTGCGTAACTAGTAATTGGCACGATGTGAACATAGGACTATCAGATTTCTAAGCTTATCTGTTAATCAGCAGAGTCGAAACTAAAAGGTAAAAAGCCAGGCAGCCACCTGAGGCATTTATTTATAAGGGTTACTAACACATGAGTCACTGGAATAAGAATACTACTACTAGTTAAAATAGATTTCCATATCTTAATTCTTACCTATCTGAAAACAAAACAAAACACACTTGATTCCTTAAAGGAGGCCACATCCTTTCATGCATGCCCCTCCTCCTCTGCCTGGTCTCTATCTGTCCCTGTTCTCCACGATGAAGGCCCTTAATTAAACCTATCCTGATCCCCTATGCTAAAAACTAGAAGGAGCCTCCTATTCTGAACCCAGGCATTTTTTTTTTCATTTTTATGACTCTTATTTTCTATCTGGTATTATAATTTCAGCAGGATGGTAAGATTAAATCCAGTTTGAGCTGAGGTCCTATGTGCCCATCACTCTCAGACTCCAAAGGGCAGTGTTACTCCTCCCAGGTAGCACTTACCCAGGGCAGGTGGTGCAGGACACAGGTTTGGGGATGCCGGCTCAGCACACATCTTCAGCCTGTACATGAGGCTGGAAGGAGATTTGGGAAGTAGAAGGAGGTGATGTGTCTAGGGCAAGTGGCAGTTGTGCTATGAGCCCCATCCTAGCGAGGGGGCAGCAAGGAGAGCCTGGCATGTAGGCCCTAGCTCTTGGGGGACAGGGTGTGGTGTGTGAGTCATGCCAGTGCAGAGAACAGAAGGCGGTGGGTGGGAAGTAGCTGCTTTCCTGCTAACAGTGGACCAGAGATATTGGGTGGAATTGTGAGTGACCATCCGGAGCAGGTGCTTTGGGGCATGTCAAGGAGGGTCCACCCATGAGCAGAGCAAGCAGCTTTGAGCATCTGCACGGTAAATCAACAAAGATATTTGCAGGGCAGTTTGACCTTCCTTGCCCTCTTTTCTCCTGCAGGGGTCAGAAGAAACTGCTAGTCAGCCAGTAGGATCTAGGGCTGGGCAAGTGAAGAGAGGAAGCCCACCCTGCCCTTGTGCCCTACAGTTGCCTGAGCCGGTGGAGGGTGACGCTTTCCCTTTGAATGGAGTCCATAGTTTGGTTATTACGTGGACTGGGTATTTACCGAATGAAGACTGTTTTAGGGACTTTTTGTTATCCACAACTTGGCACCTCACCATGGTGCCTGTCTCAGATTTAATCCGGGGCTAGCGTAAGGTGTCGCCTGGTCAGATAGGTTTCCAGGGGCACTTGTACAGGAGGAAAAATTGCTTTGTGACTTTTGAGTATTGCTTGTGTGTTGCTCTTTCCGTATGCCTGGGTCTTATTTCTCCTTTCCTGCACTTGAGGCTCCGTGAATGCTGCAGCTTGGAAATGAGAGGGCACTGTTGTCTCAGCTGTCAGCACTTAGTTATTTTCGTAAATCGTACAGAGCTGAGCACTCAGTTGTTCAATACATATTTGTTGAAGAAATAGTTTGCAAAATTAAGCCAAATATAATTTTCATTAAAATTTTTTGAAAAGTACAGGCATTATTTTTTAAGGAAACTTTAATTTCAGAGTAGTAATCTTAAACTTGCAGAGAAGCTATAATGATACTACAGAGTTCCCATATACTGCATGCCTAGTTTCCCGTTGACGCCTGACTTAAGTATATTTGTCACTACCAGTGAATTAGTGATTGCTTTTTATTTATACAAATTATTCTTCTTACAGCATAAGATAATAAAGGAAAGAATGCCACAGTGTTTGTCTCAGAGTAGCTATTTTGATTTCCAGATTGAGGTTTTGTACTATTTGCTAAACTTTGTTATGCATTTGCTTTGTACAAGTAATGTGCTTCCTAATTTCAGTTACAAATCAAAGTGTATTGCACAATTCCCAGTGAGTCAGATTGCTAAGTTCTGTGACCTTTGAATTTCATAAAGTGGTTATGTTTTTCTTTAAAATGGCCAAGGAGGAACTTGATATTTATGTGGACTGTTGTCTTCAGTCTGTGATGGAGTGCTTCATGTTGTTGCCAGAAATAACATGAATTAACAGTTAAGATCATTTTTGGTACCGGTGGTTTTGTACAAAACCATAAAATATAACAGGGTGATCAAGCAAAACTTTTTCATCTAAGAAGTTTTCCCTTAAATACAGCTCACCCTTTATGTCTCTGATTTCAAGAAATTTTGTGGTCTTCCTCATAGAATAATTATAAAGCAAAAGTCAGTTAATATTGCTGAAAAGGCCAGAAGACTCTAAATAAATTCAAGCAACAGAATCAGTTTGGATTAGTTTCATACATAGTTTGTCACTATTTGCGAGAACCACATTTGGTGGTCTGTTATTTAATATTTATGTGTTCCCAAGTAAAGTTTAAATTATTAAAGTGAACAATGCTGAGATTGAAGTACTCTCAGATGGTTTAACTCCTATGTGAAAATGGCTTAATAAATTTGTTTTTGCAGACAACTTAATCATCTGTAATGGAAATGTCATCAATCCAGTATTTTTTCATGTCACCCATTCTCTGCAGTATTGTAGTCACTGGGTTTACAGCTTAACAGCCACTAGCACTGGTGAATGTCTACAATTGGATGTCTTCTGTTGGTCCTAACTCAGTATGTCTAAAACCAATTCTTTTGAAGTCTTAGATATTTCTCTTGAAATCTCAATTTCAATTTATGACAATAAATCAGTGACCTATCCTCACACCTCATACTTTACTTTTTTTTTTTTGAGATGGAGTCTCACTGTGTCGCCCAGGCTAGAGTGCAGCGGCATGATCTTGGCTCACCGCAACCTCCGCCTCCTGGGTTCAAGTGATTCTCCTGCCTCAGCCTCCCAAGTAGCTGAGATTACAGGCATACACCACCAGGCCTGGCTAATTTTTGTCTTTTTAGTAGAGATGGGGTTTCACCAGGTTGTCCAGGCTTGTCTCAAACTCCTGACCTCAGGTTGTCTGCCTGCCTCAGCCTCCTAAAGTGCTGGGATTACAGGCATGAGCCACTGCGCCTGGCCTGTACTTTTGATTTGCTTTCTTTCCATCCCATTTTGGTCTTCATATTGTTGACTTTGAATGGCCTTTCAATGCATTTTTTCCTATTCACTTTAAATCCCTATTTTAAGGATCACCTCATATCTGGATTATTGACATAGCATTCTGACTGGTCTACCCTCCTCTATTTTCTCTTCTCCCAACACACACACACACACCACATGCATATACACACAGATCACACCCACACAGACCACACCTACATACCATCCTGCATACCCTTTCTTCTCACAACATAAACACACACAAACACCAACATCCCCCCATATTCTTCCTCTATATAATACACACATGCAAACACACACTTCATTAATTGATCTAGTTCATGGTCACATTAATTGTCCTAAAATACTTACCCTTCATTTCAGCTTACTAAAAACTTCGTGGGTAGCTCCTTATGCTTACGGGATGTAGTCTGGACTTTTCAGTCTGGCTTTGTAGGCAATTCACCTTTCAGTTCACTTTGTTGAGAACTCTTCCTCTGCTATGCCCTTGGCTTTCTGTAGGCAGGAGGAGATTTATGTGCTTGTTATCAAGACTTTCTACAGAGTGACCTGGCTTTTGTTTAACCAAGTCAGCTGTTTTTGTGCTATCATCTAGAACTCATTGGGGATTGTTCAGTGGCCTAAGCCTACCACCCTCCCTCTGACATGTCACTGACATGACATGACACTGAGAATGAACTCAACCATGGGAATGTGGATGCAGTGTCGCAGTGCCATAAAGGGACAAAATACTTCTGATTGCTAATGGAGTTGCTTGATCACTGTACATCACTCCAAACACAAGCATCACAGGTGGCATATGAAGTTTAAGAGACAATTGTTTTTTTCCACCCTAAGCACAATCTCTTGTGGAACCCTTCTTGACATCATGGAATCCCAATCAAGAAACCCTGCTCTAGCTCTAGAAGAAGAGAAAGAGAACCATGTTTGGTTTTAGTTATTTCAGATCCTGTAGAGAACCACCGAAGAAGGGGCTCCAGAAATGCAAACCCCTGTGTTAAAAGCTAGGGTACTGTGAATCAGTCTTTATACACTGAGGAAGCTACAGGTTGTATAACTGGAATCTTGACAGTGTAATACAAAGTGTTTCATGCTGTGATGCTTAGTGACAGAAAGAACTCTACCCTTTTAAGACTAACAGTCTGGGGTCTTTGTTCTTGAAATTCCGTATCTGCAGATGTGGTCATAGGTTTATCAGGGGTATCCAATATATTTTTTTTTTTTTTTTTTTTTTGAGCGGAGTCTTCTGTCGGGCCACAATCTGGACTGCAAAGAAGCCAATTGTCTGGGGGGCCACTAATTTTTTTGTAAAATACGTGTTAGCCAGGAACAACTGCCCTCGTGATCTGCCCGCCTCGGCCTCCCAAAGTGCTGGGATTACAGGCGTGAAGCTAGTAAAAAAAAAAAAATCTGGGGCCACAAAAATACTCAAACACTAATGTTTTAAAAAAAAAGAAAAAAAAAAATCACAAAAAATTTGGTAATGTTTAAGAAAGTTTCAAATTTGCCCGGGTAATCCCAGCACTTTGGGAGGCCGAGGCAGGCAGATCACAAGGTCAGGAGATCAAGACCATCTTGGCCATCCTGATCTCAGCTACTCAGGAATCTGAGGTGGGAGGATCACTGGACCCCAAGAGGTCAAGGCTACAGTGGTCCATGATTGCACCACTACACTTCAGCCTGGATGATAGAGTGAGACTCTGTCTCAAAAGAAAAAATAACAAAAACCATGTCTTTTAGGCCATCTGTGCATTTAGAAGCCATAAAGGGGTTACTTACCTAACTTAAACTGGATTCTCATTCATCCCGAGTAGTCCCAGCTACTTGGGAGGCTGAGGCAGAAGAATTGCTTAAACCTGGGAGGCGGAGGTTGCAGTGAGCTGAGATTGCGCCACTGCATTCCAGCCCATGGGCTGCAGGTTGGACAAGCTTGACATGGATGCTGGAAAAAATGGAAAAGACAGTGTTTAAGATTTGAAGACATAATTTCTATATATATGTTGTTTAATGAATATTACCATTTGATCACTTTTTGGTATTTAGCTTAATTCAAATTTTTATCCTTTTATAAATTACCTGGTACCCAGTAAGATCTGGGTGTTTGTGTTCCTAGTGTACTAGTTTTGAGCTGAGATTAGCTTGTACATTGGCTAATGGGAATGCTGTGTAGGACCCTGCTTATCTTCTGAATCTGGTCAGCCATCAAGTTCACCCCATATTAGGGCATCAGTTACTGGGGTACAAGGGCATACTAGGTCATAGCTGTGGACATTATTTGCCCTCCTTAAGCATAATAGCATCTGTGTTTTTGACATCATTACCCATGTAATCTTAATAACTTAGTTTCCATATTTACACTTAAAATGCAAACCACTCTATTTGGAGGAAATTACTTTTCCCCCTAACTAAAAATACTAGTTTTTTGCCCGGGCGCGGTGGCTCATGCCTGTAATTCCAGCACTTTGGCAGACCCAGGTGGGTGGATCACCTGAGGTCAGGAGTTTGAGAGCAGCCTGGCCAACATGATGAAACCCCATCTCTACTAAAAATACAAAAATTTGCTGGGTTTGGTGGCATGCACCTGTAATCCCAGCTATTTGGGAGGCTGAGGCAGAATTGCTTGAACTCAGGAGACGGAGGTTGCAGTGAGCCGAGATTGCACCGTTGCACTCCAGCTTGGATGACAGGGAGACTCTGTCTAAAAAAAAAAAAAAAAAAATTAGTTTTTGACTGTTCAGACCTTTTACCTTCTGCGATTCTCCTCCCTTTTATGTGCTCCGACGGCACTGTGTGCTTCTCTCCTTGTGGCATGTATCACACTGTACTGTACTTGCCCATTTTCTTGTCTGTTTCCTCTACTGGAAGGTAAGCCGTGTGGTGTCAAGGGACCATTCCTGTCTGGCTCATCCTTCTCCTGCCTGGCACAGTGTCTGTCAGGTTTTGGGTCACAGAATAAACATTTGTTGAGGGAATTAACTCGGTAAATATGTCTCTTACTCGAGAATTATGTTGCTTAAATGTGGTTTATGACAATTAACTTCTCTGCAACAATAAATTGAAAATTGGAGCCGGGCGCGGTGGCTCAAGCCTGTAATCCCAGCACTTTGGGAGGCCGAGATATCGAGACCATCCTGGCTGACACGGTGAAACCCCGTCTCTACTAAAAAATACCTAGCCGGGCGAGGTGGCGGGCGCCTGTGTCCCAGCTACTTGGGATGAGGCAGGAGAATGGCATGAACCCGGGAGGTTGCAGTGAGCTGAATCCGGCCACTGCACTCCACTGGGTGGCAGAGCGAGACTCCGTCTCAAAAAAAAAAAAAAAAAAAAAAAAGAAAATTGGGGTTACTAATAGGTTGGGAATTAATCCTGAAACTGCCATTATATGTTAAAATAAACTTCGAAATGTAGTTTTTTTTTTTTTTCTGGTAATAACCTGGGAAGACCTAATGACTTCATTTCCTTTTTGTTTGTTTGAAATCATGGATCGATTTAGTTTATTTGGCTATTTGACTTTATTTAGAGGTGACGGTAAAAAGGTATTTTGACTGGGTGTGGTGGCTCATACCTGTAATCCCAGCAGTTTTGAAGGCTGAGGTGGGACGATTGCTTGAACCCAGGAGTTTGAGACTAGCCTGGTCAACATAGTGAGACCTTGTCTCTACTGAAAATAAAAAATAAAAAAATAACTGTGTGTGTGTGTGTAAGCATGTGCCTATCATCCCAGCTACTCAGGAACCAGAGGTGGGAGGATCACTGGAGCCCAAGAGGTCAAAGCTACAGTGGGCCATGATTGCACCACTGCACTCCAGCCTGGATGATAGAGTGAAACTCTGTCTTAAAAGCAAAACAAAACAAAACAAAACAAAAAAATCTCCACGTCTGTTAGGCCACCTGTGGATTTAGAAGCCATAAAGGGGTTACTTACCTAACTTAAACTGGATTCTCATTCAGATATGTGTTTTGTGTGAGGGGAAACAAAATTAGGGTGAATAGGGAAGGTATAGCCCAAACTTCTACAGCCCTCACAAAATTTCAAGCTCTCTTATTCATTGTAACTTACAGGCTTCTCTTCTACTCCCAGACATGCGAACACTGCTATCCCCAGCTCTACTCCCCAACCTGTTTGGATTGCCTGGTTATTATTTGGAGTAGTTAGACTAGTGACATTTCAGTAAGTAAATCTTGTTAAACTGACTGATTCATCCTTAGCCTTATGAAAATTTATGGGCTTAACTAAAGTTAATACTACAAACGGAAGCAGTGCTTTTTGAATCCCAAGTGTCTTCAGAAGCTCTGTAAGCATCCATGGACTGGGTGTGGTGGCTCACCCCTGTAATCCCAGCACTTTGGGAGGCTGAGGCGGGTGGATCACCTGAGGTCAGGAGTTTGAGACCAGCCTGGCCAACACGGTGAAACCCTGTCTCTACCAAAAAGAAAAAAAAAAGAAAAATTCGAAAATTGGCCGGATATGGTGATGTGCTTGTAGTCCCAGCTACTTGGGAGGCTGAGGCAGGAGAATTGCTTGAACCCAGGAGGCAGAGGTTGCAGTGAGCCGAGATCGCACCACTGCACTGCAATCTGGGTGACAGAGTGAGACTCTGTCTCAAAAGAAAAGAGGCTCTGTATGCATCCCCGTCGTTGCTTAACTCTATAAATTGGGGCTGTCACTACAGCTTCACAGAACCATTTCAGCATTATTTTTTGAAACACTTTCACCAAACGGCCCTTGTCATCGAAGCATTTTGGGAAATGTACTTTACTCCAAATGTTTGTGGGTTTGAGAGGAATCCTAACGCCCATGTGGCAGACATAACAATAGTATTAAAGAGATTTTAGGGTAAGACCTCCTGTTTCATACTAAGTGATAACTAGTTCTATTTCATCACATTATATCATACGGTGGGGAAGAGTTTTATTATGTATTTCATTTAACTCTCATTATCAGGATTAGAATTTGAATAATTTTCATATTTTCCATGTGCTTGCCTTCTAGGCTCAGTAAAACAAAGGAGCAGTAGTGGAGAAGAGCATTTAAACAATTTGTTGGAAAATATATGGCATAACGTTTGGGTTCTTCTGGCTTTTTTATCTCTGTGGCCTGATAAGCTTTTGCCATTTGGATTCATGGTCTATGTGAAATGTCTTACATTTTATATTAGTTAAAATATTTTATGTCTGCACTTAGAATATAGGCTAAATTTTCCCCTTCAGTATTTCTAAAGTAGTGATTTTTTACTTTTAATGTCCACGCGGTTTTTCTGAAAAAGAGACAGGTGTTTAATTTCTTGATAACTAAATATAGACCTGCACATCATGTAGTGTGGTGTGCCCTGACCCAACTTCTTCAGCAAATGTAGCACGTGTGGAGTTTATTTATAGTTTGACCTCTAGTCTTCATTGGCTTCTAGTTTATTTGGGGCTTAATTCATTAGTGTGACGGACTGTGATATTTAAGGGTCAGCTCTGAGGAGAAGGAGATAGAAGAAGAACCACTGTTCTGGCGTTTGTACACTACTGTGCTGTGTTCGTACCTAGATTACTTGTGTGTGTGGAGATGGGCCTGGGTTAGGCAGACCATAGCAGAGGGTAGACTGATAGCATAGGAACCTTTGGAATGAAAAGGGGGGATGGCTGTAATATAGGAAAGCTCTTAAAGGGGACATGATGTGAATATATCAAACATAGTAATTATAGCTACCATTTATTGAGTGATTATCATGAGCATACATTGTTATTTACATACATTAGCTTATTGAAACCTCACAGCAATACTCTGAGAGTGCTGTTATTTCCTTTATACAAGGCAGGCAACTGAGTTTTAAGGTAAGTGGCAAATTTGGATAAGATAAACAAATTTGGTGAACAAATTTAAAAATCTGAAAGCTGGGGAAATCCTTTACAACATCTGTCAAGTGGGTCAGAATATTTACAAGAAATTTTGGATTCAAATTCATTTCCTCCAGAGATGACATAGCAGGGCAAGTATAAATTAACCCTAGTATCTTAACATCCTAAGATTAGAAGGGACCTAGAAAAGTATTTGCTAAATTTATTAATTGAAATTACATAAATGTCTAAAGAGAAGCTGGGATTGCAGAGAACATTTATTGCCTCCTTGAAAGCCTTTGTTGACGGCAGAATATAAATTCATTAAAGAGATTTGTGTTTTTGTTCCTTTTAAGATTCTGCATGTTTTACCATGAAGTTACACCAAGGGTCAATCTGCATCAAACTGTGGAATGAACTGAACTAATTTGCAGAACTTCAAGAGAAACCCAATACTTCAAATTTATCTGTTAGCCAGGGTATTTTGAAGCGGGGGCAAAAACCTTTAATTGAGTCTTTGTGAATAAATCCACATTGGGAAGGAATGGAATGTTTGATCTGAAATGGGCTATTGAAATGGAAGAACAAATTAATTGTGAACCCAGCCGTTATTTTCCTATTTCTAAATTGAGTCACTTGAAATTTCTGAGAGGGAGTGAGCATACAGTATTTAAAATGAATATAAATTTAAAATTAGAAAAGATTTTGTTATAGAAAATACTTTAAAACAAATTGGACAAAAAGGAAAAATTTGTCAATTAGCAGCCATTATTGTGATATAAACATTGTTGAGATTCTGGTATATACATTTATAGCCTTTTTAAAAACTCACATATATGTATATCATTGTGTGAAGACATACTTATGTATTCATATTATAACTTTAAAGAAAAGGTTTCTTGAAGGCAAGACTGGTAACTGACCAATAGCTCTTTATGAAAAACTATGTATGTATATATGTGAGTGTGTGTCTGTATATATATATTTGTGTGTGTATATATATGCACACAATCATATATCAGAGGGAACTTGTAAACTTGCAGTCATATATAGGAGGGAACTTGTAAACAGAACATGTACAGAATTTTTACAGCTTAATAATAAAGACAATCCAATTAAAGAATGGGCAAAGTATTTGAATGGTTATTTTTCCAAAGAAGGTATTCAGATGGGCAATAAGCACATTAAAAATGCTCAACATCATTCATCATTAGAGAAATGAAAATCGAAATCACAATGAGATACTACTTCACGCCCACCAGAACAGCTATAATAAAAATGACTGATAATAACAAGTGTTGATGAGAAAGTGGATAAATTGGAATCCTCATACACTGTTGGTGGGAATGTAAAATGGTACAGCCACTTTGGTAAATGTCTGGCTGTTCTTTGAAAGATTAAACATAGAGTTACCAAATAACTCAGCAGTTCCACTCCCAGGTACCTCCCCAAGAGAAATGAAAACATAACTCTGTACAAAAACTCGTACATGGCACTATTTGGTTGATGGTTACACTAAATGCCTGGACTTCACAATTATACAATATACACATATATCAAAACAGAATTTATACCCCCTAAATTTATAACAAAAAAACACCTCATATGTGAATTTTCATTGCAGCATTATTCATATTAGCCGATAAATGGAAACAACCCAAATGTCCATCCATGATGAATGGATAAACAGAATGTTTTATATCCGTATGATGGAATTTTACTTGGCAATAAAGAGGAATGAAGCACTGATACATGCCACAACATGATGAACCCCAAAACATGCTTAAATGAAAGAGGCCAGTCACAGAAGACCACATATTAATATGACATCATTTATATAAAATGTCCAGGATAGTTAAATCTATATGTAGAGAAATTAAATCAGTGTTTGGGGGAAGAGGGTAAGGTCCAGCTAAGGAGGTGTGATTGGTGATGGGTACAGGGTTCTTTCTGGGGTGCTGAAAATGTTTTAAAACTGGATGATGGTGATGGTCACACAACTTTGTAAATATGCTAAAAAGCAATGACCGTATGCTTTGGAAAGGTGAATCTATGGTATGTAAATTATATATTAATAAAGCTGTTACAAATATGGTAGCTTATTTTCTGAGATTTCCTGGCTTGTTTCCCCCTTTGTGTTTTATCTGTACCATCTCTTTTCTTTTTTTTTCTATTTTCTGTCTCCTGATCAAGCAGTTTCTTGTCGGTGTGAGTTCCTGTCTTAGATGTGAGTCCTGGAGTGTCAGTTTCCAGAGTTTATACCCGTAGACTTTGCTGTAGGCACTTCTGCTCACTTACTAGTTGGAATAGAGAAAAACTTGTGGTTTCAGCCGCTATGCTCCCATGGGCAGGCCATAATTGACATGAGTACCTGTTGGCTGCCTTGCAGATCTGTTCTCTGGCCCGTCAGTCATCCCGCTGCTTCGCTTTGTGTCTTTCCTCAGAGATGCCGAGATTCTGAAAGTCGTGTATGTGGTTTCTACCAAAGTCACTTTTATTTTTGGATTCAAGAGGATACTTTCTTATCTAACTTTGTTGTAAATGTTGTCCATAGGTTTTGTTTTTGATGTCGATTGTTCTGTTTTTCTGTGGAGAGTTGGGAAAATCAAAAAATTTTGCTTCCTTGCTGTGACCAGCTTCCTAGAATTCAGAAGTGTAATCTTTCTGGCTGTTTGAGGAAGGTATTTGGAGGGAATTGGTCTGACAAAAACAGAAGATATTGTCCTGGAGATTTTAATGTCCTTGAGGAAAGAACTCTTGGCCTGTTAATCTATTTAAATCTATTTAAATCTCTTTAAACCCAGGCCCTGGCATTCGTAAACACTCAAATATTCTTGGAATGTTGTTGAATTCATTGAATGTAGATGTGCAGAGAGATGAATGGCGGCCTGAACGAGGTGGGCTAGAATTTATAGCTGGTACCCACTTACCAGTGTTGTCACTGAGCGGGTTGGATGAATAGTTTCTCCTCCTTACACATGCAGATCGGAAACACTTCTGAAGCTTTGGTCAGCTTGTCTCACATGCCTCAGTTTATCACAAACGTCTGAAATGATACGTAACTATCATGTGAAGTTTCGGTCTCACTAGGGTATCAATACTAGGGTGTTGATGATCTAAATGATGCGGATCCTACATGCATCCGAATGAGTGTAACTAGAGACCCTTAATTAACCCTTAGGTGCTGGGCCTGTTTTCCAAGTCCAAGGCTTTGGATTCTGTTTTTGTACACTAAACTCCCATCAACCCTGCTTGTGGGCAACTAAAGCACATGTAGTGGTTTAATCATGCAGGACCTTTCCAATTTGGTATGGAGGGAACTGCCTGATTTTTCCTGAGCTCTCTAATAATCACTTTCGTTTATTCTACTCTTACATGAATCATAAAATGTTAGTAAATAGGACTATATATGTTATGGAGATGAATACCCTAAAGGCCCCCTCAATGACAACACTGTGATGTGTGCTCCATCCTTCTCAATCCTCTTATCGTCACCAACACCTACCATCAGAAGTTTCATTTCCTTGGTGCTCTGTTTTGCACCGTGTCCTTTGAGAAAAGGTTGCTGAGGTTGAAATGAAGGACAAAGCCATACAATGTGCCGTCTGTTGAAGACAGCATATTTTTGTGTGTTGTAACAAAGGCCTGCAATGCTTTAATTTGAAGAAGTTGAGTTGGGTGGCGATTTAAGTACCTTGGACATTTTTCAAACCTGGGCGATGCCCAGTGATCTTGGTTGTAAGTAAAGTATGTAAATAATAGAATTATAAAGAATCCAGGCTGGGCGCGGTGGCTCAAGCCTGTAATCCCAGCACTTTGGGAATCCAGGAGATCGAGACCACAGTGAAACCCCGTTCTCTAAAAATACAAAAAAAAATTAGTGGCTGTAGTCCCAGCTACTCAGAGGCTAGTGTTGGCGGGAGCCCGGGAGGGCGGAGCTTTGAGCCGAGATCGCGCCACTGCACTCCAGCCTGGGCAACAGCGTGAGACTCCGTCTCAAAAAAAAAAAAAAAAAAAAAAAAAAAAAAAAGGTCCAGTGTTTACTTTCTGAGTGGCAGTGAAGAGGCTTAGTGTTTTCCTTCTGGGTTGGCTTCTTGGATGTGTTTCTCAATAAATTCTCTAGAGATATGTGTGTCAAGTCAGCTTGTTAAAAAGCAAAGAAACATGAAGGCATGTGGCCCTCACAGTTGGATGCTTT
This sequence comes from Macaca thibetana thibetana, assembly GCF_024542745.1. Classification (NCBI taxonomy): domain Eukaryota; kingdom Metazoa; phylum Chordata; class Mammalia; order Primates; family Cercopithecidae; genus Macaca; species Macaca thibetana. Next base: position 55,309,976 of record NC_065594.1, on the reverse strand, counting down.
TAAACACTGCAGCTGTTTGAAAGGCCGGAGCGTACGAATTCAATTATGACTGAGAAACCTATCATCTGTCCCTGTTAGTGCTTGTCATGAAATCCTTCTTCAAATAATGGTAGCCAAGGGAGGAGACATGTGCAAGGAATATAGACCGTTTCAGTCAGTTTAAAAAGGAACAAAAGACAAAAAATAAAATGACACTTAATTCTTAAAAGATAAATGAAGGATTATAATCTTGGTTCACCATGCTAGAAGTTTACTCAAACTTCCATTTTTTTTTTTGGTCTACTCTTTGACACTGTGTCTTATTTTGTACCTAGTGGTTAATTTAACTCTTTAAACAAATGAGTTTTTGGCTTAAAGCTTTTCTGCATTATTATTTACAACCTTCTTTTGGTAATAATAAAAGATGATTATGGTAAAGTTTATAAAATAGAAAAATATAGAAAGTTAAAAAAAAGAAAAATAACCTCCCTTTCAATGTTTTGTCCTCTCAGGAAATTATAGATTGATGCGTACCCTAGACTTGAAAAATTCATATGGCCGGGCATGGTGGGATCCAGGCTAGGATCACGCCTGTAACCTTAGCACTTTGGGAGGCCAAGGTGGGCATATTGCCTGAGCTCAGGAGTTTAAGACCAGCCCGGGCAACACGGTGAAACCCCATCTATACTAAAATACAAAAGAAATTATTTGGGCATGGCAGTGTGTACCTGTAGTGCCAGCTGCTTGGGAGGCTGAGGCAGGAGAATGGTGTGAACCCGGGAGGCAGAGGTTGCAGTGAGCCGAGATTGCGTCACTGCACTCCAGCCTGGGCGACAGAGTGAGACTCCATCTCTCCAAAAAAAAAAAAAAGCATATATACATGTATATATACACACACACACACACAATATAATTTGTTGTGATGTATAAATTGCATTTTTTTGCAAACATTATATGTTTATTATTCTGCAGCATGGTTTGTTTCACCTAATAGTTCATGGTCTTCTCTCCATATGGCTGAGATCTGATGCACTGTATTCTTCCTTTTTGTGTCAGTAAAGGTATTAGATACATAATGGCCCACATGTGAGAAAGATGTCAGGGGAAACTGCAGCCCTACCCGAATAGTTTGTCCTTCTCAACCCCTGGCCTAAATGGATGTGTAGTACCTAGAAGTCATTTAACAGCTGTCAAATCAATTGCACGGCTGCTGGTGTCATAGAGGACAGGCAGCAGCTGGTGGGCAAGTGTAACCATCCCCATTTCTCTGCATGGGTGGAGCGGGGACAGCAGCAGATGGACATAGTTCTACTGTTGTCAATTTTTAACTGTAATTTAAGGGCTTTCCATTAGGTGTTTAATTTTAAAGTCACAAAAATTGATTTTAGTGAAATATTTAAAAACGATTTAGATAAGTTAGAAGAAAAGAATTATCCATGGTCCTTGGCTACCCAAATGTAATTATTGTTAACATTCTGTGATTTTTCTTTTTGTTCATGCATTTTCTTGAATCTGTTGTTAGAAATGGCACTTTACCTCTGTGGTCTTCCTCCCTAAAACCCATCACTCAGTCTAATCGTGAGAAAAACATCAGATAAATCCTGATAAAGAAACGTTTTTAACAAATTCCTCTTGAGAACCCCTCAAAACTGTCACAGTCATTAAAAACAATGAACATCCGAAAAATTGTCACAGCCAAGAGGAGCTTAGGGAGACATGATGACTAAATGTAATGTGTTGTCCTGGATGGGATTCTGAAACAGAAAAAGGACATTTGGGTGTCCATACTGAGGAGGGATGTTAACAATAGAAGAAACTGGGTATGGATTATAAGGAAACTTTTTCAACTGTCTTTACCTTTTCTGTAAATCTAAAACTATTCTGAAATAAGATCAAATACATCTTTTAAAATGTATTACAATAATACTATGTATGCAGTTTTGAACTCTGCTTTTTCTTATGTGCCATCTTCTTAAAAAATCTAGTGATTGTTCACTATTTATCAAAATGAATATGCTTTGATTCACGTAACTATTGCCTTTGTTGGGGAGACATTGTGTGTGTGTGTGTGTGTGTATGTGTATATATATGTATGTGTGTGTGTGTATATATATATATTCCCCCCTACAAAGCCTATTCTAATTTACAGTTACACCACCTATATATATAAATACCGGATTTCCTTGAACTTTCTCTAGCATTCTGTATAATCTTTCCTGAAACTAGTATCTTGACTTAATCTGTTATTTCTTTACTGAAGTTCAAATGTAAGCATTTCCAGGCCGGGCGCGGTGGCTCACGCCTGTAATCCCAGCACTTTGGGAGGGCGAGGCGGGCGGATCACAAGGTCAGGAGATCGAGACCACGGTGAAACCCCGTCTCTACTAAAAATACAAAAAATTAGCCAGGCGCGGTTGTGGGCGCCTGTAGTCCCAGCTACTCGGGAGGCTGAGGCAGGAGAATGGCGTGAACCCGGGAGGCGGAGCTTGCAGTGAGCCGAGATCGCGCCACTGCACTCCAGCCTGGGCGACAGAGCGAGACTCCGTCTCAAAAAAAAAAAAAAAAAAAAAAAAAGTAAGCATTTCCCCATTAGGTTTGTTTTACTACTTCTCTTAAGAAGTCTCTCCTCACATTAATTGTCCCACTTGAGCCTGTGTTTTTCTTGTGAGTTTCCTTGAGCTCTTTAAATAGTACACACACAACTTTCAATAATAAGCACAAACAGAGGTGGGAAATTGGACTTAATAAGTATTCTTTTGTAATGATCCTGTAGAATGCAACTAGGAAGAGGAAAAATTATAATTTATTAAAATAAAAACTAATGTAATTGAAATTCATGTCAAAAGAAAATACAGAATGATAGTAAGTAGAAGCTCATTTTCTTTGTCTTTGCTTTATTTTGGAGCAGCATGTGTGTTTTGGAAATGTTGGATTGTTTAACAAAATTATTTATACTTCCTGCCTTTATTTTTTAAGGTATTTGCTAGATCAAAAATAATACATTTTGTAACCACATGGTAACATACAAGAAAATCTCAAAACATTTAGAATGTAATTTCTTTAAGCAATATGAATAGAGCCTATAATTAAAATATTTTGTTTAGTAATAACGAAAAACTAGCTGTTAGTAAGTGATTTTGTTGCTAGCTGCAAAACTAGAACTAAAAATTATCTTAATCCTTTCTCCCCTGCCCAAAAACCCCACAAACTTTTCCCCTAAAAATAAAGTAAGTCGTGTTGTGAAGTAGAGGATCCAGTGGAATTAAAAATGCATTGACCCACGGCCTCCTGGTACCTGGCCATGTGCAGGAGTAGGTCTTCATCCATGGGTGAACGGCAGCTCAGTGTGCTGGTTGGGTTTATTTTGGCCCTGCACGCCTGGAACAGACTCTTGAGAGAGGGGCCCAGGAGCACGGGGGCTGCATGTTCTTTCCCCATGACTGCAAATGCCCCACATACTGTGAAACTGGACTGCGGAGCTCATTAACCCGGGCCTGATGGCTGGCAGGCTTCACAGCTTCCTCTGATTTTGACAGGGGATGGAAGATGTTCAGACACCTTGTGTGTATAACTTACCTCCCTGTGAGCTCCATTTTTGCTTTTTGTGCTTAGGCAGCATCTATTTTTAATTATTAAAAAGTCTCTTGTATCTCTCTTACTTTTACCTTCTTTATAAATTCTACCTTTTTTTCTGTACTAACCTGAATTAAAATATGTATACAAAATGATTTGTTAGAAATCTTTTCATCACAGATCATGCATGATACAGGGGGTGTGTGTGTGTGTTTGTGTATGTGTGTGTGTGTGTGTATGTGTGTTTGTTTACTAGGGGTGGGAGACCACATGGAAAATGAAATTGTTTTTAAAGTAAAAGTGTATATACCAAGTAAAATTTATAGATTGGAGTAGACAAATTATCTTTTAAATGGAGAATGTTTCAGGTTGCTCAACTTAAAATTTCTTATCTTTTTTTTGAAGCTATTACCTGAGAATGGAAGTATTTATTATACCATAATCATTATTATAAACTTTGGTTAGTTCTTATATTGAAAGAATGGAGAAATGTTCTCTTCAGTCCTTTGGCATATTTCAACTAAAGCATAAGTTGCGGGAGAGAAGAATGAAGGTGTATCGGGGAGATGGGGGACAAAACCCTTTTAGGTCTGCCACAAGCTCTAAATTACTTGGACACCTTGTTATATATTAAGAAGTAATTCAGATTTTAGTTTATTTGATAATATATCTTATGTATTTTAATATAAAGATATTTTTAAAAGCGTGGCAGTAAAATTATTTAACCCCCCACTCTCCAGTCTATAAGTCAGAATGATTCTACTAGAATCTGTGCCATGTTCATCCTTGACTTTAGGGCACCCTTGGTGGGTGGTTACACATCCTACAGTGTACATGTAGCTCAGTTAATACAGCTTTGCATTAGATACAGGAGGAAGGGCTCAAGATCTACATGTTTCAGGAGATTCCAAGCAGAGTTTGTGTTTGAAGTGTTCACTTCAGCAAAAGTCCACAGGTTTTCATGATTTGAATAATTCCTCACTGCTTAATGTTCATTTTCCATTAATTGAAACATTCCTTCATTCATTTGACAAATGTTCCAGTCTCCAGGACTGAAAAAGGGTCTGTCTCAATGGAATTTACAGTGTAGCTTTTCCTATGATTTCTAGGTTGACAGATAGATTCTAACACTAGTTAAAACTTGTTGCCTTTATTCTCCAGTAGCTATCAACAACAGCAACAACAACAACAATCAACCCCAAAGCATCTTCATTATCTGGAGAATAAACCTACTGCAGTCTGTGAGTGAGAAAATGTAGAATAATCTGTATATTCTGTTAATTCTTGCTAAAAAAGAGAATTTCTTATTGCCAGAGTATTGTATTTTTTATTTTGTACATAACTCTTGATAGGAAAGAATAGATTGTACCGTTCTTTTGTGAAGGTGAAGTCCTGTGTGCTTGTGCTTTCTGATTATATGTTACTTTCAGCTACTGAAAAAACTGCTTAATGCCAAGGTCACGTAGTATCAGACACTGACTAAAGATAGTTATGCGGGTAGACCTTGACTGAAGTACCTGATGCAAAAACAGCTCTTACTGACAAATTGAATCAGTTATTCACCACTATTGTGCAATCTCTCACAATAGTGGGAGATTTGGAGACTTGGGGTTTGGGAGATATGTGACTTTAGAGAAAGAAAAGGGGAAATTAAGAACAAGTAAGAGAACTAATCCTGGAAACAAGCTCTCACACAAGCTTGAGGGTAGAGCTGGGTCAGGGAGAAGGGGAGTATGTGGAACTTCCTTTGTGAGAATATTTTCCTTGTTTTCAGACTCATTTTTGAAAGCATTTTGATACGAGAGATCAAGAGATCATCTCATTTTGGTCTAACACTAATATTATGTAAAAGAAAAAAACTTGTTTATTTAGAGTGACTTATCCAGGGTCACGTGGCTATTTAGTGACAGCATATATACATATAGAGTCTAGAAACTTGTTCTGGATTTTTCCTGTGAGACTTACTCTTTCTCTGGAGTGCTCATTGCTGATGGGTGATGGTTGCACACGAAGCTGGAGAAGTGATCGACGCCATATGGGTAAAGCTTTGTGTGTCCTTGTGAGGAATTTCACTATATGTGTGTGTGCTGGAGAGCTAGTGCCGGTTTTAAGCATGGATGTGGCCGGGCATGGTGGCCCACGCCTGTAATCCCAGCACTTTGGGAGGCCGAGGCGGGTGGATCACGAGGTCAGGAGATTGAGACCATCCTGGCTAACATGGTGAAACCCCTGTCTCTACTAAAAAACAACAATAACAACAAAAAACCCCAAAGAATTAGCTGGGCATGGTGGCAGGCTCCTGTAGTCCCAGCTACTTGGGAGGCTGAGGCAGGAGAATCGATTGAACCCGGGAGGCGGAGGTTGCAGTGAGCTGAGGTCATGCCACTGCCCTCCAGCCTGGGCAACAGAGTGAGACTCTGTCTCAAAAAAAAAAAAAAAAAAAAAAAAAAAAAAAAAAAGCATGGATTTAATGTTAGGTTTTTATTTAGAAAGAACACTTTGACTGTGATTTGGAGAATGGGGTGTATTGGAAGTAGTGGTGGTGGTAAATGGGTGAAGGGGTATATTAGGAAGCTACTGAGAGTTGTTCATGCGAAAAATGATGGGAACCATATAAACAGTGGAACTGGAAAAAAAGTGGGGCTGATTAGAGCAATATTAAAAAGGAAGAGAAATAGGATTTAGTGATTGTATATTGGTGGTAGGATGGGGTGAAAGGAGGGAGAGAAATGAAGTGTTTTGGTTTTCTAGGGTACATAACAATTCACCTTTCTAATTAATGGCTTAAATCAACAGCAGTTGCTTATTTGCCCACTCTTCTGCAGTTTGGTTAGGGCTTGATGGATGGCTCATCTGTACTCCACACAGTGTCTGCCAGAGCTGGAATTTTCAGGATGGTTTCTTTACTGGGTGGTGCCTCAGCTGACCTTGTGGTGTCATCTAGGGAATGGCTCTCCTTTTGGTCTCTCCCCAACGCGAGCATTACCTCCCTTACAGCATGTCAGTCTCATGGTAGTCTGACTTCCTGCATGGTAGCTGGCTTTTCCCTAGAGCTCAGTAGTAGAAACTGTAGTAGAAACTTCTTCATACTGGGGTGCAGAAGTCCCAGAACATTAGTTCTACTGCATTCTATTGGTCAGAGCAGCCACAGGGCCAGATTGCATTCAAGAAGAAGGGAAATACCTCCCATCAAAGAATTTATGGACACATATTTAATCCATCACAGTCTGCCCTCTGGCCACAAATTATTTACATTTCTTCAAAGGCAAAACACAGTTGCTCACTCCCAAGATGCCCGGCAATCTCAGCCCATTATAGCATCAGGCTCTGACTCAGATACCAGAATTGCATTCATTAAATCATATGGAGGTGTAGATGAGGTGGGTTGGGTGTGGTTTCTCAGTGGCAGAGGTGTGTGAACTAAATAAAAGGACAAGTTATTTGTCCCCTAGCCCCCCATATATAAAACAGGAATACAGGGATGATATAAGCCCAGTAGACACCGCTGTTCAAAATGGATGTGTGGCAGTGGGTTACAGTACCATAGAACAGGTACTGGTCCATAGCGTTTCTGAAATTCAGCCAATTCTCAGCCTCAGCTCTCATTGGGAATGATTTTCTGTGGTTCTTGGCTCCATCTTCTGTGTTGTCCTTTCATTCCAGTAAGAAACAGCTGATGTTTGCAGCTGACTCTTTTTTACCATGCTTCCTGCCTATAGAAGTTTGGGGGTTCAGAGGCCTCCTTTATTTTGGGAGATCTTATATCATTTATTCCAAGCTAGTGTAGTACCCCCCAAATTTAAGAACTTTCTGTATATCAGTCTACTCTGTTTGAGAAAAGTCACACCCAGAATATCTTTGAAGATAAGATTGGTTCTTCTTTACTTTAGGCTGGGTGTCAGGTTGCTGTGGGAGAGCTCCTTAAAGTCTTAGAAACCCCCTTGTCTAGATAAGTGGGTTTGGGAGGTAGGTCCTCAGATCTTTGAGGTTTTTAGAAAAAGGAGTCTTACTTTTTTGGTACTAATCATGGGTCATTTTTACTGTCAGAGCCCTATTTTGGTCCTTGACCTGAGGCTACTTTTTACTGTGAAAGTCTTTTGCTGAGAGGGACTGCAGATAGAAGTAGCTTTACTTTTGGACCCATAATGTTTTGGGTCCTTTATATTTCCTCTGATTTCTGCTTTTCTTAGCTTCTCTTGCTTCTCTCATACTTTATCACAGGCAATTAAAGGAAGTCAGTTATACTTCCAGCTTTCTGTCTGGAAATCCTCTTAAGTTGACCCTCAAGTTCATTAGATACTCTTTCTGTTGTGTGCATTGCAACAGGCTTCCTCATTGTTTACCAGTTCACAGCTGGTGTCCTCTTCTGGCCCGCCTTCAGTTGCCTCACTAGCAGCTCCCACTTTCAAACCCACTAGCCATTTCCTCGAGGCCCTTTAGGCTCCACACAAAACCCATTCCCAAAGCCAATGCCACATGTTTTAGATTTTCTTATGTCAGCACCCACTTCTAGATTCTGATTTTTGTCTTGTTCATTGCATAACAAACCACCTCCAAATGTAGTGGCTTAAAATGATAACATTTATTTACTTAGTACGCTGCAGTTTGGATTCTCCTTGGTAAGAACGGCTTATGTCTACTTCACATGGCATCTGCCAGGACTACAACATCCAAGGTAGCATGTTCCCTCTTGTGTGTGACGCCTCAACTGAGTGGCTGAAACACCTGGGGCTGGCCAGGCATCTCTTTCTCTCCGTGTGGCCTCTATGCTGCAAGCTTGGCCTTCCTCACAGCAAGATAGTCTTATGGTAGTCATGACTTTGGATATTTTCAGAGTAGGAAAGTGGAAGTAGCCAAGCCTTCTTAGTACCTAGGCTTGAAGAGCTCAAAATGTTCATCTAATTGCTTCTATTAATCAAAGCAGCCACCTAACCAGGGAAGCAGACAGTATCACCTTTCAGTGGGAAAACTACGAAGAATTTGTAGCCATCTCTAATCTACTATAATAGGATAATTCCTAGGTTTTTCTGGTTTAGCATTGGTAGATTACGATACTGTTCCCTTGAACTGGTTTTTCTTGGAAAGGTCATGGTTCATTTACATTTCAAAGAAACCAACTCCAAAACAAACAAATGAAAAACAAAACAAAACAAAACCAAAAAGCAAATCAAATCAAAACAAACAAACAAAAAGCCAAATAGGAAAAGAAAGACCTGTTAGCACTGTAGACTGACTTATCTTTTCACTCCTTGCCGTCTCCACACAATATGTTACTGTTTTCACACCTTCTACCATTTATCTCAGTTTTCTCTTTTCAGCTACAGACAGTATCGCTTAACATTTCTATGTTAGTTCTACTGCCTTTCCTTCTCTTTTCCTCCACTTCCACTTCATAGTTTCTGGTATCTGCCCTTTATTTTTTATGTTGTTTAAATTGATATCACATCGTGATGTGTTCATAGTTAATTTCATGCTTTGTAGTTGATTTTAGGAGTTGATTATTACTGGACTAAAGGTTTTATGCTAATACGACTGTGTAAATATTCACTAAAGAGTCACTGTGCCATGACTATACTTTTTTGTTTGGCAGGTTGTTGTTTTTCCTGGAGTTTCTGCTTACCATTTTTTTCTTGCCTTCTCTGCTTTAATCAGACCCTTAAATTCTTCTAACATCTCAAGCATGCTAATTAACCTGTGAAATCCATTCATTTCCTAGATGCTTCTCAGCTAGGACCCTCAGCTGTCCTGTTTCAGTTGGGACTGATACAATGTGTCCTCAGGGTTGGATTCTCTTTTTCTTAGATTGTATGGCTTCTTGTTTCTTATTTTACTGTCTGGTTTTGCTTCAGTATATCTTTAAGTAACCTTTCTAAAATGCTTTTATGTGTAAAATCTCTGAATCTTTTCTCATCTGAAAATATGTCTATTCTTTAATCAGAATTTCTCCAAACACCGCATGTTCTCACTCATAGGTGGGAATTGAACAATGAGATCACTTGGACATGGGAAGGGGAGCATCACACACCGGGGTCTATTATGGGGAGCAGGGAGGGGGGAGGAGGGAGGGATGGCATTGGGGGTTATACCTGATGTAAATGATGAGTTGATGGGTGCTGACGAGTTGATGGGTGCAGCACACCAACATGGCACATGTATACATAGGTAACAAACCTGCACATTGTGCACATGTACCCTAGAACTTAAAGTATAATAATAATAATAAAAAAAAGAATTTCTTTCAGTGTTGTAGGCAAAGAAATACTCAAGCGCTCAGAATGTTATTCCCTAAGGATGCTGTAAATATATCTGAGGGTGTATGATTACTTGTTTCTGTTGTTTTCCCCAAATTTGTTTTCTGATCTTATATTCCTGCTTCATCATTGTTTAATTTTTTTCTTTTGCTTATTAATGTTTTTGAATTTTAGGAATTACATTCAGACATTAGTTACTGGGTTTTAAAAATTGATAATTAATTACACTAGATGGCAAATTTGTGAAATTCTCCCTAAATGGCTTTACTAGGAAATCATTATTGTGACACAAATACAATATGCCTATTTTAGAAAAACCTGTAAAATTTCTGGAATATCTACTCCTTTCAGTCCCTATTTAAGAATCTCTTTACTTTTTCCCTGGTGCGATAAAGTTGGATTGCTTAAACCTTTTCAGGACAGCTTTGTCTTTTAAAAACATAGCCAACAAGATCTGGAACATTTTAGGCCTTTGACCAGTGGTGCTTTTTAAGTCAGTTCTATCGCCCTTCTTTGAAACAGCTGCGGAGACAATAAAGGTTGATATATAAACTCCATTAACAGCATTCATGGCTGGAATAAAAATATGCTTTATTGTTTTAGTATAATGAATGGACCTGTCTGGAAGGCCCGCTGATTTTTTTCTACGTCTGTAGAGATGTGAAATTTGCAGCTTGTGGTTTTTAATGAAGGAAACTGGATTAAACATTTACCCCTTACACAAATTATAAGCAGGTGAAATAAACCTGTGGAACACCTTGTGTGAAAGCAGGAGCCACATTAATCGCAGGTCATGAGAAAAATGAGGGACTTTGTGGAGAAAGTCCAGAGCCAATGGGTTGCAAAACCACCCTGATCCTGTTTATAAATAAAGAGGCGTAAACAAGCCAACCAATTAAATGGGAGGGGCACAACAACTTACTGATTGTGGAGCCATGATACTTACCAAGGTATCATTTCTTTTATTTAGTTATTTATTTTTATTTATTTATTTTTTTGAGACGGAGTCTCACTCTGTTGCCCAGGCTGGAGTGCAGTGGCGTGATCTCGGCTCACTGCAACCTCCGCCTCAGGTTCAAGTGATTCTCCTGCCTCAGCCTCCCAAGTAGCTGGGACTACAGGTGCACGCCACCATACCCGACTGATTTTTGTATTTTTAGTAGAGATAGGGTTTCTCCATGTTGTCCAGGCTGGTCTCGAACTCCAGATGATCCACCTGCCTCGTCCTTCCAAAGTGCTGGGATTACAGGCGTGAGCCACCGCACCTGGCCATATCATTTATTTTCACTGGCAGATTGTGAACTTCATAAACTCTTTATGATTTTGCTGTTTCCAGAAACTCATAGAGAAATACCAGGAATCTTTATAAATAGCCTTTGGTTGTATACAGATCATTGTATTATATGTTGGAGGAATGGATTTCATATTGTGACTTTTGCACTTTACCACTCACTTTAAAAAATATTTCAGAAAAGGGCCTTCTAGTTGGAACTCAGTCTTGTACATGTTTGTTCCTGTTTAGATATACCACAAAAAGGCACAGTCTCTGTGGTGAGGAGTTGCTAAGGAGGAAGCAGCAGTTGATACATCTGTTTTAAGCCTACCCTTATCCACTGCTGAGTAGTTACCAACCAGTACATTTCAGGGAACTTGTACCTTTGTCCTACCACATCCGTCTCAGGCCTCCTTTAACACAAAGGAATGGCAGCATTTTTTTTTAGAAAATATATTCTAATTGGATAAATATTTTTTGATTTCACACATACTACCTGCAAACATACTTCTGTACTTAGTGCCTATACTCCTATTGTAAATGGTCGTTTTTATACTTGGTACCTCCTTCTATATTCTCTTTTCCATGATCCCGCACCCCACCCCACCTGTACACTCTGTCAAATTGTAGCAAGGTTTTGCACATTGCAGTTGCTCAATGAATGTTTGTTGAATGAAATTAATTGGCTACAGTCTGTTCCTGTTGTTTCCCTTTAACTTAAATCTGCACAATATTCCTGTATTGAAAGCACAATAACATTATTTGCAGTGCTCAGAATCATTGCCAAGGATACATTTGATTTTCAGGTCATTCTGAGAAGTAACAATGAACAGATGAATGAACAAAACAGCTAACCACATACATTTTAATTTTTTTAAAGATTGGCAAATCTAGCTTCTATTGTATTTGAAATATAAAATATATTTATGTTTGCTATTTAATAATAAGGTTTATATTTTGGCAAGTATTTGGCATGTAGGTGGTTCTCTCTGAGAATTCTTTTTCTTTTCTGTGTTTTCCTTAAAATTAAAAAAAAATTTTACAGCTGAAATATCTGGCAGATCTGATTTAATACACGGCCAAAATAACCATTGTTCTTTCCGTGATTGTCAGTTCTTTTGATGACCTCTTGTGTTTAATAATGTCGTTTCCTTTTTAGACTTCACAACGGTTATGGCTAGATTGAAAATCTGTGGAATCTAAACTATGGTTCGGCTAAACTTTTGTTAATAAATGAGGAAGTAAAATGAATATGAATTTGAGCTTAAAATTAATGGGTCTGAGATGACAGTAAACTTGTTTTAAATATCTGAGTTTGCATATCAGCTCTGTTTACTAGTCTCATGACTTTTCTTTCTGCAAGTTAATTATATTTGTCTTGTCTTAAAAGGTAATTGTAAGAATCATCAGTAGTTGAAAAGCACTTTGTAGCTATTAGCTGTATATATGAGATTATAATTACCAAGTCATATTATATAATCCCTATTTCAAAGCAATTCACATAGGCATTTTCAGAAACCAAATCATTCTGATAGACTGACTCATATTCTTCCTCTAAGAAAATAAATATCTGTGTTACTTAATAAAGAGTTTTTTTTTTTTTTTTTTTTTTTTTTTGAGACAGAGTTTTTCTTTTGTTGCCCAGGCTGGAGTGCAATGGTGCGATCTCTACTCACCGCAACCTCCGTCTCCCTGGTTCGATTCTCCCGCCTCAGCCTTATGAGTAGCAGGGATTATAGGCAAGCACCACCATGCCTGGCTAATTTTGTATTTTTAGTAGAGATGGGGTTTCTCCATGTTGGTCAGGCTGGTCGCGAACTCCCAACCTTAGGTGATCTGCCCACCTCGGCCTCCCAAAGTGCTGGGATTACAGGCATGAGCCACTGTGCTCAGCCAAAGATTTTATTTATATCATTTAAAAAAAATTTCCCCAAGAATGTGGAACCTACAGATTTCTCAGGTCTGGGTAACTCTAAACCACTGTATTGTTGCACTGAAAAATTTGCTGTTTGTAGATCTGGCCTGTGCATAGCAAGCCAAGTGGCTGTGAGTGGGCAGAATATTATCTGGTGGACCGAATGCAGCAGAGGATATTCACCATCCATTCAGACTTGTAAAATGTTTGGAGTGGAGCCTGGCAGACAATATGCCACATCATACAATGTTTATTATATAGATATTAAGCACTGAGACAATATTAATTATTCTACTGAAAAGATGATTAAGTGTAACATTCCAGAGACCCGCCTGGGAGAATGAGGGGTGAAATGTGTGAATGCAAGGGTTTTAGCAGTGTCTAAGAGATGACTACCTCTTGTTTAAAGAGTTTGGCAGCAAAAGAAAGGAAAAAACAAAACCAAATGCAGTAGTAAGAGCAAACAAAGGCTGAGTGTGTGTATGTGTGTGTGTGTTGGTGTGTGTGTGTATTTTAATTTATAGATATATTTTTTGACATTACAAAAGAGATGATGCCCACAGGGAAGAAATGACTGCAGGTCTAAATAAGGAAGGGTATACTGTAGGATTTGGAATTCTAGCAAAGTAGAGATGGATTAAGGGCTCAGCAAACTGAAAGGAATAACTGTAAATCAGAGAAAAAAGGCTAGGTACAGTGGCTCACTCCTGTAATTCCAACATTTTGGGAGGCCAAGGCAGGAGGATCACTTAAGGCTAGGAGTTCAAGACAAGCCTGGCAATATATCAAGACCCTATCTGTACAAAAACAAAAATAAAACAAATTAGCCGGTGTGGTGGCACATGCTCGTAGTCCCAGCTCCTCAGGAGGCTGAGGTGGGAGGATCAATGGAGCCCACGAATTTGAGGTTGCAGTGAGCTGTGATTCTGCAACTGCAGTCCAGCTGGGGGAACAGAGAGGGACTCTGTCTCTTAAAAAAGAAGAAGATGAAGAAGGAGAATGGGGAGGAGGATGAGGAGGGGGAAGAAGGGGAGGGGGAGGAAGAAGAAGGGGAAGAGGAAGAAGAAGAAAAGGAAAATGTCTTCAGTGGTTAAAGTATGAGAGGACAGAAGGAGGGGCAGTGAGATATTGAAGTGGAATTAGGAGCACATGAGAACATTTATGTGAGGTTGTCTTGCAAGTGCCAGTGAATTAAAAGTGGATTGTCTGCTTGAGGATCTTCTTTCAGATGACTAGAGAATACATGAAATATACGAAATGATCAGCTGAGGGGTATGATGGAGAATGAATGCTGGTAAGGAAGTAGAAATAAAGTGAGAAGGAGGATATGCCAATATTAGGGTCAAAAATGACCCTAAAATAGGGTCATTTTTGCGTTTATTTTGTGTGCATTTTAAAATACGGTCTTTTGGTTATTTATCCAACACATATTTATATGTTTATTTATTCAGCAAATATTTGTTGAAAGTCTTTGGTTTTACAGGGCTTCTTTTTATCATGGGAAGACATTAAAAATATAAAAAAGTACAATATTATAGCATGCTAAGTGGTGAGAAGTGCTTAGGATACAAATTTTACAGGAAAGGGGTTGGAGAGAAAGGAAGAGAAGGAGAGAGAAAAAGAAATAATGAAAGACCGGAGAAAGAACGAGAGAAAGCGAGAGAGAGTTTCAGTGAGTGCGCCCAATGGAGTTGTCACTGAAAAGACAACAGGTGAGGAAAGATCTAAGGAAGTGAGAGAGAGGAACAGGACTTCCGTGGCCCCAGGAGGAAGGCTTCTGCTGTGTGGAGGAGCAGTCAGGAGGCCATGTGGCTGGAGTGGACTGAGTGAGGGTGAGTGGCAGGCGAGGAGCTCAGAGAGGGAGTAGGGCATCAGATGGTGCAGGGTCTTGTAAGCCAGGAAACTGCATGAAATGACTAAGTGGAGCAAGTGTAAATAGGAAAGAGGAAAGGGCCAATCCTAGAGCCCTGGGTAGTCCCAAGGATGAGAGTTCTGAGAGATGAGAAGGAATAAGCAAAGGAATCTGAAGGAGAGCCAGTGAAGGGAGAAAACCTAGCACAGTCAAGTGTCCTGGTAGCCAAGTGAAAGAAGTATGTCAAGGTTGAGGAAGTGCTCTTTTCTGTCAAGTGTACCCCGTGGGTCTAATATGATAGGGACTGGGAATTAACCATTGGATTTAGCAATGTGGCAGCCATACCAGCTGCTTTGCTGGGGTGGCAGGAGTAATTGCCTGATGTGGTATGGGTTCAAGAAGGAAAGGGAGGAGAGAAATCACAGACAGCAAATGCAGGCAACTCTTTTGGAGTTTAACTGCATCTAGGAGGAGGGAATTGGTCTGGTAGTTAGAGAAGGAAGTGGGGTCAAAAGAATTCTTTTAGGATGAGAGGTAAAAATAACGTGTGTGTGTAAACTGATGGGGAGGATAGAGTAGAGAAGGAAAAATTGATGTTGTAGAAGAGACAGGGGAGAACTCCTTCATCAGTGTCCTTAAGTGTGCAGGAGGCCATGACATCTGATATACAAGTTGTTTTGTGTGTGTGTGTGTGTGTGTGTGTGTGTGTGTGTGTGGTGGAGGAAAAAGTGGCCTTAGCTAGTGTGTGCATAGTATCAGGAAAGAAGGCATAGTGTAAGCACAGTTAGATGTGAAGGTCAGAACTTGTGGAAGCTCTCTTTGGATATGTATCCAAAGATAATATAGATTCTCCCTTCCCTTCCCTTCCCTTCCCTTCCCTTCCCTTCCTTCCCTTCCCTTCCCTTCCCTTCCCTTCCCTTCCCTTCCCCCTTCCCTTCCCTTCCCTTCCCTTCCCTTCCCTTCCCTTCCCTTCCCTTCCCCCCCTCCCCTCCCCTCCCCTCCCCTCCCCTCCCCTCCCCCTCCCCTCCCCTCCCCTCCCCTCCCCTCCCCTCCCCTCCCCTCCCGTTCCCTCCTCTCCTGTTCCCTCCCCTCCCCTTCCGTTCCCTCCCCTCCCCTCCCCTCCTGTTTTTCCCTCCCTCCCTCCCTCCCTCCCTCCCTCCCTCCCTTCCTTCCTTCCTTCCTTCCTTCCTTCCTTCCTTCCTTCCTTCCTTCCTTCCTTCCTTCCTTCCTTCCTTCCTTCCTTCTCATCTATCTATCCATCCTCACACACATACCTATACATGCACAGTGATTTTCACACACTAAATAGAAGAGAAAGATGAGGTTTTCCTCTTTTGACAATTGCTGCCTTATATACCTCGAAGTCTGCTGTTATTTTGTGGTCTTTTAAAAAATCTGTTTGAAGGTCACATGCAGCATCCTTAAGCTTCCATCATCCCAAGTCTTGAGGAATTACAATTAGCAAGGCAGAATGTTAGATTCCAGTTCCCTTTCATTATTGTGTTTTAACTTTGGGGTTGCCATTACTAAATGAGAATGAGAATCTGTAAGTGAGTGAATTGCTGAAGGTGGCAGTGAAAGAGTCTGTTAGTGTCAGAAATTAGTAGTAGCACCTTTTAAGAATACCCTTCAGCAGCCATGGTGCTGGGTTCATGGGGGAAGCCCTATTTCAGGTTATTCTACATCCTAATCACTCTGGATGTAGACTTGTACCTAATCTCCTGGACCCAGACCTTTCGACCATTGAGACCTGACTGTCAATTTAATCTCTCTTCTGACCTTTTCTTTCTTTCCTTCCTTCCTTCCTTCCTTCCTTCCTTCCTTCCTTCCTTCCTTCCTTCCTTCCTTCCTTCCTTCCTTCCTTCCTTCCTTCCTTCCCTCCCTCCCTCCCTCCCTCCCTCCCTCCTTCCTTCCTTCCTTCTTTCGCCAGAGTGCAGTGGCACGATCTCAGCTCACTGCAACCTCTGCCTCCTAGGCTCAAGCGATTGTCCTGCCTCAGCCTCCCTAGTAGCTGGCATTACAGGTGCCCACCACCACGCCCAGCTTTTTTTTTTTTTTTTTTTTTGTATTTTTAGTAGAGACGGGTTTTACCATGTTGGCCAGGCTGGTCTCGAACTCCTGACCCCAAGTGATCTGCCCGCCTCAGCCTCCCAAAGTGCTGGGATTACAGGCTGAGCCACCATACCCAGCGTGTTCAGACCTTTTCATGTTAAGTTTTTGGTTTAGTTACCTGTCTTCAGGAATTATTGTTTCTGTTACTTCTAGGGCCTAGACTTCTGGTTTGCTGAGAATTTCTTACAATCTTTAGTGTTTTAACTTGTAAATTTTCTGGCCTTTTCTGTGCACGTTGTCTTCTAGTCCTTGTCCATATCTGACTAGCACCATCATGTTGATGCCTGGTATTGGACTGTGTGCATTAGCCAACCACAGTACCATAATTGTTTGGGATTTGTGGCTATTTTTATAAATTGTTATAATTCATATGACTAATTTTATCAAAATGATTTGCTAACACTATGGCAATATTTAATTGGTCAAAATATTATTTTTCTTCTATTTTATTTAACCAGTTTAACTGTTTCTCATAATAATTATTATTCTGTTATTAAAAAATAACAAAAACTAAAACCAATTCTAGAGATACAATAGTTACATAAAACCAAGCTTTTCTACAAACTAGTCTGTTTTTACTTACAGTGCTTTTCTGAAGAAACAAAGTACATTAAAAAAAACTGCTAGTAGCCTCAGAATTAAATAAAAGTAAACAGAATTTTTGTGGCCTAACTTTAATCTGAAACAGAGAGAGTATGATGAATAGTTTTGTCTTTTTTCCCAAAATGTCCTTTCAAGGCTGTTTATAATTCATTCTGGCTACAGGGTAGCTCACTAACATGAGCATGATCAGTCTGTAGAACGAGGACTCCTGGCAATATATCAGAATCAAGTAAGCAGGGTACTGTCCTGTTTTAAGTATGACAAGTTAAGAAAAGTCTGGAATATTGCAGCAGGTCTGTTATTTTTAAAAAACAATCACATGCAAAAAATTTGGACCCAGAATAGATGATGGGCAACAATAGCTACCATTTTAGTGAGCACTTATTGGCCAAGCATATGTCTGCTGTCATTTAATTTCACAAATCCTTACAATAATAATTTGAAGCAGATATCAGTAAACCACTTTATGCATAAAACACTAAAGTTAGAGCTGCTAATAATAAGTTTGTAAAAGGCCACACAAACCAGTAAACTGGAGAGCTGGTATTGGAGCCTGTTTGAACAATGTTGGAAGGCATAACATTTTAATTATAACCTATATCACATACGGTGAGCAGATAATTGAATTGGGTCAATGTCGTCATACTGTATTACTGTGGACATGTGGAAGACTTGAGAACCATAGTACTCAAGTGTGGTTTGCAGAACTCTGGGGTTCCCTGAGATACTTTCAGGGGGTCAGCAAGTCAAAACTATTTTGATTATAATGTTAAGATGTTATTTGTCTTTTTCATCATGTTGACATTTGCACTACTGGTGCAAAACCTATGGTAGATGAAACCACTGGCATCTTAGCATGATGCCATGATGGTGCCCATCAATGCAGTGGCACCAAACTCTACTAGTGATCACTGTATTCTTCACAGTCAATAATTCATAGCTAAAAATCCCAGCCAGACCCACTTCAGAATGATCTTCATCTGCTTATTGAATCAGTAGAATTTATTCAATTTTTAAAAATTTAACCCCTGAGAACACATTTTAAAAAATATAATACTTGAGAAAATGGGAATGGCATACCAAATACAATGCTGGTGTAAAGAAAAAGCATTTGTACAATTTTTTGAATTGTGTGATAGGAAGAACTATGGCCCCTTAAATATGTCCTTGCCTTCATCCCAGGTACCTGTGAATATATTACCTTGTGTGTCAGAAGTAACTTTGCAGATGTGATTAAAGTGAAGGACCTCAAGATGCAGAGATTATCCTGGATTATCCAAGTGGGCCTAATCTAATAACAAGAGTTCTTAACAGGGAAGAGGAAGGTAGAAGATGGGTCAGAGAGATGTGATGTGAAGAGCACTCAACCCACTGTTGCCAGCTTTGCAGGTGGAAGAAGGGGGCCACAAGGCTGGGAATTTGGATGTCTTTTAGAAGCTGGGAACAGCCCTCAGGTGACAGCCTGAAAGAAGACCATAAAGAAATGAATTCTCCCCTAGAGATTCCAATAAGGATAACAGTCCGCCAGCATCATGATTTTAGTCTGATGAGATTTGTACTAGACTTCTGTCCTGCGGAACTGTAAGGTAATAAATGAAGCTTGTGGTACTTTATTAAGGCAGTAACAGAAAGCTAATACAAGTTGTATGCTGAACTAGCCTCTTTTACTTGGAAAACCATTTTTACTTGAAAGAATGACTCATAACAAAATGTGCTTCTTCAGTCTTGGGTGTTAGGCAGACATAGTCTTGAAAATGAACAAAGTGATCTTGCCACTTAAAGAAAAGCAACTGACAGGGTGTGTTTAGACTTTTGGAAAAACTTCTGTTTGTCATTGTGAGCTTGATGGTTTGCTGAAGACTTTGATGAGATTAGTGGTGATATTAGCAAATGTGATGTCTTGATAATACTTAATAGAATACGTCAAAATTTGCATAATTCAGTGAACCAATATTTCCCCAAAGACCAGTGTATGAGTTACAAAATCTTGCATTGTTAAAAGATTCTTTTGAAGTGCAAAATAAAGAAATGGATTTCAATGGGACAGAATGTAGAAAGTTCACTGATACAGTTTCAGATTTCACGTTGCCACAAACCTGTAAGGAATGATCATTCTTTGGTGGATCGTATCAGAAGATAATATTAACCATTATCTGAAGAAGCTCTGAAAATTTACCCTTTTCCATTTATATATACTTGTGGGACGTTAGATGTTCTTCATGTCATGGCAGATTGAGTGCAGAAACAGATAAGGGAATCCAGCTACCTTTTATTAAGTCAGGTGTTACAAAAATGTTAAACAATATCAATCTTTGCACAAACTTTTTTGTTTTAAAAGTGAAGTTATTTTCATAAAAATAATATTTATCATATAATGATTTGTGACTATATTAAGTGAATTAATAAATATTTAAAATTTTCTCAGTTATAATTTCTAAAATGATAAATATTGATAGATAGAACCATACTTACAGAAGCCCTTAGTGGTCTCAACAGTTTCAAGAGTGAGAATTGCTGTTTTAGAAAGCACTTGGAAAATAATGATAAAGATGTCAATTATCAACAAGGAAAAATACCTACACCATGTTTTCAAGGACAAAAAGGAGATCACAAAACTTTTTGTTTAGAATGAGTCTGTTTATTCAAAATTTTATACCTATATTAACCATTTTAATATTGAGAAATGTGTGGAGAGATGTTCACTAAAATTTCAGTAGTGGTATTCTCTGGGTGAGTGTTTTTTTTATTTGTACTTGTCTGTATGGTTTATTTTACAATGAGCATGTATCATGAAATAAAATAGCAAATCTGTATTAAAAGCACATTTATTATTTTACAGCATGCGTTTTTATAAGAACTGTGAAGCCATGTAAAAAGTGTATAATGTATTCATGAAAGCTTTTCTTTCATTGCATTCTTTTCTAGGGCTATTAAATGATAGTCATGGTTTTTGGTCCAAGTTTATTGCTCAAGGCTTTAATGCAGTAGTTCTGAATTTATATGTTTAAGATGTTCTCATTGGTAGGTTGGCCCAGTAGATATTGACATTCGTTAATGCCGCAGTGTGTTAACTTCACTCATCCTTTTGTTTTCTGTTTAGTATTTACAGATAAGCCTTGTAGGGTAGAATTAAACTTAATGGTGTTTATGAATATATTATAAATTGTCCCGGATCATAGCAGGACACGAGGGCTTTAGGGTGCACACTGTTAATCACAAGCAAACACTGTCACAGAAACGCAGTGTTTGATGTCTAGTTTCCGTTCTAATCTCATAGTCTTTGATGTTATCCTCTTAAGACTGGAAAATGTCATATTAATTTTCTTGATCCGGTTAACTTGATTTTATGAGTGGGTTCAATAAATTAGCAGAATCTAGGACAGTTTCTTATCAGTAAAATGAGGATAATAATAGAATTACCTCAAAGGATCAAAGGATAGTTGTGAGGATTAAAGGAGATAAAATATATAAAGCATTTAGAACAGTGCCCCACACATAAGTGCTCCATTAGTGATAGCTATTATTATCTAGAAAGTGCACACAGTAAGTTCATAGCAAATATTATTTACAAAGAGCTAACTTTCCCAGATACTCACGTTCAAATTGTTCATGTATTTGCATTAGCAATGATCATGCAGAGGCTGTTATCAACGTCTCTTTTCAGAGCAGGCACCTGCTTTTCAGGTGACACTCTTAATTTGATTAATACTGTCTTCTCATATGAAAACACTCTAGGTTCAGGCAAGAACCAGTTTAGTATTGTGATCTAGGAGGGTGAGCAGAACCACCACTTTCTCTTTGATTCTTTTCTTGCTCATTCATTGGTTAGTTCATTTCACAAACATATTGCATGGGAGCCATGTGCTAGGCCTTGTGCTCGGGATAGATAAGAGGCATGAGACACATCTGTGGGAGAGGAAGATGCCATTGGGTGACTAAATATAGTCCGTAAGTGCTGTGAGGGGGAAGCCCTGGGTTGCTGTGGGTGATTTGTAGGTGTGCATTGCTGCCACAGGCTCTGGGGTAGGGCACCATTGGGAAGGGCCATGGAGGGAAGTTTCTGTGAGGGGAATTGTGAGCAAATCGGCCTCCCAGGCTGCTGAGCAGTGAGCAGCCTGTGCTTTGTTCCTCTCTTTGTTCCTCCTTCTCTGAGGACATCTTATTATCTGCTGATGTGCCTTATGGGCAATTTGCATGGAAGATTTATTAGTCATGTTTTTATGTTCTTCATATTCTGTTTACTAGGCTGAAAGAAGCATATGTGTTTATCCAATATTTATAGGGCAAACAAAATTTTTAGGAATATTTAATAAAGGTACAGCGGTTTCAGAAAGATTTTTCTTCAGTTATTTTAACCATAACTGGAGTTTCAAACATTTAAGGATGATTTTTGTTTGTTTATTTCAGAGTCGTGAAAGGAATAATCTTTCTGAAGTTTTTTTTCTGAATCAGCCCACAAATTCATAGACTAATCATAAGGAAACCATTTAGCTGGTATTTATGTAAAGAAATATTTTATCATAACTGAATTTTCAAATATTTGGGCTCATATTCCTATATTTTGCAGTGGCAACCTTTTTTTTTTTTTTTTTTTTTTTTTTTTTAAAGAAACTTTTTCTTCCTTTATCTTTTCTGGTTCCCAATTGAAGTAGAATTTTGGAGAAACTGGAAAGTTACTGTCAGGTTGACTGGATGTAGTGCTGCATGGTGTCCAGAAAGGAATATACAGCTCACTGGAGATGAGGTTTTTGAGATGGAGTCTTGCTCTATTGCCCAGGCTGGAGTGCAGTGGTGCGATCTCAGCTCACTGCAGCCTCCGACTCCCAGGTTCAAGCGATTCTCCTGTGTCAGCCTCCCAAGCAGCTGGGACTACAGGCACCCATCACCATGCCCGGCTAATTTCTATATTTTTAGTAGAGATGGGATTTCACCATGTTGGCCAGGCTGGTCTTGAACTCCTGATCTCAAGTGATCTGCCTGCCTTGGCCTCCCAAAGTGCTAGGATTCTGTAATCCTGGCACAGGCATGAGCCACTGCACCTGGCCTGGAGATAAGTTTTGAAACGTTTAGGAGCTGGAGAGCAGAGAAAGAATAGTTCAGGAAAACTGGTAGGCCATGTGCCCAGGAAATAGATGATGAGGTAAGAATAAGTGCTAAGCAAGGAATTGAGAATCTTGTAGGAGACATAAGGCAAGAAGACCAGTTATATACAGTAGTCCCGCCTTATCAGTGAGGGACACATTCCAAGACCCCCCGTGGATAGTACTAAACCCTATTTATACTCTGTTTTTTTCGTGTACATACATACATACATACATACATACATACATACATAGCAAAGTTTAATAGGCCCAGCAAGAGATTAGCAACAATAATAATAAGACAGAACAATTATAACAATATACTCTAATAAAAATTATATGAATGTGGACCCTCTCCAAAATGCCTTATTGTACTGTACTGCAGGAAACTAAAGCCACAGAAAGTGAAACTACAGATAAGGAGGGACTATTGTACAAGTCCAAATGTATTAAGTGCCATGGGGATAAAAACAAAATGTTTTAGCCATTTTTTCAGTAAATAAATAAATGTTTTGAGTGCCTACTATAGTCACGGTTGAGGTGGGGGTAAGATCATTTCTGTTTAGAGAATTCAGAATTCTGGAAACGTTTTCTTTTTTTTTTTTTTTTTTTGTGGGGAAGACAAGGTCTCACTCTGTCACCCAGACTGGAGTGTAGTGGTGTAATCTCAGCTCACTGCAGCCTCCACCTTCCGGGTTCAAGTGATTCTCATGCCTCAGCCTCCCGGGTGGCTGGGACTACAGGTGCTCACCACCACGCCCGGCTAATTTTTGTATTTTTTGGTAGAGATAGGGTTTCACCATGTTGGCCAGGGTGGTCTCGAACTCCTGACCTCAAGTGAGCTGCCTGCCTCAGCCTCCCAATATGTTAGGATTATGGGCGTGAGCCACTGTGCCTGACCGAAGATAGGCTTTTAATAGAGTTCATGACATTTAACTTGCCCTTAAAGGTATACAGAGATAGAATTCTAATGCAGTGCTGTCCAATTAAAATATAGTGTGAGGCTCATGTGTAATTTAAAACTTTCTAGTAAACACATTAAAAGAAGTCAAAAGAGCTGGGTGAAATTAATTTGAATTGTATATATTATTTAACCCAATATGCCCAGAATATTGTAATTTCAGCATTATAATCAGTATAAAAGTATTGAGATACTTAACATTTTTCACACTAAGCCCTTGAAATTGACTCTTCATTTTACATGTCCAGCACATAGCACATCTCAATTCAGAAGCTAACTTTTCATTGGAAATATGTGATCTAAATATAGAGTTTATAAAATTTAACAGTTGAAAAACAAAATTCACATACAGTTTGTTCCAGTCATACTTTAAAGTTTTCCAATAACTGAATAGGGCATCTGTTTTAAAATTGTAATGCATATTAAAGTTAATTCAAATCAAAAAATCTTTTTCCTAGTCATATTAAATTCAACTCCACCCGTGGCTAGAAGCTACCATATTGAATAACACAATTTTAAAGAGATTAATGAAAAGAAAGTTTTGTAGGCAGAAAGAAGGTGTCAAGGAAAAAAGTTGGAGCAGTCTTGAGGAAGCAGCAAGCAGCCCAGTGTAATTTTTTTGAAATGAAATAGTGAGAGAAAAACCTGGAATGATATTTGGGAGCCCTGGATGCATAGTCTCCAAATTGGAACTTCAAGTAAACAGACATTGGGCACTCACTGGGTAAAGTTTTTGGCAAAAACTTTATAAGAGGAATGAGAGGCTGCCTGTTCTGATTTAGGCTGATTAATCTGGCTATATTGTTTAGGGTGGATTTGAGAGCCAAGGGGAAGGAGAGAGGCTGGAGGTGAGGATATTAACAAAGAGCTAATCTCAGATAGAAAGAGGTAATGAGAGCCTGGAGTAGAAAAATGCTGGAGATTCCCCAGCCTAAAAAGATTCCCTTTCACTGAATCAGCTTCCCTCAATGGGTTTCCTAGTGTTCAACTATCTTTCTGTGCTGTTACAAATATTATGTTGTGTCTCTAGTATATTGCCTGCTAGTATTTCATTTATTAGTTTCCCATCCATCTCCATAGATTGGTACTGTAAACATGTAGCCATTCAGCACTTATTTCGTTGTATCATTGTAGGTTATTTTGTGTGTTTGGATCTATTTTAGAGTTTGAGCCATCAGTGAAGAGAGACCATTTCATTTTCCTGTTTGCATGCATAGCGCCTAGCACACTTAGAGCCTCTGGTGTTCTTGTTGCACTGAGAAGGAATTCAATAAATGTTTCTTGATTTGAGTGAACCTGCAATGATAGCAGTTTGTGAATGGCACAGACTTGGGGATGCCAATAACTTTGCCTCATATTTGGGCAATAAGAAAGCAACTGAAGGTGGGGAGTTCATTTCAAGGTGAATTGCCAGAGGTTTCAAGTCAAATTTTTATTGGGGAAAAGGTGAAGCAACAATATGGAGCAGTTTCTGGTATTCTGTTTCTTTTTAAGAATACAGAAGAAATTGAAATCATTGGAGAAATCCTATTACTTGATATAGGCAAATATATTACCCCTTACAATTTGTTTAAAATTAGAAATCCTAAGGCTGAAGGTGAAAAGCCAGGTATAGTTATTTCGACAGTGAAATAAATGATTGAGTGGCAGTTATAGCCCATTCACCCACTGGACAAATAGGCACCATGAGGAAGGACTGGTGTTTGTGGGACATGATGATTTCCTCATAATAAATGGGAGACTTTTTGTACATCATGCAGTTGATTGATAATGAAGAGGAGGTGGATAAAAATAGTTAATATTTATTAACAAGTTAATTCATAACTTCATTAACATTATTAAGAACCTATGTTAGAAACAATGTTAGGTGCTTTATATAAACTTTATTCTCACAGTTTTTATAGGTTACAGGTATTATCCCTATTTTATAGAGGATGATGCTGAAGTTAAGAGAGTTTGAAGTGTGCCAAAAATCACATAGCTAGTAAGTGATCGAGCTGGGAATGGAACCTGGATATGTCTTACTGTGAAGTTTGTGACCCATTCGTAATTGGGCATAGTAGATGTTACAGAGAGAGGATTTTGGAGTTAAAAAAAGGCAGGGGGAAAGGTAAGGATCTTTTTCTAGAGCAGAAGCTCTCTTCTGTTCATTTGGATGGTGATGATGAAAACTCTTCCAGTGGCGTAACACCAGAAATTATGGGGACTGCATTAGGCTAGCTTTGTCAGGACTCCCATAGGAGGTGGTCGTGTGGAAACCATGATAAAGAATAAGAAGGTGTGAATTTTCTTCCTTTTTTCACTTCCTCACATAGTGTAGATAGAGTTAATGTGTGGGAACATAAAATGCCGAGAAGGTGGAATGAAGGAAATAGGGATGGATTGTTTGTAAATTCAGTGTTTCATCCCTTGAAGATTAAAAAAAAAAAATCTTACCTAGTTCATTACTATTCCAGAGACAGATTAAAAAGTGTCTGCCTCTTTTTTTTTTTTTTTTTTTTTTTTGAGATGGAGTTTCGCACTCAGGCCCAGGCTTGAATGCAATGGCGTGATCTCAGCTCACTGCAACCTCCACCTCCTGGGTTCAAGTGATTCTCTTGCCTCAGCCTCCCAAGTAGCTGGGATTACAGGTGCCAGCCACCACGCCTGGCTAATTTTTTCTATTTTTAGTAGAGATGGGGGTTTCACCATATGGGTGAGGTTGGTCTCGAACTCCTGACCTCAGGTGATGCACGCGCCTCGGCCTCCCAAAGTGCTGGGATTACAGGCGTGTCTGCCTCTTAATAGAAGAGTCAGATGAGGCTGGGTGCAGTGGCTCACGTCTGTAATCCCAGCACTTTGGGAGGCTGAGGCGAGTGGATCACTTGAGGCCAGGAGTTCGAGACCTGCCTGGCCAACACGGTGAAACCCTGTCTCTACTAAAAATACAAAGATAAGCTGGGCCACTTCGGAGGTTGAGGCATGAGAATCGCTTGAATCTGAGTGGCAGAGGTTGCAGTGAGCCAAGACCGTGCCACTGCACTCCAGCCTGGGCAACAGAGCAAGCCTCCTTCTCAAAAAAAAAAAAAAAAAAAAAAAAAGAGTCAGATGAGCAAAACTGATATACTTCAATACTAGCTTTCTTTTAGATATCTTAATTTTATCAATAATGGTAAATGTGTTGTTTAGTTGATTTTTATCAACTAAAACTTGGAGTTTTAGCTGACTCAGGGGAGTGAAACGGCTCTCTTTGAGACTGATAATCATTTTCTGACATGAGGCTATTTAAGGCCTCAAGGACTTCTGATGTCAATTAACCATCAAATATTTTAACAGTGCTTAGTCTTTGCTCAATATCTTGGTCCATTCTATGTTAGTAATAGATGCACGTCAAATAGACATTTTGGTTTATGAGATTCCATGTTTTGGAAGAGGCTGTTGGATTCTTAAAGCATTTATTCAGTCATTAAACATTTATTGAGTATTGAACTCATGTTAGTCATTGTGACAGACATGGGGTATTAAGTGGTGAACAAAATACATATTTTCCTGCTGTCATATTCTTTGAAATCTAGTGAAGTTGGCAGACTTTATTTTTTATTTATTTATTTTTTTAAAACAAACTTAACTTTATTTCTCACTTTCACTTAAAACTTGATTTTATAAAACACACACACAAAAAAACATTTTTAAGAGTTCTGTATTACAGAACATTAATGAGTACAAATATCCATTGCTTCATAGGTTCAAGTTACATAAATTAAAGTCAAATTTGGAAACTGATTCATTAGGGAAAACTATACATGAAATGAAGGTCAAAAGGAGCTAATACAGCAATATTTCATTGTTTATAGATTATTAGTTACTTTCAGGACCTCAACAAAGATTCTGAATATTTAGACTTCCTTTGCTGTATTTTATACTTAAATATCTCCCTACCTATACTGAGTCAAGCTACTTGACCAAAACATCTGATTTAGGAAAGCATTTAGCTTTATAGCACAAGTTTTTCCATCTACATTACTATCTTCAAAGGAATATACATCACAACGTTGACAAAAAAAATTCCCGGTTCCTTTTGAACAGTGTGCAATAAATTCATGATGTTAACTCCATGGTAAGTCAAATAGGTACCAAAAAATAAAAGGAACAATTACACAGTTCAGTAAGTATCATTTTGGTTTTCTCCATGTAAAAATTAACCAGTGAAATAAAACATATTAACTATAGATGATTTGATTTCAGGAAAACCAAATTTCAAAATTACAATTACATTATTTTCCTCACGTCATCCTCAGTCATTGACAGGAATTTTGTAGGCCACCATGCTATTTACTTTGTGGATTGTAGTAGTAAATGAACGAAGGCGGACTTCCTCAGAATTGGTAATGAACTGTGGTCCCAACTCTTCCCATTTTTCAGGTACAACCAAATCTTTGTCTGTATAAATCAGGAGATCAAATGAACAGGAAACTTCCAACAGTGGCAGAAATGTCACTGTAGCTGTTATCTGTCTGATCACTGAATGGATTTCATCCTGGATAGCTTTCTGAGACTTTTCTCTGGGTGCACTGTCATCTTTTGCAGTCTTGTCACACTCAATATCAAACTGCCATCTTTCCAGGACCTCACCTCTTTCAATATTTGAGATAACTACAACCAGTTTCTGAACTGAACACTTGTATAACCAATCTTTTAGTTGTTCCACCACATTATTTAGGTATTTTATGAGCTCAAGATCAGTAGTTACAAGCAAGGTGAGTCCGTATTTCTGCACTCGAGTAAAAGTTTCAGATGGATATATGCCACGCTGATATAAAATGCTGTTGATGCCGAATGAGAAGAACTCGGCCACGATTTCAGCGCTCCCGCGCAGGGTGGTTCCCTGCTCCCGGGAGAGCTGCAGCTCCATGGCCAGGGACACAAACAAAGGCACGCACTTGCACTGGGCGGACAGCAATCACAGCGGCTCCCACAGCACTTCCCCGCCAACGAAGTTGGCAGACTTTAAAAAGACAGTTACACAAATGAATATACTGTCATACATTTTGATAATATTTGACATTTACCATATTGATCTCATTGAACATTAGAGATTTACTTTCTTTAAATAGATGTATCTTGAAAAGCTGTGTGTGTGTGTGCATGTGTGTGTGTATGTATGTATAAAACCTCACATTTGTGTAAATCAAGTAATAATTTAGCTTTGTGATTTTGAGCTAGTCATTTCGTTTCTCTGGATTTTAATTTTCTTGTTTATTATATAGCAATTTATAGAAGATCTTTGTAGAAGTTTCTGATGTTAAATTCGGTCATGTTGTTATGTGATTGAGATGTTTATATACTATTTTTTTAATGTTGCTCAAAACATAAATTAGTTCATTTTGTACCTGAAAATAGAAAGTAAGACTTGTTAAATAATAAATTTACCCAACTGGCATCAATAGTTATAATGCTGCCATACTGGAAATGTTGAAAGTTTTGCAGAAGCTTAAATATGAAGCTTTGAAAATTATTGTCGAAATTCTAGATTCTAAGTTCTATTAAAAATCTGTTTATTTTCTTCAGCTGCATATGTATTCGATGTGAATCTTCTAAACTTGAAACAAACACTTCATGGCCTCTCTGATCATCAGTTTTCCAGTTTATTATTTTTTAATAGATAATTTTTTAGAGCACATTTAGAAGTATAGAAAAATTGAGAAGTTAAACCAACTTATTTTCACAGTGGGAGTAATGGGCCCTATCTTGGATAGTTGTGAGAATAAGAATTATTGAATGTAAAAGTTTTAGCATGGTCCTCATTCCTACGCAGCTATTATTGTGACCAACTTTTTCCCTTCATCATTACGCTAACTCCTACACTGAAAGAGAGCTAGGTATTTGTTTATCTTTTTAGTTAATAAAAGAAAAAATTCTGTTGTCATGCCCAAATTTCTATCTGTATCACTGATGGCCACCGACCACAAATCTGTTCCACCATTTAATGTTTTCTCTCATTTCAGTGATCTTTGTTTGCTTCCTTTTTCTAACCATGGAATTTTATGAAAATCTAGAGATCAAAGGAAGCAACATAAGAATGACTAGGTGATTTTTGTATTTTTTCAAAAGCTGATCATTTTAAAACAAAACATTTAAAAAGTTTCTAGTTATTAATATAGATTTAATATGCATTTGAAGAATTTTCAATAATTTAAACCAACTTTTAGTAAAATCGAACTTTAAAATATATTGATGTGCGTTTATTACATAAGCTGGTATGTGTGGAAAACAGGCAAAGATACAAACGATAAGGAGCAAAATCATGCTGATGGATATTACAATAACAAAATGCCACATATAGCCATAGTACTGATGTACTACCTTTTAACATATTACAATAATTGTAATTTATGGCTTTGAAACTTTAAAGATACGAAACCCCCAAATCATGTTCATATTTGAAAGAGAAACTTAAGGCAATAAACAGTTTGTAGCAATTAGAACTATATTTTGCATGCCATTAATATATAATTGCATGCTACTTTTATATATCCATTGTAGCAAAGATTCCCCGGTGAACTCTATCAGGCCTGGTTTATGATAGATATGTAGATAGATAGGTAGACAGAAAGATCCTGGTTTAAGAGAGACAGATAGATAGATAGATAGATAGATAGATAGATAGATAGATAGATAGATAGATAGATAGATAGATAGATACACACACACACATACTGATAAAGACCAATCAGAAAATATATATATGATATATATATTTAAAAGACCAATCAGAATATTTATCTATATTATATATAATATATAGTTTTGGGTTGGTCTTTATCAGTGAACTCATACTTGAATAGTTAGTAGAGTAACCGAATGTCTTGTTTTTGCTCATTTGTGTTTGAGGTATGGTTGTAGTGCCCATGGGATAGTGCAGTGGTATTTGCATCACATAATTGTTGCATCTGGGCCCTTTTGTTCCCATTGACTTTCAGGGCCATTTCGAAACCTGCATTAAAGACAATTTCTGAGACATTTTCTTCTAGAAACAAGAATGGTGAATGGTGTTAGTAGAGAATCAGAAAATAATTTGTATATCAGACCTTTTCGTTCTATAGTTTTGGAGAACAAAGTCTCACAAGTAGCAGATGGCCATAGCTATCATTCACGTAGAGCTCCAGCTTTCATAAAAAGGTATGTTTCCCGGATACAATCTGGGGCCTATTTGCCATTTAATGGCCTCACTGTTTGAAGTTTAAAGTTCTCCATTCTACTGCGCCAACAGTTTTCGATATTTATTTAGCAGCTGGCTAGGAACTAGAGAATCTTGTGTTGCGCTGAAGACATGATGTTCACACGTTGAATCAGACAGAA
The DNA here is from genome assembly GCF_024542745.1 of Macaca thibetana thibetana. Lineage (NCBI taxonomy): Eukaryota > Metazoa > Chordata > Mammalia > Primates > Cercopithecidae > Macaca > Macaca thibetana. The sequence continues at coordinate 55,279,038 of NC_065594.1, read as the reverse complement.
AAATTTATATTATGCCTAATATATACTGTTTATGAAGACAGAGATGTATGTACATGCTCCAAATGATTAAAATGAAAAGTTATAAACAACACAGTTAACCCTCAGTGGCTCAGTAAATTTTTGTGACAGGATAAGTGCTGCTTACACACACGATGCTGTTCTCTGTGTTTGGCCTATTAGAATGCATTGATCTATATTTCCTAAGCTGAAATGAAAGTAAGAAATTTAATTTATGTTATAGTTATTGATTAATCACATTGCTTCGTGACTGTACCAGAATAATACATGCAGAAACATATTACTGGTTGAAGTAAGTTTTAGATGGTTATTTGTGGATTATTGCCCTATTACGGTCTCTGTAGAAATGTAAAAGTTTACTTAAAAGTCACCAGAAGGTCAGGTGCAGTGGCATATGCCTGTAATCCCAGAACTTTGGGAGACTGAGGCTGGCAGATCACCTGAGGTCAGGAGTTCGAGACCAGCCTGCCAACAAGGCGAAACCCCATGTCGTCTCTATTAAAAATACAAAAATTAGGCAGACGTGGTGGCACCTGCCTGTAATCCCAGCTACTTAGAAGGCTGAGGCAGGAGAATTGCTTGAGCCCGGGAGGCAGAGGTTGCAGTGAGCCTAGATCGCACCATTGCACTCCAGCCTGGGTGACAGAGTGAGACTCCATCTCAAAAAAAAAAAAAAAAAAAAAAGTCACCAGAAGAACATGGTCCTATTTGGAAAAGATATTTATAAATTTCATTATGTCTGTAGATGTAGCTTAATGATATTACCATCAGATGTGCCTTGTTATCTTCGGGTGAAGAGGAATAGTCCTACGACAGTCTTTGAAGGTTGATCATAAGATTTCTGTTTTTGTTTTTGTTTTTGTTTTTGTTTTTCAGTTTCAGAAAGTTTTGAAACACCTAGTTCAGCCTCACTTTTATTAAGGTCATATCTCTGGAACTTTGACTTGAGTTCTTTCTTTTTAGAAGCATTATATAACTTAAATATTTTGACTTGCATCTAGCCCCAGCTTTTCTTTGTTGAAGAGTTCTGATTGTATTGCCTTGTCTCGAATGCATCATTGATCATTATGAAAAGAATACAGGTTGTTCCTGATGTCTGTTCTCCCTTCTTCTTTAGTAACGGAATTTTGAACTAGGTAAATGGCTATGTAGAGTCAAGACTACGCTTCTTAGCTTCTCTTGTTGCTAGGAGTGCCTCTGGTTCTGGCCACTGGGGTGTAAGTAGATTTGTTTTGTGGCAGCTTGCTTAAGAAACCTTCCTTAAGAGAGTATCCATTATGTATGTGTGTGGGGGGGGGAGTGGGGGGACATCCTCTTTCTCTTTTTCTTATTATTAAGTCCTTCTTTGTATCCTGCTCCCTGGAATACAGTTGCAACTATTTTGAACCATGGAGTTGAGGCCCCCAAGATAGAGAAACAAGATAGAAGGCACCTGCACCTTTGATATTTAATGACAAGCAATGAAGTACCAAAACAGCCCCAAAACACTAACTACACTTTCATGTTTCATGTGACAGGAAAACAAACTTCTGTTTTGTGTAATCAATTGCTATTTTGGGTTTCAGTCATTGCAGATGAACCCAATCCCAACGATTGGGTTCAACAGGTTATGTATAACTTTAACTGATTCTTTAACTACTTTGTTAATATATATTCTCCTAGACTTGTGTACTGGTTAGAACTCTTAGAGGCAAGGGTGAAAACTATCACCGTGTGAAAGGACCCTGAAGTGGCCCCCAGAATTGGAGGAGACCCAAGAGCTATTCACCACACCTCCAAGGATGTTCACAGCCAGGGACTGGACCCCACCTGGACTCTTTCTCTCCACAATTTGGATCTAATTTCATTTTCCTCTTGGTTTTATTTTGTTACTGCAGACTGGCTCTCTGCAGTGAAAGAGAATGGTACCAGACTAATTTCCTTAATACTTGAGACTTCAGATGGGAAACAGCTGTGTCTTGTCTTCTGTTGGAAAAATATTAGGGAACAACTCACATTGACCTGGCCTGGGTCACATGCCAGTTTCACCCGTTTACCTGTCACTGGACCAGCTTGAATTACCTGCAGTTTATTGTGGTTACTTTGGAGGCAGGTGGATGGGAAGATTGGACCTGGGGGAGGGTGCAAGGACTGGCAGCATCCACTGAAACCATTTGTTCTAAATGAAGTGGGTGCTATTTTGACAAAACAGTGTCTATTATAACTGATACGTCATTTATAAATGATTTACAGTTGGGATCATCTTAGTCTTTCTTGAAAGCAGTCCATGTGTGAAAAAAAAATGAGGGCTGCGAGTTTGCTTTGAATTTGGTTTCTGACTTTGAAGTTGTGAAATTTGGCAAGACTGCAGCTCAGATAAATCCTTTGTTTGGGAATTTTGATGAAAATGATTTCAGGCCCCATTGTCACATTATACAGGCTAATTATTGGGAACCACTGAACAGATTTCCTTATTTTCTTTGATCTTCAGTCTCATTGATTATAATGGAAGCATTGCTGTAATCATTAATCTTTTTAATGTAGACCTAGGGAGGTGTTTTGGATATTAAAGAATTAAGGCTATTACGCCCTGAAAAATACTTAGTGTCACAAATTCTACTTAAAATTCTAAGGTGAGAGCTTCTCTAAGGAGTTAAAATTTGACATTTAAGGAGTTAAAATTTTATGTATGTTTGACATACATAAAATTGGAGAAGTAAAAATTCTTTTGAAAGGGCTTTAGGATACTGAGTTTCCAGAATGTACTTGAAATATTAACAAATGATGGAAGATAAATTAATTGAAAGGTCCTGGTGTCATGGGATTGAGTTCTGTTGAGGGAGAGAGGACACCTCTGTCGACAGGGCATACATTCGGAGAGTGGGCAGGGCCTGGCATGGGCTGGGCAAAAGCTAGTCATGACACAGCGCCTGCTTCCAGGTGGCGTTCAAACAATATGGTGACATTTCAGAGGCTTCAAAAATAGAGGTGTATTGCTTGTGTAAGTATTTTATTTATTAATCTAATTTCTAGTCAGATATATGCGAGGTGCATAGATGAAGCGTATTCTTTCTCCCGGATGCTGAAAGTCTCAAGCTTTTTATTCTTTTCTGCAATCAAAGATGAAAAGAAAGTTGTGTTGTTTGGGTCACGTAAACCATCATACACTTTCTCTTGGTATCGTTTTGCCAGCCCACGCAAGAGAAGGGGAGGGAAGGGAGCATTTGATATTCAATGAACAAAGAAGCATACCTTTTCTACAGCCAGTGTCAGCTCTGAGAATGCCTTTTGTGATCAGAACGTTTTGCAGATGATGTTCACTAGAGTCCCAGACAGGAAGAAGGAACCAAGGCCAGAAAGGCAATCTTGCTGCAAGATGTCATAGGATAATTTTTCATTCCCCAGGAGCAGCCACAGCAGGCACACTCCATGATGACCCGTGTTGTTTGGAGGAGTTGATCTCTACCCTGAGGGTTGGAGGTTGTGCATTTAGAACTCCAATATGAATTATTACTATATGGGGAGACTGGTGCTTTTCCTTCACCCACAAAAAGTGCAAGTCCGGGTCGGAGATTAGCGTCTGGTTGCTTGCTGTTGCCTTTCTTTCCAGCCTGATTTTGGAGAGAGGTGAATGTGTGTTTCCATTGTTATCCCGGGGTGGCCTGCGGTTAGGATTTTTCTTCTTTGAAGAAGGGAGGTATACGCTCCTTTAGCAGTTAATGACAATGTTTATAAGGACCTGAAGTCTTCGAATAAAAGCCCAAGAATGTCATATTATTTTCATCTGCAAGGTGAATAGTCTGTTATGATGGTATAAATATCTGAAGTAATATGGAAGGACAGGACAAAAATAGGTTTCTGAGAAATGTGTGGCATTTTTTGTTTCCTGATAATATTACAGCTTTATCTACTGATCTTAGCTAGAGTTTGTCATGTCCAGATCCCTCTGGGCTGAGCCGTCACTCCTTTGCCTCCTTTTCCAAGGCCCATTTCATTACACAATTAAGCCTTGCTTAAAACCTTCTCTTCTCATGAACTCAGACATTTCATAAGTTAAAACTACCTATTAAATATTCAGTTTTAGGATTTTGTTTAGATGACATTATACTTCCTATTTCATGATGAAGGACCAAGATGTATGTTTCTTACTATATTTATTGTGTCCCGCTTTAAACTATCTAGCAAATTAAATGTCGTCGAAAGTCCTGATTTTGCTGTATTCAAATTTTTTCAGTCTAACTTTATTTTATTAACTTATTTTATTGCCAAACTTGTCTAATCAACTAAAGTTCTAGTTGATTTACTTTTTATGGGCCTAAGATGAGAGCAGTAGTAGTAATATTTTATAAACAATGGGAACATTTTTTTTTCTCAGTATTGTGAGAACCTTTAAAAAAATTTTTTTTTTGGTTTAAACTAGTCTTTGTGGGAAAGCTCCCTCTAGTGTTTCTTGCAGCAAGTACAAGTAGTATTGAACTATGCTTTTACAAAAATGAACCTTAGGGCCAGGCTGGGAGGCTCAGGCCTGTAATCCCAGCACTTTGGGAGGCTGAGGCAGGCGGATCACTTGAGGTCAGCAGTTTGAGACCAGCCAACATGGTGAAACTCTGTTTCTACTAAAAATACAAAAATTAGCCGGGCATCATGGCGGGCGCCTGTAATTCCAGCTACTTGGGAGGCTGAGGCAGGAGAATCACTTGAACCTGGGAGGTGGAGGCCTGCAGTGAGCCGAGATCATGACACTGCACTTGAGCCTGGGTGACAGAGTGAGACTCAGTCTCAAAAAAAAAAAAGTGAGCCTTAAATAGTAGGACTGATTTGATAAATAGAGAGCATCTTGTTGAATAAATAGATAGTAGGCTGATCTCACACTGGAAATGCTGTGCAGTTGGGTAGAGGGATCTGCTGTATTCAAAAACATGGATCTCAAAAATAAAGAACAATGTTTCAGGTGTGTCTCTTAAATAGCCCCAGAAAATGGAATATTAACTTTCTTGATTACATGTTTATGAGATGCTTTACTTTCTTGTTTTGATGACTTTGTTTCTTATTTCACCGTTTTAGAGATCATGTCCATAGAAATATCCATATCTCAGAAAAGAAATACAGGGTTATTTTTCATAAGCGACACAAATATTTTAAAATCATAGTATGATATTCTTATTTTGGGAATGTACAGAATAGAGTAGTTTTGCGTAAACACATGCAAACTGTTTTCAAAATTTATTCCTTATGTAAATATTACTTTTATAGGATAGCTCCCAGTCTCATCCTAATGGCAGAGAAGACAGTTTTACCTACATGAGTTCATTTCACATGGGCAAACCTCTCTTCTAATTAGTGGCTGATTCCTGAGTTTTACCTAAAATACTTGATGCCATGTAGGGTTCACATTTTGCAATCCAGAGAACACAGGAAGAGTAGCTCGAGGGTCCTAAGGATGCCTTCACCTCACAACTTGGTCAATAAACAGCCTAGAATTAAATTTTATGTCGATGCTCAATATTCTGTTAGATCTTCTTCCCCATCCTCATCTTAGCTAATGAGCAAGCTTGCTATTTTACAGAGAAAATTAAAGCAGAGAAGAAGTTCTATAAACTCCCATCACCCATCTGCCTGCACCTGTGCCTTTCTATTCTGCCTTTCCCTTTCAGACTGCCAGTTCAGTTCAACCTCTTCCTTGGGCCTAGATTCTGTCCCCTCTTGTCTACTTAAGGACATTGCTCCAGTAATTCTGCCCTCTTTCTTGAGATCATTGATTTCCCCTTCAGTGTTAGGTATTCTCTATTGGAAGCTGTCATTTCTTCCATTTCTTTCAAGAGAGAACCCACTTTTGAATCCACTCCATTAAGACTTTCGTCCTTAGCTCCCACAAATTTTCTTGCCAGAGTCACCTATGAGCTCATGTTGATTATTCTCTTCTTTTGGAAACCTTTCTTACTTGGCTTCAGGATGCCATTCTCTCCTGGTTTTACACCTGGCTCTTGCTGTATTTTCTTTCATTCATATTTCTCCATCTTTCTTTTTCTTTTTTTTTTTTTTTTTTTTTTTTTGAGACAGAGTCTTGCTCTGTTGCCCAGGCTGGAGTGCAGTGGCACAATCTCAGCTCACTGCAGCCTCCACCTCCCAGGTTCAAGCGATTCTTCTGCCTCAGCCTCCTGAGTAACTGGGATTACAGGCGCACGCCACCATGCCTGGCTAATTTTTTTATATTTTTAGATGGGGTTTCACCATGTTGGTCAGGCTGGTCTCGAACTCCTGACCTCATGATCTGCCCACCTCAGCCTCCCAAAGTGATGAGATTACAGGCATGAGTCACCACGCCCAGCCTCTCCATCTTTTAAACTATAAGCACTGTGACCTTAACGCTAGGTCCTGGAGATACCCACCTCTCTCTCTCTGCCTAGCTCTCTGTGTCTCTGTCTCTGTCTCTCTCTCTGTCTTCTATACTCACTCTCTTGAAAAACCCATCTAATCTCATGGCTTTAAATACCATCTAGATGCTAATAACTTCCAATTTTCTGTCTCAGCCCTGATCTGTCCCCTGAGTTCCAGACACATATAATTAACTGCCTACTGACATCTCACCTTGAATGTCTATAAGCTTCTCAAAATTAATGTGTCCAAAACGAAGCTCCTGATCCCTTAAGCCATCACCCACCTTCAGTCTGTCCTACTGTCGATCCATTTTTTTCTAATTCCTGTGGCCCTAAACCGTGATGTCATCCTTGCCTCCTCTCCTTCTCCTTGATCTCACATTGGATTCATCAACATATCATCCTGTCTGTACCTTTAAAGTTATATCCAGAAGCTGGCTGCTGCCTAACCACTTCCCTTGCTGTCGCTTCTGTGTGAACCACCAATGACTCACCCTGGATGAGTGCAGTGGACACCTGCCCATTACGTTTGTCCATTTTCCGCACAGTAGCCAAAGGGTTCCTTTGAAAGCAACTTAGATCATGTCATTTCCACACTGAGCACTGCACTAGAAAACAGGGGTTTCTGTCTCACCAAGAGTAGAAGCCAAAGTCCTTTCAAGGCCCTGCAGGATTTAGATCTCCCACATCTCCCACAACTGCCTCTCCCATAATCACATGCTCACTCACCCCCATCCAGCCATGGCGGTTCCTCACAGTTCCCTGAACACACCAGGAAAATTTGTGCTTCAGGATCTTAGTACTTGATGTTCTGTCTGCCCAGAACATTCCTCCCTCTGATATTTGTATTGCTCATGACCTTGCTCACTTCAGATGTCTACTCATATCTTACAGAGTCCTTTCTCTAAAATTGCAACTATTTTCCTCAAAATTTTATATCTTTCCAAATTTCCCCCTTCCCTGCATTGTTTTTCTCCTTGGAAATGTTCACTAAAATCCCTTATATTTTACTTCTCTTGTTTATTATTTTTTTTTTCCCTGTCTCCCCACCCCAATTTAAATTTCATGAACACAGGGAATTTGATTTAGCCATAGCCTGTCACTTATTTTGTCCTCTTATGTAGCACACATTGGAATTATATTTTGATTTAAATGTTATTAAATGCTTTCATTGTCGCAGCACTGTGTCAGGTGTATTTTCACATTTAATTCATTATTCTTAGGTTGCCCATCAGATAAGCCTTGTGAGTTCCATTTTGCATATGAAAAACCTGAGACCTAGGGGGTATTGTATCTTTTCTGTAGATCAACATAGATACTGGACCCAGGCTTTAAGTGGAAACCCTCTAACTGCATGATGTGTACTTTTCTAATATGTGAAGCTATGGACTGCTTCCTTTTAAAAATAATAATTTTGATTTTGTGTGTGTGTGTGTGTGTGTGTGTGTGTGTAGTGAAAGACAGGGTCTCACTCTGTCACCCAGGCTATAATGCAGTGGTGTGATATAATCACTGTTCACTGTAGCCTCGACCTCCCAAGCTCAAGTAATCCTCCCACCTCAGCTTCCTAAGTAGCTGGGGCTACAGGCATGTGCCACAACTCCTTCCTGGTTTAAATTTTTTGTGGAGACAGGGTCTCCCTATGTTTCCCAGGCCGGTCTTGAACTCCTGGTTTCAAGCAGTTCTCCTGCCTCTGCCTCCACAAAGTACTGGAATTATAGGTGTGAGCCACCATGCCCCAGCTGACTTTGGTTTTGAAAGGAAATTGGAAAGTGACGGTTCTTGCCTGCTCCTTTGTCATCTGACTTCTTCCCAAGCATGTCATCTTCTGTCTTGTTACACCAGCACTTAGCCACTTCTGGGGAGATTTTATTCTCTCTGTCTTTTTTTTTCTCTCTTTTTTTTTTGAGACAGTGTCTCACTCTGTTGCTCAGGCTGGAGTGCAGTGGTACGATCTCTGCTCACTGCAACCTCTGCCTCCCAGGCTCAAGCGATTGTCCTGCCTCAGCCTCAGGAGTAGCTGGGATTACAGGTGCGTACCACCACGCCTGGCTACTTTTTGTATTTTTAGTAGAGATGGGGTTTTGCTATGTTGGCCGGGCTGGTCCTGAACTCTTGACCTCAAGTGATCCACCCGCCTCGCCTTAGCCTCCCAAAGTGCTAGGATTACAGGTGTGAGCCTATTACTATGCCTGGCCTCATTCTCTTTATCAAATCACGATTCCCCAGATTTTTTCCTGTGAGTTGCTCTTTTATGTTTTCTATCTGATCACTTTTACACATTTGTAACAGTCTTAGGATAAGAAGGCACAAGTCTATCTTTTACAGAAGGAATTCAACTGGACAAACAGTGAGACGGCATGAGAGGAGAGAACTTAGTGGAAAGGTTTAAGAAATGTCTCTCTGATAATTTGGCCTAACTTAGAGGCCATCAAAAAGGCAGCAGTTAGAAAAGAGCTGAACCACAAATGGGTTTGGAGCAAAGTAGCCAAGAATATCTAACAACTAAAGTCTGGTCTGAGAGGAAACTGTCTTGGGCCCGAGGGTCAAAAACAAAGCTACTTGTATGACTCTGGTTTAAGTCACAGAGATACTCTTGCTTTCTTTGGCCCCAAATAGTCTAGTCTCTTGTAATCTCATTCTTTTCTTCTTCAGTGGTTTGATTTTTGGTGTTAACAGTTTATTGCCACATCTGTAAAATAAGACAATGGGGACTGGTGATTCCTTCAGGGGACCCTTAGTTTTACAGTTTTACAGTTCTAGCATTTTAAAATCAGTGTATTACTCTATTCTGTTTTGAATCTAGACTCAGTTTTAGACTCCTATTTTACTGTGGAAAATTTGCTTTAAAGTAGTAATTTAGATTTTTAACTAAATACAAAGAATCTCTGAAGTATTTTAGGATAAAAGTTCAAATGAGATTGTCAAACAGCTTCACCCTAAAAACCATAGCACGAACTGGGTGTGCTTCTAAGGCTACTGGGGCTGGAAAAATGTATAGGGATAATTAGTATTTCCTTGAATATAAATGAACTGATACTTGGCATCTATATATCTTCCCAGCATTTTCCATTGTATGAAGACGAAATTTTAAAAAGCTCATTTAAAAATTATAGCATTAAATGACCAAATCAATCATTTCTCAAGATGCTGAATTTTACTTCATACCATTATGCTTTGAACATTATCCTCATGTTGCATGGATAGTCTGTAAACTAATCTTAATGGTTTCTTAAACAAGCAGAATTAATTACAAAGGAAATCTACCCTTCCCCTAAAGCCATGCATTACTTCCAAAGCAAATATATTTCTTTTCCATACTGTCTCTGTTTGAGTGAAACTAGTTTAAATTGCTGTTCTTCCTCATTAGGCAGTTTCTCAGTTTACTTATTCCCTAATGTTTTTCCTCAGCATTTTTTTTTTACACTTCTCTAAATCTTGCTCTACCTACTGTAGTTATTATAAAAGATGAATAATATCAAGCAGTGAAGCTTATATCAATTGTAAACAAATTGATCCAGTTCTTTTTTGTTTAAATATGTTTTAGGAAGCTTATTCTCACACTGATATCCGTCATATCTGTTTTTAAACATTTATTGAAGTTCATCTGTTATCAGTGAACCATGTGAGGAAAAAAGACATTGTACTGTAGATTAATCTATCTCCATAATTAGTAAGCGTGGGACACTTGTGATTATTTAAACAGTATAAGAAAGACTACAGTCATCAAAACTAAAATGTTTCTTTTTAAAGAAAGCTAAAGCTTTGCTCTTTAGTCCCAAACAATCTGTGTATTTCCTGATTGCAGAGTCAGGAAATACTTAACTTTTGAAGCAATAACGGTTACTCCTGGGAAGTTTTATAATTGGCTGCATAGTGATAACATGGACTTTAATAAATACAGTAAAAATATCGCCGGCTTATTTAGAAAGAGAGAACTTCTTCAGTGCAACCGAGAGAGCTAATACTGAGGACGACACCAGTTTGGCAAAATCATTGCTCTTCGTGACCACCTCCAATTTCCAGCTGGCTTCCTGATCAAAGGTATCTTTCTTTAGTACTTTTTCACTTTCCAGATTTTCTCCCGCGTTCGTTCAGGCCTTTGAACATCAATGTGGGTTAGTTGTAGAATTCATTTTATTCTGAAGTCAGGTAAAATGTAGTTTATAAAATGTTAATGGGTTTCTTGAAGTATGTTAAATAACTATGATAACTAATGAGAAAGAACAGCATGACATCAAGGAATCTAGAGGCAATTTTTTTTTGTCTAGAGTGAGGAATTGCTTTAATGTCTTGAGTCTTGGTACTTGAGTCTGAATTGTTTTAGTGAGGTCAGTGAAGGTATCACAACAAAATACTAGCTAGAGGTGGCACTGTGCTTTTTCTAAATACTATGAAACCCTTATTTTTGTTGAATTGATCCCTGTGTGTTAATGGAAATGAATCATATTAACAACTCACACACTACTTCAGGTTTAATCATAAAGGTGATTTTTCCCTACCTTGATTGTACGTTATCTTGCTTTTATATTGGCATTAATCCAAAAGTTAACACACAGAATGTGAATGCCGATGAGACCTTATTGACCATCTATCAAGTTCCTCCATTCACTTTGCTCTTGAGGAAGCTATCTGGCAGAGGTGCAACAACTATTCCCAGAGGTCCTGAGCAAAATATTGGGGATAGAATATAAACCTGTCAGTCCCTAGTTTGGTTGAGCCTTTTTGAGTATCCTTGTTTTGTGTTAAAGATTAAATGCTGCCACTGAGTAAAAATCTGGCCTTGAATTGGTGTGTGTAAATCGTCATTAGACTCTGTGGGTTGTAGGCAGATTCCAAGCAGCGGAATTATTTGTAGCTAGAATATGTAGCTGGGGTGTGTAGCTTGAGGTGCTCTGTAACATTTGGAGTTGTTCTGGAAACATACTGTCACTTCCCAGTTTGGGTGAATGGTGAGCAGAGTGAGAAGCCACTGCTTTCTAATTTTGGGTGTGGCAGATCTCTTGAGTCATCAACAGGAATTTACTAAATTTGTCTCAGTCCTGAAGCATTTATATCAGAGTTTTAGGTAGTTTTTTACTTCTATATATATGCCTCTGTTTGCTGACAGCATTCATTCAAGTTCTTCTGAGCCCAGATCATTTTCCTAGTGGCCACAGGGAGGAATTCTAGTAAGCAACAAAATCAGCCCAACTCAGTCTTTCACTTAAGAGCTTACGGTATGATGGTACAGGAGAAAAAGATATTGAAAAGATGCTACACATATAAGAAGGATTCGAATTCATTCAACAATATTTGTAAATGTATGTATAAATATATGTCAGTTAACACTATGTATACTACAGGAGAATCCTGTGATTCCAAAATATTGTATACATGTACAAGTACTGGATAGAAATTTATGTCTCTTGCGTTGTTTCTGATGAATCCCTTAAGTAAATGCTTCAATACAAGATTTTCATGATTCTCTGATCGCTCATTTCCCCACCATGGATATTTTACTGGGCTTATATGAGCAGTGTGACCCTTCTGGTGTGGCCTGAGCTAGTAGCCAGGGGCTGTATAATGCTATATTTTATACTGCGTGTTTCACATGAGGATAAGCGAAAAAACAGAGCTGTTGTTAGCTCAGTTTTGCAGAGTCTCTGTAACCCATGTCATTGCAAGTTGTGGTTAGTCATAACCTGAGAAAAGGTAGTAAAGGTAACTAGAACCAGTTTTGTGTTATAATATTAGCATCTTAAATTATTAAAGATTAAATTACAGACCCAGTTCAGAATTCAAGATGATGAACTTCGCTTATATAAATTAGGTCACTTACAGAATTACATTTAGGTGTTGAGTTTTTACCTGTAGTCACAGGGAAGGATCCTGGGAGACTAGAAATTCAGCCACAAATCAGTTTTTCATGTAAGAACTCTTGATATGGCGTTAGAGAAATTCAAAAGACTTGACACAATTAAGGTTGAATTGACTTTATGTGCAATCTCAATTGTAGAATGGAACTCTGAGGTTGTATGTAAATCATTTTGTAACAAGATAAAATATCTGCAGTAAAATCAGTGCTACAGGCAATATTTCTGATTCTGTACTCTGTGGAGACATTTTTGGAGGCATACTTGGGTTAAAAATTAGATGAAAAGGATTTAGTGGAAATCAGACAAAAAGATTTAGCTATACTTGGGTTAAAAACCAGATTAAAAATATTTAGTAATCAGATGAAAAATTGAAAGAAGAGATCATTCTCCTAGGGCTTTGCCCACTGGAATCATTTTACTTTTGCAGGTTTGCAGGGTTGAGTGTCAGCTAGCTCACTCTCCGCATCTTCGACCCTTGTCGAGTAAGGTAAATCACATACTAAGGCAGTAAGAAAATGACAGAGGGTTAAGGTTGCTAGTCACATGTTAACACAGATACCTGACTTTGTCCCTGAGACATGGCAAGTGTTCGGGTGAGTCACTGAAGCTATAGCATGTGGACTTTATCCTTTCATAGGAAATACTTGGTCTAGCAAGCTGAAATTCTTGTGATTTTAAAACTATGAATGCTCTAGCAGTATATCCCAAATAATTACATCGGCCCCTCCTTATCCACAGTTTTAGTCACCTGTGGTCATCTGTGGTCCGAAAATATTAAGTGGATGTGGCAATAAACTGTTAACATCGCTGAACTCAGAGACCTTGTGGGAGGAATGTGCCTTGCATGTTGGAGAAATAGCAAGGAGGCCATTGTGGCTGGAGCTGAGTGAGTAAGAAGGGAATTTAGTAGGAGATAAAAATCAGAGAAATGAGGTGAGGATGGAAAGATGAAAATCCAAGTTGTCTACCTAAAGGTCATGTGGATGACCTTTGGCCACCGTGCAGATTTAATCTATATGGATATCATATGTGGATGGCCAGGGCCCTGAAGCACACTGTGAGCTGGTTGTCTTTTACATTTTTTTTTTTTTTTTGGAGACAGAGTCTTGCTCCTGTTTCCCAGGTGGGAGTGCAATGATGTGACCTCAGCTCATTGCAACCTCCCCCTCCCGGGTTCAAGTGATTCTCCTGCCTCAGCCTCCCGAGTAGCTGGGATTACAGGCACCCACCACCATGCCTGGCTAATTTTTTTTGTATTTTTAGTAGTGATAGGGTTTCACCATGTTGGCCAGTCTGGTCTCGAACTCCTGACCTCTGGTGATCCACCTGCCTCAGCCTCCCAAAGTGTTGGGATTACAGGTGTAAGCCTCTGTGCCCGGCCTTGTCTAAAATTTTACTCTTAATGAAAAGGAGAGCTATTGAAGGGTTTGCATGTGAGCAATACAGGCGAGGTAAGATTTCTCCTATACTCCCTTAGGATCTCTGACTGAAACTGACAGGAGACAGGTTAACAGGAGAAAAGCATACTAATTTTATTTTGTAATTTTTACATGTACATAGGAGCCTTCACAAGAAAAATGAAGACTCAAAGAAGATAAAGGGTCTGGGTTGGATAAAGTGTAGTAACTTGTGAAAATGCGACAACACAAAGAGGTTTTGGCAAGGGCAGTTAATTGTGGAAAAGTAACTAGGAAGATAAAGGGTGAATTAACAAGATTTTTGTGTTAGGTTTCTCTCAACTGCAGTTTGCTGTGTCTAGTGATAAGTATGTCTTCCTTTCTCCTTTATAGTGAGGGGGAGTTTTACCTCCTGATTTTAGGAAGAAAAAAGAAGATGAGAATACCTTTCTCACACTTGCAGTTTTTCAAGTATCTTTAACTCAAAAATAATCAGCATGCCAAAGTGGCATATTTTGGGGTGGCAAATTTTGACCCCCTAAAGTAACATGACTTGTGTTAAAAAGGATCATTTTGGTTTTGAAAGTAAACTGAAGCTGGCAGGGGAAACTAGCTGAAAGGTTATTGTAGTAAACAAGGTGAGAGCTGATTAGTGTTCTCTCTTGTTAACTGTAAACCAAAAATAAAATTCCAAGTCCCTGTACACCCCAACCAGTTGAATGGACCCCTCCTCTTGTTCAAGGTCACTCGTAAGTTAACTTGAAAAACTAGTTCAGACCATGAAGGGAAGTGGGGGTTGGACATTGCTCCTCATATTCTCCTTCCTTTGAAATTCAAGCACAGCTGACCAGCATTTAACATTAAAACGGCTCTTAAGACTGACAAAGCAACTCTGTAGCAGTAAGATACCAACATGACAGATAACAGGCCCTAAAAGAAGGGCTCTGAAAAGGCCCTATATTTTACCCCAAAATATATTTATTTGACATGTTTTGAAATGGTCCTGCAAAGCTCTCTTATGGGGAAAATCATAGATTTTTCCTTCCCTTTCCAGGTCTTTTTCCTGGCCCAGGAGAGAATTAACTAAGAGTCTGGCACCTTTTAAAGTCTGATAAGAAACATTTACAATCTGTTCTTTGTGAAGCCTGCTACCTGGAGGCTTCTACATAATAAAAACCTTGGTTTTCACATCCCCTTAACGTAGCTCGGACACCACTCCCTTCTATTGAGTCTAGCTCTTTAGATAAACTCTTACAACCAATTGCCAATCAGGAAATTTTTGAATCCACCTATGATCTGGAACTGCACCGCCCACCCCCAGTACACACCCCCCCACCCCACCCCTTTGAGTTCTCCTGCGTTTGTGGATCAAACCAATGTACATGTTACATATTTTCATTGATGTCTTATGTCTCCCTAACATGTAGAAAACCAAGCTATAGCCCAACTACCTTGGGCACATGTTCTCAGAATCTCCTGAGGCTGTGTCATGGTCATGCCCTTAACCTTGGCAAAATAAACTTCTAAACTGATTGAGACCTGTCTCAGATACTTTTTGGTTTATAGAATGTACCACATTTTATTTATCTCTTCACTTGCTGATGGACATTTGGATTTTTTTCAGTTTTGGAGTTGTGAACGCAGAAAATCTGAGACAGGTCTCAGTTAATTTAGAAAGTGTATTTTGCCAAGGTTGAGGATGCGCACCCATGACACAGCCCCCAGGAAGTCCTGATGACATGTCCCCAAGGTGGTGAGGGCACAGCTTGGTTTTATACACTTGAGAGAGACATGAGATATCAATATATGTAAGAAGTACATTGGATCTGTCTGGAAAGGCGGGACAACTTGAGGCAAAGGCAGGAAGACTCAAAACAGGGAGGGAGTTTTTAGGTCATAGATCGGTGCTACACAAATGGTTACATTCTTCTGAGTTTCTGATTAACCTTTCCAAAGGAGGCAATCAGATATGCATCTATCTCAGTGAGCAGAAGGGTGACTTTGAATAGATGGGAGGTAGGTTTGCCCTAAGCAATTTTCATCTTGAGTTTTCCTTAGTGATTTTGGGAGCCTAAGATATTATCCTTTCACTGGGTATTGGGACAAAAGTGCCTTTGAATATTTGTTTGAAGGCTGTCGTGTGGGCATGTTTTCCAGTGTTTTAATCTCTGGGAGTGGAATGGCTAGGTAATGAAGTAGGTCTGTATTCAACTCCTAAGAAACTGCCAAACCATATTCTAGAGTGGTGTGTCATTTTATATGTCTGTTTATAATGTAATTAGAGTTCCAGGTGCTCCCACGTCCTTGCTGGCAGCCTTCTTTTTATCTTAGCCATTTTAAGAGGTATATAGTGGTATCTTATTGTGGTTTTAATTTGCATTTTCTCTGATAGTTAATGCTGGTGAGGGATGTCTAGGTTTTAATCTCCTCATCATCAAGAAAGGTTATTTTATCCTGATGGTTGGAACTTTGGTTCCTTTCAGTTGAGGCACAAAATAACTTTTAAAAACAATCAAAAGACATATTATGACATAATAAGTTGACAGTGGCTTATATAGTTTAATGGTTTTGTTTCTGGGAGACTCACTTGAAGTGGGAAAATATAATCCTGCTCTTCAATTTCAATTAATTTTCATTACATTTTAATTTTATGTTAGTCATTTATGTCAAATAGTATAAGTGTATGCTCTGTCTTGTGTAGTGTCTATTACTTTGTATATTATTTAAGATAAAAATACATTCCATGTGGTAATAATTGGGCTAGGTAAATGTAAATTGTCTCAAAACATTCAACTAGAATCAGGGTTTTAATTTTTCCCCCCAGGTTCCTGATGTTATTAGCAGCATAAGGCAATTATCTAAAGCCGCCATGAAAGAGGATGCCAAACCCAGCAAAGATAATGAGGACGCCTTTTACAACTCTCAGAAGTTCGAAGTCTTGTACTGTGGAAAGGTGACCGTGACCCACAAGAAGGCCCCCTCAAGCCTCATCGATGACTGCATGGAGAAGTTCAGCCTGCACGAACAGCAGCGCCTGAAGATCCAAGGCGAGCAGCGCGGTGTGGACCCGGCAGAGGACCTGACTGACTTGGAGGTGGTGGTGCCCGGGTCCCCCGGAGACTGCCTGCCGGAGGAGGCGGACGGCACCGGCACCCACCTTGGCTTACCTGCCGTGGCCAGCCAGCCTGCCCTGAGCAGCTCTCGGGTCTGCTTCCCTGAGCGGATTTTGGAAGATTCTGGCTTTGATGAGCAGCAGGAGTTTCGGTCTCGGTGCAGCAGTGTCACCGGAGTGCAAAGGAGAGTTCACGAGGGCAGCCAGAAATCCCAGCCACGACGGAGACACGCGAGCGCGCCCAGTCACGTCCAGCCCTCGGACTCGGAGAAGAACAGGACCATGCTCTTCCAGGTACGCCTGGCTGGGCGCTGTCTGCCCTTGCCCCAGAAGGTGCCAGACGGAAGCAGCTGGGCATCCAGTTCCTCCCAGCTCCACCTCTGTACAACGAATAATCTAACTTTTATTTGTTTTCCCATTCAAAGCAGATAAGGCAGGTGGAGGAAGAGTGCACAGCAAAGTAGGGAAGGGGCGAGAGGCAGATGTGGAGTGTGGAGTGTAAGAAGTAAGGCAGTAGGAAAGGAGGAGGAGGAGGAAGCAATTCGTGGAGCGTCCTGGACACCTGGTAGAGAGAATAAGAATCTATCACCAGCATTTGCCTTGGGGTGATTCTCGAATAAATGCTTAAAAAAAAATTTGTAGGTAGGGCGCGGGGGGCTCACGCCTGTAATTCCGGCACTTTGGGAGGCCGAGGTGGGCTGATTACTTGAGGTCAGGAGTTCCAGACCAGCTTGGCCAACATGGCAAAATCCCGTCTCTATTTAAAAAAATAGAAAAATTAGCCGGGCGTGGTGAGGGTACGCCTGTAGTCCCAGCTAATCAGGTGCTGAGGCGGGAGAATTGCTTGAACTGGGGAGTCGGAGGTTGCAATGAACTGAGATCGACCCCTGCACTCGAGCCTGGGCAACAGAGCGAGACTCCGTCTTAACAACAACAAAACTGTGGAAAGTCAATCTTTAAAGATATGAATCTGAGAGAGTGCGATTTAACATGGAGAAACAAGGGAGTTTTTTTCTAGAGAAGAAAAAACTCCAGAGACTCGTATGTGTATTTTGAGTTGAGAACACACCAGTTTATGCTGTCACACCGAAAGAGGTTAACGAAACACCACTGACCTAAAAATGTACTGAATTGGATACTAAAATAATTTGATGCAAGCTGTAGTATTGGTATAAAAGATCATTCTTAATTCTAAACATTTTTGAATGTTGTACAGGATATAGAAGGTGTCAGGTTCCACTTAAAATAACTTAATTCATAACAATACCCTGTAGAGAGTCTTTAAT
The DNA here is from genome assembly GCF_024542745.1 of Macaca thibetana thibetana. Lineage (NCBI taxonomy): Eukaryota > Metazoa > Chordata > Mammalia > Primates > Cercopithecidae > Macaca > Macaca thibetana. Next base: position 55,261,011 of record NC_065594.1, on the reverse strand, counting down.
CCTCAGCTTGTAAGATTTGAGTTTCCTTGGGCAAAAAAAGAAAAAAAAAAAAAAAAAAAAAAAAAAGGACTGACTATCTTTTTTAAACTTATTTTAAAGATTCCCTGAAAAGGAAATTCCGGAGCATTTTGGTAAACAGTACCGGTGTGTAATATCAGAAGTTTGCTTTATCAGAGGCTCATGAGGCTTTTTTCCACAAATGATAATATTTTATTATAGAAAAAACATCCCAAACGCAGGATTTCTTAAACACTGGTAGGCGAACAAGTACAGCTTCCAAAGTAAATTCAAAGTAAAGAGGCAACACTTACAAACATTTCGCCTTAAGGAGAAAACGTGATGTTCTCCTGCGGAAGTGATCCCATGCAGAACACAAATGTGGCTCCATATCCGTGAAGGCATCAGATTTCCTTTCTGAGCTCGGTATGCCCATTTCAGCAACTGAAAATGATGGCAAGAAGTGGCATTGATTATATTACTACTTGATTTAAAAAAATCACACCCCTGATTAAAAACAAAATTAAGAGACAGGGTCTTGCTCTGTCATCCAAGCTGGAGTGCGTTGGCGTAATCACAGCTCACTACAGCCTTGACCTCTGGAAGTTCATATTTTGTTTTTTTCGTTGGTGGTGGTTTTATTTTTAATGAACTCAAGGTGTGTCATTAAAGCCTCTCTGGTCTTCGGTGACGTGTTAACTGAATTTCCCCTTTTCTTGGGGCTATCAGATTTGTTCTTTTTTTAGCTAGTCACAGTTCTTGTTGTTAATTTTTCTGAACGGTTTATTTTCAAAAATTTTAATTCATTAGCCCAATTACAGATATATCCTTTCGCTGACCATTTGGGAGACAGTATGATTATAACTTATTTTTTAAAATTACTATTTTTAGAAATCATGAAGTGAGGAAAGGTTGCACATTTTTTAAAAAGAGTTGTTTCTAATCTGAAAAATATTTGTTTGTATCTTATAATAATTGAAGACTAACTTAATTTTCATACTTTTTTTGACAGGAAAGAAACATTTTTGAGGCAGCTGATATTTGGGGTAAAAAATATTGGTTGGATTAGATGTTTAGGTACATATGAAATAGATATATCTGGGATACTGCATTTGAATCTATATTATTAGTTTAATATTTGATTATAAAGTAAGATGTTAGATCCTTATGAATTGAAATTAATTGGAATGCTTTTATTTTTAAGGTTGGGCGATTTGAGATTAACCTTATCAGTCCAGACACTAAATCAGTTGTGCTAGAAAAGAATTTTAAAGATATCTCCTCTTGTTCTCAGGTATGTATCAAAGTATATCATCATATGTGAAGAGACCAATTCAGTCTTGTTTCAAAATTAACAATAAAATAACTGGGCTTGACCCCTTCAAATTTTAATTTTTTTTTGAAATTCAAATTTTTATTCTTAAAGGGAATTTGTCTTAAACTAAGGGCTCCTGGGTTTTTGTCTATGGCAGTGTCAAAATCCTGCCCAGGTCCCTTGGTGTCTGTCCTAATAGTTTGTCCTCATTTTAGTCAACTCTTTCTGACTGTAATGCCACTTCATCAAATCCCTTCCAGTGATGGAATTTTTGTGGTGGTGAGTTCTTTTGAAAATACCTGCACAGTTAGTTCCTTGGAATGCTGGCCTGTGGGACTTGTGGGTATAACTGAGTCATGCTTGCTCTTTATACCATAGTAGGTAGTAAAAGGAGAATGAGGGTTTCAGCTTATTTTAATGTGAATACTAAATTTTGAAAATATTTTTGTAGTTTTGTTCTTTTATTTATTTTTAATTCACAAACTGTGTATTTAAATGTTTTTAAAATAATCAATACAGCCAAATATGTACAAGATTATATTAGACATTGAAGAGATTACAAGATTAAAAAGAACTTTTGAGGATGTCAGATGGAAGGAGTATCTAAATCTAAATGTAGGGAGATTTAAAAATGCACCTCTAAGGAGGTTCCTGGAATTGAGAATTCACTTCTTTTCTGCCTAGTGACTTAACTTACCTTCAAGGAGTTGGATCTTGCCAAGGTCCTTACTTAGATTTTAATGTCACTTCTTCTCTGTTTAGTGACTTGCCTTTAAGGAGTTGGATCTTGCCAAGGTCCTTACTTATATTTTAATGTTGAAAAATCATGCCGGCCTATCTTGTTTTCTTTATTTACTATCTTTTTAAAAATAATTTGAAGTTAGCATTGCTATAGGTATGATATTCAGACATTCTTCCCTTTGAAGATAACAAGACAGTTTTTGTACATTTATTTATTTATTTATCTATCTGGAGACAGGGTCTTCCTCTGTCATCCAGGCTGGATTGCAGTGGCGTGATCATGGCTCATTACAGCCTTGACCTTTCCGGCTCGAGCAATCCTCCCACCTCAGCCTCTCCAGCAGCTGGGACCACAGGCATGTGCCACCATGTCTGGCTACTTGTTATTTTTTTATTTTCTTAAATTTTTTGTAGAGACGAGGTCTCATTATGTTGCCCAGAATGGTCTTGAACTTGTGGCCTCGAGATCTTCCTGCCTTGGCCTCCCAAAGTGCTGGGATTACAAGCATGAGCCACCCTGCTGGCCAGTTTTTGTACACCTTGTTAATTGTTTACCTCAGTCTCAGCTAATACAGTTCACATCTGATATTTTGTTTTAATATACTTTCTATTATATGGAGACATAAAATTACATTGTGTAGATAAAAATTTTCTACTCTAATAACTTTGTCAGCACTTGACATAAGGAGGAATATATTGTAAATTTCTAAATTCCTACTTAAAGGTCACAGAAGTTTTAACTGAAAAGTATTTATTAAGCATTCTTGTAATTACCAGTTTACTGGTGGTCCCTGGGAGATCATAAGTGCTGTGAGGGCAGGTATCTAAGTCTGTGGTGTCATTCTGTAGGACATCAGAGTCAGATGTACTCAGACAGAGCTTAACCCTGAGGTGTTCGATACATGTTGAATCAATGAGCACTTTGCACGTGGTGGGCCTTATGCCAAATACTAAAGAGAAAGTGATGTCTGAACCGAAGCAGTTCCTACCCCAGAGCACCAAGGGGCATCCTCAAAAGCTGTGCTTCCCACGCCACACTTCCTGAGCCTCCTGGTGAGAAAACTCTCAATGTTCATTGGGCAGCTAAAAGAAAAAAAAAAAATAGAAAGAAATAGAAAAAAGAACTAGCCAAACCAAAAATTGGAAGTTCAGATACAATTTCTTGTTTCCACTTTGTATGTTTTTAAAGTCAAGATGTGCATTCTGATATTCTGGTTCAGAAAAAGAAATAAACAGAAGCAGGAGGGATATTTGTGGAAAGCCCTGACTTTCATCGAGGTAATTGTCAGGTTTAGCCATCTGCTCCTCACTGAGTGGCTGGCCTTGCTCTTATTATGTCTTTCCAGGGAATTGAACTCATGTAATGTGGCTGTTTTCAGGAATAGCCTGATTTTTAATAGTGCACACCCACAAATGCTTCTTTCTTCAAAATCTGTCGGACTGTTTGCCTGGCAAGCATGGGGACTACAGGAGTGGTTTTCTTTCCTGGAAACGTTGCCAGTGCCTCAGGACTCTCCGAGCTAATGAGGTCCTGTGAATTTTTCCCATTTAGTACTAAGCGAGTAAAGGATATTCTTAAGTCACTAATAAATTGTACCAAATCGAGGCCAGCGTGGCTGGACTTGTGGAGGTGAGAAGGGAATGTTATAGGAGATAAAGCTAGAGGAAAGGAGATGAGAATGGAAAGATGAAAATCGAGGTTGTGTATCTAAACGTCATATGGAGGGCTGGTAGTCACCATGCAAATATAATCTGTATGGATATCATATCCATACAGATTGCTTAGTTTCACCTCAAGAGTTGCAACCTCTCTCCTGTGTACTGACTTTTTCTTTTTACCAGAATTGATTCCTTTTTCTATTTCTATTGGATAGATTGAGCTTATTATAACAAAACAGGGGTTGCCATTTATCAAGCATCCTAGGAATTATATTTCTTAGTTCTAAATCTCAAACATTCCTGACAGTAGGTGCTGTTACTACTGTTTTATAACGAGAAATGGATGCTCAGAGATAGTTATGAGCAACCCAGTGCAATATCACGTATCTCACAATTAGTTGAATCAAGGTTTAAGCACAAATCCGACTTCAAAGCATGTTTTTCCTTTTCACTTAGATTTAGGTGATTTCAGGACAACTTTAAATTTTTTACCTACCTGGCTTTTCTAAGTACTATGCTGGCTATTAAGGTGTTGTCTACATACCGGTATGTATACATTTAGACTGAATGAAAATCACGGATGATTCTGATTTTTTTTAAAATGAGACATAAAGGAGGTTATTTAGCCTGGGTCTAGGAAGTACAATGATTCATCAGTGTGGATAATTGGCACCTGCAATAATTTATTTAACATATCAGTCTTTTAAGTGTGGCTCCTTGAGTGTCTGTAAAGAGACAAACATTCCAGTGTTTTTGTGCATACTTTAGGGAATTGCATGCCATTTAATTTGAGTATTGTCAGTATTAGTTTTTCTCAGATTCTTAGCCTAGATAGATAAGAACAGGGTTTATGATGAATATCAGACTGCCGTGCTAAGAAGACAGTAAATTGAAAAGTCCATTACTTGCAGACATGGAGTGGCATTTTATTACAAGACACAGTGGATCATACCATCAATATTTTTCCTCCTGTGGCCTTGAGTCACAGAGTGTTTATCAGAAGCAAAACAGTCTGCGTTGGTCTCACCTTTTATTTTGTGTATCGACAGGCCACTGTATGAGTTTGCTATGGCATTATGTCTCCCCTTCATCGCTGTGAAGAAGAAATTCATAGAACTGTGAAAGCAGAGAACTGATGTTACTTTCCATATTGTTGATTAAAAGATATATTCCCATAAATTTTGTATTGCACTTCTTCCCCTCCATCTAGGGTATAAAGCATGTGGATCACTTTGGCTTTATCTGCCGGGAGTCTCCAGAGCCTGGACTTAGCCAGTATATTTGTTACGTATTCCAGTGTGCCAGCGAATCTCTGGTAAGTAGTGTTATTGCTGTCTGCTTACTCCTGCGGACACATCTGTCGAACAGAAGACTTGCCTGTTAGGAGCCCAGGTCTTGCAAAATGGCTATCTTTGGGAAGAAGAAGGCATCTAGAAATATGTTTTTCCCCTTCAAAGCAGCACAGCAGTAGAAAAGCAAAAACATAATTGTCATGGTAAAATATATGCCTAGATACTTTCTTGGGTTTAAAAAACCCAGTCATGGAACCTTGAGCATTTTTAAAAGGTAGGAAAAGACTTATAATAGGAGAAAAGCTGTTACTTTTTTCATTGCTCATATGAGAAGATAAGGAAGGCCATTGATCTTTTATTTTCTTAATTGCTATAACATCGCAGAATAGATAATGCTTATATCAGCAGAATAGAGAGCTCTTTTCGTTTTCTTCCTTTATTTTATTAGTCCCTTCTTCATTTTTAAAATATCATATTTGTTGTGGTCTTACTTTAACCTTCATTTTCTTCTTTGGCATTTAAAAGTCAGTTCTTTATCTTTAACACTACCCCTCTCCTGCTCTCAACTAAAGGTAATTGGAGTTCAAGAGGAAACATATAAGGCAGGCTTGGACATATATCTGAGTGGCTAAGAAATATGTTGACTTTTTTCCCCTCAAAGTTTTTACTTATTCTTGCACTTATGCCATCTCCCCATATCATTTTAACACAAACCTTTAGACATACGCATCACCATTTTTAGAAAAGTTTACAGAAAATTATTTTCTTAGACATGTGATCCTCCCACCAGGATTTCTTCCAGGGAAACACATAAAACTTCGTCATATGGAAATCAGTCAGGCAGCATTGTCCTTGTGCCCTTGGTGCATATCACAATTATCCCTGCCCAACTCTTGCCTTCCACGTTCCCAGTGTGGACACCGAGGTTAGAAATAATGAAGAAGTAGGAGTGAATTTGTTCAAAGGCACTTTGTGACCAGCAGCCTCTGGCCTTCATCTTTTTCTCTAAAAGATATAAAACTCCTGTCACTAACAGTTTCCTGTTCTCGAGAGTTCCATTTGAGTTTTGTCCTTCCTCTAAATAACCATACATATGAAATATCCACATGTTGATATCCAGGGACTGTTGCTAAATAGGTTACATTTAGGACTTGAGATAGAAATTTGAGATTGTCATTGTGTAAATGACAGTGAAAGACAGGTTGGATAGAACTGGGGGAGGAAAAAGAAAGAAAGCCAAAGAAAACCGGTGACCTAACATTAGAGAATGCCAACAAAGTAAGAGTTTGGTAGAAAGTGATATCCTAGGATGTTATTCCACACACGCCCTGCTCCCCACCCATTCCCTGCACACTCACACCTCACTCCTTCTCTGTGTCCCTCCTCTACTCTAGGGCTGATCCCTCTACCACATTCTGGATCCCCCACTCTGCTACCTTTCTAAAACCTATCATATACCCCATATGTTTTATTTTGGAAGCACCATTTACCTAACTTCTCTACTTAGAAATGCTAATGTATCTCTTTCACATTTTATATGCAGTTGTTTATCAAATCCTATTGACTGAAAAAGAGTGTCTCTTTTCTCCATTCTCCCACTTTTCTTCTTTGCTGCCTGATTCTAGGCATTCATCTTCTTTACTTCGGCCCTTGTGTTAGTGTCCTAACTAGTAATCCTGCCACTAGTTTAATTTGCCATCTCTTCATTTTCTACATTGTGCTAGAGTTTTATTCTCACAAAATTTCCTCCTTGGAACCTGGTTCATGCCTCACTGTTAAGGGACAAAATCCAGATTGTGTAGCACACAGCGGGGCTCACTTCATTCTCTAGCCTCATCTGCACTTAGACTGGAATGCCATGCCCTTTCGTGACCTTTCTCATACACGCCGTTCGTCTTACAAGCTCTTCTCTGGGTCAGACCACAAAGACTGCTTTGATGGTTGATGTGATACTGCTTTTAGTTTGACTTGCTACTGAAACCCACACATGTTGGTTAGTTCATGGGACTTGAGTGAGAGACTGCAGCTCTCTGAAGGCCCACTATGGCTCACAGTAGTACAGCTGAAACTCAGAGGTCCCCATTCACTGCATGGAGTGAGGAGTGTACCATGTCAGAGGATGCCAGAACCAGGGCGTGCTGCCTTTCATACTGGCCAGCTGGGAAGGAGGCCATGTCAGCCTCAAGAATCTGGCTGTTACTAAGCAAGGAGAGTGTGCAGTGCTTTAGTTATCTCTTTTTTTTACTGCTTTTAATTTTGGAAGTGAAGCAAGCCTGGCTCTGCCCTACTAAAACCTGAGTACCATTCCCTTTCTTTTCTACTGCGTATTTTTCCGGCCTCAGCTTACATATCACATCCTACTGAAGTCTTTCCTGACCCCCTGTTTTGCAGGAATTGCCTCCTTTAGTTGCGCTATTGTTAGTTCTCTTACTATACTTTATTCCTAGGTCTCCAACAATTCTTGCCAGTCCCCACACTCACTTATCTGTTGCATAACCACCTACCCTACTAGATTGTGAGTTTCACAGATTTCAGACTATCTCTTTTACGTGTTGTGTCATGGAGGTTCTAGGATAGCAGGTGCTTGGTACTTTTGTACTTTGAGTGATTGAATGACTGCATTACTCTTAACTTCAGATAATCATTTTCTAGGTGCTGGTTAATCTGTGATCTCTGGAGAACTTGCACTAAAAGGAAAATGACATAAAACTTTGTTACTTCTAATCTTTTTTACAGGTTTTGTTTTGTTTTTAGTTTTCAATGTTTTCATTTTTGCCCTCATGCATGTAGAATGAGTTTTGGAAATAGGGAATCACAATAGAAAGTCTGGGCACATGCTGTATTTTTCCACCTAGCGTGATCTGTGACTAAGGCAACAGACTTGACTGGCTGTGAATGCCTTCCTACTGCTTGAAGCTGTGTCAGAATCTGAGGTTTGGCATAATTATTCTTAAGAACAGGCCTATGCTAGGATCTTTCAAACCATGTTTAATTTTATCAGTAAGCATCTTAACTGAATAGTGAGGCATCAGAACTGCAAGTCTCAAGAAAATTAAACATAAATTTCCTTCATAATAGAGGATTGCTTAAGGAGCTGATACATAGACCAAAACAAAGCAAGTAAATATTATCAGTCTAAGCAGTGTTAGGAGTGATGTGGCTCGTGTAAGACAATGTATTGCAACACCACGCATGCTCATTTACCTTCTCTGAGTACCAAGAATACACAATTAGCATTTTCTTTTGCTTCTTTGTAATAATTGCTATGAATTTGTAAACAGGGTAGTGTTCTTACAGGCCCTGGAGGGCTATGTTGGAAGTTTAGATGATCAGTTCTTCCTTTTCTCCTCCCTTTGTCTCTCCCAACCTTCTCCCTTCTTTCCTTCTCTCCTCTTTCTTTCCTTCCTTCCTTCCTTCCTTCCTTCCTTCCTTCCTTCCTTCCTTCCTTCCTTCCTTTTTCTTTCTTTTTCTTTCTTTCGTTCGTTCGTTCATTGTAGCAGGCAGCTTAATCTTGTTTAACCAACCCTTGAGATTTGTAGAACATATTATTTCTTCAAAAGTGCTTTCTCTAAAACAGGATTTGAAGAGTGTGAAAAAAGTACAGGTGAACTGCTACTTACAAATGAAGAAAATGTAAACTCCACAGATGCAGACCAAAATATTCAGGGAAAGTATAACCAAAAGACATCTACAGAACTCTCCACCCCAAATCAACAGAATATACATTCTTCTCAGCACCACATCACACTTATTCCAAAACTGACCACATAGTTGGAAGTAAAGCACTCCTCAGCAAATATAAAAGAACAGAAATTATAACAAACTGTCTCTCAGACCACAGTGCAATCAAACTAGAACTCAGGATTAAGAAACTCACTCAAAACCGCTCAAGTACATGGAAACTGAACAACCTGCTCCTGAATGACTACTGGGTACATAACAAAATGAAGGCAGAAATAAAGATGTTCTTTGAAACTAGTGAGAACAAAGATACAACATACCAGAATCTCTGGGACACATTTAAAGCAGTGTGTAGAGGGAAATTTATAGCACTAAATGCTCACGGGAGAAAGCAGGAAAGATCTAAAATTGATACCCTAACATCACAATTAAAAGAACTAGAGAAACAAGAGCAAACACATTCAAAAGCTAGCAGAAGGCAAGAAATAACTAAGATCAGAGCAGAAGTGAAGGAGATAGAGACACAAAAGACTCTTCAAAAAAAAAATCAATGAATCCAGGAGCTGTTTTTTTGAAAAGATCAACAAAATTGATAGACCACTAGCAAGACTAATAAAGAAGAAAAGAGAGAAGAATCAAGTAGACGCAATAAAAAATGATAAAGGGGATATCACCACCAGTCCCACAGAAATACAAACTACCATCAGAGAATACTGTAAACATCTCTACGCAAATAAATTAGAAAATATAGAAGAAATGGATAAATTCTTGGACACATACACCCTCCCAAGACTAAACCAGGAAGAAGTTGAATCTCTGGATAGACCAATAACAAGTTCTGAAATTGAGGCAATAATTAATAGCTTGCCAACCAAAAAAAGTCCAGGACCAGATGGATTCACAGCCAAATTCTACCAGAGGTACAAGGAGGAGCTGGTACCATTCCTTCTGAAACTATTCCAATCAATAGAAAGAGAAAGAATCCTCCCTAACTCATTTTATGAGGCCAACATCATCCTGATACCAAAACCTGGCAGAGACACAACAAAAAAAGAGAATTTTAGCCCAATATCCCTGATGAACATTGATACAAAAATCCTCAATAAAATACTGGCAAACCGAAACCAGCAGCATGTCAAAAAGCTTATCCACCATGGTCAAGTGGGCTTCATCCCTGGGATGCAAAGCTGGTTCAACATACGCAAATCAATAAACATAATCCAGCATATAAACACAACCAAAGACAAAAACCACATGATTATCTCAATAGATGCAGAAAATACCTTTGACAAAATTCAACAGCCCTTCATGCTAAAAACTCTCAATAAATTCGGTATTGATGGAACGTATCTCAAAATAATAAGAGCTATTTATGACAAACCCACAGCCAATATCATACTGAATGGGCAAAAACTGGAAGCATTCCCCTTGAAAACTGGCACAAGACAGGGATGCCCTCTCTCACCACTCCTATTCAACATAGTGTTGCAGGTTCTGGCCAAGGCAATCAGGCAGGAGAAAGAAATAAAGGGTATTCAATTAGGAAATGAGGAAGTCAAATTGTCCCTGTTTGCAGATGACATGATTGTATGTTTAGAAAACCCCATCATCTCAGTCCAAAATCTCCTTAAGCTGATAAGCAACTTCAGCAAAGTCTCAGAATACAAAATCAATGTGCAAAAATCACAAGCATTCTTATACAGGGGGGGGGGGGGGGGGGGGGGGGGGGGGGGGGGGGGGGGGGTGGGGGGGGGGCCAATAACAGACAAGCAGAGAGCCAAATAATGAGTGAACTCCCATTCACCATTGCTTCGAAGAGAATAAAATACCTAGGAATCCAACTTACAAGGGATGTGAAGGACCTCTTCGAGGAGAACTACAAACCACGGCTCAAAAAAATAAAAGAGGACACAAATGGAAGAACATTCCATGCTCATGGATAGAAGAATCAATATCGTGAAAATGGCCATACTGCCCAAGGTAATTTATAGATTCAGTGCCATCCCCATGAAGCTACCTATGACTTTCATCACAGAATTGGAAAAAAACTACTTTAAAGTTCATACGGAACCAAAAAAGAGCCCACATTGCTGAGTCATCCTAAGTCAAAAGAACAAAGCTGGAGGCATCACGCTACCTGACTTCAAACCATACTACAAGGCTACAGTAACCAAAACAGCATGGTGCTGCTACCAATACAGAGATATAGACCGATGGAACAGAACAGAGCCCTCAGAAATAATACCACACATCTACAACCATCTGATCTTTGACAAACCTGACAGAAACAAGAAATGGGAAAAGGATTCCCTATTTAATAAATGGTGCTAGGAAAACTGGCTAGCCATATGTAGAAAGCTGAAACTGGATCCCTTCCTTATACCATATACAAAAATTAATTCAAGATGGATTAAAGACTTAAATGTTAGACCTAAAACCATGAAAACCCTAGAAGAAAACCTTGGCAATACCATTCAGGACATAGGCATTGTCAAGGACTTCATGTCTAAAACACCAAAAGCAATGGCAACAAAAGCCAGAATTGACAAATGGGATCTAATTAAACTAAAGAGCTTCTGCACAGCAAAAGAAACTACCATCAGAGTGAACAGGCAGCCTACAGAATGGGAAAAAAATTTTGCAATCTACTCATCTGACGAAGGGCTAATATCCAAAATCTATAAAGAACTCAAACAAATTTACAAGAAAAAAATAACCCCTTCAAAAAGTGGGCAAAGGATATAAACAGACACTTCTCAAAAGAAGACATTTATGCAGCCAACAGACACATGAAAAAATGCTCATGATCACTGGCCATCAGAGAAATGCAAATCAAAACCACGATGAGATACCATCTCACACCAGTTAGAATGGCGATCATTAAAAAGTCAGGAAGCAACAAGTGCTGGAGAGGATGTGGAGAAATAGGAACGCTTTTACGCTGTTGGTGGGACTGTAAACTAGTTCAACCATTGTGGAAGACAGTGTGGCGATTCCTCAAGGATCTAGAACTAGAAATACCATTTGACCCAGCCATCCCATTACTGGGTATATACCCAAAGGATTATAAATCATGCTGCTATAAAGACACATGCCCACGTATGTTTATTGTGGCACTATTCACAATAGCAAAGAGTTGGAACCAACCCATATGTCCATCAATGATAGACTGGATTAAGAAAATGTGGCACATATACACCATGGAATACTATGCAGCCACGAAAAAGGACGAGTTCATGTCCTTTGTTAGGGACATGGATGCAGCTGGAAACCATCATTCTCAGCAAACTATTGCAAGGACAAAAAAACCAAACACTGCCTGTTCTCACTTATAGGTGGGAATTGAACAATGAGAACCCTTGGACACAGGAAGGGGAACATCACACACCATCAGACACCAGGAAGGGGGAGCGGGGAGGGATAGCATTAGGAGATATACCTAATGTAAATGACGAGTTAATGGGTGCAGCACACCAACATAGTACATGTATATATATGTAACAAACCTGTACATTGTACACATGTACCCTAGAACTTAAAGTATATTAATAATAATAAAAAACTTATAGGTCATTTGCGAAAAGTGATAGATTTTAGAAAATAAAGTATTTATAATTTTAGAAGTCAGATAAGTTTTTAGTAATATTTGTGTACAACAGAAGTTGGTAGCCACATTTCAGACACCATGACCTCTTGTTTCACCCAGAAATAGTGAAAACATCAAAAGTTCAATATTTCTACTAGATACCTTTTACAAGGCGGTATTATTAAATGACAAATAATTTATATGGAAGCTATTTATATTACTAGTAGATTGCTAACCCCTTGCGTGTTTAAAATAAATGAGAAACAAGAAAATAGACATAAATGAACATCTGCACAAATAGCTTTGGAATGCATAACAAGGCAAATGAAATAAAAATGCAAAGTCATTAAAGATGTAGTCCTTTTATTTTGAAGAATTAGAAATTATTACTTTTTGCTTATAGTATAAAATACCATTTTATGAAAAATTACTTTTATTAATGGAATGATAAGAAATTCATAAGCCTTAAGGTTGGTGATATAATAAAACATAATTGAATAATGACTGACTGCTCAGTGTTTGATCTCTTCTTTCAGAAATAGTAGAAGAATCGTCTCTGTTTGTTTCAGTTTCCTCATATACTCAAATGTAGAAATAGATTACATTCTTTAAATAATAATTTATTCTTAAATCAGGCCATGGGGAAGGGGAAAGAGAATGTAAAAATGTGCTTACCAAGCATGGTAAATGGTTTTGAATATCAAAGCTAGTTCGGATGAGGCCCTTAGTGCTCAATGGCTCTGTCATGCAGGTTTCATAATTTGATCTAAGACCTACAGAGTGTAGGAAAATGACACCTTACATTTGTGATTGTTTACAGAAAAGGAGATACAACTGAAAACTGGTTTAACAATGCATGGGGATGAGCTGGTAATTGGTTTCAAAGAAGCATCCAGGAAGTAAAAAGGCTAGATTAAAGCTTTTTGACTGGGTCATGGATGAACAAAAAAGAAGTTAGCTGGTAATTTGCAAGCTGCCAGTCTAATGGTGAGACTCAGCTGTTAGATGCCTCTATGTAAGACCTTCTTAGTGTCACAAATCAGAAGTGGAATGATAATAAATCAGAAGTTACAGGGATAAGCCAGCATTGTTCACAGACTTTCCCCACCCTTGTTTAAATGGAACTCATTTTTATCCAGAATTGTACTTAACACTTTTTGTTTGCTTTTACACTAAAAGTAATCCAGAATAGTAAAGTGCATAGGATACCTATTAACAAAGTGAGTGTTGGACCTATTTTGTTGTTTCATATAAGTGGCAGATAAAACTTCCAAAAGGATCTTTATCTGATAAGCTGTATAATTAAACAGAAGGATTAGCCAACTAGACTCTCTGATGGCATAGCCCTCAATGCGATTTGAAAATAGCATTAAATTTAAATTAACAGAGCAGAATTATATTACACACACTGAAATAATCTTATTTCATCCAGCTTTCAATTTTGTGTATGAAATGTCTAACTACAAGACTTAGTATTTTCTCTCGGCTAGCTCACTAGTCATCAAAATTCTATTATTTTTTATTTCGTCAGCATCAACACAGGCTCACATTGCTGTTGAATTTTGAATGTTGCCATGCAAGCCAACTTTTGTAGACCTGAGTTTTGTTTCTTCCTGTAGGTTGATGAGGTAATGCTGACTCTGAAACAGGCCTTCAGTACGGCGGCTGCCCTGCAGAGTGCCAAGACGCAGATTAAACTGTGCGAGGCCTGCCCGATGCACTCTTTGCATAAGCTCTGTGAAAGGATTGAAGGTACAGTTTTATGTGGCCTTGGCAAAAGAGAAGTTTGCTTTGGCACTTGGGAAATGAGAAAGTCCCTGTTGTCATTGAATAGTTCTTTGTTTCAGTATGAAACAAGGACCCGAAGAATCATTTCTCATGTTCACTCAAATGAGTGTGCTGTCAATCTCTGCTACGTGCTTCACACACTCTCTCTCTCTGTGTCTCTCTCTCATTTCTAAAGGCAAACTCAAGAAGGTATTTGTATTTCCCACAGTTTTTAAGACTGCTAAGTACATGGTGGGAACTGACCAAATATTTGCTGAATGAATGAAGAGAGACAAAACCATCACAGACTGTCAAGTGATTATTTAATATTTCCCTTTTTCTCCCTTATTTGATGATGAGTTCCTGTTCTAAAAATGTAGAACTTTAATGAAGCCTGCTTGGCTTTTGAAGTACATTTGTCAATGACAGAGATAATAGAGGTGATAATATAAAGCAGTTTTTTAAAAAATATGTTCTGAGGAGGAGTGAAGGGCATGAGAAAGAGATGATCCTATGACTCAACCTCATTTCATTATCTCTTACTGACAACAACATGAAAAAGCTTGAAAACTACTATACAAGACAAAAAACACAATTTAATAAACACTAGTGAAATGTCTACTCTGGACCAGGCAATGTGCTAGGCACTGGGAGATACAGAAATGATTGAGACATGGACTAATCCCAAGAAGCTTACAGTCTAGAGTGGGAGACAGGTATATTAGCAAATAAATGCAATTCATTATGACAGGTGTTATAATACATGGGAAGAGTGCAAATTATTAATAAACATAGCAGAGGTTGGTCTAGACACTGTAAATGTACATCATGATTTCTGTTCAGTAGGCGGCAGAATCATAGGCACAGGGCAGAATGAATGATGAGTAACAGTATTCATTGAATATTTACACAACTGTATGATCAAACACAGATTTTTTTTTTTTTTTGGTTGATTGGTTGGTTGTTTTGAGGCACAGCCTTGCTCTCTTGCCCAGGCTGGAGTACAGTGATGTGATTACAACTCACTGCAGCCTCCACCTACCAGCTTCAAGCAATCCTCCTGCCTCAGCATTCCAAGTAATTGGGACTACAGATGTGTGCCACCACACCCGGCTAATTTTTAAAAAAATTTTTTGTAGAGATGGAGTCTCACTATGTTGCCCAGCCTGGTATCAAATTCTTGGTCTCAAGCAATCCTCCCGCCTTGGCCTCCCAAAGTGCTGGGATTACAAGCATGAGCCACTGTGCCCAGCCAAAGACTGTTTCAATGTAATAGGCTTAAACAATTAGAATTATAATTTTGCAGAATGTACATTATTTTCAAACACATAAAGCATTTACAAAAATGGAACATTCTTAGCTGTGTGGTAAAGGAAGCATGTAAATCTGTGTGTCGGGGGGTACCAGTTACTCAGGAGATGGTGTTGGATCAATTTGCCATCCAAAAGGGCAAAGATTGCTTATATTCATCCTGCTTAGTAATACATGCTAGACAGATCAAAGTCCTCAGTGTAAACAAACAAACTATTAAAACTATTAAAAGAAAACAAGAAGATTATTCTTATTTCTTGAAGGGAGATTTATTAAGACACAGAAATTCAAGAACAATCAGAAGAAGACACTGACATATTTGACTTTATGAAAATTTAAAGTGTTTACATAACAGTAAATGTTTGGGAGTTATATGACCAGTAACAAACAAGGAGATAGCAGATTGGAATCCAGAATTTGTAAGAACTTTAACCTATAAGAAAAAGATTAAACCACACAGTAGGAAATTGTATAAGTCATACTGAAAAATACTTCTCAGAAAAGGAAATGAAAAGTTCCAAGAATGGAAATGTAAGGATGCTGAACCTTACTGGATGTCAGAGAAATGAAAATGGAAACAATAAGATACTCATCAGGTTAACTGTTGGAGAAATTGTATAGTTGTGTAATATGTTTGTGTAATACTGATGGGAGTGGAGATTGCTACAGCCATTTTGGGGGGACAGTTAATATAAACTCGTTAACCTAACATTGCACATACTCTGTTATCTAGAAGTTCCATGTCTTGATAAGAAAAACTCTTATATAAAAGTACAGAAGGTGACATTTAAAAGGTTTTGTTATTTGTAAATGATGGAAAATTGGAAATGATCTAGATGTCGATCAATGGGATAATTAGTAGTATATTCACATAATGAAGCAATTAATAGGAATGAATTGGAACTATATGTCAACATGGATGCATCTTAAAATTGTATTATTGAGTGAAAAAATAATTTGCTTAACAACATATATAGCATATATTTGTATATATGGAAAAAAACATAGTATAATGCCGTAAATTTTTTTTCAAAAACTTTGATCTACACTCTGTCACTTTCAGGAGGACAGTGTGGCAATTCCTCAAGGATCTAGAGCCAGAAATACCATTTGACCCAGCAATCCCATTACTGGGTATATACCCAAAGGATTATAAATCATTCTGTTCTAAAAACACATGCACACGTATGTTTGTTGCAGCACTATCCACACTAGCAAAGACTTGGAACCAACCCAAATGTCCATCAATGATAGACCAGATAAAGCAAAAACAGCACATATACACCATGGAATACTATGCAGCCATAAAAAAGGATGAGTTCGTGTCCTTTGCAGGGACATGGATGAGGCTGGAAACCATCATTCTCAGCAAACTAACACAGGAACAGAAAACCAAACACTGCATGTTCTCACTCATAAGTGGGAACTGAACATTGAGAACACACAGACACAGGGAGGGGAACATCACATGCCGGGGCCTGTCGAGGAGTGGGGGTCTAGGGGAGGGAGAGCATTAGGAGAAATACCTAATGTAGATGACGGGTTGATGGGTGCAGCAAACCACCATGGCACGATGTATACCTTTGTAACAAGCCTGCATATTCTGCACATGTATCCCAGAACTTAGTATATGAAAAAACACAAAATTTTGATCTACTTTTAGATTTACAGAAGAGTTGCAGAGAGTTTCCAAATATTCCTTACCCCATTGTTTATAAGTAATATTTTCCTTCTTAAATTGTATTTTTCAAACCATACACTGTAAAATAAATTAGTTCTATGTAGGCAAAGTTATAAACATAGGAGTAAAGAAACAACTTTATATTTCTGTTTTTAAAATTATTTAAACAGACTCTAGGTGTGTTTTAAAATATATTTTCTATTACAAAACAGAAGTTTTAAGTTCTCATAAAAGTAGTCAGTCTTTGTCAGAAGCTGGCTCTAAACCTATAGGGGAGCTATCACTTACACAAAGGACTCGGTGTAGATATATAGCTGGATCTTCATTTTCTGGAGCCTGATGTTTTTATAGTTTTAGATATCTTTTTTTTTTTGTATTTTCATAGAGATGGGGTTTCACCATGTTGCCCAGGCTGGTCTCAAACTCCTGAGCTCAGGCAATCTGCCTGCCTTGGCCTCCCAAAGTGCTAGGATTATAGGCGTGAGCCACCGTGCCCGGCCAGTTTTAGATACCTTTTTAAAGAAAAAAGAAAAGTAATAAACAATTATGAATTCAGAATTATTAGGGCCCTTCCCAAAATCTCGAAGGGACTCTGATACTTGAGCTTTATGCACTGCAAGGCATGCATGTATCTGAAGGGAGTGAAAAGAAGCACTTGTGAGTCACTCGGGGTTGTTTTCCTAAGGCCTTCGATCACACTGTCTGATAGGATTTGTTCCTTCCTGCTTTTTATGTTGGGGAAAGATAGCAGTAAGACAGCACAGTACTCTGATGTTAAGAGTAAGGACAAAAGTAGTCACAGTAAGGCAGATCCTCTGTAGGCCTCTCCATGTGCGAGGCACTATTGTGTTTCGCATGTATTAGCCCATTCCATCCATATGAAAAAATGGAATCTCATTTACACAGGAAGCAGCTGAGACACTGAGACCCGTAGTGGGGTAGTAACTGCTGTATTCACGTTGCTTGGAAGGGGCAGAGCCAGGATTTGGACTTGCAAAATTGGTTTCCAAAGCACCTTGATACCTTCTGTCTAAGAGAGTATCCAAAGGCAGGGACCCTCAGGGCCTGGAAGCCCTGGTATCTGTGCATTTTCCGAAGAGTTACTAAGAGTTACTTAGAATTCACAGTTTGTGCTTAGGTACAAAGTACAGAGCTTGAAGAAGGATCACATTTAGATAAACAATTAATGTGTAGATAAACAAATTAATAAAAGTATCGTTAGTGAGAAAGATATTTTAAAGTACCATATAATAGTATTTTATTTTGCTCATTCAGAATTGGAGTATTCTGGTCAATACATTTGGCTGCATTGAGTTCTATTTTTAATGACAAAAATAAGATAAAAATAGAGTAGATAAGTATGTGTATGTGAGCCTTCACCGTCTGTCCTTGTGTTCACTCTTACTGTTTATCCCAGGAGGAACAGAGTCAGCCATCTCTGTGGACCAAAGTGAATTGAGGAGGTGGCATCAAAGGGGAACACTATTTCCCAAGGACCAGACCTCAGAATGTGAACCTGAAAAGTGATGCTGAGTATCATGGAGATAGAGTGATTATCCTAATGTTGGTTTCCTACATTAACATGCATAGTGGATAATATACATGCTTTCAATATCAGTAATTCGCTAGTCAGTGATTCCAGCTGCTGAGAGAAAGGAAGTCCAATCAGCCAATCAGATTCATGGAAGAGGGAGCATGTATAGTTTGAAAGAAATAAAACTCCAGCCAATTCCAATTCTTTAACTAAAACAGAGGACTAAAGAAACTTCCTAGTTACATACTTCAAATAACTACCTTCATTTTTCTTTTCCTCTTTTCAATCTTTTATCTTCCATGTTAAGTCGCCTGAGTAATTAACAACACGAAACAAAACAAAAACAATCATGTGAATCATTATAATATATTGTCTAAGCCTCTGAAGGAGACTTTCCCAGCAAATAATAAATTGTGATAGCGGCCGGGTGCAGTGGCTAATGCCTGTAATCCCAGCACTTTGGGAGGCCGAGGCAGGTGGATGACCTGAGGTCAGGAGTTCAGGCCCAGCCTGGCCAAAATGATGAAACTCTGTGTCTACTAAAAATACAAAAATTAGCTGGGCATGGTGGTGGGCACCTGTAATCCCAGCTACTTGGGAGGCTGAGGCATGAGAATCACTTGAACCCAGGAGGCAGAGGTTGCAGTGAGCTGAGATCGCACCATTGCACTCCAGCCTGGGTGACAAGAGTGAAACTCTGTCTCAAAAAATAAAATAAAATAAGATAAGATAAAATAAAATAAAATAAAATAAAAAAATAAAGTCGGGCGCTGTGGTTCATGTCTTTAATCCCAGCACTTTGGGAGGCTGAGGCGGGCTGATCACCTGAGGTCGGGAGTTGGAGACCAGCCTGACCAACATGGAGAAACACTGTCTTTACTAAAAATACAAAAGTAGCTGGGCATGGTGGCGCATACCAGTAATCCCAGCTACTCAGAAGGCTAAGGTAGGAGAATTGCTTGAACCTGGAGGCAGAGGCGGAGGTTGCGGTGAGCCGAGATCGCGCCATTGCACTCCAGCCTGGGTAATAAGAGCGAAAATCCAACTCAAATAAATAAGATAAAATGAAATAAAATAAAATAAAACTGTGATAGTGAGTGGCATCATACCATCAAAATGAATTTAGTTTTCTGTCTGTGATCACCAAGACATGCACCAAATTTTGCCGTACATTGCACAAAGAAATGTGGAGAGGAGTTTTTGGAAACTTTTCCTCTAGTTCTCATTCAATACTGCACAGTGGTTTAAAGCATGCCTGGTGGCTGTGTGGCTGCAGGATGGCAGTACTGTATGCATTCTGGCAAGTGTGAAGTGAATTCTAGATCTTTTGAAACAATGTGTATTTTCAGGTGATCCTCCTGTGTACTATCTGTAGAGATCTTGTTAGTTATTTAATTTTAAAAAGTAGCTCAAATCTATTAAATGAGTTTACTTCAGTTGCCTGGCACCTCATATTTTCTTAGAAATGACTACAATGAGAAAAATGCAAAATGTACTTATAGACTAATACATTATTTTTAAATTCTGTGATGCAACTTAGCAGAACAAATTATAAGTATTTTTGGCCAATTACTTTGTCTTATTCTTTGTAAATAAACACAAAGAATACATGGAAAACATTCAAATTAAGTCATAACGTCATGTAATGTATTTAGTTATAAACTGAGAAAGATAGCAAAGGCAGCCTTGTAATGATTTTAAAATGCTGGCCTACCTATAACGTTTATTAAATATTATATATACCCAGATATTCTCTTCATAATCAAAATATGGTAGCAATACTCTAAGTGGAACCTAACTGTCATGAAAATCTCTTTTTCTCTGAATCTTCTTTTAAAGAAATGAAGGAAGAGAAATCTGTTCTTTAAAGATGGATGGTCTGTTGAATTACTGCAATATGAATTAAATTTTCTTTTTTTAAAAAAATTTAAAAACAATCTTTTCATGAAAAAAGATTTTCCAAGGACTTAGTATAAATTATGTGTAAGAATGGGATAGGTTTATGAATATCATGATATAAAGAAGTAAATCATTTCTTGATAAAATAATAACATTGCAAGTTCACTAAATGCTAGTGCTATCCTTAAAACTTTATTCTCACAGAACAAGAGCTGCATCGGGGAAGAGATCTCTGGCTAAGCTGTAGTCTTGCCTTTTAAAATTATTACTTGTTCTTTCTTCTTTAAATGTCAAGTTGTAAGCTTCACATTTTTGGCCAAGGCTAGTCTTTAGCTGTTATTTCCATGTGAGGTCTTAGGTTAATGTTAAATCATCTGTGAGTTTCTACTGTGGCTGTTAGTGTAAAGTGGTTTCTGGTTGTGCTTAGTATTGCTTAGAAATTCATTGTTAGTAATTTTTGTTGTTGTTTTTTTGAGATGGATTTTCACTTTGTTGCCCAGGCTGGAGTGCAGTGGCTCGATCTTGGCTCACTGCAACCTCCACCTCCCGGGTTCAAGCGAGTCTCCTGCCTCAGCCTCCTGAGTAGCTGGGATTACAGGCTCCTGCCACCATGGCTGGCTAATTTTTGCATTTTTAGTAGAGACGGGGTTTAAAAGAACTAGAATTTGCTTCATGCTTGTCAGAATGTACACAGTGCTGCCATACTGTGGCCACACTGTCACCAGACCTGTTTTAAACCACTGCAGTACTGAATTAGAACTAGAGGAAAGGTTTCTGAAAACTCTTTTCCACCTCCCCAAGTGTTGGGATTAAAGGCGCGAGCCACTGCACCTGGCCTGTTGTTAGTAATTTTAATGCCAAGACCACTACTGGGGCTGTTGATTTTGGTGGAGAGGTTTTTCATCTAGTTTCAATCATTTCAATGATCCAAGGTTTCTTGTAGGCAGGAACACGTCTCCTTGAAAAGATTTAAGTTCAGATCCTGCTTGGGAAGAGGTGAAGTGTAATGCATTATCTGCCCGTGAATCTCTGCTGCTGGATCTCTGTTTAATACCTTCCCTTATCATTTTCCTTAGGTCTCTACCCCCCAAGAGCCAAGCTGGTAATACAGAGGCATCTCTCATCACTGACAGATAATGAGCAAGCTGACATCTTTGAAAGAGTTCAGGTAACATTATTTCTAGGTCTCATAAATAAGACATAAGGAATGAGAATTGAATCCTGTTTTATGCATTCCTGTTTTCATTCTGCTGCCTAGAGTTAAAGATGCATGACCTAGAGTACCATTGGGTAGTATTAGAATGCCGTTGTATTCTTGCTTCTGAGCTAAGTTAAAACTCTTAGCTTTGTTTACGTTTGTCTGCCAGACGGAATGAAAGGAGAGAAGCTGTGTTGCCATAGTGTTCTTTTGGTTTGTCTGTTGAACAGAAAATGAAGCCAGCCGGTGACCAGGAAGAAAATGAACTTGTGATCTTACACCTGAGGCAGATGTGTGAGGCCAGGCAGAAGACGCACGTGCACATTGGGGAAGGCCCTTCGGTGAGAAGATACTTCCTCCTTCGCCGACTTTTGTTGTTGTTTATGGATTTTCTTAATTCTTCCGTTTGTACTGTCAGGTTCTTTAGGGCTAAAGTCCTATCAGAGTTTCCTGTGACGCCCCCACAGCATTTTGGTAGTTTTATAAGGACTTTTTTTTTTTTTTTAAGACAGAGTTTCACTCTTATTGCCCAGGCTGGAGTGCAATGGCACTATCTCGGCTCACCGCAACCTCCGCCTCCCACGTTCAAGTGATTCTCCTGCCTCAGCTTCCCGGGTAGCTGGGACTACAGGCATGCGCCACCACACCCAGCTAATTTTGTATTTTTGGTAGAGACAGGGTTTCTCCATGTTGGTCAGCGTGCTCTTGAACTCCCGACTTCAGGTGATCTGCCTGCCTCAGCCTCCCAAAGTGCTGGGATTACAGGCGTGAGCCACCGTGCCCGGCCGTTTTATAGGGAATTTTAGCAGGCACTGACACATTGAGCTAACTAATGATGGTCTTAAAATGTAAAAGAATTTGTGGGTTTTGGTTTAAAAAAAGTATTAATAGTACATGTTCATGATTTAGAATGAATGTACATTATTTTTAGTTATATTAATCTATTATTTTATTTCCAATTCATATGAACATTTTATTTCATCAAAAGTGGAGATAGCCCAAATGGTGAAACACCAGTAATATCGTGTAAATGGTACCCTAGCTGCAAACTGAGGGTTGGTATTTTTGTGCATGTGGTTTAGAATTTATCCTCTGCTGCATATAGAAGAAGCAGGACTACCAGCAGTAACATCAAAGGGGATATTGAAATATTTAGTCTTGATAACATTAATTCAAGTTGTGTCTTTATTTCACTATATTCAAAACAAATCACATATCGTTAGTACATAGTCCTTCATTTAGTCACAGAAAAGCATTTCTTGAGAACTTTCTATGAGTTACACTATGTGATGGAAAAGGGTGACAAAAAAAACTGATGAATGAATCATGTGCCCTCCAGAGAACAGCTCAAATATTTGAAAGGGGAATGCAAACAGATCAATAGATACATAGAAAAAATTCAATAAGTGGCTTAAAAAAAGAATCTGTATCAATTTTAAGTTAAGTTTTGTATCGGGTATAAGGTGAGGTCCAGCTTCATTTTTTGCCATTGAGTATGATGTTAGATGTGAGTTTTTTTTGTATATGGCCTTTATCACTGTGAGGAATTTTTCTTCTATTCCTAGTTCAAGTATTTTTATCATGAGAGGGTATTGGACTTTGTCAAATGCTTTTACTGTATCAACTGTCATGGGAGTTTGTTGTGCAGATTTTAGCAGCACTGTTCACAATAGCAAAGACATGGAATCAACCTAAATGCCCATCAGTGATAGGCTGGATAAAGAATGTGATACATATACACCATGGAAAGTTAAAAACATGTGTATATTAAAGCACATTGTCAAGAGTATGAAAAAACACCCTCACAGAGTGGGAGAAAATATCTACAAACCACTTATGTAATGAGGGTTTACTATTCAGAATATATAAAGAAAGAACTCCGACTCAATGACAAAAAAAAAAAGCATCTGTAGTGAGCACAAAAGTAGCTATGTCTTTGCTTTGGAGCTGCAGCGGAGAGTAAGAGAAGAGGAGATTCAAGAGGAAAGACATTTGGGGGAGCTGGAATTTTAGGAGAGATAAACTTAGCTGTCAGAACAGTTGAGGAACTGTTGGGCTGGGTGCAGTGGCTCACGCCTGTAATCCCAGCACTTCAGGAGGCTGAGGCGGGCAGATCGTGAGGTCGGGAGTTCGAGACTCTGGCCAATATAGTGAAATCCTGTCTCTATTAAAAATACAAAAAAATTAGCCAGTGTGGTGGTGGGCACCTGTAATCCTAGCTACTCAGGAGGCTGAGGCGGGAGAATCACGTGAACCTGGGAGGCAGAGGTTGCAGTGAGCTGAGATCACACCACTGTACTCCCCAGATGACAGTGAGACTCTGTCTCAAAAAAAAAAAAGAAAGGGAGGGAGGGAGGGAGGGAAGAAGAGTGGGAGGAAGGTTGAGCATAAAGTTATGTAGTGGTGTGCCCAAACTTACTCTATGCAGGCACTGGAATTAGGTGCTAGTTTTGAGGTCGTGCTTGGGGGTTGGTGGGGGAAACAAGGCTGGGATGATAGGCAGAATGAGATGAGAAAGGGCCTTAAGTTACTGGCAGGCCTGACTTTGTCGTGGAAGGATTTGAAGTAAGGGAGTGAGAAGATCAGATTTGCACCACAAAGAGAAAATTCTGCTGTTCTTCTGATGGTAGATTTATTTGTTGGGTAGGTTGCTGGGTGAGGGGGTTAGGACTAAGTCATATTCTCCAGTTGGGAGAATGTTTTAATAAAATATGTGATAAGTGATTTAATTATTGCAGAAATCTTTATCGAGTACAGACTGTGTACTAGGAAACAGTGATGAATAGTGGTGACCCTGTCCTGCCATCTTAACTGTTTAGGAGGAGAAAACAACATGAAACCAAATACATTAAACTACGATGTGATTGGTATAATGATGTATGCACAAGTTAGAGGTAGCATTGGTACATAAATAGCTTGAATAATTCTGTCTTGAAGCATTTATTTAACTCAGGAGAGAGATCAAGCTAGAGCCCTAGAGAAGTGAGGAAGGAACTGAGTGAAGAGCTATTTAGGCGGCATAATCTTTAGGACGTAGTGACTGACTGGAAGAATCTGTAAAGGAAGGGAGAGGGAGTTGCTGTGAACAACGTCATGGTTTCCCATGTGGGGAAATTTGATGAAACGGAGCCTGGAAATACGGAAAGCAGACGAGAGTGGGGCAGTGGATGAGAATAAAAAATAAGAGTTCAATGTGGAAATGTGTTTGAGATTCAATTAGAAAAATGAATTTGGTGCCCATAGAGGAATTTGAGGTGGTAAGTATGGAGGTTGATACATTTGGTGCCTATTGAGGAATTTGAGTATAAATATGGAAGACATGAGCTTTGATGTGGACCTGAAGTTAAAGGAGGATGTACACGAGATGTGCATTTTTGTGTGATGGATAAATCACAAAGAAATGATCATATAGGAGGAGATTTTAACATGTTAATGTTTTCTTGCTCGTAGCTAAGTTTCTGCCTCCATCATGCTCTCCTTTCCTTCATTTCCTTCCATTTATTCAACTGGTATTTACTGAGCAGTTACTGTGTGTCAGATATTTGCTAAGTGCCCATATAGTTTTTCTATTTTGTCACATTTGTTTATCTGGAAGCCTTAGAATAATGAGTGATCCCAGTGCTTTATACACCCTGAACCCTGTCCAGCCCACATCTATACCCATTGTTTTTTCTCCTTTCCTTTCTTGGTGGGGCCTTTCTTGCATCTGTAACTTCTTAACTGATTTGATGGAGCTAGTGCTAGTGTGGGCCCTTATTGCCTCCTACATAGACTGTGCTGAAGCCTCGAGTTCAGTTTGATCTTTCAGTCTGATTTTCCTGTCTTTTAGGTGTGTTTTTGAACACTCCTTTTAGATAACTGTCCCTAAAACATTACATTTACAGGGATTTCCCTCTGCTTATAAATTTGGATTACCAGTTCTTCCTATTTATCTGGCACTTAAGAACATTCAAGGCTTTTGTTTTCCAGCCTGACTTTCTCATGTTACCTTTTACTGTTCCCTTCTATTAGGCAGGTGCAGACGTAATTGCAGTTTTTGCCATTAAAAGTAATGGCAAGTAATATTTTAACTAAATACATGCACTGACTTTCTCTCCCTTAAGCAATCCACCTTTTAGGATTTTGCCAACAACTATCCCCAGTTCTGGGGAAGTCTTCATCCCTTTCTTCCTGCCTGTCTGAATCCTCTGTATTCTGTTCTTCGTGTTTAGACCCACAGCCAATCTTCCTGCTTTCGTATTTGATACTTACATGTGCTTTGTGTTGCTGTTCCCTCCCCAAGCAAATCATAAGGTTTCTCGCTTGAAAGGTTTTCGCTGCTAAGGACCATGTAGCTGCTTACTTCAATGGATAAAATACATAGAAAACCTAATATAGTGGACACATCGTAGATTCTCACACAGTTTGGTTCTATAGTTGTGATCTCAGAGATAAATGACCCACTCACAAATGAAAATGGAATTATAACAGAGGCATTACCATAATCCAGTTTTGTTTGGAAAATGCTTTGTTCTTTGGAACTTGTGTTCTGTGTTTTCCTTGGTAATTTGGATATAAAATATCTATCTTGGAAGGGATAGTTATAGATGTTAATCAGAGTAGCAGCAGTAAAAATTGACATCTCAAGTATGATTTTTGCTAAATGCAGCAGGAATGTATTCATGGAAAGGAAAGGCATGAAGGAAATATTTTGCATCTGTCTTTTTATTACATACAATATGAAAAATTAAACCCCCTTCCTTGTAATCATTGTGTTCACAGTGTGGGACTTAAATTATTACTTAATAATAGAGCTACTGAAGAATTCTTGTGATTTTTAATAGCTTAGTCTTAAGCCTATAATTAAAGTCTCATTTATCCTTGAGTATTTCCAAACTAAAATGTATCTGTTTTTCTTTTTTTAGACTATTTCAAATAGTACAATCCCAGAAAATGCAACAAGCAGTGGAAGGTTCAAACTTGACATTCTGAAAAATAAAGCTAAGAGATCCTTAACTAGCTCCCTGGAAAATATCTTCTCAAGGGTAAGATTGCGCTGATGGTCTTTTAAGTATGCACATCTGTGTTTTCTAACAGTTTAGCTTCAGTCCCAACAGGTTCACGGATTTCCTTAAAAAAAAAAAAAAAAGCCTAAGATAACTTTTAAAAATTAGTTAACAATGTGTTCTTTTTTTGTTTGTTTGTTTTGCTTTGTTTTTTTGAAATGGAGTTTCACTCTTGTCACCCAAGTTGGAGTGCAGTGGTGAGATCTCAGCTCACTGCAACCTCTGCCTCCTGGGTTCAAGCAATTCTCCTGCCTCAGCCTCTCGAGTAGCAGAGATTTCCTGCCTCAGCCTCTCAAGTAGCAGAGATTACAGATACACACCACCAGGCCTGGCTAATTTTTGTACTTTTAGTAGAGACAGGTTTTCACCATGTTGGTCATGCTGTTCTCGAACTCCTGACCTCAAGTGATCCACCTGCCTTGGCCTCCCAAAGTGCTAGCATTAAGGTGTGAGAGCCACCGTGCCCAGCTCAAAATGATCTTTTTTTTTTTTTTTTTTTCCTTTTCTTTGACACAGTCTTGCTCTGTCACCAGCCTGGAGTGCAGTGGCACGATCTTGGCTCACTGCAACCTCCACCTCCCGGGTTCAAGTGATTCTCTTGCCTCTGCCTCCTGAGTAGCTGGGACTACAGGTGCACACCACCACGCCTGGCTAATTTTTATATTTTTAGTAGAGATGGAGTTTCACCATGTTGACCAGGATGGTCTTGATCTCTTGACCTTGTGATCTGCCCATCTCGGCCTCCCAAAGTATTGGGATTACAGGCGTGAGCCACCATGCCCGGCCCAAAATGATCTTTCAAAATAAGTTTCCTTCTCAGATCGAGATTTATTCTGGGCCTTTATGTGAATTTGATCAATAGAGATTTAGTAGTAGAAATATATATGTATAGAAAAGGGGAAATAGAATATTGATGCTCAATACTGTAAGAACTTTAAAAATCATTTCCCATAGGAAGTTATAAAGAAATTATTTTTTTGCCCATTGTATTAGTTCATTCTTGCATTGCTGTAAAGAAATACCTGAAACTGGGTAATTTGTAAAGAAAAGAGGTTTCATTGGCTCACAGTTCTGCCGGTTAGAGTTCTTCCAGAGAGGCCTCAGGAAGCTTCCAATCATGGTGGAAGGCAAAGGGGGAGCGAGACATCTCACATGGTGGGAGCATTAAGAAGAGAGAGAGAATGAGGAGATGCTGCACACTTTTAAACAACCAGATCTCATGAGAACTCACTATCATGAGAACAGCACCAAGGCGATGGTGCGAAACCATTCCTAAGAAATTCATCCCCCGTGATCCAGTCACTTCCCACCAGGCCCCACCTCCAACACTGGAAATTACAATCTGACATGAGATTTGGGCAGGGACACAGATCCAAACCATATCACTCATTCTTAGAAACTTAGAGGCTAAGTGCTGAAAAAAGTATAAATTAATGGAAATTTATATATTCCATTTAGTAAGTGTATATATTCCATTTTAAAATAAGTAAAAGGGTTCCCCTTCAACTTTATTTTCCTCTTCCTGAACAATTCTTCCTTAGAGCTATTAGGTGAGGTCAACCTATGTGGATGTTTTGGGCTGTGGCATGGGGGACCCATGGTGGCTCAGAGCAGGGAGACTGTCCCTATGGGGTGTGGAATGTGGGGGTGGCTCGATGCAGGGTGTGGGAGCCTCTTGCACTGACGAGGGAATCCGCAGAGAAGGGGAACCTGGTTTGGGAGGTCGCAGGAGGCAGCATACTGGCAGAAGGAAGGCCCAGTGCGGGTGTCAGAGTCACAGTGGAGGGGAGCGGGCATTCACAGGGATGAGTGCCTGAGCAGGCTGAGGATGTGCATGTGTTGGGATGGCAGCCCCAGCATGGAGTGGCACAGCCTGAATGGGATGAGGACAGTGTCTGTGCAGTGGTCATTGTGGAGATGGGTTATGTACACACAGGGACTGGTGAAGTAAGTAAATGTCTTAAGGAGAGTGGAATCCAGGGAGAAAGAAAGTACTAATATGAAAAGGGTAGAAATTAGAATGAACCCTGCCTTGGATTCAACTTGGAGGTATCACACTAAAGAACTTACTCATGTAACCAAATACCACCTGTTCCCTCCTGGCCAACATGGTAAAACCCCGTCTCTACTAAAAATACAAAAAAATGAGCCAGGCATGGTGTTGCGTGCCTGTAATCCCAGCTATTCAGGAGGCTGAGGCACGAGAATCACTTGAACTGAGGAGGCAGGGGTTGCAGTGAGCTGAGATCATGCCACTGCAATCCAGCCTGGGAGACAGAGTGAGACCTTTTCTAAAACAAACAAACAAACAAAAAAACCCACCTGTTCCCCCAGTAACCTATGGAAATAAAAAAATTACAAAAATAAAACTTGGAGGTATCAATATAAAATCATGATATTTATATACATTAAATATAAACATACAATCATATAGAAATATATATGCAAATATAAAAATATGTAACTATAAACATAAGTATATATGTATACGTTCTACTAGACAGAACCAAGATTCTGAGAAACATGGCGAATTTCAGGACTGTAGGAAAAGTACAAGATGAACCCAGAATATCTTGGTGTTCTAGATAGTAGGAAAATGTTCGAAGAAAGATGGTGATGTGTCATGAGGACATAAAAACCTTGAAAGGGCTCCCACTGAGAAAATACGAGCATTGACATAAATGATAGCCACAGATAATCTAACTTATTGCATAAAATGGGAAACTGTTTTCTGATACAAAAAATAAATGAATATATTGAAAGTTTGATCATAAAGAAGATATTCGCTGTATGTAATTAATATTTATTAATTACTAATGGGAAAATAACTTTACAATGGAGAAGGCTGGCAGACACCACCAATTTGATCACCAAGTGATCAAATTGAACATCATCAGCAGTGGGACAAATTGCAGCCCTGTGCCACCTGATATAAAGAAACAGCACTGCTTCTGTGTATTCCTGACAAATAGGCAGTGCCTGAATCTAATCATGGGGAAATGTCAACAAACCCACATTGAGGTGGAGTCTACAAAATAACAAGCCTGTTATCTTCAAGAAAGTCAAGAACAGGTTAATATCTCCAGACTGAAGGACCCTAAAGAAACACAAAAACTAAGTGGAATGGGAGATTGTGAATCAAATCCTTTTGCCCTAAAAGCCATTATTGGGACAACCAGTGCAATTGGAGTGAAGTCTGAAGATTCAATAGTATTATACTGCATCAATGTCAGTATCCTGGTTTTGAAAGTTGTATTTTAGTTATATTGGAGAATGTCCTTGTTTATAGAAAATACACAGTAAAGTATTTCAGACTGATGGAGCTTTATATTGGCAACTTATGTGAAAATGGTTGTGGGAAAAAACATTTTTGTACTATACTTATAACTTGCCTCCGCATTTGAGATTGCTTCAAAATGAAAAAAGAGAAGTGATTGTTTTAAACCTGCTTATCACACATACCTCACAAAGCCCACCCAGGGTGCTTTTTTAAATTTATTTTTTCTGCTTGCTGTTTTCATGTGTTAATAAATAGCTCAGATTATTAATGGATCAGAAACACTGCCATTGTAGGATCATCAATAAGGGCTCTTTTCTGTACCCAGCACACTGCCTGTGAAAACCAAGACTGGTTGGGTGGTAGGTGTTTTAACTCCTATGAACAAAGTTTCAAAATGTACCTTGATGACTTTTTTAAGTCTCTTGGCCTTTATGTTAATATACAAATAAAATTTCACCCTCAGTGTATAAGTGTCTTCCTTAGTGATCTCTCAGTGCCTTTAAAGAGGCAAATTAGTGATATAAATTCTTAGACTTTGAGAGGAACTTTGAACTAACCATTGAACTCTATTTGCAAATGCGTAGTTTTTAAAAACATTATTTCCACCTGTTTAACCTTAATAGCATTGTAAGAATATGTTTAAATAGTTGGATACATTTTGATTCTTTCCATGTTTGTGCAATAGAGCATTAGGACATAGTAACTTCTGATATGCCGTGTTGCAGCGTTCCTTGTTTTGTTTCTTCGTTATGGCTCAAAATACTTTTCTAGTTATTTCTCTTAATGATAGAGATACTTTTAACTTTAACAGAAGCCCTGCAGCAAGCATGATCGATTGTGAATGCCATTATTTTATTAGTGGAAAACTGAATCTCAGAAAAGAACATCTAGGAGATTTGTCAGAAGTATGCCACCACAAATTTCATAAAATATTTATGCCTTTTTCCTTCAAAATTTATAAATTAGTAAAATCCTGGTCCTTACTCCAGACCTACTTAATCAGAAACTCTGGGGGTGGGGTCCAGCAATTTGGGGTTCACCAAGCCCTCCAGGTGATGCTGATGCAATTACACTTAAGGTAAGTGTAATTCTTAAAGCACCAGCATCAGAAACAGCATCAGCTACCTGAATTGAACACAGTGTTTAGTAAAAATTTTAGCAGAGAAGACCATTTAAGTAGGTGTCAGGGTACCTGAATGTAATACCTGGCCCTAGCCAATTTTATATTTATGATCTTGGATGAATTATTTGCCTTTTCTAAGCCATAGTTTTCCCATTTGTGAAATGGATATATTAATATCCGCTTGCCTCATGTAATTGTGAGGATTAAATGTTAGTATGTTAGGGAAATATCACATCATAGATATGAGGTAGTATATTCAGTGGTAAGCTCAAAAGCTCTGTCATTTACAAAATGGCAAAGGGTATTTAGGGTAGTACTTTCTTTATCTCCATTTAGTACCTTGGCATCCTGCATAATACTTGCAGTGCCAACTTTGAAGTCTTTTTCGCATGCCTTCAATTGCTGTAATGACATTTTCGCAAGGGCACAGCCAATCTGTTTTGATCAAGGTGGATACCGTAGCTTTTGTTTCCCAGAGTGATGCCAAATGACATAAATGTTGCGACGTAACAAGGTCTTGCTTGTACCATGTGCAACAGAATGCACTTTTTGGGCAGGTTGGCAGCTCCCCATGTTGTATTAAAGGTTACATAGCAAAAGGGCAAAAGGGGTTTTGTGTACTTCCAAAACTTGTTTTTTTTTTTTTTTTTTTCTCCTGCTGAGTTGTATAGTAGAAAATTCACACTCCAGTTTTGGAGTTTAGCTCATAATTGCTGCCATTTTTAAATGTCAAAATATTTTATTTAGCTAACTATAGTTGTTTATGAAATAGGATCCATTTTTTAAATGCCAAGAAGCTCAGCTCATTAACCACTAAAAAGCGGGTCCAAGAGAAAGGCCCTACCACGTGAATTAGTGAATCATAATGTCGTACAACAGAAAAAGCTGTCTGTTCAGAGGTGAAAATCAGAATCATGTAATGGCTATCTGTTGCTTTTTTTTTTTTTTTTCAGTTGTTTTCCAAAACAGAAATATTTACTAATATAAATTTTATTTTATTTTTTTGAGATAGGGTCTTGCTCTGTCACCCAGGCTGGAGTGCAGTGGTGTGATCATAGCTCACTGCAGCCTCAAACTCCTGGGCTCCAACAGTCTTCCCCCCTCAGCCTCCCAAGTAGCTAGGACCACGGGCACATACCACCAAGCCTGGCTAATTTTATTTTTGTTTTTTTATAGAGACCAGGTCTTACCATGTTGCCCAGGCTGGTCTCAAACTCCTGGTGTCAAGCAATCCTGCCACCTCAGCTTCCTAAAGTGCTAGGATTACAGGCATGAGCCACCATGCCAAGCCAATATTTACTAATATAAAGTGCAAGTTATTTTGAAAATAGTACCCATTTTCTACTTTCTTCAGAATAATGTCCATTGTCTTTACTTGTTGAAATGTGTGAAGTGGTAGAGTATAGTTTTAAAGTAACTTTGTTTTTCTTTGTGCACAAAAAAAGCATATGTGGGTAAAACACCACTATGAGTAAAATAGGTGATTTCAGGTGTTTTTCTAATAATAGGAATGGTTTGATACCATCTGACTACTTTGTCTGTTATGACCAAATAACCTGTCTGAGATAACCAGGCAGGTGGGCGTGTAAGTAGCGCTAAAAATAACAGAAAGCAATCTTGTCTTTACTATATTTTCCTCTTGGCTACACACACTAATCCAATAATTTATTAGCCACAAATACAGTTTTTATTATTGGAAGAATGCCAATTATAACATAGAACTGAAGAACTGAAAAGAATTTGATGATGTTCTAGGACATTTACAAAATTCCATGTAACCTCTGTAGGCTAATTAGCTTTATCTGTAATTCTCTTTTTCACAGAGCCTTAGTTTAGGGATGTAGTAGTAGTTTAGGGATGTAGTTAGTTTAGGGATGTAGTAGTTAGTTTAGGGATGTAGTAGTAACAGCTCAGGAGCTTCACTTGAAAATTGTGCTTCCTGTGTCAAAATTGCTGCCCTTTCTTTTAACTAGCTGTGTAAACTTGGGCAATGTAATCTGTCAGAACTTCAGTCTCTGTATCTGTGAAGACGGGCTAAATAACCATACTGACCTCACAATTGGTATGAGGATTAAGTGAGCTAATGCACTGTAAAATGCTTAACGTAGTATATGGCACATGATAAGCATTCAACAATATTAGGTGCAGCTATTAATTTTATTATTGTTTTAGTTATTATATAGTAAGCCATTGGAGATAAAGGTGTAATATATCAGATAAGAATAAATATTGCTTTACGAAACAAGGTCGGATGTCATAAGTAAAACAGTCATCTGAAAAGAAGAAAGAACTGTTAAACTTTCTGATAGTAGATGTAAAAAGAAAAATTCAAGAGACTAGGAAACTAGAGTTGAAAAAAACCTTTCAGAAAATGGAGCAAAATTCAAAGAAAAGGGAAATAGGAGAACAAGGTAAAAAATTAAAGGATCTGTCAAGAACCTAAACAGTAGGAGTTCCAGTAAGAAAAGATGCGTGCAAGGAATTCTTTAAAGAAATAATTTTAAAAATTTATCAGAGCTAAAGATCATGAGTTTCCAGATTTAGTGAACTCAGAAAG
Organism: Macaca thibetana thibetana; assembly: GCF_024542745.1. Lineage (NCBI taxonomy): Eukaryota > Metazoa > Chordata > Mammalia > Primates > Cercopithecidae > Macaca > Macaca thibetana. Next base: position 55,227,345 of record NC_065594.1, on the reverse strand, counting down.
TGCCCAACAGAGTGACTGCATAAAAGTCATGTTAAGGCATGTTGTTGTGAAATTTCACAGTGCCAAAGGGCAAACTTAGATTCTGTTCCAAAGAGAAGCAGCAGGTCAGACACACAGGCTCTAGAGTCACAATGGCTTTAGACTTCTGAACCAAAGGACATTTGAGCAATGCTAAGATATTTGGAAGCAAAATTTCCAACCACTACAATGTACAATATCCAGCCAAACTATTAGTGAAATGCAAGCATAGACTAATGACACTTATGGGCACGTACATTTAAAAAAAAATTTAATTCCCACTCTCCCTTTCTCAGAAAGCACCTGGAGAATGCGCCTTTCCAAAATGAGGAAGTAAACTAAAAAAGGAGAAGACATGGGACCAAGGAAGCAGAAATTACAACAGAGGAGGGGGTCAAAGGGAATTTCTAGGTTGATAGTGAAGGAAAATCCTAGGAAACTTTGTAGAGCAAGCCTACATTGTAACACGTCCAGTCCAGACTGGGGCAGAAACACAGAGGTCTTCATAATGGTTGCTTTAAAAAAAAAAAAAAAAGAAGGAGGGGGAGGGGGAAGGGAAGAAAGAGAGAGGGAGATTAATGGTTTATGTGGTGATGTTTGGACCATATTGTGAACTGTTGGAGAGTTCTGTAATATATTTGTGATTGCTCAAGTAGCCACTAACTCCATGAAAAACAATATACAAGATATGAGGTGTAATCAAACATAATCGTAGTAAAATATGTAGCTCAGCTGCAAACAATATTAACAGTCATAATAATCTAAGCACAAAGTACTGATTTGACCAAAATTCATGATGTAACTATATTGAAGGAAGAAGGGAAGAAAGGTGTGTGTGTGTGTGTGTGTGTGTGTGTGTGTGTGTGTGTGTGTGTGTGTGTGTGTGGTGGAACTGGGTATATAATGAAGTAAGAATATTAAAGTTTCATCTTCCAGAATTAGGAAGTCGATAGATCGTTTCTAAAATGGAAAGCATAAGGAACAGTAGGATAAGCTTTAATACCAGAAATATCAATATAAATAATGTCAAGGTTTGCTTTTGGGGAGTGGGATTCAGAGTGAGAGAGAGGGGGTAGATGACCACCACTTTTCATTATAAACTTGATAGCACAGTGTCACTTTGGAAACTTTGTGCTGATATTACTTTCCTTAAAAATTAAAATGAAATTCAACCCCCTCTTACCCCCAAGTAAACCTAAGAATGTTTGCAGACAGAGTTGAAGCCTGGAAAGTACTATGCAAATGTTATGCATTGTTAAAAAATTTCGCAGGGTCACTGTCACATGGATCTAACCGGTGTTTCCACTCATTCTTTTTTAGAACTTCGCCACATGCTGTAGAGTTGTGTGGAACTCCTCAGTCTGTGTTTTGTCTTTTGAGACCTTGTAGATGATGAGGTTCCCAACCTGACTTGTATCCTCTTTCCTTCTACAGTTGGCCTCAGTCCCTTCCTGTTTAAAGTGAGGGGGAACAGACAAAATGATCTCTTAGGTTCTTAGGTCTCTTAGATCTTAGGTGATCTCTTAGATCTGTTTCTGAGATCATTTGTAAAATCCCCATCAAAGGACTATGTGAAAAAAAATCGATAACCAATTCACTAATACTGAAGCAGACTGATATCTAGTCTTCCAAAATTAAATGATTTATTGAAATAGTATGGCATTATGGAATAATGAATGAAGCAAAATCTTTAAATTTTAGAATGTGGTTTTCTTTTCCATGTGTTTTTTCACTGATGTTTATTATAATCCTATAATGTGAATTATGATGTTTTGATCTAGGTTGTATGTATTAAGTCATTTTCTAGATAGCTTTTCTCATTTGTTTTGCTGTATCTTCCACATTTGAATCTGAGACAGAGTTAATGGGGCCCTTACTGAACTTATGGGTGAATAATGTGTAATCTTGTAACCAAACTAACTTCAAAAAGCTTGGCCTGAGTATCTAGTTATCTAATGGCTGATTTAGAAGTAATGGAAATAGATCAGGAATGGTTCTTACCGTGCTATAATGACTATTCATATAGCCAACACATTTAAGTGAACCACAGAAGGATCAATTTAATGCTAACATTAAGAGGCCAACTGGAACTACCTTTTATAGTTTTGAAGTAAAATGTTACATCACATGAAGCACTTAACTTTATTCTTTTCACTCAGGGAGCTAACAGAATGAGAGGTCGGCTTGGAAGTGTGGACAGTTTTGAGCGGTCCAACAGTCTTGCCTCAGAGAAGGTATCTAACTAGAGCTTATTTACACTAATTACAGCTTAACAAAGTCAGCACCGATATGGTAATATGCATGCTCCAGTATTTTATTATGAATGCTTTATAGCTTTTTAAAAAATAAATATTTGAGACTTTATTATTTTAAATAAGAAGATTCTAGGCATTAGCATGTAGTTCCTTATTCCCTTACAGGCTAACTGTGCTCTGTTAGGCTTTTCATTGTTTGGAGATAGTGTGCTTTGGACAACAGTATTTGAGCAACTATTGATCCAACACCTTATAAAAAATGAGCCATAGATTACTAATTATATACTTGTACAGTGATTTTATTTGTTCCCTTCCTGTGTTACTTTTCCCCCCTCATTTTTAAAACTCATTTTAACTGCAACATCAGGAGCTTCTTTATCTCATAGACAACTCGCAGTGGGTTGGGTCTCCTGTTTCCTGCGTAGTGCAGTATGTCACCTGAGGCACATGCAGCCTATTTTTTTAAATGGAAATATATTAAAATATTTCTATTAAACTTTCTGTTGATGGAAGTAGGGACTTTAGTCCAGCTATGAGTCTATTATCACTAACCCATGTTTATCAAGCTGAAGATTTCTACAGTGGTGCCTGTTCTGGAAAGTTTTAACAGCATACCTGTCTAAATTGAAAGATTTATGATTTCTACCCATGCAATAGGAGATGCATTCCAGCATAGCTCGGTTTTCATTCATTTCCTGTTTTTCCTGTGTTTTTAAAGAAATTTACCTCAGGGAACATGTAATTGAATAGAAACGTCCACAGTGAGGGAAGACACTTAACAGATTTTATTTTCCGGAAGGCTTTGCCATGAGACTTGGACACTTAGGCATTGTAATACTGTTTTGGCAGTACAGGAAGCATGCAGTTGATATGTCACGGAAGCCAGGAGATACGGAAACACAGACTCCACCCTCTTTGGTCATGATCTTTTTTCATCTCTCTGGCAACAGTGAGAGAAGTACAGTAGCTATAGCATTTCGTGGCCAAGTGTCAGGGGAGAGAATACCTTTCACTTTTTGTCATCCCTCTCACTTTCTGGCCTGTCTTTACGGATGCTGTCTTACAGCTGCTTATCCGAAGATAAGTGGGTTGTGGTGATACTGATTACAGCTGCTTATCAGAAGATAATGGCTTGTAGTGATACTGATTAGCCTATGGCATAAATTCAGTAAAAGGGGGAGAAAAAAAGCAGTTTTGTCATGACTCAGGAGGAAGATGAGGCACACTGTCACTTTTGAGCTCTGTGTTTTGGCAGGTCTGCCATGACCCACTTGGGAAATAAAGGGCTCCCTTCTGCCTGTGTTTCAGGACTACTCACCAGGGGACTCTCCACCAGGGACACCGCCAGCGTCCCCACTGTCCTCAGCTTGGCAAACGTTTCCCGAAGAGGATTCTGACTCCCCGCAGTTTCGAAGACGGGCACACACGTTCAGCCACCCACCTTCAAGCACAAAAAGAAAGCTGAATTTGCAGGATGGGAGGGCTCAGGGTGTGCGTTCCCCTCTGCTGAGGCAGAGCTCCAGCGAGCAGTGCAGGTGAGTCTGACCCTGTCTCCAGGATGGGACCTAGATTCTCATGGCACACAGTTTGGATTACTCTGGAGTCAAGGTGGATGGCGAATTTATGCTGTTGCCAACTTTCAGTTTTGAGAACCACCATAAAAACAATTTAAGTCACCTTATTTACTAGGGGAAACAGGCAAGGTTAAGGCATACCCAGAAAGAAGAGTTATTTCGTTTGGGTGGAAACTCTTTTTTTTTTTTCCTTTCAGAAAAATGGAAAAAACGAGATAACCATGCAATTGTTTTGTCTGAAAACCTGCTGATTACATGTTACTCAGTGTCTTGATGATGATTCTAGAGAAACAAAGTCAGCAGATTTGAAAATAGCATAGCAGTAGGACTTCCTGTTAGCTTACAATAAAATACCAGGGTTTTAAAAGTCACCTGAGTTACTTTCATACATGAGATAATATTTGGCTATATTTTGTTACATAATAAATTAAAGCTAAATATGAAAATTGTTATAAATTGTATCTAGAATAAGGTGATATCTATAAAGAAGAATACATATACCGTAATTGACAGGCAGTGTCCACTTAGAAAAGATCTTACACAGTATTTAAAACATAATTTAACAAAAAGTTGTTTGATATTTGGTGAGAAACAGTAAAGAGGATAAATTTGGAATGATTTTCTTCTTCCTGTGTAACACAGATCAAATTTATATCTTAGAACTCGTTTTGTTTCTCTTATTTACCTATGAATTTGATACAGAAAATAGGGTTAAGTAAAGATGCTGGTTGGAGAGGAAAAGAAAAAACACAACTCAATGTAAAAGGAGAAGGCTAATTTTTATATCATGTGTTACAAAATTTGCCAGCATTTCCTTTAAGGACACGGTTTTATTTTCATTGTTGTTTTCTGAATGATTCGAAATTTTAAAATGAGATATTTTATGATAGAAAAATAAAGTTAACAGAATTCATTATTCTCAGATTTTTTTCTGTGTATGTAAAGGATATTAAATAGTCATATGTATATCAAGATATTTAAATGAGCACTTCATTTATATTTACTCAAGGCAATAGAATGCTTTTTTTTTTCCAGGAAAAATTATTTTCAAGAATTAAAGACATCTATCATTTTAGACTATAAATATCTCAATCCTTCCCTCTGTTTTCCACATTTTATAATGTATAAGTTCAAACAATTTCTATCACTATAAAAAGATGCTGTCTGTGTCATTGTGAAAGCTTGCTATGCAAAGAATCTTCTAGATTTTGGGCTTTCAATTAAACCATAGTGGCACAATTCCACTGTCTTCGGGAAAGAACACGGACATTAATGTTTGTTAAGCCAAAGGTATTATGATAACTTCCAACAACCAAACATGTTGTTCTTAAATATTTAGAAGGGTTTATATCTTTAAAATAGTCAAAGTCTTTGAACTAGTGATAATCAGTCTTTCCTTCTGGAACTTGTTTCCTGTAATTATTTGTGCTTTCCTACTTTTTTCCCCTTGAAGTGTCTTTTGCATGTGAAAACAAATACTTTTTGTCCTCAAGTTGTTAAGAATTTTTTAGAGACAAACACAGATGCTTAGAAATACTGTATAGATAAGGAATTCAAATTGTGAAAGAATGAAATTAGCTCATAGTTATCTAAATAGAGAACTGCATGCTTCTTTTTTTTTTTTTTTTTTCATGTAAGATCCAGCCCTGAGCCTTGAAAGGAAAGATTAAATTAATAGCAAGAACCTGTTTATATGCTTTTTCATAGTGAATTGCCAAAATATAAATTAAGACAAATTTGCTGTATTTTCTGTACTCAGCACTCTTTCGTCAGTTCGACGCATGTACAAGGAGAGTAATTCTTCCTCCAGTCTTCCAAGTCTTCACACTTCCTTCTCTGCCCCTTCCTTCACTGCCCCCTCTTTCCTGAAAAGCTTTTACCAGAATTCAGGTAGACTGTCCCCACAGTATGAAAATGAAATCAGGTGAGATCAGTGTCCTCTGTTTGCAAAGCAAAATTTTCTGCAGTGATATACTGATACATTACTAAAAAGTGGTTGATTAATTTTGGAGTGACATTTATGCATCCCTGTGTTGTGCTTGTTCTAATCTGTTTCTAATAATATATTGGTTTCAATTACAATTAATTTTATTAAGAAAACTTTTTCAACCAGTAGCTTCAAAGCTTTTTGATGACATTATTATCTTTTTGAATTATGTTTTTTGTATTGTTTGTGTGTTTCTTTTTCTCAGATTCCAGAGTCTAAGCTTTATATTGTTAGCACAACTGATGCTAACATATACTAAGTTAACCTTCCCTGATCGTGCCTTTTTTTTCTTGGCCTTTCTAGACATATTTAATGGAATCCAAAAGCCACTGATTGAAACAACTGTACTAAACTGATAGATACAATAATATCTTTATTTTTAAGTATATAAAATATTTCCTAGGCATTTCTTTGATTTTTCAATGACAGACTTTTCTGGATCTCAATATAAATCACACAATGGTTACGAGATCATGTTGATAGCAACTCTCAGATAGCATGAGAGATCTGTAAGGGACCTCCTGAATCTTGTGAACATTCTGTTTTGTTTTGTTTTTATCTCCAGTATGGAAAAGGCATAGCCTGTTAAATCTTACTGCTTGTTCTTTTAGTAACACAAAATTAGATGTAGTGATTTTTGGATAATTACTTTTTTTAAAAAAAATTAAAATTATACATACAATAATATTGATCACTCAAATTCTTAGTGGGGTGCTGCAACCTCTAGAAAGTAATGGACTTAGTTGGGAACCTTTCTAAATTTGTTGGTGATGTAGATGTTTGTGAGATTCGTTCCTATTTTTGTGTATAGCTTGACTTATTCACTTTTATCGCTGTATAGTATTCCATTTCATACATTATGGTTTATCCACTCTTTGCCGATGGATATTTGGGTTGTTTCTTGTTGTTTGATGATTGGCAATTCTTGTAGTCAGAAGAGGAATACATGTTATCCACTAGCCTGTGTGCCATTAACATCTTCTTGGATATTCTTTTGGCCTATTTCTCTTAGACATAGGACATGCTAAAAGTCAACATATAACTAGGTAGCACTCACTCACTAGTTAAGTTAGACTAATCCTTGAATTATTCCTGAGGATCTTTTGTCCATGTGTGCCTTTTTTTTTCACTTTAAGAAAGGTAACTAATACTGGATTAATATAATTTTGATCCTGAACTTTCCTCTGAATTAGTACAAAGTCATGTTCAAACATTGAATTTGATTTATAGTGAAGAAAGTATGTGAAGAATTTAAAGTGCTTTTGGGCACAACCTTATGGAAGAAATTTCAAAGGAAATAGCCACAAAACTAACATAAGGTGTATAGAATATGAAACGAGTTTAGAGAACCAAGAATATACATAAAGATATCATTTGCATTATCTCTATAATACTGCCTACTAATAAGAATACAACACTTTCAACCAAACCTATTTGCATTTTCTTATTCTGTTGGTTAAACTGAGCATGTGGAGAATCCCAGTTTCCTTCCTGAGAGAACCATGCCTGAAAGTGACAATTAGCAGTACCCATTAAGAAGATCAAAGGTTAGCTGTAACTAGGATGTAAAGCACAGAAGCGGTGGCTTCTGTCTATAAAGATTATTCATATTGTTTAATGTAAGATTATTCATTTGCTTTCAGGAGTTCCTGCTTAGCTGTATGTATAATTTTTGCAAATAGCTTCCCAAAGCCCTCTATACCTCATTCTAATAGACGGATATTGAAGTCAGAGGGCAAATATACATTAGTTTTGGGTTGAAAAATTTCACCTTTTTGTAGCTGTGTTGTTTTTGTAGCTGTAGCTGTATTGAAATATATGGCAAACTTTTAAAATTCTAAGATCATTAAAAATCATTGTTTTCTGTATGTTTTAATGTTTTCTTGGCTATGTGCAGTTCTAAAAATCAGAGAGTACTTTTGTACCATTTTCTACATTTTGTAAGTTTGATAGCATAAAATCAATAGGCCAAAATTATACTTAAAAAAATTGTTTTCCCAGAAAAGGACACCAATTAAAAGCACACAGCTCAGTAGATTATCGCAGAGTGAACACCTCTATTTCTTCTTCACCCCGGTCAATAAATGGAATGCTAGCAGCATGTGTGCAGCTCCTCCCATGTCCCCCATCTAATCACCATCCCCATGCTGACCTCAGACATCCTAGATTAGTGGTGCTTGCTTTTGAACTTTACATAAATAGAATGATACAGCCTATCTTCTTTTATCTTGCATCTTTCACTGACATTCGTTTGTGAGATTTATTCCTGTTTTAATGAGCATTTTACTTCATTCATTTTATTGCTATATAGTATTCCATTTAATATATCTGAATTTTTCCATTCTCTTGTGAATAGACATATGGGTTGTTTCTAGGTTTTTGGCTTCAAAAAGAGTCCTGTCTCCACTATTATTATACATGTCTTTAATGTACCTACATATGCATTATTATTATTATTATTATTATTATTATTATTATTCTTTGATATGGAGTCTTGCTCAGTCGCCCAGGCTGCAGTGCAATAGCGCAATTTCGGCTCACTGCAAGCTCCGCCTTCCGGGTTCACGCCATTCTCCTGCCTCAGCCTCCTGAGTAGCTGGGACTACAGGTGCCCGCCACCACGCCCGGCTAATTTTTTTGTATTTTTAGTAGAGACGGGGTTTCACCATGTTAGGCAGGATGGTCTCGATCTCTTGCCCTCATGATCCACCCGCCTGGGCCTCCCAAAGTGCTGGGATTACAGGCGTGAGCCACCGTGTCAAACCCTACATATGCATTATTGATGAATATCTACACAGTAGTAAAATTGTTGGACAAAATGTTCTCTTAATAGGTTTATCTCAACCAGTAAGTCACTTCAACATAAATGTACAAGTTAGAAGCTTGGAGAGTTTTAAATTTGTATTTTGAAATAATTTCAAATTTATACTAACGTTGCAGAAATATTGCAGAGGATTCCTGTTTAACCATTTATCCAGGTTAATCAAGTTTTTATATTTTGCTACATTTGTTTTATAATTTTTGGTCCATTTACATATATATACATACATATATATGCACATCTATATTTCCTCATTCTAAGCCATTTGTGAATAAGTTGCATGCATCGTGTTCCTTTATTCTTAGTACTTTAGGGTGTATTTCCTAAGAAAAAGGGTATTCAATTCTAGAGCATGGTTTCTGAAACCTTGTGGTTCCTGAACTCTACATTCTCATTATCACTTGGTTTAGAGAGACTATCATGTACACATAATTACCATGATACCTGAAACTATTCAGAATAGTGAGGGGAGAAGGTTGTAGTATGATCAGTTATAATTTTCTTGTCACTTGAGTACTTAATATCTTATTAGTTGCATAAAATGGATCTCAAAATATGCATTGTCAAGTAAAGAATATGGTAGGGTAGGAGATAGGCTAACAATACTATTACTTTTTTTTTTTTTTTTTTTTTTTTGAGACAGAGTCTCGCTCTGTCGCCAGGCTGGAGTGCAGTGGCGCGATCTTGGCTCACTGCAAGCTCCGCCTCCCGGGTTCACGCCATTCTCCTGCCTTAGCCTCCAGAGTAGCTGGGACTACAGGCGCCCGCCACCATGCCTGGCTACGTTTTTTTTTTTTTAATTTTTAGTAGAGACGGGGTTTCACCATGTTAACCGGCATGGTCTCGATCTGACCTCGTGATCCGCCCACCTCGGCCTCCCGAAGTGCTGGGATTACAGGCGTGAGCCACCGCGCCCGGCCTACTATTACTTATTTAAAAGCACGTTAATTTGAAATTTTAAATTCAGATTAGGCATCCTTTTCCAGGACCACTATCCTGAATTATTGAAAACATGTTAGGTTACTGTTTTTAAGCAGGCTGAGAAAAAGGAGCCAAGATCTTTTTAATAGTTGGTTAGTAGATTTACTTGCACATAACTGAAATAATAGAGGAGAGGGAATGTGTGTATTTTTTGTTTTACCTCACTTTGAATTAATTTTTCAAAATTTAATGTTATTTCATTGTTTAGTAAACTTTAATTTATATGATATGGTATATTTTTATAACATGTTTATTAAATATTATCACAGGCATATTTGTTACTTTTTACAATTGCTTCTCAGGTTTTAAGGCTGTGCTTAAATATTTATTAATGTTGAAATTTATTGCTCAGAAGTAAATGACAGTCAAAAGAAAGTAAATGATAGATATTACTTCTATTTACTTATAAACCTTTTCAATGAGAAAATAAAATCTTTGATGATGAAGTACTTTGTGGTATAGTTTTTGTTCTTTGTTTCTCTTGTATTCAGTGAAAAAAATAGTATAATTATTCATTGTAGTTCATTATTGAAGTAACCTTACCATGACTTATTGATGACTTATGGGAATGTCTTTTATTCTGAATCCTGATTTAGACATATTTCTCTTTGTGTGTGCTAATTCCATTCCTTGTTTTCCTGTTGTGCCAGACAAGACACTGCTTCAGAATCAAGGTGATTAGAGGTCTAAATATTTTTATTAAAAAAAATTCACAGATTCTTCCAACTGCACATCATCATTAGTTTCAAAAGCAGTTTTGTTTGTCTCCTGAATGCATGCCATCTTTCTGAGTGCTCTGAGGTCTACACAGTAGGGAAAATGTGACCCTTGCTGTAATCAGACTGTGAATTACCATGTAAAATGTTGATTGCAAACAGAAATCCTGTTTCTACTCTATTCCATGCTGAAATTTCTTTAGAGCTGTGCTGTGGCCTTCAACCAAAGCCTAATTTTAATTTTAAATTAATAGAAGTGAATTTGCTAGTTAGGGTGTACATATATGCCTAAGTGGAGTTTATTCCAAATGCCAAGAAGATGCAGAAATGAGCATCCTAAAGGAAGCATACTCACAAAATTGAATCTGCCTTTCAACTGAAGAAGACTGTTCATTTATTTCTGTTCACCTAAATTCCTGTCACCTTGGTCGCTCTGAGACACTGCTAAAGCCGTTCAGATCTCCCATTTGTCTGGACACAGGAAACACCTAGTTCCTTATTATGGAAGTGTGACCGCATCTGTGTTGACATCTCTTGACTCACAGGCTTTTTCTGTGGTAAACATCCAGAATCACTGTTAACAACCACTACAAATAACTGTCCTCTGCTTTATTCCCGTCTCTATATGTTACTCTTATCATGAGCCCAGTGAAAAAGATACATGCCCATCTTCCTATTTGGGGCCACTGTTTAGATTTCTTTGTAGCTAGAGTAAAAATGTTAAGTATTGCCCTAGAATGAGATGTTCAAGGAGAAAAAACCCTCAGAAAATTATTTTGGCAACAATGATTAGATTAAAAAGTGACTTCTTTGAGACTTGTAATTGGCAAATCTCAGTCATGGTTAGGTGTAAGACCATTTAAATAATACTTCTTACCTATTCTTAAAAGCCTAATGGAAATGTTAGTTCTGCCTTGTGTCATTTTAGGTTTTGCTACAGGTATGGAATTAAGTCCGTTTATTACTTGAGAGATAATCTAGCCTACGATTTCCTTATTTTACATGTGGTTAGCTTGAACTTCAAAGAGCTTTTATATTTTGTGTGATTTTTTTTCAGCTTGGGTCATAAGGATATAAATAAACATATGAGATACCCAGATATGTTTTAAATTCCAATATACTGAACTTATTTTCTTAAAATCTGCAGTGTGTCGAGTTTAGGAAATAAAACTCTTTTTTTTTTTTCTCCTTCTTTTAGCTACACGTTGTTCCACTGACTATCTCTTTTGACTCATAGGTCAAATACTATGTATTGATTTCCACTAGAATAGTTTAATCTCAATTTTATTTAATTAGTAAATATTTTCCATAGGATAACAGATGTGTATGCAGTTGAAAGCCAGAACCTATATAAACTGTTAGTGCACCTGATACAATTATGAGTTAAATTGTACTGTGGATCCTGTAGAAAAAGTATGGTTTCATTTCTATGGTGTTTTACGTAGCATTTCTTAAGGCTTACAAAGAGGAAGGTTTTTCAGCTTTCGGTTGAATAGTTGCTATCACACTAATCAAGTTTTGATATCTATCTTATGTTGTAATTCATGGTGATTTAGTTATAGATTTAGCCAGTGTTTAGTCATTTATTTGGACTTTAGAGATAGAGTCTTGCTGTGTCATTCAGACTGAAGTGCAGATACTGGGAGTTTCAGCTGGGTGCCAGAGAGTTGGGGGATAGGAGGCAGGTTGCTGCTCAGCAGAATACCACCTTTGTGAGACTGGTCCTGACAGAAGAGTTTACCTTTGTGCAAAGTGTATGTACGTTGCCCTGGCAGGAAGTAAAATACGACTACATCCTTCTTAAAGTTGAGTCTCTGTGAGTGGTCATTAGAGCACCTCCATTCTGCACAATAGTCAATGAATTCTTTTAAAGCAGGCAAGTAGGCGTTACAATTCTGTGTTAAAATAAGAAGTATGATGTTAATTTAAGAGTTGATCTGGTGAAGGCTATAACTGCTTGTTCAAGGATATGTTAAAAGGCTATCTTGAAGCTTTGACAAGTTCGTATTATAGCATTTGATGGATGCTATATACAAAGGACTTAGAAATAGCCTTCCTACCCTATATTGGGGAATATATGTAATATGGGATATTTTCTCTCCATATAAAGGCTTAATTTGTGTTCACAAATTGTGGTTCTTAATTAATTGGTGAGTGGTAAGAGGGAGTATATATACAACATACCAGTCAAAAATGGGTGGGAGTTCTCCAAGTTATATTTCCTTCCTAGATACTCATTTTTAACTTTGTGAATTTCTGATAGAGGTAATGCTGGCACAGAATACTTTTCCTGAATATGTGTCTTGGGAAGCAGTTTCATAATACACATGTTTAGATTCCAAAATACAAAAGAAGAAGGAAAACGATTCTATGGAAACATAAGGGAATGGTTATAATTTGCTTCATGATTTTAAACATGTAAAGATGATTAAAATACCAGTGTCTGTATATTCAACTGTATTAAGGTGTTTTTTTATTTGGTCCTTCTATTTACAGTTAAAAGTATATACATTTTGGAATGTAATTATTTCAAAGCAAAGAAAAGGAAGTGAGACATTTACATAAGCGAGCACCTGATAGTACTCTGAAGTTATTTCTCTGTTGGTATAAAATTAATCCATTAAAAAATGGACAGAGAAGTACGCAACACAGAGGCTTAGCGCTAATTGGAGACTTAATTTTTCACCAGAAATGCAGAGGATCCTGGGGATCCCAACAGCTTTGTTTTTGTGGTCCTATAGAGCTTTGTTCAGAACTAATGCAGAGTATTTACGCTGGCAGGATAAGCTGCAGTGCCTAATGTCTGGATTCTGGACCACCTAGGTTTGCATCCCGGCTCCTTCACTTTATTATCTGTGTGACTGTGGGCAAGTTACTTAGCCTCTTTCTACTTTAGTATTGTCACTAAAAATGGAAGTAGTAATGACACCTACCTTGTAAGGTTGTTGTAAGGATGAAATTATTTCCTATTTGTAAAATGTTTAGAATAATCGATACCTGGCATGAAGTGTATGCTGAGAGTCTTAGCTTTATTATTATTACAGTAAACACCGCATGTTGTTTTGTTTTTATTTTTACTCGAAAAGTAGACATTATGCTTTCTTATCTAAGTTTAGTTAAAGGAAAAGTCAATGTGATAACTAATATTGTAATAAAAAACAAACAAACCAAAAGAAATAAACTCCCCCCACCCCCATCCCAGTGTAGTTTCCAAGTTGGGTTATAGGAATTTTGATGCAGTGTTTCATTTGGTTTTGATTCTTGCAATTGCCACCTTAAGAATGTCAGATTGCTGACTAAATGTAAATCAAACAGGAAACTGTTATAAGTTGCATAATTGCACTGACTGCTTAAATGTTTATTGGGAACTTGACTTCTGAATACAGATCTTCTCTTATTAAAAGCAGAGCTGCTTTTGCCATATCTCAGCAACCAACTGCATTTTCAAGATGTCGATTTTTAGTACAAGATAAAGGGTCAATGGTTTGTTCTGTAAGTTCTTCTTTTCAGTATATTATTATCTTTTATTTTTACTGCTAATTTTTTGGCTTATTACTAGTCATTAAATTCCAGACACGGGAGAAAAATATGTCATTGGGCAGTTTATTCATATTATAGGATTTAAAATTTTAGGTTTATGAAATTTCTGAATATGTATCAGTGGGCTAATGTGAATACTGTATGCACCTCTTTTATAACATGCTGCCCCCCCAAACTTTGTATTTTATAGGCAATCATGAAACTGATATGGGTACAGCTCAGTTTTATTTTTAGTACCTTCTAAACACTTGATATGTCATTAGCAGTGAATTGGAAGGTGATTCTTACAAGCTGTATTAATTCCAGCATTAAAATATAAACATTTCAGAATCCTTGGATTTGGTCAACTCTGGTTTGTTAGAGCACTAAAAAAGTCAAGATAAATTAATATTTGTTGATCTTTTGCCCTGTTGGAGCATTGAAATAGTGCTTTTAAATAAGTATTTCATTTAGCTTTCAAAGCTTAAATTATAAATTAGATGCCTTTATATAGGAAAGGAATAACACTTACTAGAAAAAATATGCTTTTTGTTGTTTATTAACAGCATTGCCATGGTCAATACCTACCAGTGCCATCAACAGTTCAGAACCCACTTTAGAAAAACAAAGCTATTAGGACTTGACTCCCAATAAAGGGTTTTAAGAAGGTAGATCTTTTATTTATTCCTGACATGTTAGCCTAGCCAATATTTTTGTCTGTTTCACTTAACCTTCAGAGTTAATATGTTATTTAGTTTTATAAAATATTAATTTATTCAGGAGATATTTTTGAGTGCTTATTATTTGCCCATTACTACACTAGAAGCTAGAAATGTACCTATGAACTGGGCATTTAGCAAATAACTGCCAGCAAGATCGTGTTACAAAAATGAAGATAATGAGTACTTCAACAGTATTTATTGGGTTGTCACTATTATATATAGAACATTTGAATCATATTTTTAAAAGGGAAATACTTGCATTAATGTTTTCCAAAGTGCAAGTAAAAGAAAAAAATATACATATATATTCAATATTTCAGGAATTTTTTTTTTTTTTTGGTATTGTTTTGTTTTGTTTTGTGAGACAGAGTCTTGCCCTGTTGCTCAGGCAGGAGTGCAGTGACGTGATCTCGGCTCACTGCAACCTCTGCCTCCTGGGTTCAAGCAGTTCTCCCACCTCAGTCTCCTGAGTAGCTGGGATTACAGGCGTGCACCACCACACCTGGCTAATTTTTGTATTTTCAGTAGAGACAGGATTTTGCCATGTTGGCCAGGCTGGTCTTGAACTCCTGACCTCGAGTGATCCACCTGCGTCGGCCTCCCAAAGTGCTGGAATTACAGGTGTGAGCTTCTGTGCCCAGCCTCAGGGAGTTTTTAAAAATTTTTTTTAGTTATAATTTTATTTTAAGATGGAGTCTTGCTCTGTTGCCTAGGCTGAAGTGTAGTGGTGCATTCTCGGCTCACTGCAACCTCTGCCTCCGGGGTTCAAGAGAACCTCGTGCCTCCCAAGTAGCTGGGATTACAGGCGCCCGCCACCATGCCCAGCTAAGTTTTTTTTTTTTTTTTTGTATTTTTGGTGGAGACAGGTTTTCACCATGTTGGCCATGCTGCTCTTGAACTCCTGACCTCAGGTGATCTGCCCACCTCGGCCTCCCAAAGTGCTGAGTTTACAGATGGTGAGCCACAGCTCCTGGCCACTGCCTCAGGAATTTTGAACAATGGACACGTATTAGGGTTATAATGTTATCCAGGATATATAATAACCAGAGTTTGACTATATTGAGATATATGTATCAAGTACTGTACTTTCTAACATATCACATCATAATACTTACTGTCTGCACAGCAGCTCAGAAGTCTTTTTTTAACTTTAATTTAGTCAGTCCAGAAGTAATGTTTCCATAACACAGATCCAGACTAGAACTAACTGAATTGACTGAGTAAATAAAGATACGATAGGCAGTTGCTGAATTGCTCTTCTCACTATTAATTGCCTCAACACTATGGAGTTCCTTTGAGTATCTGAGGGTGGCTGTTCTGGCTGAGCTTTGTTTCTGACCTCAGCACTGACCTTTTTGATTCCATCAGAAGTCTTATACCTTCATTTGTTGGTATCATCACCTGTAAATATTGGTATCCTCATCGTTCTCTCAGGCAAACTCAGACTGTGAAACTTAAAAATGTAAGATATCCCTGCCACTAACAGCACCAATTATTGTGAGGTCTTCCAGCAGCAAACATAGTTGATCTCAAAAATAATTTTGAGTCATACTGACCTTTTTTTTGCAGATAGGCCATCATAACTCAAAGTGGTATTTTCTAGGAAATGAAATGTTTACAGTAGAGGAGCATTTTCCTATGCACTAATATAGAATGATGTGACACTCCTCCCTGCCCCCCCCCCAAAAAAAATTGAGGGAGGTGATTCTAGAGTCAATTAATTTCAATAAGTTGGGGAATTTCTATACACTGTTTCCCTGTTGGAGAGGTACAATGCATGCCAGTGTATTAACAGTCTCTAACAAGTACTGCTATAAAGAAATCTGTTAACATTTTTTAACAGGTTGGGTGTGGTGCCTCATGTCTGTAATCCCAACACTTTTGGAGCTGAGACAGGAGAATTGCTTGAGCGCAGGAGTTGGAGACCAGACTGGGCAACACAGTGGGACCCTGTCTCTATGACGATTTTTTAAAACAAATAGCCAGGTGTGGTGGTGTGCACCTGTAGTCCCAGCTACTCGGGAGGCTGAGGCAGGAGGATCTCTGGAGCCCAGGAGGTGGAGGCTGCAATGAGCTGTGGTTGTGCCACTGCATTCCAGCCTGGGTGAAAAAATGAGACCTTATCTCACAAAATAAATAAGTCAATAAAAATTTTAAAAGATCTATTTTTTAACTTAGGCGTCCAATCTTATTTGACCCCAGTTGTTTCTTAGTATATCACCTAACAATAATCCCAAGGTTGACTGTTCTGCCTATATTCAGGTTATCTTCTGCCATGATCCAACTATTGGTGGCTGACAATTCAGAGACAGATCTTAACAGTCATAGGCAATTAGAAACAGTCTTTATTGACATGTTCTATAAGAGCTCTAACAAAAGCACTTTGTGAGCCTTTTACGGAATATTTACCTTGTTTTGAATAAGCTATTCATGTTATTTCCTTAGCAAAGCATGAGTTAATGACTTAAGCAACCTGTATTCCTCCTTATAAGTGCTTCTGTTCCTCAAATTAGAACTAGGACTGGTTGGCTGCTAAGGAATGAGTAGAAACAGGGGAGCTTCTCTTGACTGGGCTGTGTCCTAGATTGCTGTTTCCCCAGGATGTGATGGCCTGGGTGACTAGTGTGCCTGGTGACGCATTGCTCCATGTTGCCTGTGGCTTGTGCTTGCCCGTGACGGAACTTGTGAATGGCTTGTGCTACCAGTTGGTTGTGAAGTGCCATGATGTGCAGCTCTCCTTACAAGTGATACGTTTATTTGCTTTCCACAGTGATGGAGAAGGGAGGAAAAGGACCTCGTCTACCTGCAGCAATGAGTCCCTAAGTGTGGGAGGAACCTCTGTCACTCCTCGCCGGATCTCCTGGCGGCAGCGCATTTTCCTCAGGGTTGCTTCTCCCATGAACAAATCACCCTCAGCAATGCAGCAGCAAGGTCTGTGTGGTGCTCCGCAAGGAATTCATCCCTATGAGTGTCAGAAATTAGCTAATGGAATACAAATGCTGTGTATAAAGAGATTTAAGTGATGACCGTGTAGAAATTACTTTCTGTATGTGACACAGTGGTTTGTCTTTCAGGTACCATTAGAAAACATTAGACAGTCAATACCTGATTGTTGAATGAATGAATGAGTGAGAGAGTTTCCAAAAACCTGTACTTGGGCCTACTCCACAAGGTAGAGGGAACTATGATAGTGCTAGGAAAGAAGTCATGTGTCCTTTTTCTTTCTTTTCTTTTCTTTTTTTTTTTGCCCCAGAGATCAGGCCTTGCTCTGTTGCCCAGGCTGGGGTTGCAGCAATGTAATCATAGCTCACTGTAGCCTTGAACTCCTGGGCCCAAGCAATCATCTTGCCTCAGCTTCCAAAGATCTTTTTATTAGAAAAGCAACATAGCCTTTTATAACAGCCACACATAAAACAAACTGATGTAGAAATATTGAGCAATAAAGGAATGTATACAGTACACTAGGCAAATACTAAGCAAAAGAGAGCACAGGCGGCTCTTTTTGATTAATTGACTTATTAAATTAAAGCCAAAGCATCCAAAGAGGCAAAGCACATGTAACAGTAAACAAAAGGATAGAACAATCACGAGAACATACATAATGATGTAATTTTGAGAGCTAGAAAATAACACCTAAAAGAATTCTGGAGTGAAATCACTAAATTAATAGCTCCCATGGGAGATTTTAACATATTCATCTTTAGAAATTAAACATAAATAGTATTTGAGTAACACAAATAAATAAGCTTGACCTAATATTTATACAGAACTTTGCCTCCTATAGAGAAAACTCACTAATTTTTAGCACACTTGGAACATTCATAAAATGTAATTATGTACCTGTCCACAAAGATTTTTAAGTAAATCATTTTGAAATTCAGATAACCATGATCGTTTATACAAATATTATCTGACCACAATGCCAAAAAAAGAAAGAAATCAAGGATTAGAAGACAAGTAGAATGACACGTGTTTGGGAATAGAAAACTACTCTTGGAAGCTAGTAGGAAGAAAATTCGATGATTAGAGTCTTACCTATTGAAATGGATCTAGGGAGCCGTTAAAAGCCATGAATATGTTTACATAAAATCAAGAAGGCCAAAAATTAGTTATACTAAGTGTTCAACTCAAAAAGCTAGTTTGAGCCAGGTATTAAAATTTTAAAACAACAACAGGAAAACATATGGAAGTAAATAATAAGAGTAAAGGCAGAGGTCAATGAATAAAAACAAAAATAGAAGGAAACAACTGGTATTAATAAAGATGAAGTTAACTCTGCCTGAGATGGTCAGAAAAAGCTTCACAGAACAATGAGATATTTATTTAAACTCATTGCTGGAAGAACCGTGCTTTAGAGAGAAGGAATGACGAAGCTCTGGAGTCATTCGAGTGAACTTTTCAGATCAGAGGATCATGAGAAATTCAGCATGATGGATGCAAAGAATGGGAGATTGATATATGATACTAGAAATCTGAGTGGAGACCAGAATCTGAAGGGACTTAAGTGTTAGTCCCAATTTGTTCTTGGGATATAAGTAACCATTGAAATGTTTTAAGAGATGTGATTATGGTTGTTAATAGGAAAATCATTGGCAGTAGGAAGGGAGAGAATGAGTCACCTGTTAAGGTAGTGTTGCACATGGAATACTGCACAGCCATGAAAAAGAATGAAATCATGTCCTTTGGAGCAACATGGATGTAGCTGGAGGCCATTATCCTAAGAATTAACACAGGAGTAGAAAACCAAATACTGCATGTTCTCACTTATAAGTGGGAGTGAAACATTGAGTACACATAGAAACAAAGAAGGGAACATTAGACACTGGGACCCCCTTGAGGGTAGAGGGTGGGAGGATGAGGATTGAAAACTACCTCTCAGGTACTGTGCTCACTACCTGAGTGGTGAAGTCATTTGTACATCGTACCCCAGAGTCACATAATTTACCCATGTAGCAAACCTGCACACGGACCCCTTGAACCTAAAATAAAAGTTGAAAAAGAAAAAGAAAAAGGTGTTGCAGGAGGAGTGAGCAGACGGAGTACTGTGCTCAGCCAGGAGAGACCCAGCATTGCTCACTGGCTCTGCTTCTGATGGATTCTGATGATCGATGTAGACCTTTGGAGATCACTGATCCCTAGCCACTTAATTTTCTTGTTCCTCACAGCCAGAGAATATACGTAAGTAAATTGCAGAAGTGTTGGACTCAGGAAAGGCCAGCTAGTTTTGGGGCACCTATCTTACAGAGCTCTCTGGGTAGAAAGAAGAAGTGGTGAAATGACCTATGCTTTTGTTTCATCATGACAGGGAAATCTAGAAGGGGAATTCAGTCTAGTGAATTCGCTTAAATATTAGCTCCAGAAACTAAGTTACGGGGAAAGCGGCTTTGTGACATTTTTAAGTGTAGAAGATCAGATGAGAATGTGAATTCTACAGAAACTTGTGTAGTCTGGGTTACTGCTAAGGAATGCCTCTCACTGTGTTCTTCTTGGCAGATGGATTGGACAGGAACGAGCTGCTGCCACTGTCCCCCCTCTCTCCAACCATGGAGGAGGAACCGCTGGTTATATTCCTGTCTGGGGAGGATGACCCAGAAAAGATTGAAGAAAGAAAGAAATCAAAAGAACTGAGGAGCTTGTGGAGAAAAGCTATACACCAACAAATCTTGTTGCTTCGAATGGAAAAAGAAAACCAGAAACTTGAAGGTTAGCCATTCTAACAGACTAAATGCTATGATGATATGATTGAAGGGTGTAGGTTAAACCTACCTTTCTCTCCCCATACATGCCATCTGCACTCAGTTTTGGACTGTATGCACACTTTAAGAAGAATATCTGCTGATTATAATTGTTGATTTCCATTTTGTGAGGTGGTTGTAACATGGGAAAGGTCAGCTTAAGATATTTCTGGTTTTGTTTTAAATGGGTTTGTATTTTAAATAGATTTAAGACATAAAAAACCCTTAGAATATATTTAGGTAAAATAGAATGTAGATAATATGGAATCAATGTATTTGATGTGTCTGAAAGTTTATTATCTTAGTGTCACTTCTAAAAAATCCTTAAATATGAGAAAGCAAATTTTTTCTTTGAATGTGATTTTCAAGTTTCAGGTTAATTACATTCATAATGGGAGAAATATGCCTACTTCAAATAAATTCTGCTTACATTGTATTCAATTTAACTATTTAATTATAATTATCTGTTATCAAGCCAAATCTGTTCCTATTTTTTGTTAATGCTTTGTAAATTTTCTATTTAGCAAAATTATATTCAAGTTATTATATTTATAATCAAATAATTTATAATAGATTTTGTACTGTTTGTGGTGGTTTATTGCTAAGTTTATGATTACCAAATGCTTTGGAATGTGTTTTTCAGCCTTTGAAAGAATGATATAATTTACTCCAGTACTGATAGAACCGCATATAAGGAGATGCCAAGAAATCCAAAAAATGTATACCTTTCATTCTTTTGGGAAAATCACTTAACCTGAAGGGGCCTCATTTTTACACTTGTAAAATGAAACATTTAACCTAAGTGGTCCGTTTGACCTTTAAGATTATTGGCACAAGTATAATTTAGGTATTTCTCTCACTTGCTTTTATTTTGTTGTCTTTCCTAAAGCTTTTTTAGTGCAGGTATTCCACATTGCTGAGTTTATCATTTACCTTAAAATTCCTGTTAGTACACCTATGATTCAATTCAATTTTTTATTTTAACAATATGTAGTTTGCAAGAGCACATTTTTAAAAATTGCTGTTGGCGGAGTGAAAAGTACATAGGATTTTAAATATCCTTTGGAAATATATCCTCTTTTCTTTAAAATTAAAAACGCTATTAATTGTCATTAGCATAATTTTAAAAGTTCAATGCGATAAATGGTCTGCCCACTTGAGGTTTCACAGGTTTCAAAAGAAATTGAATTCTTAATTGTAAGCAAGTGGTTATATCTTGAACTAACTCAGGAAAATAGGTTGAAAAAAAGAAGATGGTCATCATTCCTTCAAAAAATTTAATGCATGAAACTATATTTCACTTGGGAGTATGTACAAATAAAATCTGATATTAAATATCAAAGGATAGTTTCAGAATCATAGACTATTTGAAATAGAAATAGTCTTAGAGATTACTTAGCTAGATTCTTCATTCTACAGCAGAAGTAGTGACTGGCTCGGGGAAGGTAGGGAATTAACCTAAGGTCAAATAGTGACATGTTGGCAGAGCAAGTACCAAAACTCAGGTTTATTCATCGTGGTTCTCGGGCTTTCCCCAGCACCCCACAGTATTTCTCAGCTATGTAAATATAAGGAAATGGAATGTTTTACATAAATGGCTGCATGTGTATTCTGAGGTCAGTTATATTCTCTGATTTTACAGGGTAAGAAAGGAGGTGACATTTAGAATACATTCTCAGAAACCTTTATCGGTTCTCTGTTTCTCAGCCTACATAACAGAGATAAAAAATAGTTTAAACTATGAAAATTCTAACCAATGGATAATTATTTCTTGATAGTTCTTTAGTCTTTTCTAAACAGTTAAGGGTAGATACTAACTGTCCCTATTCACCATTTTATCCTCAGGGTGTGCTGCTGGTACATAAGCAGATTCTTATGATTATTTTAAATGAAAAATAATCTAGAGAAGATTAGAGAAAAACCCTAAGGAAGTAAGTTTTGTCCATCGTGAGGAAAATAATTAGTAAAGTTATATATAGGAGTATATTTGTTTTTATCCCTAATAAACCCACACCTTTAAAAAAATTATTTGGTTATCAGAAAAATATAAGGCAAATAGCCAAACAGCCAAGCTAAACCATGTGAGAAAGCCGTCTATGGTATCCGGAAGGAATAGTTTTGTACTGCGACTTATCTTTAGGTTATGTCTGGACTTTTAAGTAAGAATTTTTACTGCCTTGCTTGAATAACAGTTTGTTATAAGATATTTTAAGTCTTTTGAAATGGTTTCAAACACACTAAGTAAAGAGTAACTTTCATTCTGCTGTTGTTTTTGTGCTGTCGAGGACTTGGGATGCATGACAAAGATTTGTGTTGCAGGAGGTAAGGTGGCCAAGCGCTGTGAGCATGCGTGAATACAGATTGCTCTGAGACGTTCCTGTCCACCGTGATCCTAATGAAGAGAAGAAGTATACTCTTGTGTCCGCTCTTCCTTCTCTTTTCAAATCAATTTTTCACGATAAAGACCAAATCAAGATACTGGTTGCTTTTATAGACATTTATTTTAATGAGCTCTAGGCATGTATGTTCGACCATCAAATTAGAGAGAATTATTTATTATTTAAAAAGTAGAATTAGTGTTAACTTCAGTGAAAGGAATTTTCCTTTTTAAGTTCATTACAAATGAACACAGGAGGACTGGGCACAGTGGCTCACACCTGTTATCCCAGTTCTTTGGGAGGCTGAGGTAGGAGGATTGCTTGAGGCCAGGAGTTTAAGACCAGCCTGGGTGACATAGCGAGACCCCATCTTTACAAAAAAGTTTGTCAAATTAGCCAAGTGTAGTGGCGCATGCCTGTAGTCCCAGCTACCCAGGAGGCTGAGATGGGAGCTCAGGAGGTTGAGGCTACAGTGAAATATGATTGCACCACGGCATTCCAGCTTGGGGTACCGAGGGAGACCCTGTCTTTAAAAAGCAAAAGCGAAAACAAACAAAAGAGAAAATAAAGAACACAGGAACACATAAGCTAGTTTTATTAGTTATTAAGGGCAGTGTGGATAACTCTGGAAACAGTTATAAAAATGTATCATGTTATCATGGTGATATATTTTTCAAATCAAGATTACATGAGTCTTTGCTCATGTATGGCACATATAAAATATTAACACTTCAGTGGTGTTTAAGATGATGTGAGCTATCATTTCCTAGGCTATCCATCACATTTGTCAACAAAATGGAAAATTATAGAATGATCAACATGGTTTACTTTTTATGCTTAGCAGAGTTACCATATGTAAGATACAGAGTAAAACCTCCTTGGGAAGTTATTCCTCATTTTTTTCTCACATGAAATGATTCAAAGCTTGAGACTCTTTCATGTATCCTCAATTTGTTTTAAATTTTCTTTTTAAGATATACTCCCAGTTAATTCCTGAAAGTCATTTGGTATGGTTTTACAAATACAATCAAATGTTTAAAATTTTACATTTTATCTTACGTAAATTCTTTTTTCCTTAGCAAGCAGAGATGAACTCCAGTCCAGAAAAGTTAAATTAGACTATGAAGAAGTTGGTGCATGTCAGAAAGAGGTCTTAATAATTTGGGATAAGAAGTTGTTAAACTGCAGAGCTAAAATCAGATGTGATATGGAAGATATTCATACTCTTCTTAAAGAAGGTATTTGGGATAATCTCAATACTTTTTGTTTTTTTAAAGAAAAACCTGCGGGATTTTTGTTTGTTTGTTTGATTTGTGGAGCTCAGATGTAATTTTGTCCTTGTGTTTTGCTTAGTAAAAAAAAAGAAGTAATTTGTTTCTTCTTGTAGTTTAGTGACTGTCTGTGAGGAGGTAGCACAAACCTATTTTCAGCTTGGTGGTGTTGTTTACCAAGAAAGAAGGGCATGCATTGATACAAATCTTTGATCACTGCCATAAAATTATTAATAATTCAGTCTTTCAAACTTGGCTCATTTTCATCATTTGGTCAGAAGTATTTATTTACATATATGTGTATATTTACATGAATATGTATATATACCTGTATATTTATATAGAGAGAGACTTATATTCTGGCTAAGTAATCAACCACTTTTCTTTCATCCATTCATTTCTTCACTAATTTTGGAGAAGTCGCTTTTATTTAGCCATTATATTGCATTTATTCTTTTATTGCTGCTATGCCAGATAAGATGCCTGATATTTAAGAATTCTAAATTTAAAAATAAAATGAATAAGTCAACTTTTAGTTGCAGTTTCTGTGACTCACATTAAATATGTTAAAATTAGAATCTCCATAGCCTACATAAACTGTGGATGTAAAATAAAAATTCCAAAATACCCAAAGAAATTCTATAATGAATGTTATTTTAAAAGCCTATGCCAATGTGTTAGACTGTTGAACCACAGTTAAGTTTAAATTAAGATAAGAGTTATTTTGAAAGCTGCTTCGTTGACAAACTTAATATAGTGTTCTTTATCCTTAAAGATATGGAAATCCTAAAGATTTTTATTGAATGCTTTATTTGGGAGACACAATAATGGTTAACAGAATGTCTGTGAGATGTGGATTTTTTGAAATGATTTTCAAAGATATTTTAGGAGTGCTTATCTTCCCATTTCTTATTGGATACAGTTTAAACTTCTTGGCCCTGTGCCCAAGGCCTTTGTATTAGTCCATTTTTACTCTGCTGATAAAGACATACCCGATACTGAGTAATTTCTAAAGAAAAAGAGGTTTAATGGACTCACAGTTCCACATGGCTGGGGAGGCCTCACAATCATGGTGGAAGGTGAAAGGCACGTCTTTCGTGGAGGCAGACAAGAGAGAAAATGAGAACCTAGTGAAAGGGGTTTCTCCTTAACGAACCATCAAATTTCATGAGACTTACTCACTACCACAAAAACAGTATGGGGGAAACTGCCCCCATGATTCAATTATGTCCCACCAGGTCCTTCTCACTACACGTGGGAATTATGGGAGCTACAATTCAAGATGAGATTTGGGTGGGGACACAGCCAGACCATATCGTTATTCTATAAGCTCTCCTTCCTCCTTTCTGATCTAATTTTTTATCTCTCCTTACCTTGTATTGTATGCTCTGGAGACACTGAACTGTTATACTTTGAGCACTGATATGTCTTTTGCTATTTCTTGCATGGAATGTTCCAGTCCTCCCTACTCTCCTTCTTCCTTACTTCTCTACATTCTCATTTCCCATCTCCCTTTCTTTCCACCCCATCCTCTTCTCACTCCTCTTTCCTCTGCCCTTTCCTCTGGTCCTCTCCCGGAGTGCCTGCTGCCTGCACTTTAAGCCCAGAGCATCCTATTATCCCTCAGGTCCCTCAAATATCATTTCCTGAGAGCACCACCCCTGACCCCCAAAAAAATCAATTCATTGTACTTTATCATTATTTTTCATGATTAATTATACTTAATCATAATTTATAGTTTAATAATTATGTATGTATTTGTTTAATGTTTTTCTTACCCCACCACTGCACACCTAGCACCTAAGAGAGTATATTGCACTTGTCACTGAATGAATGAATGGATGAATGAATGAATGAATGAATGAGATGATTTTCCTGAGAATGGATTTATTCATCACTCAATGATGAGGCGTCCTGACTGCCTTGCTTTTTTCTCTGCTGCATACTGGATGCTCAATAAATGTATGTTTGACTGGAATGATGTCGCTTTTTGTACATTTATTAATGAATGGATAATAAAACTGCCCACTCATGTTATCAGTGATTCATTTAGTGGGCTGATAGTTACCTTCTAAAAATGACATTTTCTATGCTGTCATTCATTCCTTCAACAAATGCATAAGCAGCAAGGGATATTCTTGGATTTTATCATACAGAGATGAAAATATGCTTGCTATTCTCAAGGACCATTTAAGTAGGGAAAAGAGACAAAACTTCAATGTAGCGCTAACTGCAATCTAATAAGGTAATGTTACAGTATGAGTCAAATAGTATGTGAAAAGGGACTGATTACATCTGGAGATGTTAGGGAGAGCTTCAACAGAAAAGGTGGCACTCAAGCTCATTCATGAAAGATGAATAGACGTACAATGGGTAATCAAGTGAGGGAGCTTGGGATTCCCTAAAGGCAACAGTAGGTGCTAAAAACTGGAGAAGCGAAAATGACCACAAGCGTCTAGTATACATCAGGGACTGGGAAGTAATGGTGCTCAGAAAGGTAGTTTGGAGCTATATTGTAGAGGCCTCATAAATCATGCCAACGAGCCTCGGTTTCACCTATCGGACAATAATACTTTCAGCTTGTACAAACTCTGGCATTCATTCAGAAGACATTACTGCCATTAAGCCTTTCCTTAATCAGCTGGAGCAAAGGAACCCATTGCAGATTCAATCTGTCCAAACTGAAAACTCCTAGTGAGTGAAATAAAGTTGCCTGCACTGTGCGGAGTTGAATTCTGTCCCTCCCAGTGCTTATTTCATTTCCCTTGGCATAAAAAACATAGTCATAGTGTCCTCGAACTGCTTGGGATACATTTTGGTGTTGAAGCATAATAGAGTTAATGTTTTATTATATGTGCTAAGCATTTTCTTCTCAAAGCCCGAATGTTGTTCTGGAGCATGTCAGTTACACCTTCTTATTGTGTACTACTTTTATTATTTCTTTTTTTTTTAGACAGAGTCTCACTCTGTCTCCCAGGCTGGAGTGCAGTGGTGCGATCTCAGCTCACTGCAACCTCCGTCCCCCAGGTTCAAGCCATTCTCCTACCTCAGCCTCGCGAGTAGCTGGGATTACAGGTGCACGCCACCACACTCGCTAATTTTTGTATTTTTAGTAGAGGCAGGGTTTCACTATGTTGGCCAGGCCAGTAACGAACTCCTTACCTCAAGTGACCCGCCTGCCTGGGCCTCCCAAAGTATTGGGATTACAGGTGCGAGCCACCATGCCTGGCCTATTCTTTCATTTTTAATGCCCATATAAGAATACTATTTGATTCTCTATTGTAAAGTTACTTGTTGATGACAAATATTTAGAGTTGTAAATTAGGATTAGCATTTGTTGCTATCCTCAAGCCAAATAAAGAGTGAAAATAGGCAGCAATACACTTTGGGATACACTTTAGGATACTTTTGGGAATACACGCCTCTGAAACCAGACTTTTGGAGTTCTAATTCTAAACTGCCACTTCCTAGCCATGTGAAGTTGGGGCAATTACTTCATCTCTGCCTCAGCTTTCTGTCTATAAAGTGGGCCTAATAGTAATTGCCTACCTTACAGTTGAGTTGTTTTCTGAGTGCTCTGTAGCTAGGCACCCTCAATAAATGTTTGATTAATACCCAGTCAGCGATGGGTGATGTTGTTGTTAATGTCATTATTGTAAGTGTTGTGTGAGGGTTTTCTTTTGCAAGACATCAGGAGCTATAGGATTAAGCTTGTCAAAATATGCTCCTGTCAATCATATTGCGTGGTCTTAGGGTGGCGTGCAGTACACACAGCTGCCTGTTTACCAGAATTACATAGTGAAGCAACTGGGACAACTGGGATCTACAACTTCATTCCGGAGCTCAAGGCCTTGGTTATTTATCTCCTTGATTGTAGGAGTTCCCAAAAGTCGACGAGGAGAAATTTGGCAGTTCCTGGCTTTACAGTACCGCCTCAGACACAGATTGCCTAATAAACAACAGCCTCCTGACATATCCTATAAGGAACTTTTGAAGCAGCTCACTGCTCAGCAGCATGCGATTCTCGTGGATTTAGGTATGTTTGGCATGCGGATTATAATTTGCAAAAGTAAATAGCTGATCCTTCTGTTGAGTTGTTTTGGTTTTTGTTTGAGTTCTTGGGGCTGATAAAGAGCACCTGTTGGCATATGCAGAGCCATTGACTTTGTCCTTTTCTGAGGGCAAGTTGGCCATATTCCTGATTGATGATCCAATAAACGCCTGCGTATTAAATGAAGTTTTTACCCGAAAACTTTGCCTCTGCAAAGGGAGCCATCTTATATTTAAATTATTATAAAGGTCATATTATGGGGTGCTCTCAGTTACTGCATTTTGAACAACTGACTTTTTAGGGCAGATAGTTGTATTTTAATCAGTGCTGGTTTTGAAACGGCTTAGAATAGGTTAAACATTTAACAAAGGTGTACTAGGTATTCCTGGACACATTGCTGAAAACCATCCTTTATATATCACTTTTAAAAGCAACATGATAAATGGTTATGTTGGTGGAAATGATGACTATACACCTATAGGGTGAGTGAAACATTAGTTGCGCTAATAGGGTAGGAGTAGGTACTCATGGCCTGGGGGAGAATTTCCAGTGACAAAATCATAAGGCAGTCTTATTTATTTATTTATTTATTTTGAAATGGAGTCTCCCTCTGTTGACCAGGCTGGAGTGCTGTGGCTCTATCTCTGCTCACTGCAAGCTCCGCCTCCCAGGTTCACGCCATTCTCTTACCTCAGCCTCCTGAGTAGTTGGGGCTACAGGTGTCTGCAACCACACCTGGCTAATTTTTGTATTTTTAGTAGAGACGGGGTTTCACCGTGTTAGCCAGGATGGTCTCGATCTCCTGACTTCGTGATCCGCCCGCCTCTGCCTCCCAAAGTGCTGGGATTACAGGCGTGAGCCACCGCGCCCGGCCAGTAGTCTTGTTAAATGCTGATTTTCAAATAACTTGTGGAAATAAAAATGCTTTGATTTTTAAAAATTATATTGTGTCTAATTTTTCTCTAATATACTTTATTATTTAAAAATATCTACATTATTAGATTAAATATTATACATTGGCATTTGACCACTTTTTTTGTACTCCTAAAAGTTGATATATGTCAGGTGGCCAGATATGTTATTTGGGCCCATTTGGGAAAATACAAGATTACCTTATGTTTGGTGTCATCTTATATTAGGGCATATGAAAAATCACTAACCAAACCCTAGTTTTTAACCTCTGTTCCTTTTGGATGACAGATGGCTCTTGTTGGGAAAGGACTCAGCTCCGTTAATTATTTTTTTGAGCCCAGCAGAGTTAAAAAGGGGATTTTACAGAGAAACTGAAAATGAGTTTTTGTGCTGATTGTGCCACTAATTGTGGTCTTAGACATATTACCTTGCTTCTGAGTGTCAATCCTCTCTACTAAGTGGGGGCATTGAACAAGGCGGTCCTTGTGTTCCCAAGCAAATCTGTGGTTCTCTGACCACAAATTGGTGATACGATCAGGGGTAGTCATGATGTCCTATTAAGGAGAGAGAATGAGATCATCTTACAGTCAGACAAAAATGGAGCTAGAATCAAGTTAATGGATAGAAAGTGCATTTATAGTTTTCCTTAGCAAAAAATTTAAGGGAGAAAATAAAACCATAATTTAAAAAATTGCTTATTTGGCTCTACTTGTAGCCATCTGTGTTTCTTCAGCATGCAATTGTTATTTTCTCATATCTTCCTCTTACTGGCTCTGCAGAATTAATCTTATTGGTTCCTGGGAAAAAAAAATCACTTTTAAGCATTTGTGAGAGAAAATATTTTAAAACCTGGCCCTCTTGGAAGTTCTAACTGACAGGAGTAATCATTTCACAGGGACACTAACATCTCCCTTCATTTTTGTGGCACTAGGAAAGTCCCATACCAGTATACACAGCTGTGATGTGAAGATGGGTTTGTTTCTGGGTATAGAACTCTCCTTTTAGTGATGCAGGACTCACATTGCCAGCTCAAGTGTCTCTGTGGTAATTTTATACCTAGAGGTAAATTTTAGAGGGGTATTTATTTGAAATTGACTTGACTTGACCCTTTATTTTCCTTGATATTTTTAGATACTGAAAAAGGAAAGTGGTTTGCATGGCTCATGGAGGTATTTTAAGAGCAAAGAGCAAAATATAGTTGAAAAAGAAGTTTTCTTCTGAATGATAGTCTGAATGTAAAGCCAGACAAACCCAAAAAGTCCCTCCAGTGTCATATTATAAGAAAAGCAGAAATAAATCTGTTTATAGACTGAAGATTTTCTTTTAAATAATATAGTATCTCTTATAGACTTCTGGTTTCATTTAGAAGGTAATCATTATATGAATTAGAATTTGCCTTGCTTTATATAGTCAGAATAAATTTTATATTCCATTTTCCTGGTATCTCTCCTGGGTATGTCATCAGTTTGTGGATTTTTATTTTATTTTTTTTTTTTTTTTTTTTTTTTTTTGCTAGAAAGAAGTACTGGTTAGCATAAAATGTTTCCTCCCATATCATACATGTGAAGATGGTGTGGTAGCCTCGCAGGACTTGGGATGAAAGAGAGAGAGACTCTTAGTTACATGGTGACTCCAAGCAATTCTCACTGGTTTGGGAAAGAGTGTTTATTTATTCTTGGAGGTCACTGAATTGCAATTTCACTGTGGTCTCCAAGGCATGAGGACATTTCAAAAAATATTTTTCTTCTTTTCGTCTGCAGGAAGGACGTTTCCTACTCACCCTTACTTTTCAGTACAGCTTGGGCCAGGGCAACTGTCACTGTTTAACCTCCTGAAAGCCTATTCTTTGCTGGACAAAGAAGTGGGATACTGTCAGGGAATCAGCTTTGTGGCCGGAGTCCTGCTTCTGCACATGAGTGAAGAGCAAGCCTTTGAAATGCTGAAATTCCTCATGTATGACCTTGGCTTCCGCAAGCAGTACAGACCTGACATGATGTCGCTGCAGGTGAGGCACTTGTGCTTCCCAAGGAAGGTATTAGACTATTACCAGAAATCCTGGCCCTCTTCTCAATTACTACAGTTCAGATTTAAAGAAATGGAGAGCCATTGTCTTAGAACTTGGATGAACACTGGGGCATGTTTTAGTTCACTTAATGTGGGATTTGCTATTTAGGTAAACTTCTAAGTGTATGAGACCCATAGGCAGGATACCTTTTCCATAAAATTCCTAAAGTGAGTAAATAAGTAATTTAAGAAAGGTAGGTGATGAGGACCCAATCCTTTATGCCCTAAGTCTATGAGTTACATGGAGAAGTTATTCACTTTTCCTCAACTTCTCAATTAAAAAGGCTCACAGATCTTTTGTTTACAATCTGAAAGTGTCTTTATCGCTTTACTTTTGAGTGCACAAATAGCAGATACCATGTTATGGTTCTCTTTGAACTTATCATATCTCCCCTCCTTTATCTTCATGTAAGATAAGCCTTTACAGAGGAAAAAGTGTGAAAGCCAGTGGTGCCTTTTCAGTCTGCCTGTGTGTGTGTGTGTGTGTGTGTGTGTGTGTGTGTGTGTGTGTGTGATGGTGTCTTGCTTTGTCACCCAGGCTGGAGTGCAGTGGCACGATCTCAGCTCACTGCAATCTCCGCCTCCCAGGTTCAAGCAATTCTCCTGCCTCAGCCTCCCCAGTAGCTGGGATTACAGGCAGGTGCCACCATGCATGGCTAACTTTTTTGTATTTCTAGTAGAGATGGAGTTTCACTGTGTTGGCCAGGCTGGTCTTGAACTCCTGACCTCAGGTGATCCGCCCACCTCAGCCTCCCAGAATGCTGGGATTACAGGTGTGAGCCACTGAGTCTGCTTTTCTTAGCAGGCTCTGAAGAATCACCATTACGATTTTTCAAGTATTTTGAGTGGGGTATTAACTGCCACTGCTGTCTTTAGCCTACCTCAGACTCCTTGTTTACACATTTCTTTCCTAGTTTATCACTTCTCTAAGTGGATTGGTTGCTAATAAGCAGTTTAAATTTTGTCTATAGATACTTATCTCAAACAAGCACTGCCTGGCAATTTAAAGCTTTCAGTGGTTAAAAATATAAAAGAAGACTTTAAAGAGGATTCTCAGGTTTTTCCTCCCTTGAAATGAGGTATACATGACTCCCAGTTCATCGTAATACTATGCTTTAGATAAGAAGTAGTACTTTAAAGATGCTTTTAAAATACACTATTTTTCCTGGTTCCCGGAGATGAGATTTTGCCTTTAATAGCTCAGTTGCCAATCTATGACAAAAGAATTGTGTTTTTACTCTGAGCATTATAGTAAATGATATTTTTTGAGAGTGAATGGAGATGAAGTATTCCATTTTTCTTCCTTTCCCAAGGTAAAATTTTGGCTGAGGATATAGGGCTTTGCCATTTTTTGCCAGAAAACCGTTAGGTTTTCTGGTGTGAGTTCCTATGATTTGATTCCTCACTGATGACTATTCATAGGTTTAACAAATCAAATGACAACTGTGGAAAGTTTTAGTTTTTATTCCTAAACAGTTTACCTGTATCTTTTTATCTTTTTTTTTTTTTTGAGATGAACTCTTACTCTGTCACCCAGGCTAGAGTGCAGTGGCGCGATCGCGGCTCACTGCAATCTCCGCCTCCCGGGTTCAAGCGATTCTCCTGCCTCAGCCTCCCGAGTAGCTGGGATTACAGGCATGTGCCACCACACCCTGCTAACTTTTTGGT
The DNA here is from genome assembly GCF_024542745.1 of Macaca thibetana thibetana. Classification (NCBI taxonomy): domain Eukaryota; kingdom Metazoa; phylum Chordata; class Mammalia; order Primates; family Cercopithecidae; genus Macaca; species Macaca thibetana. The sequence continues at coordinate 55,194,673 of NC_065594.1, read as the reverse complement.
ATTTTTAGTAAAGATGGAGTTTAGGCAGGCTGGTCTCGAATTTCTGGACCTCAAGTGATCCACCCGCCTTGGCTTCCCAAAGTGCTGGGATTACAGGTGTGAGCCACCGTGCCTGACCACCTGTATCTTAATATCAGATAGGAATCAGATGCTCTTGTAAGGAATTCAATAATTCTGATTTTCAGAAACAACAGCTTGGGAAGCTATTATTAGAATTTCAAAGATACAGGGAAGTACCTGTGAGTAGTGTTTGATCTGGATCCACAGATAAAAAGATATAGCTATCAGTTTAAAAATACAATGATATTTCAATGTACAAATTCTTCATCAATTTCACATTACAAAAATTCATGTAAATTGGATTTATACATTCATTTAATATGCCCTATAAGTACCAAGAAATATTTTATGTCTATAATTTGAAAATGCAGACATTTAAAAATCTTTGGTGACAGCATTGCTGTAGGTCACAATATTGGGGACCTTATTCTGGGAGAATAGATCCTTTTGCATTTGAAACTGGAATATCACACTTTCTCACTTTCTAGAGCAGGAGGTACTGTTTTGGGTCTAGCCAATAGGACGTTTAGAAGTGTGCTTGAATACCTCTTGCAGTGGGTTTGAACTCACTCCACAGGATTTCTGATTTCTTGCTTCTCTCTTGGTGACTTGGGTGCTCCAGGCTTCAGTTACCTTATCTGTAAAATGTGGGGGTTGAGGTCTTTTTCAACTTTAAATACCTGTATCTCATCACGTTAGTTTCTGCTGCTTTCTGTGTTAAGCATAAAGGCATCATATCTTTTCCTCTGAAGTTTTTGGTCTCCACTTTTTTTCATCCTCTCTCTCCTAGCCTTATCTCTCTCTCTGCATCTTTCCTTCTCCAGTTCACCTCTTTAATCTGAAGGTTTGCCTTGGTATCTGTAAGGTGGAACTGAAGAATTATTTGTTCTTAGCAAATAGAATTTTGTCATTAAAGCTTTCTTTGAAGGAAGCCTGAATCGTGTTCTTATTTGCCCACATATCCCTTGATGGAAGAAACTCTCTTGACCCCCAGTTGAGAATGTACGATGGGGTAGGTGGGAAATAAGATTCTCTTAAAAATATTAAATGTTGAAGTATTGCTTCTTTTTATAATCACAAGTGAATGAGAACAGTGAGCTTTTGATGATGTGCTTTCTTTTTATGCTGCTAATTAGACTTTTTTGATTTTTGTGCTTACCAAAATACTAATTCTTTTGTTGATAGGTGCTCAAAATTTCTGGTTTCTATGATGCAAATGGTCTAAAGGAAATGTATGGTTTTTTTTTTTTCAACATGACTTTTTGAGATAATCTCATTTAGAAAAAGACTTTCTGTTTGACTCCAGCTAAGCTTCTTATTTTATAGCTATGACTGCCTCTGGCTCTTTAATTCCCTTTTATTTACAGTTTGTGTGGAAACTGAATTTCCAAAGATATTTGTTGTAGAGAAGGATGGAACAATTTTTTGTATTTATGCATAGTTTTTGATTTTTTTTCCAAAGGAGTCCGTTGATTTTTAGTTCTGTACTCTAGAAATAATTGTTGAATTCACAACATAATTGGTTATTTTTATGCATTGTCATAAGAGTGATGTTTTAATAATTTCTTTTAGTGAAAGAAGTTCTACTAGATTTAATAAAACATTTTATACATTTTACCCCAAAATATCAAGCCAATATAACTGATCAGGGAACCACCACTTATCTGTTAACTGTGTGGATAAAAGTTTAAATTAAAACACAATTCCCGAATTTCTTTGTTACTTACTCCTGCTTTTATCTGTAGTATCACAGATATGAGTTTAAAAGTTTCTGTGTGCTGTTTTTATGATGTTTTCTGAAATACCAGTAACCAACTCAGTAGCCAAATGAAATAATTTTTTCTTTTAGTTCTAGAAACATTCAGAAACAACTGCACTTTTTGCCTTAATCCCGTTTGTCATGAAAAATATGCTGCTGGAATGACTTGAATATTAGAAATAAATCTCGGCCGGGCTCGGTGGCTCAAGCCTGTAATCCCAGCACTTTGGGAGGCCGAGACGGGTGGATCACGAGGTCAGGAGATCGAGACCATCCTGGCTAACACGGTGAAACCCCGTCTCTACTAAAAAATACAAAAAAACTAGCCGGGCGAGATGGCGGGCGCCTGTAGTCCCAGCTACTCGGGAGGCTGAGGCAGGAGAATGGCGTAAACCCCGGAGGCGGAGCTTGCAGTGAGCTGAGATCCGGCCACTGCACTCCAGCCCGGGCGACACAGTGAGACTCCGTCTCAAAAAAAAAAATAAATAAATAAATAAATCTCAAGCTTCTGGCCCTGTAACGTTCTAAGCTTTAATTCTATCCTAGCAGTGCAGATTGTCTGGAGAGCCAGAACTCTCTCATAAATCACATGCTGGTCACAGTAAATAGAAGTAAGCTTCTGCACTGAACATGGTAGATTCTTTAGAATGGAGACTTTTCTGGAATTAGTCCGAAATTAGGAGGGATCTTCTATGAGGTTCGTGAGCCAGGACAGTTCTCATTAAATTCCAAAAGCAATGCCTCCCTACAGAAGAAAAAATTCCATTTCTATATATATGTGTGGTACTCAAACACACGTGATAGAGAAACTTGCTCAGTCTTCTTGGATAGACTTTCAGTAACTTGCTTTATGGCTTCAGTTAAGTGAACTTGGATTTTAGTATCAACTTTAAAATCACAAAAATGAAGTAATACTGCTTATACTTATATATCTGAATTTGTTGTTAAATATTAGAATAAAATTAAAATCAGTGTATTTGATGCACATGCAGATACATGCATAATATTTTATTTTTTCTTCTCCAAATTAACTTTAGATTCAAATGTACCAGCTGTCCAGGCTCCTTCATGACTATCACAGAGATCTCTACAATCACCTTGAAGAAAATGAAATCAGCCCCAGTCTTTATGCTGCCCCCTGGTTCCTCACATTGTTTGCCTCTCAATTTTCATTAGGATTTGTAGCCAGAGTTTTTGGTAAGATGCCTGTAATTAAATGAAACAGTATTATTTATTCCAAGGACTATACTTCTACTTCTAGCCATATAATGCCCCTATTGTTTTATCACGTGTTACACAGAATAGCAAATTGCTAATGGAATTTAATAAATGTGCCTGGCTCTATTCTGACAGTAACGTAAAACCATATTTGTCTTATATAAAACTGAAATTAAAAGGGAAAGAGGAATTGGGCTTCTGTATTTGAGTAAGCTGTAATGGAGCTCTTATTTTCATTTGTACCTAAAAATCAGAGCGTATACTCCTAAAATCTGGACTAGGGACAGACTCTGTATAATTTTCCAGATTTTTATATACATCTTTCTACCCCCCATTGTCTTCTTCATCTTGCATTCAGAACACAGAGAAACATGTTCTTAACTTGTATCAATGTTGTTTCTAATGGCATTTCTTAATCTGACTTTTTGTTGTTAACAGAATAACTTTACTTCCTGTTTCATTGCTCATGTGACTCTTCTTTCACGCCAATGCAGTTATGGTGGGACAGTCTGTAAGACTAATGGCTCAGGGAAAACACTAAGTACAGTCAGTAGAGCCCAGGGCAAGTTACTGAGTAACTGCCTTGCTCTAATCACAGTGTTTGCCACTGGGAGTAAAAAGAGAGTATAATATGGTTTATGTCCCCTTTGGAGGCCCTTATATCTATTCACAAGTCTTTATACTTGTCTAAGTCTGTTATTTGAAAAGCAAAAATTAAAACAACAACCACCACCAACTCTTCATCAGAGGTTTGTTCTAATGATGTGTAGGACCTCAGTTACCTTAAAAAGGACTCCCTTAATTTTTATGTTCTGATCATCTATTTAGCAGACATGGGCAAAGCAGTCAGTATTCACTCACAACTGCACTTCTGTTAAATTGGAGCTGTTTGTCAAATTGTACTGGCGCAGTTGTAGGTCATTGTCAGTGTTTGAGAAAATGAAAGAGCATGCAGTGAAGATATTAGGGAATATTACAAATAGTAAGGAAATATGTTGTTTGGAGAAATTTGTTTTGAGGATATATGTGTAATATGTATATGTACCAGATTACAACGTATGATATATTTCTTATTGAGGACTGTGGTGGTTTAAAAGTTAAACACTGCATTAGTGTTACTACAATTTATAAAATGCAACAAAAGAGTAAAGTTAAAATGCGCTGAATCAAATGTTCATCAGATTTCTCTTGTTTATTGAATATACACTATTGCTTTTCTACAGTGACATTTTCTCTGGAGCTTGGGTTCCTATTAATGGGTCTTCGGTAAATCCTTTTGTTTATATATGTTTTTCTTCCCAGAGAATAATCTATCATATCAAAATGATGTTTCAGGGCACCTCTCTTTGACTTACCCTTGGAAGCTTGATGTCAAGAGTTCAAGAAACAAATGTCATCAGTATCAGTTTTTCGTTATGAGAATACAAATGATGCTGTTGGCTATACAACAGCTGTTCAACTCTCTTCTTTGAATTTATAAAAGAATAGAGCTGGCAGGAAATAGATGCATGAGCAAGAAGAACTATGTTTGAAATAATGATTCTATGGTTCCATCTTCATTAAAGACTCTCTGTTGTATATTATTCATTAAAGAATGACATAGATTGAGAGAAACTTTCATACAAAAGTACTAAGTACTTGATTTCTTTCTTTCTTTTTTTATTTTTCTGAGACTGAGTCTTGCTCTATTGCCCAGGCTGGAGTACAGGGCACAATATCAGTTCACTGCAACCTCTGCCTCCTGGGTCCAAGCGATTCTCCTGCCTCAGCCTCCCAAGTAGCTAAGACTACAGGCATGTGCCACCACACTCAGCTAATTGTTGTATTTTTCGTAGAGACAGGATTTCACCGTGTTGACCAGGCAGGTCTCGAACTGCTAGCCTCAAGCCATCCACCCGCCTCAGCCTTCCAAAGTGTTGGGATTACAGATGTGAGCCAACACGCCTGGCCTAGTACTCGATACTTTTCAAAATTATTGCCTGTTTGTATTTGTAGGGAAGCAGGGCTTAGAATTAGGGTAGCTCTTATATTTCTCTCCGGATTGAGGTTGTATGTTTGCCATTTGTTTTAATTTTTCTTTTAAGGTGTTGTTTTTTTTTTTTTTTTTTTTTATTTCCTGGTGTGGCATAGATTTAATTACATAGCTGGTTCATTTACTTTTTATTATGGTAATGAGAGTTTGAATAGTACTCATTGGTTATGTTAATTTGTTTTTGTATTCCTGTTGTGAAGAAAAATCTATCAGTTGAATAACTGTCCTTGAGGTTTACCTAGTCTCCATTAAATTTGGCATTAAAAATTAAAAATAGTTCATGGACAGAGATATACACTTTGTCCTTTTTTACCCTGGCTTTATCTGAGATTCTTAAGAGGAATATTAAAACATCTGCTTATTTGTTTAGTTATATTACTTTTTAAAAAAAGCTGGATGCTTTTGACCAGTTTTCTTTGCAAAACATATAAAACAAGTAAATAAAAACCTTTAGCAGAAATAGCATGCTTTTTACAAGAGTGGATGCATAATTTTGATCATGAAAATTGTATCTCTTCTTTTAGATATTATTTTTCTTCAGGGAACTGAAGTTATATTTAAGGTTGCACTCAGCCTACTGAGCAGCCAAGAGACACTTATAATGGAATGTGAGAGCTTTGAAAATATTGTTGAGTTTCTTAAAAGCACGCTACCTGATATGAATACCTCTGAAATGGAAAAAATTATTACCCAGGTATGATTTAAATGCTAATAGTATTATAGAGCAGTTTTCTCTACTGAATATATATTAAATGGTTTAGCATACAAATGTAGCTTTGCTTGACAGGTATTTTCATCAGATACATTTTATTTAGAAAGGGGACTGTTGTGAAATTTCTACATTGTGACATTGTCTATCTGGCTATGCACAGAAAATGTGGTTTAGTGCTACGTAATGAGTTTTTCAGGAATCCTTTCAATTTAAACCAATGCTAAAACTGAAGATAGACTGACAGAGTCAGGAAGGCCTGAGAGTAAAATCAGATCGTCTTGCCTTTGTTATCTTGTTAATTATTTTGTAAAATACATGAAGAGGACATGTGGCAAGAGTACAGGCTTTGGAATTAGAAGGTATTGGGTTTGCATCTACTTCTAGCTCTTTAATTGGTTGTTTGGCTTGCACACATCAGCCTAATCGTCCAAACCCTAGTTGTCCAGAATGGTACAGTACTGGACAAGTTCTAGAATGGGATAATACTGATCTGAGAGGTTTTATGAAGCTTACATGAGGAGACTTGGTGTATCAGTCTTTGTCCTTCCAGGAAACATTCTCCCTCCAATGATTCAAATGAAGGAACTGTCTATAAAGGTGTGGGTAGGCCTAAGGGAATCCAACACAGATGTCCAGGTGCCCAGGAACTAGTAACATAGGGAAACTGTTCAAACCTCTGCTGCAGAGGGGCTAAGTGGAGGATGTAATAGTGTTACTAGGTCCAGGGAGAGCTGGAACTGTGGAGGAGGGTTCTGTGCTGGTTGTTGTGGTCTTGTTGAACTAGGCAGAGACGGATCAGGGAAGAAATACCCAACCCTTTTCTCCTGCCCCTCTTCATCTTGTGCTGGCATCTTCTTTTTGCCAAACTGAACCAGAAGCCAGCCAGAAAGTAAGTGTGGGGAATTGTCTGCCTGCCAGGGTACAATAGAATGGATGAGGGCAGAGAATGGATCAGAGAAGCAAATTGAGAGTAATCTGCACACCGTACGTGTAGTCCTTGACTCTTCATAGGAACCAGGTGAGTGGTAGCTATATATTGCTGCTGTTCAGATGCAGTGGACAAGCTTAAGAGCAGATTGATAGATTTGACAGTTAAGCTTTATGAACATTGATAAAGTTTACCACTTTCCTGAAGGCACTTTTGATGGCAGAAAGACGATAGGGTTTAGAGAAAGGGAGTTTGGAACCTTGTTCTGGTGCCCAGCCATTTACTAGCTGTGTGCCTATGGGCAAGTTACAACCTCTCTGAGTCTCAACCTCTTCCTCTACAAAATAGGAATAACAAAAGTAGATTCTATTATAGTTTTGTATTATTTTAGGAGCAAATATAACCAATATGTGAAAGTATTTTGTACCCTGTAATTCATACTGTAATATGAACTCTTATTACATTAATACATATAAAATTTTATTTCCATTACATGGAATCTAAATCACAAATATCTATAAACAGTTTGTATTTGTTAAAATGCTCTGTAAGCTGAAAAGTATAGCTTTTATTTGTATAGTTACTGGTTTATTAATTTTTCAGAAATATCTTTCTTGACTGGAATCAGATATTATGCTTTTAGAGATTTGAAATCAGATATCACCTCCCTTCTAAAATTGATGAGGAAATTGCCTGGCTTTACAGATTACTATTAGGATTAATGGGTAGAATTTATAGGCAGGTAAATTTGAACTTGATATTGGGAGAATTTCCTAACAATTAGAGTTTGATTACTGTGGAATGAAATGCTAATATTAAAGGAGACTTTGATGAACTTTATTTATGGACACTGGAAAAAAATGCAAATAATGCAGAAAATCACAAAGAAGGAAACAAAAGTAACTATAAATCTCAACATCTAGAGATAACCTTTGAAACTTTCTATTACATGTTTCTTTGCTTATATATACATATAAAAATGTATAAAGTTATACATAAATGAAATCATACTATATATACTATTGTGGAACCTGATTTATAATTAAAAATATATAGAGTATTAGATTTTTTCCAGTAACTATAAATCCATATTATCATTTTAATGGTTGTGTAATAATCTATTGTATCCATACCCACTAAGTAAGGAAAAGATGACGGTTATTTGAGGATAACCAGTTAGTCTAGAAGTTCTCTTATTAAAATTTGAATGTTTGAGTCTCTCTAGTAGTAAGTAGTAGAGTAAGTCAGATTTTTTGTGGTTTCTTTTCTCTTCTCAACGTTAGTATAGAGACCATTGCTTGAATAGCAGCTGTAGTCTCTCCTTCCCCCTAGGAAGTTTGGAGTAACTATCCTCTAGCTTCAAAGCAAACGACCTTCCTATTTAGTGTTGATATGGGAGAGCAGTAGCAGCCCTAATTAAACCTTACAGCCCTGGACAGTGGTCACAGTGTGCAATTTTGAGGATTCTCTGTGTGGTACAATATGTAAATGACTCTTTAAGAGGCTTACAGGGAATAGCAAATGGATGAAAATTTTTTTTAAGATCTTTCTGCTCCATTGGCAAATAAATTAGAAATGCTTTTGGTTGCTTTATTACAGTAATACCCTATGCAATTTTGCTTACTAATCAGCAGAGATTATCTCTAACATAATAATTACTCAATAACTAATGTTGTTTATATAGTATACTACATTATGAATATCTTGGCTGCAAAATACACTTGGACATTAATTTATTCTAGTGACTTGGCTTCCCGAGAATGTTTCAATTGCATAGAAATAATCTATCTGTTCTATTTTTAAAGAAAAAATTTCTTCTTTCACAGAAAGAGCTGTCTGTTTTTATGCTGACAGTGTAAGCTATATCTAATTTATTCTTGTATTGACAGTTACACTTTTTTTCCTTTTTTATGCTTTAATGTTCTTCATTAATAAGTATTTGGAAATATACATGAAACATACCAAGATACACAAGCTGTATCTTGTTATACATACCAAAGGCTAGCCTAACCCATGATACTTTCATGGCAGGTTTTTGAGATGGATATTTCTAAGCAGTTGCATGCCTATGAGGTGGAATATCATGTGCTACAGGATGAGCTTCAGGAATCTTCATATGCCTGTGAGGATAGTGAACCTTTGGAGAAGCTGGAGAGGGCCAATAGCCAACTGAAAAGACAAAACATGGACCTCCTAGAAAAATTACAGGTAAAGAAATAAAGATTTGAGCAAAGAAGTACTTTAATGCCTCCTGCACGCACAGAACTACCTCAGGAATGGAAGGGATATGTGTGTGGAATGAACCATTGCTAAGCAAGAGCCCATGTATCAGACTGTCCAAATGCTCTGGGGCTACAAATGACATGTTAAATTTAACATTACTTGGAAAAAATGCACCCTCACAAAATAGCTAAATGGCAGTTCAAAGTGGAATCTGCTTAAATACCTGTTGCATGTTACAGATATTTGGTTAAGTTCAAGGAAGGAAGAATTGAATGTAGGAAATTGATGAAGTTGTGAAGCACCTGGGCTTGAGCTGGAATCTGGAGGGTTGGTGGAAGAAATGAGTGAGGAAGGTCTTTAAGTCAGGCTGGGTAGGAGGGTGGCATCAATAAGGAGGACATGGCAGAGCAGCAGAGTTAGGCTGATGTCAATTTCAGATAGATGTTGGGGAGAGTTAGGGTAAATATGATAGAGGCGGAATTGTAAGTGACTTTCAGTGTCAAGCCAAAGAACCTGACTGTAATCCTGTCGAGAGGGAAATCTCTCAAAGTTTTGGGGCCATGCTGTAGAAAGATCAATCTGGGAACCTTGATGAGGACAGATTGAGATGGGAGAGAAGGTAAGGAGGCCTGCTAGCAGTGACTTGTGAAAATCTGTTGTGGATGATGAGAGTTGTCTAGACTAAAATGGAAATTGAAAAAGAGGGAGACATGTCTAGATAAATTGAATTACATGTAAATATTACATGTAATATTAATATATCATTCCTGCCATCAGGGAGTTCACAATTATTATTTGAGAATATAAAACACTATGTATCTGTATCTAAGCACATACTTATACATGCAATAAGCAATTTATTATAATTCTGTATTTGCAACTTATATATGTGTGCTGTGTAGTCATGCCCCGAGGGGAGGGGCTTGAGAATGATCATGGGAGGGAGGCTAGCAGGTGACCCTCCTGAAGTCTTCAGGGGAGATGACTTCAGGGGAGTTTCAGTGCCTAATGGCTGCTTGGTCTCCACTTACTCCTCCTCTCCATTTCCTCAACACTGCACCTGGCTACAGACTGGAAAACACTAAAACTCTGCTTCTATATGGTGAGTCCCCTGTCAAGACCAGTCAGGAGAGACAGGTTAGAAATGACGGGTCTCTAAAGTGGTTGCTTCCCAAGAATGGGGACACTAAACTTCCTTCACTTTGTCTTACGTTGGCTCTGGCTCATAGAAAATTTAAATCTTTTTTCTATTCAAAAGAGGGCAACATAGTCTATTTTCATAAAGAAAAATAAATGGTTGGTATACTGTCCATTTTTAGTTGGATATTTCAATGGCGATTAATTGAGTATTTGCCCTTATTAGGGAAGGTGGGTTTGTACCTGTTTTATAATGATTCTTCTGAACTTATAGACTTTTTCACTGACAGTTCAGTGTAGTCATCATCAGTTACTCGACCACCCCTCACATCTGTAAAAACTGATGAAAGTCCAAGTGTATGTTTAGAGAACTCCGTATTTCAGTCAGGGAAGGAAAATCTCTTTTAGCACTGCAAGATAGTGTCAGGAATCTCCTGTTTCTCCTTCAGCCAGGCCAGATCCCTCCCGCTCACTCAGGGGAACACCAGTGGGTGCAGAATAAGTTCTGCTACTGTTGTTGAGGGGGTGATTTAGTATTGAATTATTAGTGTATTCAGTGAGAGGAGATGACTCATGATAGTTCCATAGTTACATCTTTGTGAAACCTAATAAATCATCGTTTCATGTAGGTTTTCAGAGTATTTGTTTCACATAATATTTTATTAAGTAATTCGAAGTAATTGGTTAATATGGGTAAGGACTGGCTCCTGCTATAATGAATCATGACTTTAGCAAGACATTTGATTGCAAATCAAATTTTTGATTTGGAGGATTTTTTTTTTCCCCCCCAAAACAGGTAGCTCATGCTAAAATCCAGGCCTTGGAATCAAACCTAGAAAATATTTTGACAAGAGAGACCAAAATGAAGTCTTTAATCCGGACCCTGGAACAAGAAAAAATGGCTTATCAAAAGACAGTGGAGCAAATCCGGAAGCTGCTGCCCGCGGATGCTCTAGCCAATTGTGAACTGTTGCTGAGAGACCTAAGCTGCAACCCTAACAACAAAGCCAAGATAGGAAGTAAGCCATAATTGAAGAGGCGTGGCCTCAGCAGGAAGTGCTCCTTAGAATACTACAGAGAGGAAGAGCCTGCATGCCGCTGGCCCAAGGCTGGACCCTGAAGCTGATGGAACCACCTAATACTGGTGCTGAGCCCCTAGTCACAGCAGGTGGACCTCGTGCTCATCAGAGCGTGCCAATCCTAAGCCATTGGACATATGTAGATTGGTTTTTGTTGTTGCTATGTACATATAAATATATATATAAAATGAACATAGTTCATGCTTTCAGATAAAATGAGTAGATGTATATTTAATTTTTTTAGTCAGAACTTCATGAAATCCACACCAAAGGAAAGGTAAACTGAAATTTCCCTTGGACATATGTGAAATCTTTTTGTCTTTATAGTGAAACAAAGCCAGAGCATCTTTGTATATTGCAATATACTTGAAAAAAATGAATGTATTTTTTTCTCCAAAGAACAGCATGTTTCACTCAATGGTGAAAAGGTGGAAACATTTATGTGACTTTATGTGTATCTGTCTTAATATCTACTGACATTGTCTATATGAGGAAAGTGACTGAATACTAGTCATGCTCCTATGAGTTTTTTGGGAAGGTAGGGGCATTTCTCCCTGCCTGCTTTGTGCCAACTAGCGTGTTGCATCTACATGCATTGTGAGTCTGGTTAAGAATTACTATAAACATACATAAAGAGAAAGTAGGACATTGTGGCTGAGTGTACCTAGCTCAAGGTAAAGGAGAATATCGCTAATTTTTTAGCGAACTAGATCAGCATTATTACTCAAACTAAAAATATCACACCTGAAAAATTTAATTTAGGACCTAAAATGTCTAGATTAACTTTCTGCCTTTTTAATTTAAATAACTCATTCAGTTGTGAATGAATTCCTCTTTATTTGGTGCCACAGTCACCAAATGACAAGGATTTGCCATTTTCCCACCAAATTGTGAGTGCTCATAATTTAGGTCTCTCTACCTTAAATTCAGTATAAAGAAATGTAATTATGATTGGTTTTTTTCCAAAGATGACAAGCTGTGTTGAAATACATTTTTTCTTTTGACCAATTGACGGACTCTAATAAGCTTTAATAATTTTCCCCTTTTATGTGAAAAGTTTTGAGAACTATGAAATATTTAGGAACAAACTGTTAAAATCCATTGGAAGGGAAAAGTGGTACCAGTGGTACCAGCTCAACTAAAACCTGCAGTTCTGCATTTCAACTCTTCACTTCCTCAGTCTACAAATAGCTTATTAGAGGACATTCACGCATGCTGGGTATAGGCAAGGAAAGTAATTTTCAAAGTACATTTGCAATTCTCTTTTTCAGAGATGATTCTAGGATAGTGCCTCTGAAAGTTGATGCAGCATTTTTGCCTTTCCAAAAAGTATTTATCGTCACTGCTTTTTGCAGTACTTGTATTTTCACAGATGGATTATCTGGGGTAATTTTCTTCAAAGGGAGTTTGTTATACACAGTGAAAATTTATTATAGAGTAGAATAGTAAAGCTCTAGAGGTTTCAGAAAGCTTTGATGAACAGATGACAAACATCCGAAACCCCCTGTACACTGTTACCCAGTGTGAATATAATAACTTGTTATAGCTCAGTGTGCCCTTGAATCCAGACAGTTTCTTAAAAGACAATAAAATCTTATTAGTAAAGTTAATGTAACTTCTAAGTTCTAGAAAATGCTGATTCTGTCTACCCCATTCAATTGGGGGCTACTAATTGATTTGTTGCTTGGTTTTCCTGAGAATTTCTCTATTTGTAGGAGGGGTTTTTTCTTTTTACTGTCTGTTGATGGAAAATTACTTTATGGGTGTGATGCACAGATGGTAGCCAAGGAATCTGTTGGGAAAGTTTGGAAAGAAACCTTTTCTTTCTGTTATTCAGTTTAAAGTAAACTTTATCCTGGATGTTTATAATCAATATTAAGAGTTATATTACAGCGTTCAGAGATTAAGCTGACTTGGATTCAATATTTTCTTTTGAAAATGAATTTTCTTTTTCATTTGTGATTTTTTAAAAATGTTGCACCAGTTATGCTTCATGCATTGTTACATCTTCATCAGGTTAATGTAATGTCTAGTTCCTTTGCAATAAATATATTACTGCAGCTTTCTTGACATATACTCTTTCTTTTCGGGAGAGAAGAAGCTCTTGGTTAGAGTCTTTTACTACAGGGGTCCCTGGGTACCTGTCCATGGCCTGTTATGAACGAGGCCACACAGCAGTGGTGGGCATGTGAGAAAGCATGAATGCCTGAGCTCCGACTCCTGTCAGATCAGCCATGACATTAGATTCTCATAGGAGCGCAAACCCTATTGTGAACCTGTGCATGCAGGAGATCTACATTGTGTGTTCCTCAAGAGAATCAAATGTCTAATGATCTGTCACTGTCTCCCATCATCCCCAGATGGGATCGTCTAGTTTCAGGAAAATAAGCTCAGGGTTCCCACTAATTCTACGTTATGGTGAGTATATAATAATAATAATAGAAATAAAGTGCACAATAAATGTGCTTGAATCATTTAGTCATCCTGAAACCATCCCCTGCCACCAGTCTGTGGAAAAATTTTCTTCTATGAAACCAGTCCCTGGTGTCAAAAAGGTTGAGGACCGCTGCTTTATAAGATCTGCATGGTAAAACCCCATCTCTAGTAAAAATACAAAAATTAGCCAGGCATGGTGGTGCGCATCTGTAATTTCAGCTACTCAGAAGAGTAGGAGAGGCATGTATTGTTACTTATAGGAGGCCAAAGAATTGTCTGAACCTGAGAGGCGGAGCTTGCAGTGAGCCATTGCGCCACTGCACTCTAACCTGGGCCACAGAATGAGACTCTACCCTTAAAAAAAAAAAAAAAAAAAAGATCTGCATGGTTTGGGTTGTACCTACTTAAAATTGCTACACAAATAATTCTTCGTAATAGAATCTGAGACAACAAAGATAATTCAAGAGACATTTATGTAAGTACATTGTTACCAGTTTTCAACTTACTTTCTCAATGGAGACTTTTGAAAGAAAATTATAAGCAACCACATTGACAGATTTGCATTCTATGCTTTTATTTTCCAGGCCCCCTCATAGATAGCAAGGGAGAGAAAGAGCCACAAGAAAATACAAAATTTTTCAATTGGATGCAGATAATTAAGAATTAAGGACACTTACTGATGGATGTGATATGAATGTTTTTACATAAAATATATATCTCTTGGAGTATTCTCATGTATATTTGTAATCCAGTAAAAATATACTATATCTTCTTGCTAACTTTAGGACTAACACTTTTAACTATTTTTCACTTAATGTAGTAGTCAAGCATTTTGAGAATGAGGCACTGTAGTCTTAATATTACAGTCTCTTAATATCCATGTTGACTTTTGTTACTATGTCACCAATTCTTTTTTCACAGTACCAGATTAGGAATAAGAAATCTATCATCTGATGGCATGAAGTATTTAGTCCTTCTACCACAATGTGACACTCTCATTATATCACTCATTAGCTGTGATATAATGAGAAAAGCACTGGATTTAGAGTGAGAAGTTTTAGATCTATGTACTTTTATTTACTTTTATTTATTTATTTAAGATCTACCACTTTTATTTACTCATTCAACAAATAGTTTTTGTGAGCCTATTCCAGGCTAGCTGCCTGAAATTCAGGGGTGGAGAAGACATACTCCTTGTCCTCAAAGAATTTGCATAGCCAAACAAGACTAAGAAAAATAACAAATCTGGAGGCATCCCATTACCTGACTTCAAACATAATACAAGGCTATAGTTACCAAAAAAAAGCATGGCACTGGTATAAAGATAGGCACATAGACAGTGGAACAGAATAGAGAACCCAGAAATAAAGCCAAATACACAAACGAATCTTCCACAAAGCAAACAAAAACATAAAGTAGGAAAAGGACACCTGTTCACCAAATGGTGCTGGGACAACTGGCAAACCACATAGAAAAGGATGAACCTCATCTCTCAACTTTTACAAAAATCAAGATTTAAATCCATAAAAATTGTAGAAGATAACATTAGAAAAACTCTTCTAGACATTGGCTTAGGCAAAGACTTCATGATCAGAAACCCAAAAGCAAATGCAACAAAAACAAAGATGAATAGATGGGAATTAATTAAACTAAAAAGCTTCTGCACAGCAAAAGAAATAATCAGCAGAGTAAACAGACAACGCACAGAGTGGGAGAAAATGTTCACAATCTATACATCTGAGAAAGGACTAATATCCAGAATCCACAAGGAACTCAAATCAGCAAGAAAAAAAAATCACATCAAAAAGTAGGCTAAGGACATGAATAGACAATTCTCAGAAGAAGATACACAAGTGGTCAACAAACATGAAAAAAAAGTGCTCAACGTCACTAACAGGGAAATGCAAATTAAAGCTGCAATGCGATACTGTCTTACTCCTACAAGAATGGCCGTAATAAAAAAACTCAAAAAATAATAGACATTGGCATGGATGCAGTGAAAAGGGAATACTTTTACACTGCTGGTGGGAATGTAAACTAGGACAACCTCTGGAAAATAGTGTGAAGATTTCTTAAAGAACTAACAGTAGATCTACCATTTGATCCAGCAAACTCACTACTGGATTTCTGCCCAGATGAAAAGAAGTCATATGTTGACTTACAAATATAGATACATACATATATACACACACACGCCTATATATACATACACATATATACGTACACATATGTACATATATACATATATATACGTGTGTGTGTGTATATATGCTACATTTTCTTTATCCATTCACTAGTGGGCATTTGGGCTGGTTCCATATTTTTGCAATTACAAATTGTGCTGCTATAAACATGCATGTGCAAGTATCTTTTTTGTATCGTTACTTCTTTTCCTCTGGGTAGATACCCAGGAGTGAGATTTCTAGATCAAATGGTAGATCTGTGTGTATGTGTATGTGTGTGTGTGTGTGTGTGTGTGTAGTATTCCATGTGTGTATATATACACACACACACACACACACAGAATACTATACACATGCACACACACACACACACACACACATATGTATAAGAAATACTACTGAGCCATGAGAAAGTAATGAAATAATGGCATTTGCAGCAACCTGGAAGGAGTTGGAGATCATTATTCTAAGTGATGTAACTGAGGAATGGAAAACCAAACATCATATGTTCTCATACATAAGCGGCAGCTAAGCTATGAGGATGCAAAGGCATAAGAATGATACAGTGGACTTTGGAGACTCAGGGAAAAGGGTAGGAGGGGGGTAAGGGATAAAAGATTACACATTGGGTGTAGTGTACACTGCTCGGGTGGCAGGTGCACCAAAAGCTCAGAAATCACCACTAAAGAACTTATCCATGTAGCCAAAGACCACCTGTTCTCCAAAAACCTATTGAAATAAAAAATAATAAAAAAGAAAACAAGAGAGTTTATACATTAAGGTGGAAAAATAGATATGCAAAGTAGTACAAACAAGACTCATTTCACTCAGCCTGGATGGGGGACTGGGTAGCATTGGAGTGGGTGTCTAATGTAGTGTGAGGATGGCATGCTTGATCTGAGTCTGGAAACTGCAGTAGAAGTTGACTAGTTTGTGTAAAGCAATATGTGAAAGATAGGGGATGGCGCAGCAGATCCTCAAAGTGTTATTTTATTACAATGTTCATGAGAAAAAAAGTAGATTCCCTGCCAGGGCCACTGCTTGTATGGAGTCTGCCCATTCTCCCTTAGTGAATTAGGTGAGCTGGCATGTCTAAATGGCCTCATTGTGAGTGATTGTAGGTAAGAGTGGCCCTGCAATGGGATGGCAAGCTGGCCAGCATTGGTTCCTGCTTGGGACCCTGAGATGCTGGGATGGACTCCAGCCAACCAAGACCCAGAGATGGAATAAATTGGTTGGAAAATGAATGAATAAATACAACTGATTGTAAAATAAAAATTGATAGACTTTACAATACATGTATGACACTAACGGATGCAGTATGAAAGTGCTCAGCGAGCCCTCCATGTTTGTGATGGTTTTTGAACTTCATGGTTGGAGGAGGTGCTCCTGACAATTTTTGCGTTTGCAAACATTTTTTCCTTGATTTTCCCCACCACAACGACAAACGCTGTCACTCACAGATTCATCAAAAAGGGGGCAAATGATTATCTTACTTGTTTCTATGAATCTTTCTTAAATGTATGTATAATTCACATTTACTTCAGTGTTTGATATTAGAAGTGTTTGGTGACTTTATTTAGAAGTTTGGTGATGTTTTTGTGACCAGAAACATACTGTAGGAACTTAACTTTTGTGTATATCAATTAGCTTATGGTAAAATTGGTTTCCCTGTACATTGTGTCACTTAAAGTCAGTTTCCAAGAACCTTACTATTGCCAGGTCTGTCCCGTAGACGCTGACTGAGGGATGAAATGAGTACTCAGACACAGGTATGTAGTGTAAGAGCAGCTAGGGGACTGCCTGGCTCAAGTGGCCAGAGTGCATCCCTAAGAAGCTGGAGCTGCTTGCTTTTTTTCAGTGCAGGCATAATGCCAAAAACCTGGAGCCAACAAAACCTGCAGGTAATTAACATTTATTGTTCCCCTTTCAGGGAACATCACACGCAGATGATCAAAGGTCAGATTTTGGTCAACGTAAGTAAACAAGCCTGTTTAAGATAAATTCCCTCACACTCCCTTGTACCTACTCCTTTACCCTCTGCCTCAGGGTTATAGAACAGCTGCCTTCAGCAATTCTGCCCCAGGGCTCTGCAGAACCTTCTGTGCCTTCAGAAGATTTGCATCATTTCCCTATAGTTTTTCCCACCACTCTGACCAATCCCCCACATACTATGATGGTAAGTGATGACTTACTGTTTATAAATCATAACTCGTTCCTTAATTTTGAAGTTTAGTAAGTCTACTCACTAAGTATAGTTACATGGGGGTGTAGTGGGAGATGAGTCCCTGACACACAAGGACTCTATCATGAAAGTCTTTGTAGACCATTGGAGCCCATGTGAGGTCATTTTGAGTTCTGCCTAGCAGACAATGGCACCATTAATGACTGATAACCTGGAGAGAGACATCTGGTTTGCTCCAATTCATTTTATACATTTGGAGAGAAACTAGAGAGTAGGAGTGTATAATTAGGTGAATGTAGTAAAAATAAGGGTTGAACAAAGCAAAAGCAGAACAGTACAAGCCTGATCCAGGGCAGTGGGCTCTTTCTGATATATCAGTCACTGAAACTTGCTAGTTTCATCAGCAAAATATTTGTCCCCCTTTTTCCCCAATCCCTGCAGCAGCTACCTTAGTTTATTCATGTTCTTGGTCCAGTGGATTGAACTGAGACCATTACCCGCTTTTAAGGGCAAATTCCTAAGCCACAGATACTGAACTAGTTGTTTTTTGTTTTGTGGAGTGAGAAACGCAAGTAGAGGTTGGGGCTGAATGGCTCAATGGAAGAGCCAGGAAGGATCCAGAATTGAAAGGGAATTCAATGGAAGCATAGGAAGAAAGCAATAGAAAAAATAAGTGAAGATTTTTGGAGCAAAATGCTATTATCCCTTCAGTCTACTCATGACATTGAGTACAATGTCAATATCTTGGTGCTCCATGTTGTGGGACCAGATCTTTGATACAAGTTCTGTTTCAAGGTAGTGTAGCAGTGGAGGTCATGCCAAAGGGAGCATGCCCAAATATGGGTTATCATTTCTAACCTGGATTGCTCCTTGCCATTAGTGCTCCTCCCCTTGGCAAAGATAACTTCCTAAAACATAAATCTTTTTCAGTTTATCCTCAGCTTAAAAACCTTCAAAGCCTTTTTCTCCCTCCCAGGATGAAGTTCAACTCCTAAAATGACACATTCAGTTTTTCATGAGCATGTCCTTAATAACCTGTCCAGCATGATCTCCTGCCTCTGGCCCCATCTTTTTCTGTGCTCAGATCAAATGGCTAAAATGCTAAAATCCATCTAGTTTCATGAACCAACCATTCTTTTGCTTTGCACAAGCCAATCCTTTCTTCCCACACTCCTTGGGGTTCACTCCTATAGGATACTCTTAGGTCTCTGTAATAGGAGTATCCAACCACACCGCCACTACAGCCTAAGGAGTAGCATCACATCACTGGCAACCTGGGAGGGGGTACCGGGGAATGAAGGAGCAAGGTGCTGCTGAAGTTCGTGGGTATCTCAACACCCCCAATAATGTTATGCATACTAAAAACCAAAAAGCTAACTTCATCTTTACCCTGCCAGAAAAGCATGTTAATGGACTTTGGAGAGACAGGTGTAGTTGTGTCCAGCACTTTATATTTCTTGATGGCCTAGTATGGATGGGTCAGACACTTTGTTAGATTGTAGGACCTCAAAAACGTCTCTCTCTGGAATTCTCTGTGTCAGTTCTCATCTGAGAAAAGCACAGTTTTTATGAAAAAGCAAAAAGGAGCATGCAGTGTAACACTCTGTAATTTGTAAAAGTGCTCTAGTGTTTCACCCTTCATTGTAAATATGTTACATGCTTGTTCTATGTACAAATTATATCCAATGCAGTATATTATGGCATATCTTATACTTCACATTAAATATATTATGATACAAGCTATGAATGTAATAGGGTAGTTGCACTGAATAATGCAGGAACATTACTTACATAGACTATAATGTGGATGGTGCTCCCTGGAGCTGTGTAATGTATCAGCTGATAAAATATATTACATATAATGTAGTACACATATTATACTGACACCTGACACCATGTATCCCACACTGTTTATGTATTAACATGCTCTTACTATTCCATTGTCTACACTGATATAATTTTATAATTCTAAAGCACTCTTATCCAGGCAAATTATTTCATTGATCATTACAGTAACATCCCAAAAGACCCATGAAGTTTTCAATAGACAGTTTATATCCCAAGATTCTTTGAACCCCCTCATCTCAAAATTCACACTTTCTCTTTCCACCAATCATATTATTATTATATCATGATTGTCAGCCTGTCTTAATCAAACACTACATTGAAATACACGCCCCCAAACAAAACTTCCCTCTGAGACACAACCAAAGCTCTGTAGAGTTGGCATTCTCCCTTACTGTGATAGGCAATAAACTCAGCTGTCTTCATAACCTCAGCATATGACTTCTTTTCTTCCTTAAGTTGAAAACTTTCACCTTTTGACTTGCAGGTAGCACTTGACAGCTTCTCTTTGGAATATCTGTATTGCCAGTATCACTATTCTCCAGGTTAGGGGCCATTATAAAGTAAAATAAGGGTTGCTTGAGCAGAAGCACAGCGATGGCTCAACAGGTGATCTGGTAACCAAGAGAGCTACTATGGGACTCACAGGCAAGTGAGGCAGGAGAACAGGGTCTGGAGGCAGGGAACATAAGCCTGATTCATGCTGACTTCCTAGAACTATACCAAATGGGAACACTTCAGCTATGACAGGGAATATCCTCTCCATTTACATAGGGTGCACACCGTGTAAATGACTTTGTAACTTTATTTCATCCTCTTTGTTGACATAAGGTGTACACCACGTAACCAATGGAAACCTCTAGAGAATATTTAAACCCCAGAAAATTCTGTAATGGGGCCCTCAAGCCCCTGTGCTGTGGCCCGCTTCCACCCTGTGGAGTGTACTTTCATTTTCAGTAAATCTCTGCTTTTGTTTCTTCATTCTTTCTTTGCTTTGTTTGTGTATTTTGTCCAATTCTTTGTTCAAGATGCCAAGAACCAGGACACCTTCATCCAGTAACGCAAGGAGTGTAGACAGCGTGGATATGCTGGACAAAGGGTCAGTTCATGTCCTAGGTGGTACAGAGTGGGACAATGTGAGATTTAATCACATGACTTAGAACAGTGGGTGATTTAAAACATATGAATTATTTATATGTGGGATTATTCATTTAATATTTTCAGACCTCAGTTGCCCCCAGATAACCTGTGGAATTTTTCATTTCATATTTTCAGACCTCAGTTGACCTCAGATAACCAAAGTCCTGCAAAGAAAAAACGCTGATAAGGGGAACTATGGTACATGCTATTGTTTTCTTATCTTTTTACTTTGCTTATCTTATACTTAATTTCTATTTTCTTTCTCCAGTCCTCTTTTCCCAAAGTTATATCTATCTCAGATCTCCTGGTAATTCTCATCATTTCCTATCATAATTGGTGGATCACAGGGATATAGGCAAGGTTGACCCTCCTAGTTTTTATTCCTACAATAATACAATTGTAGAATACATTGAGATTGAACTAAATATTTTATTTACTATCATGTGCGTGAGGTCTATAAATATTAATAGCTGGGCGTTACAATGAGGTATTCTCCAAAACCTCATAAATAAGGGAAATGTGATATTCTTTGAAGTGAAATCAATAGTTTTTGCTCTCATCTACAAGGTCGCTTTAGACAGAATACTTCCTGGATCTGAGAGCTTTGACTGTGATCTAATTGAATATGTTTGCACAGCTAAAGAAAGATTAGGTTAATTAGAAAAGGATTGTTTAGCCTTAGAAATACAGAAGAAAGAAAATCAAGCAGTTTGGGCAGATCCAGGTGGAGGGAACCTTAGCCAAGATCCCTGGCAAAGTTGCTGTTTATTGTGAAATTGAATACGGGGAGTCCTGGCCTCCAGAATACAAGCGTTCTGGCTCCTCTGACAAGTCTGTCCCCATTGTGAGATTGATGTCATCTGTGATAGACATATGTCCTAAACATCCAATTCATTGTACTCCCCTTGTTCGAAGTCTATGCCGTCAGAGCAATCTTCCATTTACGATTTAGCTTTTCTGGATGTCATAGAGAAAGGCTAGTCTAGTTTTAAAACTGCATATATTCAAGTCCCTGAAACAGTTCTGCTTTTTAATATAAACTTAAAACAGGGATTTCCAATTTTTGGAATTATAGTAAAATATACACAACATCAAATTTACCATCTTAATCATTTTTAAGTGGCATTAACTACATTTACATGTTGTGTAGCCATCACTATCATCCATCTCCAGAACTCTTTTCAGCTTGCAAAACTGAAACTCTGTACCTACTGAACATTCAGTCTCCGGTCACCCCTTCCCCAGCCCCTGGTAACCATCAGTCTGCTTTGTCTGTGAATGTGACTACTGTGGGCACCTCACTGAAGTAGAATCATACAGCATTTGTCCTTTTGTGACTGATTTGTCTTACCTAGCATAATGTCTTCAAGGGTCATCTAGGTTGCAGCATGTGTGAGCACATCTTTCCTTTTTAAGGCTGAATAAAATTCCATTGTACGCATATACACCACTTTTTGTATTTTCATTTCTCTTAAGGGGACACCTGAGTTGCTTCCACATTTAGCTATTATGAAAATGCTGCGCTGAACATGGGTGTACAAATACATTAGTCTCAGGAGCTTGGTTTTTGTGAGTCCACCCATGAAGAATGAATCTGTGGTTTGCATGCTGATGAAATCAAACTGCCGAGCCTTCAAGGGCCCAAATGGAAAAAACTTACCAGGGTAAATGACATTTTTGGGTGATTTCTTGCTACTATTATTATGTAGAAAAAAATCCTAGAATGTAAGGGTTGGATGTTGGGCAAACTGGTTTTCTTAATACTAGTGCTGCTTTTGCATACATGGGAGATTATTTTTCTAAGAGCTAGTCAAATATTGCTAATTTTCAAGTTCTCTTTTGCAGAGTAAAAGCTTATGTGGTCTGATATTCTTTGCCTTCTCAGATTGAGTTAATTTGCAAATTCACAGATATCGTTCTCAATAGACTATGATATTATATAGAAAGGATTATTTCAGTTAAAATACATCTTACACTCTATATTCAGGGATGTCTCAGAAGTGTTGACATCTCAAAATGAAATGAGGGCGTTTCCTGTGTTGACTTTTACCAACTTGGGCCTATTTATTTTTCTTTATACATTTATATTCTGTTTTTGTCTAGTGAACGGTTACTCTATTCCAGTCCCCTCTCCTCTGCTCCCTAATTTAGCCTTTGTATAGTAAATTGGGTACTTATAGGGTTAAATCACCATTCACTCTTTAATAAGTCTATTAAGGCTTATGTAATTAGAGCATTCATTAGTCCTTTAATAGTACTTACATTTAAAATCACAGGGCAAGGCAGGAAGGGAGGTATCAGTGACTTGAGTGAGTTAATATGCTTGGTTTTCTTCCCATTTCCCTTGAAGCTAAATTTATCAGTTAAGTATGCCCTGGGATAAACTGTTCCACTCACTCAAAGAATCAAAATACACTTCACATACTGTTTGTGTGAAAGGATTACCAGATAAAATATTAATATGAGTGCAGATACAAGAAATTATTACAGAATTTTGGAAAATACACTTTCTTACAATTGTGTTTCTTCATCTCTTTGTTCTTCCTGAGCCTGGAGGAAGTGGACAAAAGAGTTATTAAGAGGCCGGGTGCGGTGACTCATGCCTGTAATCCCAGCACTTTGGGAGGCCGAGATGGGTGGATCACGAGGTCAGGAGTTCAAGACCAGACTGGCCAAGATGGTGAAACTCCGTCTCTACTAAAAACACAAAAATTAGCTGGGCATGGTGGCACACACCTGTAATCCCAGCTACTTGGGAGGCTGAGGCAGGAGAATCACTTGAACCCGGGCAGCAGAGGTTGCAGTGAGCCAAGATCGCACCACTGCACTCCAGCCTGGGCAATAGAGCAAGACTCTGTCTCAAAAAAAAAAAAAAAAAAAAAAAAAAAAGAGTTTTTAAGAGCAGAGTCCCTGTAATCCCAGCACTTTGGGAGGCTGAGGCAGATGGATCACCTGAGGTCAGGAGTTTGAGACCAGCCTGGCCAACATGGTGAAACCCTGTCTCTACTAAAAATACAACAATTAGCTGGGCGTGGTGGCATGAGCCTGTAATCCCAGCTACTCAGGAGGCTGAGGCAGGAGAATCGCTTGAGCCTGGGAGGCGGAGGTTTCAGCGAGCCAAGATGGCACCACTCCACTCTAATCTGGGTGAGAGAGTGAGACCAAACATCACTTTCTGACTGGGCATGGTGGCTCACACCTGTAATCCCAGCACTTTGGAAGGCCAAGGTGGGTGGATCACCTGAGGTCAGGAGTTTGAGACCAGCCTGACCAACATGTTGAAAACCCATTTCTACTAAATACAAACAAATAAACAAAAATAGCTGGGTGTGGTGGCACATGCCTGTAATCCCAGCTACTTGGGAAGTGG